>NC_056000.1:81933881-82560309 GCF_018446385.1 Zingiber officinale | reverse complement strand
CACCTTCAAACATTGCTTACTGCCCAATGCCTTTAGGATTAAGTTTGGAAAAGACGTTAATTCCTCGATTTCGTGTGATGGAGATATTGAAATCTGAAGGGTTATGGACTTCAAAAATGAAGCTACAAACCTTATTCTCATTGTCTGGTCCAAGATTTTTGCGGAGCTTTGTTCTCCCTTACAAAGATAAACTCCCCAAACTTCTTGAAGTGTTTGTGAGCTGTAGCTGAGTTAAAGGAGAGTAATCCAAACTGCAAATGGATGCAAGGATTTATTTGGTATGTTATTTTATGACGTATAAGCAATGATATTGAACTAATCTTTATTGTTGTTTTCATGCTCTATTATTTATGACTGTCACGGTAGACATGAGAATGCTTGGGTTTCCGAGTTTCATTTTGCAACCTGATATAGTTGACAAGGATTTGTTTGTTTTAGGAACTTGTCAGATGAACTCCTGATGAGAAGATATTTGTCTTAATGAGATGTATGCTAGGCTACACTCCTCATTGACCTAGATTATAGAGAAACCATTCTTCTTTCAAATTAATCTTAACTTAATCTTTAATATCATTGAAAGCTGAAGGAGCACAGAATTCACGTTGCAATTTCCTTAGACTTACAAGGATTATCTGGTGAAGCATCAAATGCCATTGGGTTTAAATTTTATAAAATGGAATTTAGTAACAAATGTACAATTTTTGAATGTAAAATAGAAGATGGAATTTTTTATTATTATCCATTTTGAACCGACTGATTCCCACAAGGTGCCTACTGCTGCAATGGCATACATAGCTGCTATTGCTTCTCTTTGATTACCCAGTGCGAAACTGCTGCAATGGCACACCTCCATTCCAATAACACCCACACTCCAATTGTAGCTCTATGAATCCTAGCATCCTTACCAGAATGTGGAGACAAACCCAGCTCCAAAGTTCCGAGCAGCCTGCAATACAGAGCTATTGATAGACTGAGTTCGTCAACATCATGTCATCGTCGAATTCAACATGACACTGAAATTCACCATAATAAACTTTACGGTAATTTACCAAAGGGCGCATGTAGAGATTTAAATTTACCAAAAGACGTATGTTATTTTGGTATTTACCAAAGAACACACCTTTTTAAGTACATTTCCTATTTGATCCTTTTGACAAATCTGACCTTTTCTTTTCACTGTCGTTTCTCACTCTCTCTTCTATTTACTTTCTCCTATGCATGTAATCAATCTAATTTTTCCTCTCCGCTCTTCTCTTTCCTCCCTTTTTTTCTATGCGTGCATGAATAACATAGGCTTGATATATAAATCATATCAGACTTACAACGTTTAAAGTTTAGTTGATTTTTTGATAACAGTAGAATACATTTGAAGAAGTCAAAATTATCAATAGATGACATATTTGAATTCTTTGCAACTCCATAAATTAACAGAGATTGATCCATTATTTATTTCAGCTTCTACGGAGGTGTAAAATTGTAATAATGATGAATTGGTAAAAATCCTCATGCGTGGGCCTGATTTGAATCATATTAGACCCACGTTGCGCCTGATATGATTCATATCAGGCGCAAACATATGGTGATTGTTTTGTTGATTTTTTTTAATTATATTTTAACATCTTTTAGAAGTTTAAATTAATAATAGATAGCATATTTGAACTCTTTGCAGCATCAGAAATCCACAGGAACTGAAATAGGTGCAATCGGAGCTCTTTTGGTCCATCAGTGAATTTTGATCGAAACCCACTGATTGACCTTGAGACATCATATTACAACCATTTCAGGTCCTGTGAATTTCTAAAATTGCAAAAAAAGAAAGAGAGAAAGAGAGATTTAGGTTTTTTAAAACCTCTGGTCCACCACTAGGAATGTTGAAAATAATAATGGAGAGCATATTTACACTCCTTGTAATTTTAGAAATCCACAGAATCTGAAATGGCTGCAATCTGAGGTCTCTAGGTTGATCAGTGAGTTTCGGTTAAAATCTACTAATGGATCTAGAGAGCTCCGATTGCACACATTTCAATTTCTGTGGATTTCTAAAATTGCAAGGAGTCTAAATATGCTCTCCATTGTTATTTTTGACATTCCTAGTGGTGGACCAGAGGTTTTGAAAAATCAAAATCTGTCTTTTTTTTTCCATCTCTTTTTTTTTCCTTTTTTATTTTTTATTTTTGTTAGGCTTGATATCTCCTCATATCAAGTTTACATTGGGCCTGATATGGAGAGATATTAAATCCAACGTGGATATGATCTCCTATAACATGTTTGAGAAAAAAAAAAGATAAAAAGAGGATAGGAAAGAGAAGATACATTGTATGCATAATAAAAAATAGAAGATAAAGAAATGACAAAGAAAAGAAAAAGGAAATCCTTTAAATTTATCAAAGGGTAGAATAGTAAGATTATTGGAAAAAAGTACATCCTTTGGTAAATACTAAATAGTATGTATTTTTTGATAAATTCAAAAATTTAAATACACTTTTGATAAATTGCCATAAACTTTATGATGCGGTTAGAATTTCTCTCTGTGGTTCCGGAACTGTTCTGCTGCACCACTTAAATTAGATTGACAATGGTAGTGATCTTTCTATTATGCACCTAAGCTAATCCCCAATAGCAGTCCGTTGCAACTCAAGCCTTTGATATGAGATATCAACACAAATTACCGGGGGCTGACGGTGCCGACTTTGCTCCTTCCAATCTTCCAATGAAAATAGGGTTTGTCTTGAGCGTTTGAAGAGGCAAAAGAAGGAATCTTTCACTAGGAAAGAACTTTTGAAACACCTATCCCGATATGCACTGATCAGGTGGTGAGAGGGACCCGCATGCCTGACATGCCTTGTGTGTTAGAGGAATGGTCCCCTGTTGATGCATCAGACGATAGATCTACTGAGTAGATCTATCGTCTGATTGACTTCTGGTCCACACAAATTGTCACCTAACACATCACATTTTTGATATCCCCGCAACTTTTTATCTTCGCCTTGATCCAAGTAGAATTGACGGGAATGATCAAGCCAAACGACCGGAGGGATTGGCATCCTAGGGAGACTTCCGCGGTCAATGACATTATCACAGCCTAGGTAATAGCATCATATGAGAGGCTATTAGTTAGAGAGGCATTAGGGAGAATGATAAAGTAAAATGTCAGGTTGGACTATAATCCAAGAGAGATATCTACGGATAGGGAAGTTTTCACAGACTGCAATAGTCGGAGTCCAAGAAGACTTCCATGGGCAATGAGGTTTTCGTAGCCTGGGATACAGAGTGAGGACATTCTTGATTGGGGATGGTCTTGTGTCGTGCTAGTTGACCAGGGATACCCAAGTGGGTTGTTCCCAAGCTGTCATTTCCTACACCATGAAAGTCAGAGTTTATCTAGGGATATATCCTAGGTTGTTCCCAAGCTGTCACTTCCTAATCCATGGAGACTTAAGTCTTTCTAAGCAATGTTTAAAATATCCCATCTAGGGTCGCCTAAAGGTCAATTGTAACCCATCGCCCTGCCTTTTGCCAAGGCGGCGATGGAAGGTGGTGAAATATTAATTGGACGCTTAGGCGGCTAGGTGCTGCCTCGATGCCGTTAGGCGTCGTCTCCTCGGTGGCGCCCAATTTTTTTTATCACGAAAAATTAGTCAAATCAATCAGCTGATCAATTCAACATAGTTCTATTTGTCGCAAAAATCTTGTCGGATCAATCAGCTGATCGATTTGATCAGTTGTTCGCAATAAACTTCTTCCCCTTAAATTGATCAATAGTCCGAATCGATCAGCTTCCAAGGAAAGGAAAAAAAATAGAAAACGGGGATTTATAAATTATATGGACCTTTAATCGAGATTTTTAGCCGCCTTAAATTCTAAACCTCATCGTCTACTCTCTCTCTCCTTCATTCTATTTTCTTCTCCAACTTTATCCCCGGGATCATAGTGCTGTGATAGGACATCCAGGTTGTCACATAGGTACCCGTTGTTCGAACTCCAGCTACGACGTATTTGTAGGATTTTTTTCTCTAAATGGGAGGCGTAATCAAAAAATGCTGAGCTTCTTGGCTGGTCGTCGTGTGTCAATTTATCCTGATGACCGGTGGAAAAATTCTCTGGGACCGGACTGGTCATTCCAGATATAGTCAATGACATTAACTAGAATTATTTTTTTTTTATTATTTTCTTCTCCAACCTATCTCCTCTTTTGAAAAATCAACGAGAGAGAATTCAAAAAAAAAAAAAATTGTTATATGAAAAGAAAAATCATAGAATGAGGGAGCTAAGCCTACCCTCAAACTACAATTTTACAAGAACTCCAAAAGATTTACATGAATACTCAGACAACTCTCCATGTTTACATCCAAAATCTCAAAACAAAAGGACTTTACTTAAAAACTCTTTAACAAGCAATCAACCAGCTCCTTGAAGACTTATCTCCTCCTCAACTTCTAGAAACCATATCATGTGCAGATTAACTCGCTCGACGGCCGCTAGCTCAACATATCTTCACCATTAGCACACCAACAAAATTCCCAAAGAAAACCAACCAGCAATGAACCCAAAACATACAAAGATTTCTGATTTCCAACATCCCATCACAAAGTCAGCTTTTAAGAAACTCAACCACTACCGAAACCAACCACAAAATAATCCACAGCCACATGACCATTACTCCAACAAAAAATCAGCAAAATCCTCATGACAAAAAGAAATTGTAATTGTAATACATACTCAGAGGAATCCACCCATCAAACAGTTTGTGCCAGAAGATCCACTTTCGTACCAAGGCGAATACATCTCCAACAAAATTAAAAGCCAGTGAAAATTACACTACAAGGTAGCTTCTGATATAGACCCATAGCAGCTACAAGATGCTCATTATTGGACCAACAGGTAGCTCCACACATCCAACTAAAATCTTTCACCAATACAAACCATCAAAAACAAAGACAGCAGCAAAACAGCAGCCCAGATTCTTAAGCAAGAAGGCAATAATAGCAGCCCTCCCCCACGCATAGCAGTCCTTGAAACAGTTACAAACATCACACCAAGATTATCAATGGAATCGCATCCAAAACCAATCCAGATACAAGACACCAACTCAGAACAATAGAACACAATCCCAGCACCATAAGACTTCATCCGAAATCTACAACCCATCAAAGAACAGCAACTTCCATATCAATCTCACCAAAAAATTACACACCCTTTTTTACAAACAAAACTTCATGAAGTTTCCAAAGAGAGAAGGGCCCATAAGAAAACAACAGCAACATATAAACAACAGCCCCAGATTTTACGAATTGCAGCTGACCAATCTGCCTTCATCACTGAACTTCCACACACCATTCTCCAAGCAAAGCCGAGCCACACAACAAATTCAGAAACACTACCACACAGCTCAACTAACAAAATCTGCATAAAGTCTAACGGAACTCCATAAGGATCCCAGCAACACCACATCCAAAATTACACCAACAAAATGTTCCACCGAAAAGAAAACCACCAGAAAATCAGCAAACATTTTTCTCCCATGCTCAATAAAACAGTCAGCAGCCCTCATAAAAGAAAAACCACTACCATCAAACTGTAATAACAATGCCAACAGAATACCAATAACTGCATAAAGATTGGGGAAACCAAAATCCAGTATCAAAAGATATGCCAAGCACCAAAAAGCAGAAACAAAGATATATCCCCTATACAAGCACACTTTGGATATAAGGATCATCATCACTCAACAATTCTCCAGCAAAAATAAAATCACAGCCGGATGGAACTGCAGCCGCTCCACCAGAAAAGAAAACCAAACAGTGGCAAGCATTTCAACCAAAACCGCCCAACAAGACTAACCAGGTTTACATGAAAATCTCACATAAGGAAGACCAATCCTCTCCAATTTACAGATTCCAAAGAGCTCCTTGCTAATACAGTGATTAAATAAAACAATGTCCTCAGAATAATCAAAAGCTCTATTAGCAAGATAGTCAGCCGCCACATTAGCCTCCCTATATACATGGGAACAAAAAACATTATACTTGCCAATCAGGTTCTTAATCTTCAGTACGAAATGTCTAAACTCCCAGCACACAAACAGAGATCGAATGATTTGTAAAGCAACCATGGAATTAGATTCAAGCCACAAAGGAAAATAAAAATTATCAATACAAAATTGCAAACCTTTCCACATGGCAAATAGTTCTTCTCTAACATTTGTTCCCATACCAATAGATCCCTGCATAGCTCTAATAACAAATCATTAGAATCTCTAACAATAAACCCATTGTCTTTCTCTTTGAATCGAGATTGCCTTGAACGGCGAACTGTTGGCTCCGGTGTCGTCGTAGTTGCTTTACGACTGTTGGAGCTATCCAGGATTGCTGCTGGAAAGGATGCAAACTGAAATCGTCGAGGTTAGTGTTCAATACTATCTCCGTAAAACAATATTGCTCTGCTACAGGTGCTAACGGATAACAGCAATTCGTTTCCAAGATACAACGACGTTGTCTCGGAGTAGCAGCACTACAAACTTCGATACCGGCGAACCTTCTCGTAGGCTTTTTGGACTCTGAATGCAGAAGAGGAATGAAGCTACTCTTAGATGCTTGGATGGGTTGATTGAATGAGTGTGTTTTTCCAACATTTGGAGGGTTCTTATACAAAGTGAAGAGGTGAGGTACCCTTTGGTGAGGACTCATCTGGACCGTTTAATCCAGAGGAGTGCATCCATTCAGATTGCACTTGATCTGGGCCTTTAGATTTGAAACGGTTGTAACCTTTTCATAGCCTCTGATCTCAACCGTTGGATCAAAGAGTTGTATCTTTCCAAATCCCTTCTAATCTTAGCCGCTAGATTAATCCTTTTCAGTCTAACGCTTCAGATTAGATCTCGTCACCAGTGGTCAGATCGCAACTCTTCGCGATCAATGATCCAGATCGCATCACTTGCGATCTATCACCATCTTCGATCCAATGGTTACCAATCGTTTATTCAGTCAACAGTTTGGTCATCTCTCCTTGTATGTACCCGTGCCACGTCACCCTGAGTAGTCAGGTGATATGTCACCGCCACTTGGAGTATAAATTTAATCTCCTCAATGCGAAGTGTAAATTGCGCCCATTGCGTCCATGCGCGCATGCGTGGCGGGTGGCAGGCTCGCAGGTGCGAGCACCTGCTCGCCCATGGGAAGAGAGCACCTTGTGCTTTTTGTGTTAACTTTAATAACACATCAACATATATAAGGAGATAATCTCTCCTTGTTCTTTTAGATGTGGGACTATTCCCCATCTACTAATTTTGGGCTTCATTTTAAATAATTAATTTCTCATTCATCCGTAATCAGTTTTGAGCAAATCAATAGTCTAGTTTTATCTACGCAAAACGTAGATTTCGAATTTGAAATCAATTCTGACTTTCATCGACTGATGGCACCTCAATTTTCCATTCAAAAAACCGTATTCCAACAATCCCCACATGAATGAAAATTTATGTATGTATGCATGCTGACACCTTTTCAAGAGTCCAATCAATAAGTCAATGCATCAGGAGAGGTAGCTTGTGGCTTTGAACCTTCGGTAGTGGAATGTTATCGAGCATACTAGGTTGCGCAGTGAACATGATGTCTTGAACTGTTCAGTTGTTTGTGTATACTAAGACAATAACACCCACACAGAGACTTATCTCACCTACTTTTGGTTCTCATGGTTGGTTCCATTTTGGCCATGGACACCATCTTGGATTCATGAGTGTTTCATTGAAGCGGCCTACTTTCACACTCACATATATGACACTTCTATCAAGAGTATCCTACCATACTCTACCTTATAAAGGTATAGAAGTCATTAAAAGCATAAACTTAACCTCACTACATGTGGTAGGGCATCACAAGTTCATCCTAGGATTGTGATAGAGATAATATATCTCATGTGCTGTAACACAATTTTTGTAACTTCGTTGTCCCATTGAACCAAGATCTTGGGATCTCCAGTCAACAAGGTTGGGTTACCGTTACAATCATTTTAGTTGTAGATTTTTAATCTCATTCCTCTCGATGAGCAATATACTTGATCTCGACTTAGCCCCTTCGTAAGAGGATTTGCCAAATTATCTTTGGACTTGACATAGTTGATTGCAACCACTTCGTTCGAGATCAACTGCCTAATGGTATTATGTCTACGACGTATATGTCGTGACTTACCATTATACATACTATTTTGTACCCTTCCAATTGCCGATTGACTATCACAGTGTATAAGTACGGCGGACATAGGTTTTGTCCAGCTCGGAATATCTTCCAAGAAATTCCGCAGCCATTCAGCTTCTTCAGCTGCTTTGTCTAGTGCTATAAATTCAGATTCCATAGTTGACCGAGAAATGCACGTCTGCTTAGTGGATTTCCTAGATACCGCTCCTCCACCGATTGTGAATACATACCCACTATGAGATTTGAAATTTTTGTATCTGATATCCAATTAGTATCACAATATCCCTTTAGGACAGCAGGATACTTTTCGTAATATAATCCGTAGTTCATAGTATATTTTAAATATCTAAGAACTAGAATCAGTGCTTTCCAATGGGTGTCGTTTGGATTACTCATAAAATGACTCAACTTGTTGACCGTACAGACAATATCCAGATATGTGCAGTTTGTGAGATACATCAAGCTGCCTATTATCTGAGAATATTCCAATTGTGATATTGGCTCACCATGATTTTTCGTTAAGTGTTGACTTAGATTCATAGGTGTTTTCACTGTAGAGAGATCATACGCATTGAACCTTTTCAACACTGACTCTACATAATGGGATTGTGTCAAAACCATCCCATCGGATGTCCTAAGAATTTTAATTCCCAATATAACATCTGTTAAACCCATATCTTTCATATCGAAATTCTTGGTCAACATTTTCTTTGTACTCATGATTACTGCCCATTATAAGCATGTCGTCTACGTATAGACAGATCATTACATGTCTTTCAGGTGTGTTTTTGACATAAATACATTTATCACATTCATTTATTTTGAATTCATTTGACAGCATTATTTTGTCAAATCTTCCGTGCCATTGTTTAGGCGTTTGTTTAAGTCCGTACAACGACTTAACAAGTCGATACACCTTTTCCTCTTTTCTTAGAGCTACGAACCCCTCGGGTTGTTCCATATAGATTTCTTCTTACAACTCACCATTTAAGAACGCAGTCTTAACATCCATTTGGTGTATTTCAAGGTCATACAGTGCTGCGATGGCTATCAGCACTCGTATGGATGTAATCCTTGTCACCGGTGAGTAGGTATCAAAGTAGTCAAGGTTTTCCTTTTGCTTGTACCCTTTGGCTACAAGTCTGGCTTTATACTTGTCAATTGATCCATTAGCTTTGTACTTGCGTTTTAGTATCCACTTACAACCTAATGATTTGGTACCAGAAGGAAGGTCTACTAGTTCCCAAGTATGGTTATTTATGATGGACTCGATTTCATTGACGGCTTTTTTCCACATTGGGGCGTTGAGACTAGAGAGAGCTTTGCTTAATGTTCTTGGGTCCATTTTCGACATAAAAGTCATGAAGTCTGGCCCGAACGATTTCTTAACTCTAGCCCGTTTGCTCTGACATGGCTCTTCGCTTTGATTGTCAATAGTCCTTTTACGACAACTAAGTTCAGAAACATCATTTTCGTTAGAACTCTCGTTGTCATTACTTGGAACTTTTTCCTTCTTATTTGGGAATACATTTTCAAAGAATATCGCATTCCGAGATTCTATGGTTGTTTTCACATGAATATCAGAAATGTTTGACTTGTGAACTATAAATCGATATGCGCTACTGTTATGGGCATATGCGACAAATATCGCATCGAACGTTTTAGGTCCGATCTTTACTTGCTTTGGCTTGGGTACTTGGACCTTTGCTAAGCACCCCCACACTTTCAGGTATTTATAAGATGGCTCACGACCTTTCCATAGTTCATATGATGTTTTATCATTTTTCTTGTGAGGGATTTTGTTAAGAATGTGGTTTGCCGATAATATAGCTTCCCCCCATAAGTTATGGGGTAAGCCTAAATTTATCAACAAGGCATTCAAAAGTCTGGCTTTAGTGTTCGATTTTTACGTTCAGTAACACCATTTAATTGAGGCGAGTAAGGCGTCGTTGTTTGATGGATAATGCCAGATTTTGAACAAAACTCATCAAACGGTGCACCATATTCTCCACCTTTATTGCTATGAATTATTTTAATTTGTTTATTAAGTTGATTTTCAACTTCTTTTTTATAGGTTCTGAATCCTTCTAAAGCTTCATCGTTACTTCTTAAAAGAATGACATAACAGAACCTCATGCAGTCATCGATAAAAGTAACAAAATACTTTTTACTTCCTCTAGTTTGCACGAATTTTAAGTCACATAGTCACTATGTATTAACTCTAGAGGAGTTGTTGACCTTTCTAACGAATGAAAAGGTAGTATCGTCATTTTTGCTTCCACGCACACTTCACATTTGTGTATTTCGTCAACACTGACTTTTCGTAATAAATTTAACTTGACGATACGTTTCAGAGTTTTATTATTGGCATGCCCAAGTCGATCATGCCATAAATTAAAACACTCAACAACATAGCTGGAAGCTTTTATTTTATTACCATCAAATTCACGATGTATAGTCATTAAACCATTTTGAACAGACTCTGTTCTAAGTACCCCTTACCTACGAAGACACCATTTTTCGTAAGTACAAAGTTGTTGGACTGGAACACTAGCCTGAAACCAGCTTTAACAAGTGTTGATCCAGAAACTAAGTTCTTCCTGATGTCGGGAACATGGAGCACATCAATGAGTGTTAGCTCCTTCTCATACGTCATTTTCAAAACTACTTTCCTGAGTCCGATGATCGGGGATGTCGTGGAATTGCCCATATAGAGCTTTCTTCCACTTATCGGAGTATACTTGGAGAACATCGCTTTATCAGAACAGATATGACGTGTCGCTCCAGTATCGATCCACCACTGCTTCGAGTTGTCCACCACCATGTTGGCTTCAAACACAACCGCAGTGAGATCCAGTTCCATGTCGTCAGTTGCGACCTGGTTCGCAGCATCTTTCCAACTCTTGGTTGGTTTCTTTGGGTGTTTGCAGTCTTTGGACATGTGCCCTGGTTTTCCGCAGTTGTAGCAAGTGCCTTTGAACTTCTTGCCTTGGTCCTTCTTTTTGAATGACTTCGGCTTCTTGGCGTTCGGCTCAGCCAGATTGGGCATCTCGTTGGCTTTCCGCTTAATTCCTCTAGAGTCGAATAACTTTCGATTATCTTCCTCTATTCGTAGCCTCAGGATCAGGTCTTCAAGTCTCATCTCCTTTTGCTTGTGCTTCAGGTAATTTTTGAAATCCTTCCATAATGGATGAAGTTTCTCGATTACTGTGACTACTTTGAATAACTCATTTAGCTTCATGCCTTCGACATTCATATTATGCAGTATCATTTGCAAGTCTTGGACTTGAGATGTCACACTCTTGGAATCCACCATCTTGAACTCCATAAATCGATCGACGATGAATTTTTTCAACCCAACGCTTTCGGTTTTGTATTTCTTTTTAAGTGACTCCCATAGAGATTTAGCTGTCTCTATTGAACAATGCACGTTGTACAACGTGTTGTCCAATGTGTTGAGAATGTAGTTGCGGCACAGGAAATCCCTGTGTGACCATGCATCGCATGCAGCCTTATTATCGGATTACCTTCCGTAGCGGCTGGCAGATCTTCATGTAAAAATCGTACGAGGTTTAACGTTGTCAGGTAGAACAGTATCTTTGCTGCCATCTTTTGAAGTCGGCTCCGTTGAACTTTTCCGGCTTTTCTTCGGGTGGAACGATGGTCGAAACTGGCTTTTCTCCATGTGGAACAGCGGTTGGAACGTTGTTGATCGTAGCCATCTCAATTTGCACAATATCGTTTTATGAATTGTCTTTCTCTTTGAATCGAGATTGCCTTGAACGGCAAACTGTTAGCACCAGTGTGGTCGTAGTCGCTTTATGACTGTTGGAGCTGTCGAGTATTGCTACTGGAAAGGATGCAAACTTAAATCGTCGAGACTAGTGTTCAACACTATCTTCGTAAAACGATATTGCTCGGCTACAGGTGCTAACGGATAACAGTAGTTTGTTTCCAAGATACAATGACATTGTCTCGGAGTAGCAGCACTACATATGTGATATGTCACCGCTGCCTGGAGCATAAATTTAAGCTCCTCACGATGATGCAAAGTGCAAAATACACCAACAAAGCACAAAGCGCCCATGCTTGTAGGTGCGAGCATCTGCTCACCAATGGAAAGAGAACACCTTGTGCTTTTTGTGTTAACTCTAATAACACATCAACATATATAAGGAGACAATCTCTCCTTGTTCTTTTAGATGTGGGACTATTCCCCATCTACTAATTTTGGACTCCACTTTAAACAATTAATTTCTCATTCATCCGTAATCAGTTTTGAGCAAATCAATAGTCTAGATTTATCTACGCGAAACGAAGATTTCGAATTTGAAATCAATTCTGACTTTTATCGACTGATGACACCTCATTTTTCTATTCGAAAAACCGTATTCCAACACCCATAAGAAGAGGGACCGGGTTTCCTTTAAAGCACTCATCAGCGTTGAGTTTATAAACACCCAATTCAGGCTTTTCCTCTTTTGCCACTTTACCATATTAACTATATTGATTGACTTAATTTCAGTATGAATCCCCAGTGACTTGACTACCAAAATGTAATCTTTCCAATGACAATTCTTAATAAACGCAGCAACATTACCATGACAGATATATTGCATAATATTCCTAATAAGTTTTTGCACCGATGAGGAAATACCACGATTCTTAGCATCATTCCGAGCCACCCACAAAAACCAGATAATAAGAAAAGGTATCACCTCACGGACATGGCCTTGATGAGGCCATCTGACTCCAACCATCCAACTCTCGAACAAAATAAAATTTCTGACCTGAAAAAGTTATGCAAAATAGGATCAAACCTCAAGAGCAATTGTCCCATTGAAAAAAAGATGATCCCAAGATTCTATGGATTCACAACATTGGCATTTAAAAGCCAAACACACCCTCCTTTGCATTAAAATATCATCAGCTGGCAATCTTCTTTGTTAAAATCTCCAAACAAAAATTGAAATATTTAGAATTAACAGTCTACTCCAACAAGCCCCCCAAATTGAATGGTGCTGATGTGAAGTTCTAACACAATTCCATGTAGATTTTAGAGCAAATTAGCAATCTTTAGTAAGTTTCCATACTATTTTATCCGACTCATTCATCAAAATAGGCAACTCACCAATTTCTTTCAAAATATCATTCGGAAGGGCTCCCCGAAGTTTAACCAAATTCCAACCCTGTGCATCAATAAAATATAACCAAAACATCTGGAATCCCAAAAATAACATAAGACCGAAATAGTGGACCACCATCAAGCCAAAAATCATACCAAAATTTCATTTTTTCCATTACCTATAATCCACCCAATATGTGGTTCTGCAATGCTACGAATTTTAATAAGTTGTCGCCAATAAGGAGAAGCATTACATTTTAACTCAACCAAAATAGGAGACTTAATACCACAATAAATATTAGTAAAAAATAAAGCCCATGGAGTCTTCTACTCTCTAAAACGATACCACAATTTAATTGATAAAGTAGTAGCCACATCCGAACGTCTCCTCATCGCTAATCCTCCTAGTTTTGGTCTACAAATCTTAGACCAAGAAATCCAGTGCATCTTCTTTTCAGAACCCAAGGTTCCCTAAAAAAATTAGCAAACATCATTTCAATTTGATGGAGGATTACTAAAGGAGGAAGTATAATCTGCAATAAATAAAAAGGCAAGGAACACAACACATTTTGAATAAGAAGTAAACGACCCCCATGTGAGAGCCGTGAGATATTCCAACCAAGCTATTTTTTCCTTACCATTTCTAAGTGGCTGGAAATAAACCGACTTTCTATTTCTAGAAAAGATAGGAACCTCCAAATAAATAATTGGGAATTGCCCTTCCTGAAACTTGAAAATTGTAGCAATTAAATTTCTGCGCCCAACACATATTCCTTTGGAAGGAAAAAACTGACTCTTAGCCTCATTAATCAATTGACCTGAACAAGCTTCATATGTCCTCAAGAACTCTGTAACTCTTTTCACTCCATTAACAAATCCATTCATTAAAATCATAATATCATCCGCATACACAAGATGTGATATCTTAAATCCACATCTAGATTCAAAGAACATTTGAGGGAATTTATTAAAAAGAGAATCCAATCCCCTAGAAAGAAACTTCATGACAATAATAAATAAGAAAGGGGAAATAGGATCGCCTTGTCTAAGGCCTCGTTTAGCATGAAAGAAACTAGATAGGTGACCATTAATAGGTACAGAAAACCAACATGCATCGACACATCTAATAAGATCAATAGCCAAATCAAAGAACTCAAAAGCCGACATTACTTTGAAAAAGAAAGACCATTGAGCTCTATCATAACCCTTTGCCATATCAAGTTTTAAAATTAAATTACCACCTCTCACATGAAAATTCAATTTATGATTAAACTCCTGAGCCAAAAGAAAATTATTTGATATTAAACAACCTGACACAAAGCCACTTTGCACGGGAGAAATAATTTTCTCTAGTGTTTGTCTCAATATAAAAGAGATCAATTTAGAAACAATCTTGTTCGAAACATTACACAAATTAATTGACTTGAAATCTTGCCATTGTTGTTGACTATCAATCTTTGGTAACAAGACAATGGTAGTGGTAGCCATTTCCTTTGGACAATGTCCTCCTCTGAAAAAAATCTAAAATAGCTTGATATACATCTTACATCTTCCATAAAAGGAGCTTGCTACCCTAGCCTCTTCCTCCTTCAATCTTCATCAAGGAGCTTGCTATCGCCGAGGCTGCCAAGTGCCAACAACGAAAGGAAAACAACCCTTGTTCCTTCATTTCCAGCTGCAGTCGTAGACAACTTTTTCTTCTGCCAGGTTAGTAAAATTGTATGTTTGATAAATGATAATCATTGCTTGTATGTTCTTCATTTCCAGCCATTGGTTAATACTTAATAAAATTCAATTGTATGTTATTGCTTGCCTTGAATTGAGAATCGTCATCTATGGGTTTTTTGAATGCTTGATAACTAATTAACCATTGCTTGTATGTTCTTTTTCAATGATTTTTTAAATGCTTGACTTGTAGTAAAATATCGGGTACTATATCTTCTCAAGTGTCTAATTCAATGTTGTCAATTGCTACCCCTTTGAAGCGTATTCAAATGATGTGGGATGGAAATTTGCGGAGATGGTGGATCCTATAAATTTGGATAAGTTGAAATGTAAGTTATGTCAAAAAATTACTAGTGGTGGAATTTATAGGCTCAAACAACATGTTGCCAATATTAAGGGAAATGTTGCCTTGTGCAAGAAGTCCTCGGATGAGGATAAATTGAAGTGTAAGAATGCAATTGAAGAAGCAAGAACAAAAAAAAAAGAATATCAGTGAAATGGAGGTGAGAGAAGAAATTGTTCTTAAAAAACATGAGAAAAGTGAAGGGACTCTAGGGACAAGAAGGAACCTGCTTACTCTTGACCCTATGGACAGATTTGCATCCGTTATTGATCTCGAATCTTCATTGAATGGAAGTAAGAAGATAAAACAACAATAAAAATACTATCGATGCACTTTAGAAGCAAAGGACACATAATGTGCACCAATATTTGTTCAATGGGTATACGAGTTCAGTATTCCTTTTCATGCCATTGACAATGATAGCTTCAAGAAGTTTGTGGAAGCAATTGGTCAATTTGGCCTAGGTTATCATCCTCCAACTCAATACTTATTAAGGAAGCCCTTATTCAAGGAAGAGGTAAATTGAACTAAAAGTCTATTAAAGAAGCAAGAAGAAGAATGTGCTTTGAATGATTGCTCAATTTTGACCAATGCTTGGACCAATTGGAAAAGAAGAAGTATCATGAATTTGGGTGTCAATTGCAAAGAAGACACAACTTTCCTTTCTTCTAGGGAAGCATCAGATGAAAGCACACACCGGCATTATATATTTAAATATGTGGACAAGTGCATTGAAGAAGTTGGGCCCTAAAGTGTAGTTCAAGTGGTAACGGACAATGCTTCGAATAATTTGGCGGCCAAAGATTTGTTGAAGGAGAAGAGACCACATATATTTTGAACTTCATGTGCAACTCACAACATGAATCTTATGCTTCAAGGAATTGGGAACCAACCAAAATTCAAAAGGGTGATTGAGAAGGCAAAGAACTTGATAATCTTTATTTATGCACATCACAAGACATTGTCGATGATGAGAAAGCTTATCCAAAAAAGGGACATAGTGAGGCTGGGAGTAACATGATTTGTAATCGCTTTTCTAACTTTGTAAAGCTTGATGGAGAAGAAAAGTGAAGTAAGATCTATAGTTGCTAGTGAAGAATGGAATGCATGTAAACATTCAAAAAGTGTAAAGGGGAAGATGATGCATAATACCATTATGAGTGCCTCTTTTCAGATTGAAGTAAGTTCTTGCTTGAAGGTGTTTGCCCCTTTAGTTAAGTTGCTTCGTCATATTGATGGGGATAAGAAGCCATCTATGGGTTTTGTATATGGAGAATTCCTTAGAGAGAGAGAGGAGATTAAAGTGACATTCAAAAATCAAGAGCTTCACTATCATCCGATTATTGATATTATTGATGAGAAAAATCATAATCAGCTTGATAGTCTACTACATTTGGCGGCCTACCTCTTGAATTCTTATTACTCTTTCAATGATCGGAGCATAGGAAGTGAAGAAGTGGTCACAAATGACTTATTCACTTGTGTTGAAGTATTTTTTTTTTTCCAATGATATTGATAGCCAAAGTGAGATAATAAATGTAGAGTTGTTGAAGTATATCAACAAAGTGGGGGGATTTGGAAGACCATTGACTATAATTGGATGCACAAAAAATGATGAGAAATACGATTCGGGTAAGAACTAAGCACTTACTTTATTTTGTTATTTTGATTGTTTATTTGTTATTTCTTGATTTTGCTTATTGTTATTGTTTGATTTATTTTTACTTAGTTAGATGGTGGCATCTTTTTGGACATGGTGCACCTAAATTACAAAAGATGACTAAAAGAATCCTTTCTTTAACTATAAATTATTCCGACTGTGAGAGAAATTGAAGTACTTTTAAGGGGTAAGTACTTAATTAGTAATTGCTTATTGACTTATTACTCATTGACTTAATAATTAATATATTTATTTAATATATATCCATACAAAGAAAAGAAATAGACTAGATACTGGAAGATTGAACAATTTAGTCTATGTTCAATTCAATGCCAAGATCATAAATAAAAAGAGAAGACAAGAAGAAAAAGGAGTGGATGTGTTACTTGCTAGTGAAGAAACTATGACACAAGGATAGATTGTTGATGGTGGAGATGAAGATATTGAGTAAAATAATGAAGATGCCAGAGAACTTAACAAAGAAGAATTTGTTGTTGGTGCAATATTCCCCAGGTCAAAGTTGACCGTGTTGACTGAGCTTGAATTGAGTCAAGCTCGAGTCTTGATGTTGTGGTTTCGATGTTTGACAATACATGTGACAATACATGTGCCCAATACATGAAGTCAATGTTTTGACAATACATGTAGTCAATACATGAAGATTGCAGGTGCAATTGTTCATGTGTGAAGGAGAGTCAAGTAGGTCAAGATTGACTGGATACTTGATTGGAAGACCTAGTGAGTGAAGCTAGGCAGAAGGAAATCCTGGTGAGTGAAGCCAGGTGAAAGACCTAGTGAGTGAAGCTAGGCAGAAGGAAATCCTGGTGAGTGAAGCTAGGTGAAAGACCTAGTGAGTGAAGCTAGGCAGAGGGAAATCCTGGTAAGTGAAGCCAGGTGAAAGACCTAGTGAGTGAAGCTAGGCAGAAGGAAATCATGGTGAGTGAAGCCAGGTGAAAGACCTAGTGAGTGAAGCTAGGCAGAAGGAAGTCCTGGTGAGTGAAGCCAAGCAATTGGAAAAGTCCTGGTGAGTGAAGCCAGGTACGAGGAAATCAAGATGGATCAAGTCTGATCGGACATCTGGTGTTGGAAAGACCAAGTAGGTCAAAGGGATTGACCGGATACTTGGCACGAGGAGGAAAGTCCAAGTAGGTCAAAGGGACTGACTGGATACTTGGCACGAGGAGAAAAGTCCAAGTGGGTCAAAGGGATTGACCAGACACTTGGTGAGGGAGTCCTAGCAGGTCAAGGGTGACCGGATGCTAGGCACGATGAACCAACAGGTCATGGTTGACCGGATGTTGGTTTAGGAGGCTTTAGACTTGATTTTGGGAGAAAATCATAAGCTGGATCGATCAGCCGATCGATTGGCTCATGCCCAATCGATTAGCCGATCGATCGGGCAAGTCTTCGTGACAAGCCTCCCCCCAATCGATCAGTGGATCGATTGGGACGAGTGCACGATCGCACAGAACAGCGCTGGATCGATCGGTCGATCGATTTAGAGCCCCTAATCGATCAGTGGATCGATTGGGAGCTGTGATTTCGCACGATAAGCCCTGGATCGATCAGCCAATCGATCCAGGCAATTCCCGAGAGCACAGAGGCGCTCTGGATCGATCAACCGATTGATCCAAAGCCTCCTCGATCGATTGTGAGCAATCTAATCGATCGGAATCCGACCGTTGTCACAGGATAAAGCCTTTGGCGTGTGATTCCTTCGCTATTGGCTTGCACTGTTCAGCTCCGATCTTCACCAGCGAGCACAGCATCTCCACAGCAACTCTTTAAGGTTCAGATCGCCAGTTCTTGAAGGATCTTAGAGAGACATCCAAGTCAAGAGGCGAGAACACAACAAGAAGAAAAGCTAGGGTTAGAGTTTTCATTGCTTATCTTGTAAGATATTTCTTGTATCTGTTTTCCCTTTGCTTTCTTCTTGTATAGAGAGATTGTAGGGCTTCTCCTCCTTTGGTAGTTACCATAAAGGAATGTTATTCATAGTGGAGGGTGTGTGAGTGCGTGGATCCTTGGACTAGTCATCTCTTGTGAGGTGGATACCAAGTAAATCCTTTTGTTAGCGTTGTATGTATTTGTTTCTTTGTATTTCCGCTGCATATCTTTGAAGAAACAAGCAACGACGAGCACGAGGATCGCGCCGAGCTATTCATCCCCCCCTCCAGCTACATAATTGGTCCCAACATTTGTATTGGATGAAGAAGAGAAAGATGCCATGGATTATAAGTTTATCCGATACAGAGGAAGTGTTGGAGAAATATGAAGATGAACTAGAAGAAGAATTATGGATATAGAAGATTATATGAATTATAGTTTATACTTTGGTCTTTTAGACTTTAGTTTGTATACTTTTTTTATTTCAATATTTTTATTTCCATTTATCTATTAGGATCAAATTATGTATTTTTTTCATTATTAATGTTTCAATATTTCCATTTTGTATGTTATCTTTCCAGTTTTAGGATTCCGCGACAAATAAAACCCTACCGAATCGATCAATTGATCAATTCAACATGGTTTTGTTTGTTTGGAAAATCCTATCGAATAGATTAGATGATAGATTCGGCAGGGGTTTGCCAAAAAAAAATTCTGCCTAGGCATCGCCTAGGAGTCCGCCGCCTAGGCGTAGGCGCTAGGTAGTAGGCAATCGTCCACCTACTGCCTAGCGCCTTTTTTAACATTGTTTCCAGGGATGTACCTAGAGTGGTTGCTCCCATTCTGCTACTTCCTAAGCCATAGAGACTTGAGTCTTTCCGGGATGTATCTAAAGAAGTTGTTTCCAAGCTGCTACTTCTCAAGTCGTGGAGGCTTTAGTCTTTGGGGGATGTAACCAAAGAGGTTGTTCCCAAATTGTTACTTCCTAAGTCGTGGATGTAGGATCGAAAAGGGGGGGGTGAATAGCGCTCGTGGCTAATTCATTCGTTTTAAGTAAATATGCAACAGAAAATAATGATAGATAACGCAAATACATGGGAAAGGAAGTCCTGGTGAGTGAAGCCAGGTGAAAGACCTAGTGAGTGAAGCTAGATAGAAGGAAATCCTGGTGAGTGAAGTCAGGTGAAAGACCTAGTGAGTGAAGCTAGGCAGAAGGAAGTCCTGGTGAGTGAAGCCAGACAATTGGAAAAGTCCTGGTGAGTGAAGCCAGGCACGAGGAAATCAAGATGGATCAAGTCTGATCGGACATCTGATATTGGAAAGACCAAGTAGGTCAAAGGTATTGACCGGATACTTGGCACGAGGAGGAAAGTCCAAGTAGGTCAAAGGGACTGACTGGATACTTGGCACGAGGAGAAAAGTCCAAGTGGGTCAAAGGGATTGACCAGACACTTGGTGAGGGAGTCCTAGCAGGTCAAGGGTGACCGGATGCTAGGCACGATGAACCAACAGGTCATGGTTGACCGGATGTTGGTTTAGGAGGCTTTAGACTTGATTTTGGGAGAAAATCATGAGCTGGATCGATCAGCTGATCGATTGGCTCATGCCCAATCGATCAGCCGATCGATAGGGCAAGTCTTCGCGACAAGCCTCCTCCCAATCGATCAGTGGATTGATTGGGACGAGTGCGCGATCACACAAAACAGCGCTGGATCGATCGGTTGATCGATCCAGAGCCCCCAATCGATTAGTGGATCGATTGGGAGCTACGATTTCGCGTGATAAGCCCTGGATCGATCAGCTGATTGATCCAAAG
This sequence comes from Zingiber officinale, assembly GCF_018446385.1. Classification (NCBI taxonomy): domain Eukaryota; kingdom Viridiplantae; phylum Streptophyta; class Magnoliopsida; order Zingiberales; family Zingiberaceae; genus Zingiber; species Zingiber officinale. The sequence continues at coordinate 82,539,561 of NC_056000.1, read as the reverse complement.
CCTCCCCGATCGTTTGGGAGCAATCCAATCGATTGGAATCCGACCGTTGTCGTAGGATAAAGCCTTTGGCGTGCGATTCCTTCGCTATTGGCTTGCACTGTTCAGCTCCGATCTTCACCAACGAGCACAGCATCTCCACAGCAACTCTTTGAGGTTCAGATCGCTAGTTCTTGAAAGATCTTGGAGAGACATCCAAGTCAAGAGGCGAGAACACAACAATAAAAAAAAGCTAAGGTTAGGGTTTTCATTACTTATCTTGTAAGATATTTCTTGTATCTGTTTTCCCTTTGCTTTCTTCTTGTATAGAGAGATTGTAGGACTTCTCCGCCTTTGGTAGTTACCATAAAGGAATGTTATTCATAGTGTAGGGTGTTAGTTAGAGCCCTAGAGCCAATCATTTGATGATTGTATTATGGACTTGTTGTATCATTTCTTATATAAATAAAGGAAATTTATTTTTGGTTATTATACTTACTTGTATTGGTGCCAAATAAACTAAGTATAATAACGTCCTTGAGTAGAAGGTTCTCACCTATATCAATCGGTTAGTTGAACCGATAGTGAGATGATATAGGGAACACTAGTCTTAATCATTCCTAGTCGAGTGTTAACATTCAGGGACAATGTTAATGCAATAAGACTAGCATGTAGGTCAACTCGATGACTTGATCTCACAAGTCATGGATATAGAGATATCAAGTTAACACATGGGTATACATTGGAGAATGTATACTGAATGACCCGACATGAGAAAGTATCATGGATCGTTATATGAGTGTCATGTACTTTCTCATGTGGCTATTAGTATGACTACTAGTCCTTAGACCTGAAGTCACCATGGTTCCCTACATAAGGAGTTATGTACTTTGGTTTCGTCAAACGTCACCCGTAACTGGGTGGACTATAAAAGCGATTACTGGGTATGTAACAAATTATGCAGAGGGATGTGAGTGATGTAGATGAGATCTATCCCTCCTATATGACGGGAGCGACATCGATATTCTTGATAGAGTGAGACCACGAAGTGCATTGCCATGCCCAAATGAGTCAATATAAGATATTGAGCTCATTTGATTTAGTGAGTCTACTTGGAGTTCAAGATTTAGATTGATTAGAGGATGACATGATCTATGCCTCACATTGATCAATCTAGATGTCTTGGATAGAAGGACACTTGTCATATATTGTGAGGAGTCACAATTAGTAGTCACAAGGTGATGTTGGATCTCAACATTCTTGTAACTTGGGTAGTAATGATGTGTTGCTAGATACCACTCATTACTTATGCTCCTAAATGGGTTTAGGGGCATTGCCAACGTTACAAGAACCTATAGGGTTACACACTAAGGATAATTAGATGGAGATTAGGTTCATATGATGAACCAAGAGGATTAGATTCATTTGATGAATCAAATTGGATTAAGAGTAATCCTAATTGGGCTAATTGAGTTGGACTCAAGTTGATTCATGTGTTCAATTAGTCTAATTTAGATTATGACTCATTGAATCAATTTAATTAAATGAATTAGATTCATTATATTAAATTGACTTGAATTAAATGGTTGGATTAGATCAACCATGAGAGAGATTAATTCAAGTTTGACTTGACTTTATGTCACCTCATTGGTGAGTTGGCATTGAGTGGGCCAATGATGATGCTCCACATCATCATGGTTGCTTAAGTGGGATGCCACCTCATGGGAGTTACCAAGAGTTGTGACTCTTGGCATTCCATGGAGGTTACAACACCTCTTAATGTGGTCGGCCACATGAATTGCATGAATGAGTTTCATTTTGCAAGTGTAACTCTCATCTTCTTCCTCCTAGTGCTCTCTCTTCTTGCTCTTCCTCTCCTCATCTTGCCGAACCCTACTAAGGTGCTAGCACACTTTAGTTTGGTGATCTCCTTCTTGTGTTCATGTGGATACTTCTAGAGGGTTGTCTACTTTGACAATCTTGAGATCCGGCAAACAGTTGGACTAGCGGGATAGCGAAGGGTATCGCATCGAGGGTAACACTCTTATCTAGTGTAGATCTAGAGTTTGTAAACTCGTACTCATATTTTTGTTTTCATTTTTTCTTCGCACGGATCCGGTGGCGGGGCTTTCGGGGTTTCCGCGACGTGAAAAAGCGGTTTTCACGGCCCAAAAAACCCAACAGTGGTATCAGAGCCACGTGCGAAGCTTGTACGAGTTTAGTTTTTGTTTTTATGACAAAAATTTAGTACTGTAACATTCTGTAAATTTCTGATTTTTAGAGTTTTTAAGGGTATTTTTCTCGTAGAAGCGAAGCACAAGTGTTTCGACACTTGTAGGCTTCGACTACCGAGAAGATTTTTCCGAAACGGCAAGGTTTCACCCCAAAAGTTTTTGGGACAGCGGACTAAGGCGCTGTAGGATCGCTAAGGAACCCTCGCGATGGTTAGATCGCGGGTAGGGGTGCTGCCCCTGGCCCCGCAAGGGGATTCGTTCCGCGATTGTGCCCGAAAACCGCTAAACGGGACCGCCAGGAATTTTTACTCGTAAAAATTGGTATTAAAATTGCAGAAAATTATAGAAAATACATAATTTAGAATTATGTATAATTTGTGATAGTCATGGCCCAAAAAGACCCAATTGGATTGGTATATTTTGTATTGTAATTCATAATACGGCCTGCATGCTGTCATGTGATTGTGTGTGCTGTATTGTTTGATACGCGACCTGCGCGTCGTGCCTTTCTCTATTTATTCTTGTTGTAAATTAGTTTAGACTCGAATGTAACTCGAGTTTCAAAATTGTAATGTACAAAATTGGAGCCGTGGAAGGTCCACTCGAGACAGAGTTACGAGGAGGGCGCGAGCAACACAAGGTGGTCAAAGGGAGGAGCTTAAGAAGCTGTTGACCTTAGGTTGACCATCCGATCTTCTCATTGGCTTGAGAAGATCGTAGTAGGGCCATGACAAATCACAAATTAATTTAATTAATTGCTTATGTATATGTGATGCATGATTAAGTAATTAATTAGTGCCTAACGATTAGATTAGATCTAAGTCGTGCACATGATGCACCCTTTCGATTAGATTAGATCTATCGAGTATATGATACGCATCATCGTTTAGATTAGATCTAAATCACGTCAACTCTAATGCCTACCGTGCCGTGATACCTATCACTACCTCGATCACATGTGTTGTTGAATCTGCCAAAGCAGAGCAACACATATTATCTTAGTAGGGTACGGAGGGACAATCTTGGTCCCGCTTATCAACACATAGGCAAATACAAACTCAATTAGATTGAGTATTCCTAGTTAACTCGGTTGGATCGAGTATAACTATAAGCATTCTTCTAATGGTTGGAAAGATAGGACATAAATCACATTTATATTAATTCTTGGGCGTATTAGCCAAAGCTAACTCAAGTTTTAATATAACTGCGGATAATGATCCTATAAACAAGAGTTGCATAGAGATGTAATTGGTAAATCGTTATCTACCGATCATACTAAATCTTGGGCGTATTAGCCAAAGCTAACTCAAGGGTTAGTATGATGTGGATCTTGTCCCACATGAGTTATAGAATTCAGTGGGAGCATCATTTAGTTAAAGGCCTAATTAAATGATTTAAAAGAATATGATATTTATTTTCTGCATTTTTTTGTTGTAGATAACCATGACGTCGAATACGAACACTTTCTCCTGGCGTTCTGTTCTTGAGAAGGACAAGCTCAACGGAGCAAATTTCCTGGACTGGTACAGGAACTTGAGAATAGTTCTCACCCAGGAACGTAAACTGTACGTTCTGGAGCAACCCATTTCGGAGGCTCCTCCTGCCAATGCCACGCGAGCAGACAAAGATGCTTACAAGAAGCATCAAGATGACGCATTAGATGTGCCCTGTCTAATGCTCGCGACCATGAACTCTGAGCTTCAGAAGCAACACGAGTTAATGGGCGCTTACGATATGGTTGAACATCTTCATCAACTGTATCAAGGACAAGCGAGGCATGAGAGATTTGAGATCTCAAGGGCACTGTTTCAGTGCAAGATGTCAGATGGGGCTCCCGTAGGCCCATATGTACTCAAAATGATTGGGTACATAGAAAACCTACAGAGATTGGGATTCCCTCTTGGCCAAGAGCTGGCCATTGACCTGATCTTGCAATCCTTGCCGGATAGCTATAGTCAGTTCGTTCTAAACTACAATATGAACGAAATTGACAAGCCACTGCCCGAGCTGCTTAGCATGTTGAGAACTGCTGAGTTGAACCTTAAGAAGGCAAAGCCCCACTTTGTTCTGATGGTTCAGAAACACAAGGGCAAGGGCAAGCCCAAAGGCAAAGGAAAGTCCCAAGCCAAGGGCAAAGGCAAGACACTGAAACCTAAAGGAGGGGTCGCCAAGGATGCTACCTGCTTCCATTGTGGTCAGACCGGGCACTGGAAGAGGAACTGCAAGGTGTACCTGGAAGATCTTAAGAAGAAGCGAAGTGAGACTTCCACTTCAGGTATATATGTTATAGAAGTCAATCTATCTATTTCTTCATCATGGGTATTAGATACCGGATGTGCTTCTCACATTTGTACTAATGTGCAAGCACTGAGAAATAGCTGGGCATTGGCGAAGGGCGAGGTGGACCTACGCGTAGGCAATGGAGCACGGGTTGCTGCTGTTGCTGTAGGAACTTATCATCTATCTCTGCCCTCTGGGCTTGTATTAGAATTAGATGAATGTTGTTATGTTCCTGCATTAACAAAGAACATAATTTCAGTTTCTTGTTTGGACAAGAAAGGTTTCTCTTTTATAATTAAGGACAAATGTTGTTCTATTTATTTAAAAGATATGTTCTATTGTAGTGCACCTCTGATGAACGGACTCTACATTCTAGACCTTGAAAGCCCTATCTATAACATAAATACCAAGAGGTTCAAGTCAAATGACATGAACCAAACTTATCTCTGGCACTGTCGCTTAGGTCATATAAATGATAAGCGCTTATCCCAGCTCCATAAGGATAGTTTGCTGGACTCATTTGATTTTGAATCTTATAAGACGTGCGAGTCATGCCTACTAGGCAAGATGACCAAGACTCCCTTTAGTGGGCACAGCGAAAGAGCGACTGATTTGTTAGGACTCATACATAGTGATGTATGTGGCCCTTTCAATGTCGCTGCTAGAGGCGGTTATAGGTATTTCATCACATTTACTGATGACTTCAGTAGATATGGTTATGTGTACTTGTAAGTCAGAATCTTTTGAAAAGTTCAAAGAATTCAAGAATGAAGTACAGAACCAGCTTGGCAAGAGTATTAAGATACTTCAATCAGATAGAGGTGGAGAATACCTTAGCCATGAGTTTCGTGACTATCTAGCTGAGTGTGGGATACTATCCCAACTCACTCCTCCTGGAACACCACAGTGGAATGGTGTATCCGAAAGGAGGAATCGTACCCTATTAGATATGATACGATCTATGATGAGTCACACAGATCTTCTGACATTCCTTTGGAGTTATGCTCTAGACACGACAGCTTTTATACTCAATCGAGTTCCATCCAAGGCCGTGATAAAGACATCATATAGCATATGGACTGGGAGAGATGCCCAGGTGTCTTTCATGAGGATTTGGGGTTGTGAGGCTTACGTTCGACGTCAAGTCTCAGACAAGTTAGGACCCAAATACGACAAGTGCTACTTTATTGGATATCCCAAGGAAACTAAGGGATATTACTTCTACATTTCCAGTCAGCACAAGGTAGTTATGGCAAAGACTGGGGTCTTTCTAGAAAGGGACTTTGTTTCTAGAAAGACTAGTGGGAGTACGTTCGATCTTGAAGAAGTTTAAGATGCGGACCATAACACTGAAGCCTCGATGGAAGTTGAACTGAAACCACAAAGTGTTGTGGATGATGTTGTTCTACAAAGAGTTGAGGAACAACAACCAGTTCAAGTAGACATACCTCTTCGCAGGTTTGATAGGGTACGTCGTTAGCCTGAGAGATACTCATTTCTCTTGTCTGACCATGATGACATTATACTCATAGATGATGAGCCTACCACCTATCAGGAAGCTGTGATGAGACCAGATTCCGAGAAATGGCTAGAGGCCATGAGATCCGAGATGGAATCCGTGTACACCAACCAAGTATGATCTTTGGTTGATCCACCTAAAGGGGTAAAATCCATTGGGTGTAAGTGGATCTTTAAGAGAAAGACTGACATGAATGGACTTATCTATAAGGGTCACTTGGTAGCTAAAGGTTTCAAGCAAATTCATGGTATTGACTATGATGAAACATTTTCTCCAGTAGCGATGTTTAAGTCCATTCGGATCATGCTTGCTATTGCAGCATACCATGACTATGAGATATGACAGATGGATATCAAAACCGCGTTTCTGAATGGAAACCTACTCGAGGATGTGTACATGACACAACCTGAGGGTTTTGTAGATCCACAACATACTAGCAGAGTATGCAAGCTGCATAGGTCCATTTATGGACTAAAGCAAGTTTCTCGGAGCTGGAATCTTCGATTTAATGATGCAATCAAATAGTTTGGTTTCATCAAGAACGAAGATGAGCCTTGTGTCTACAAGAAGGTTGTAGGGGATATATTTATCTTCCTCATATTGTATGTGGATGACATACTACTCATTGGGAAGGACATCCCTTTGCTTCAGTCTGTTAAGACCTGGCTAGGGAGTTGCTTCTCAATGAAAGACTTAGGTGAGGCATCCCGCATTCTAGGGATACAGATCTATAGAGATAGATCTAAGAGATTGCTTGGCCTAAGTCAGAGTACATATATTGACAAGATACTCCTTCGGTTTGCCATACAGAACTCCAAGAAGGGATTTCTGCCAATGTCACATGGCGTGAGTCTTTCGAAAACTCAAGGTCCCTCTTCTAGAGAGGAGAGAGACCGCATGGATCAGATCCCTTATGCCTCAGCCATAGGATCTATCATGTACGCCATGCTATGTACTCGACCTGATATCTCGTATGCTTTGAGCATGATGAGCAGATACCAGTCAGATCCAGGTGAAAGTCACTGGATAGCGGTCAAGAATATTCTTAAGTACTTAAGAAGGACTAAAGAATATTTCTTGATATATGGAGGCAATAATGAGCTAGCTGTAAAGGGTTATAGTGATGCCAGCTTCCAGACCGATCAGGATGATTATCGATCGCAGTCAGGGTTCATATTTTGTATAAATGGTGGTGCTGTGAGCTGGAAGAGTTTGAAGTAGGATACAGTAGCTGATTCTACAACAGAAGCCGAGTACATTGCTGCATCAGAGGCAGCAAAGGAGGCAGTTTGGATCCGCAAGTTCATCACTGGACTTGGGGTGGTTCCTAGCATTGCTGACCCCATTGAGCTCTATTGTGACAACAATAGAGCTATAGCACAGGCGAAGGAACCTCGCTCACACCAGCGGACCAAACACATACTACGGCGCTTCCATCTCATTTGAGAGATCATCGAGAGAGGAGATGTGAAGATTTGCAGAGTACCTACAGAGGCTAACATCGCAGATCCCTTGACCAAGGCTTTGACACAGAGGAAGCATGATGGTCACACTAGGTCATTGGGGCTTAGAGCCTACACTGATTGGCACTAGTGCAAGTGGGAGATTGTTAGTTAGAGCCCTAGAGCTAATCATTTGATGATTGTATTATGGACTTGTTGTATCATATTCTTATATAAATAAAGGCAATTTATTTTTGGTTATTATACTTACTTGTATTGGTGCCAAATAAACTAAGTATAATAGCGTCATTGAGTAGAAGGTTCTCACCTATATCAATCGGTTAGTTGAACCGATAGTGAGATGATATAGGGAACACTAGTCTTAATCATTCCTAGTCGAGTGTTAACATTCAGGGACAATGTTAATGCAATAAAACTAGCATGTAGGTCAACTCGATGACTTGATCTCACAAGTCATGGATATAGAGATATCAAGTTGACACATAGGTATGCATTGGAGAATGTATACTGAATGACCCGTCATGAGAAAGTATTATGGATCGTTATATGAGTGTCATATACTTTCTCATGTGGCTATTAGTATGACTACTAGTCCTTAGACCTGAAGTCACCATGGTTCCCTACATAAGGAGTTATGTACTTTGGTTTTGTCAAACGTCATCCATAACTGGGTGGACTATAAAGGCGATTACTGGGTATGTAACGAATTATGCAGAGGGATGTGAGTGATGTAGATGGGATCTATCCCTCCTATATGACGGGAGCGACATCGATATTCTTGATAGAGTGAGACCACGAAGTGCATGGCCATGCCCAAATGAGTCAATATGAGATATTGAACTCATTTGATTTAGTGAGTCTACTTGGAGTTCAAGATTTAGATTGATTAGAGGATGACACAGTCTATGCATCACATTGATCAAACTAGATGTCTTGGATAGAAGGACACTTGTCATATATTGTGAGGAGTCACAATTAGTAGTCACAAGGTGATGTTGGATCTCAACATTCTTGTAACTTGGGTAGTAATGATATGTTGCTAGATACCACTCATTACTTATGCTCCTAAATGGGTTTAGGGGCATTGCCAACGTTACAAGAACCTATAGGGTCACATACTAAGGACAATTAGATGGAGATTAGGTTCATATGATGAACTAAGAGGATTGGATTCATTTGATGAATCAAATTGGATTAAGAGTAATCCTAATTGGGCTAATTGAGTTGGACTCAAGTTGATTCATGTGTTTAATGAGTCTAATTTAGATTATGACTCATTGAATCAATTTAATTAAATGAATTAGATTCATTATATTAAATTGACTTGAATTAAATGGTTGGATTAGATCAACCATGAGAGAGATTAAGTCAAGTTTGACTTGACTTGAGAGGAAGATGAAGAGTCAAGTTTGACTTGACTTTATGCCACCTCATTGGTGAGTTGACATTGAGTGGGCCAATGATGATGCTCCACATCATCATGGTTGCTTAAGTGGGATGCCACCTCATGGGAGTTACCAAGAGTTGTGACTCTTGGCATTCCATGGAGGTTACAACACCTCTTAATGTGGTCGGCCACATGAATTGCATGAATGAGTTTCATTTTGCAAGTGTAACTCTCATCTTCTTCCTCCTAGTGCTCTCTCTTCTTGCTCTTCCTCTCCTCATCTTGCCGAACCCTACTAAGGTGCTAGCACACTTTAGTTTGGTGATCTCCTTCTTGTGTTCGTGTGGATACTTCTAGAGGGTTGTCTACTTTGACAATCTTGAGATCCGGCAAACCGTTGGACTAGCGGGATAGCGAAGGGCATCGCATCGAGGGTAACGCTCTTATCTAGTGTAGATCTAGAGTTTGTAAACTCGTACTCATATTTTTGTTTTTATTTTTTCTTCGCACGGATCCGGTGGCGAGGCTTTCGGGGTTTCCGCGACGCGAAAAAGCGGTTTTTGCGGCCCGAAAAACCCAACAGAGGGTGTGTGAGTGTGTGGATTCTTGGACTAGTCACCTCTTGTGAGGTGGATACCAAGTAAATCTTTTTGTTAGCATTGTATGTATTTGTTTCTTTGTATTTCCGCTGCATATCTTTGAAGAAACAAGCAACGACGAGCACGAGGATCGCGCCGAGCTATTCACCCCCCCTCCTCTAGCTACATAATCGGTCCCAACATTTGTATTGGATGAAGAATAGAAAGATGCCATGGATTATGAGTTTATCCGATACAGAAGAAGTGTTGGAGAAATATTAAGATGAACTAGAAGAAGAATTATGGATATAGAAGATTATATGAGTTATAGTTTATACTTTGGTCTTTTAGACTTTAGTTTGTATACTTTTTTTATTTCAATATTTTTATTTCCATTTATCTATTAGGATCAAATTATATATTTTTTCATTATTAATGTTTCAATATTTCCATTTTGTATGCTATCTTTCCAGTTTTAGGATTTCGCGACAAATAAAACCCTACCGAATCGATCAATTGATCAATTCAACATGGTTTTGTTTATTTGGAAAATCCTATTGAATAGATTAGATGATAGATTCGGCAGGGGTTTGCCAAAAAAAAATTCTGCCTAGGCATCACCTAGGAGTCCGCCGCCTAGGCGTAGGCGCTAGGTAGTAGGCAATCGTCCACCTACTGCCTAGCGCCTTTTTTAACATTGTTTCCAGGGGTGTACCTAGAGTGGTTGCTCCCATTCTGCTACTTCCTAAGCCATAGAGACTTGAGTCTTTCCGGGATGTATCTAAAGAAGTTGTTTCCAAGCTGCTACTTCTCAAGTCGTGGAGGCTTTAGTCTTTGGGGGATGTAACCAAAGAGGTTGTTCCCAAATTGTTACTTCCTAAGTCGTGGATGTAGGATCGAAAAGGGGGGGTGAATAGCGCTCGTGGCTAATTCGTTCATTTTAAGTAAATATGCAGCAGAAAATAATGATAGACAACGCAAATACCAAGAATTTACTTGGTTCAGCGCCTATGGCGACTCCTACTCCAAGGCCCTCACATGAGAGTGCTTTCAATGGGTAATCACTAATTAATTGAAAAGATTACAAATAGAGTTTTACAAGTAATTAGAAATTTAAAGAATATTGACAACTTTGTATAAGAAAATCTTTAGTAGAACCGCCGTCGAAGCTTTCGAGCGTCGTAGAAGCATTTTCTGAGCAGCTCGAAGAAGTGGAAGTCGTTCGTTGTGTTATTCTCAAGCTCTTGGTCAAAGCTACTTTTATAGGTTGTTCTGGGCGCCCGGAACCCCTCTAGGCATCTGAACCATGTGGCTCGGTCACTCCGCGAGCTCCATATTAGCTTGGCGATAACTTTTAAGTTTCGAGCGCTTGGACGAACTCTGGGCTCCTGGACCAACTATGGGCTCCCGAAACAGTTTCGGGTGCCCGAACCCCTTCCAAGCGCCCAGACCAGCTTTTTTTCAGCCCCTTATTTTCTACAAAATAAAGTTAGTCCAGAAAAAAATAATATATCGAAACTAAAATTTGACAGCCTCTGACTGTCCGATTCTGACTTTGAGTTTCGTCAAAATTCTAGGTCGAACCGACGCCTATTATTCTCTCTTTGAGGAATGCATCCTCACCTACTCCTCTCAGGAGAAGTTACTTGTTCCCAGACCGGTTCTCCAGACCGACTGGACTTTTGCTCAACGCTCGAGGCTTCCGGTGTTCATGCCGGACGTCTGCTCCACGACTTGTCCAGACTTCCACCCGGTCCGCGACCATCAGGATTTCAACCTAGAGTCCCCTCCCCGACTCTAGGATTTTGCCCGAAGCGCTCGACCCACCAAGACTTTCCACCTAGGGTTACCACCCTCTAGGACCTAGGGTTACCGCCCCCTAGGGTTTTTCACCTGCCTAACCGCACATAGGACTTTTCATTACCTAGGATTGTCACCCCCCTATGACCTAGGGTTATCACCCCCTAGGGTTTTCCACCTGCCTAGAATCCGCTAGGATTTTTGCCTAAGACAACTTAGGACTTTTCTGCAAGCTAAATTAACCTTATTATACAACAAGACATCTTAACTTTTGAATCCTTTGTCATTATCAAAACACAGGTTTAATCGTCTGGTGCTTCCTGCACCAACAATCTCCCCCTTTTTTTATTATGGCAACCAGGCTCAAAAGTTAAGAAAATATATAGCAATTTAATAAAAAACATTTAACGGAAAATTTAGCATTTTCTCATTAAGTATTAGCTCCCCTTAATTTATCACTCCCCTTAACTTTTGACCATCCTCTCCCCCTTTGTCATATATCAAAAACAATTTAGGGAGGAAAGGTTTTTTACTTTGTTTAACTTAAGTTCCACCTGAAGGGTAGCACTTAATAAAAAACTTAGCTAATTTTTAAGCGTTGAAAGTGAATTAGCTTTTTCAAAAAAACTTAACTAAACTTAGCTTTGAAAATAATTGCTTTGAAAAACACTTAGCTAAATTAGAAATGCTTTGAAAATACTTAGTTTTTTTTTAAAAAAACTTTGTCAAGTACTTAGGTTTTTGAAGAACTTTGGATAAAAACTGTAGGATCGAGATGCGCTACAATCGATTTAAAACGTATCGAAGAAATTGAAGCGGAATAAAATAGAAAACAATCGCAAACACAAGTTATTTACTTGATCGGAGCCTGTGGCGACTCCTACTCCAAGGCCTACTCTAGTTGAGTGTTTACGTTGGGTAACAACTATAATCTCGAAAAATGATTACAATTTTACAGTACGATTAACAGTAATTAAATATACCAACGACAAAAGAAATGACAGATTCTGAGCTCCGGGTCGTCGACGTCAAGTTGTAGCTTTGTCGGAACTTCTCGTTGGTGTTAGAGTGTATACTGAAAGCCTAAGCTTTTGTAAACATTTATTTTGAATAAAGAATCACATTTGGTCAAATTATCTACATTTGTTTGTAGTTGTTCAATTAATTTATATTGTAGATAACATACTATGTGGTGTCACATACAAAAGATAATGTTATCAGTACCTTATAAATTATAAACAGTAGCTCACGACCAAAATGGAAAGGAACAAACCATTGGAAGGTCGTAGTGTAATTAGGTATTAGTTTATCTTAACTATATAATTACACTAGTACACTTAGAGTGTATTGAGTAGGACCATCAGAGGTCGTTTCTTTTATACTGATTTTATAAAGGAACAAAGACCTCAGTTATTATGGAAGTGTGTGCTCTTAATCCTAATATAATAACAAACACATATATTTGATATTTATTTCTATAATTTATCAATGAGTGAGATTTAGTTTGATAAATCAATAAGCCCGATAAGTTGGGAAATGATATCACTTATAGTGTGTGTTGTTGATTATAGAAGGAAACTGTGTCCTAGTGATCTAGGTTGATAATGTCCCCAAGAGGAGCTCATAAGGATTGTCATGTTAAACCCTGCAGGTGGACTTAGTCCGACATGACAATAAGGTTGAGTGGTACTACTCTTGGACTAAGATATTAATTAAATGAGTTGTCAGTAACTTACTTAATTAGTGGACATTCGATATCTTAAACACAGGGAGACTAACACACTCATAATAAGAAGGAGCCCAAAAATGTAATTTGGGATTGGTGCGGTAGTTCAATAATAGTTCTCTAGTGGAATGAATTATTATTGATAAAATTAAGTTATGTGTTCGGGGCGAACACGGGATGCTTAATTTTATCGGGAGACCAAAACCAATTCCTCCTCTCGGTCCCTATTGTAGCCTCTTATTTATAGAGTACTATACCCATCTATACTCACCTTCATACCCATGTTGTAGGGGCCGGCCAAGCTAGCTTGAGGACCAAGCTAGGGCCGGCCAAGCCTTGATCCATAGGTGGCCGGCCCTAGCTTGAACCCAAGCTTAGGTAGCCGACCCTATTAAATTAGAAAAGAATTTTAATTTTAAAATTTTCTTATGTGGAAGATATAATTTATTTGAGAGATTAAAAATTAAAATATTTCTTTTATAAGTTTCTACAAAAGATTAAAGAAAGAGATTAAATCTCTTTCCTTATTTGTAAATTGAAAGGATATTTTATTTTTCTTCTTTATAAATTATTCACATGTTGAAAAATTAAAATTATAGAAATTTCTTTTTATCAACCATGAAGGGATTTTAAAGGGAAATTTTATTTTTTAAAATTTCCGGAGACAAATAAGGAATTTTAATTGATTGATTGAAAATTATCTTATTTCTTCTTCCATGAGGTGGTCGGCCATGACATGATCTATTAGGAAATTTTATTTAATTTTTCTTAATTAATTCATGTCAAGGAAAGTTAAGGAAATTTTATTGTAATTAAATTTCCTTATTTGCCAAAGCTAAGGATTATAAAAGAGGGGGTTTTGAGTGCCTTCAAGGTGAACAACCTCTATTATTTTCTCCCTCTTTTCTTCCTTGGTGTGGCCGGCCTCTTCCCTTTCTCTTCTCTCCATCTTTGTGGCCGAACCTCTCATCCTCCTTGGAGATCAAGTGGTGGCCGGATTTTAGCTTGGAGAAGGAGAGAAAGCTTGCATCCCTTGGAGCTTGGTTGGTGGAAGAAGATCTTCATCTTTTGGAAGCTTTCTTGCTTGGCCGAAACTTGAAGAAAGAAGAAGAAGGTGCTAGGTGGTCTTCGTCTCAGAAGATTGTTGCCCACACAACGTCCGATATTAGAAGAGGAATACAGTAGAAGATCAAGAGGTCATTTATCTACTAAGTAATGTATAACTAATATTGTTTTCTGCATCATGTTAGTTTTATCTCCATGGAAAAATATCAAATACAAGAGGCATGTAATTTTAGTATTTTGAATTAGTTTTCGATGTTGTGTTCTTTTATTTTTATTTTTCTTTTCCTCGTGATTTGATTGTTCTTTTTGGTTGACCTAAAGTTATTTAAGGAAATTAAATATTAGCTTTCCTTAAAAGGCTTTGTCTAGGTGGTGGTGGTTGTTCCCATATCCAAGAAGGCCATGTACCTCGCCATGCAGTCCTGGAAGCCAATTTTGGAAATTAATTGTCTCGCCCCCAAAGGAGTCCCTGCCAGACAAAAATCCGACAACATCTCCCCTGTAACGGTGACAATATGAAGCATCACTACAAACAAAATATACATCAGCCACATGCGGCTGGAATATTTATATACACAACCACGTAGTTATAATAACAGCCCACTTGGCTGGAATGAAATAATCACAACCATGCAGTTATATATAAAACAGCCCACACGGCTGTACTAAAACACAGCGGAAAAACGAAGAAAAGCCCACACAACACAAATAAATACAAGGCATGCCGGCACGGCTTAAACACAAATACAACACCAAAACCTTAAGATAGTCACATGGCTAAACACAAATACAATGCCAGAAATAATAAAAAGATATACAAAAGAAAACAAGTACGGTCTTCGAATGTGACGTAGGACCCGGTAGACATGATACTCCGAGCGACACCAACCATCTATAAGCTACCTGAAAACATAAATGTATACATGCGGTGGTGAGTATAGGTAACTCAGCGGGTAATAGACAAGATAGTGCATGGTCCATAAACAACATGGAGATCACAAGTATACAGTCTCAGTAGGGAATAAAGAACATGATCATACTATCATAATCAATGCACCTAAACATAACTGACATAATAACCTGACATATAAACTGTACAAACCACAACTAATATAACGACAGATACATACCCAATCTGGAATCGACACATGGTACAATGATCAGTAAACTCACCGGATCTGCAACAAATATACCCGTGACACCTGTGCAATAAAAGTACGACTGCATATACATGTAAAATAAATGACATGTATGCAGCATGGAAACCAAATACAACAACCATATCTCAATCAAGTGCAACAACGACAATCACATGCAACTAGTATCTACTAGGCATATATGCAAATGCAGATGCACCGCGCATCAAATGCAGGAATAATAACTGCGTATGCATGCTCCATGGTCACCCCCGACACCTCTCCAAACACCACGACCCCAGTATGGCCGAGAGGCTTGGGTCCGTGACAACTGTACTACCCTCCAGTCCACTATATAGTGGTCGAGGCGGACAGTCCACTAGTAGCTATCTAGTTACATAGCATCAGGGTCCCTGACTGCTCACAACACCGGATCTCACTAAACCTCGTGACCGGGTGGCACGACAGGACGAGCAGCAACTGCTCTAGCTACCACTACCCATGAGTGGCCGAGTGTGCGACGCTAAACCAAATCAACTGATGACTCTCTCACCACAAGGGAGACAATGGCCATCAGATGCAATGAATGATGAACATGATATATATATATAATCATCATCCATGCAACAACCCCAAACCTCATAAATACCTCCAACATGAGTATAATCGTCATGATACCTCCACGTATCCCACCAAACATATGTACCCACTACACATGTATAATCAACCAAAACTCCAATAATCCCACCAGACATATGTACACAAAAATCTAAGTACAATCCACATGTATCCTCCAATAAAAACACAACGGACATGTGTATATACTCCGAACATACAATCAACACAACTCCTCCAAAAGTACATGACAAATACGTGTGTACATACAACATGCAAATGCACGGTCAACAAGATGACTTCTATAACACATACCCACCTATGTACAGTCCACATCATATACCCAATCAGCATGGTAATACCAACAATCCGACAATCCCTACAAGGCATACTCTACACGTGTAATTACAACAGAGTAGATATCAAAAGTGAAGACTGTATATGAATTACATAGATCATCACAAGGTTCAAGCATAAGTATCATGCAGGAAAAACAGCAACCGATCATGATATAAGATAAAGCAGCCTAAACCATCACATAATAGCCATGCACCAAGATCAAGAAAAACTACGTAGAGACCAAGGAAGAAATACCCACCTTAAATATAGATCGTGCCAAGTAATCCCGCGTCGAGACACTCGTCCCGAATCCAAGTCCTGCAGAAATCAGTATATTTATATTTTATTTAGCTAAATTCATATGAATTAAATAGCTAAATAAAATATCTAACCCAATAGGATTACTCCAATCAAATCTGATCTCTGATTAATCCTCCAAACAATCCTCAATCAATCCAACACATACCAATAATGATCATGTTTAACTCCACCTAGTGATCCAAATCGAATACGATATTAAATCCATCCTTAATCCAACTCCTTCTAAACCAAACATAATCCACAACCATCAATTAATCCAATCAAAACTCCTCATGAATTAATCCAATTCAATTAGTTAACTCTTCTTGTTAACATGTTTCAATTATCCAACCCATAACTCATCCAATCCAAAAATCCACCATCTAATATCAATATGAGTTAAATCAATACATCTACTCACCATTTATAATCTAAGCAAGCATAAAACCCTAGATTCGTTAGAAAACCTAATTTAGCATCATACTAATGAGAATACCATAGGTATATCACTAGAAAACACTCACCTTGAGGTATGGCAACAAATCCAGTAGCTCAACAACCCTCTACCAATCTCTGCACACAACCACCAAGAATTCCTACATCAATTCTTTCCAAGATCAGTCCAGGAAACAATTACACAGCATTGAATTTGCTGGAACCCTAATAAACAAGACCACAATTACCTCAATTGAACCCTTACCTTTTCACCCGAGAGCTACCCAAGACCGAAGCCATAAGAATTGGAGAAGGATAGTGGTTGGCACAAGGGAAAATCCACCATACCGATCCAACTCCTCCTAGTCCAGCTCAGATAGCAAGCATCACAAAGGGAAACTGATCTTTGAAGTTGCAAATTCCGAATGAAGCTTAACTTGATCGGTCACCTCTGAGGATGTCGTCCAATCCGATCCAGTATTCAGAGATCCAAAATGTACTCCAGTGAACCGATCGAGAATGAGAATCGGGCAGGACTTGATCAGCCAAGGACGATGCAATTAGACTCCTCTCCGCCGTGCCCTAGCCACGGAGCAACGACCGATCGTGAGCAAGAAAACATTGAAGATGAAGTCGCACAGCCGGAGATGACGGGTACCGTCGAGATCCAACGCCACTTCCTCTCCAATGACTCGTGAAGGCAGGATCGCGGTGGAAAAACCTTCGCCGTCGGCGTCGGGTCGTCTGCGTGAGAGAGTAGAGGAAGAAAACATGAATGGGTCGTCTGTGCAACGGAGGGAAAGGAAAGAAAAGAGAATCGAGAGAGGAGAGGCTTGATTAGGCTTACACCGGCGGACGGTGGCGCGGTTGCCTTCGCAGGGAGAGAAATCGCCGGAGAGGGAGGGGTTTCGGGCAGAGGGAATCGGGGAGGAAGAATAGGAATCGGGGAAAGATTAAGGAAATCGGAAACTTAAACCTAGGTCAGATTAATTAAAGCCTAAGTACATTTCTAAATCAACTCCCACTTAAATGGGTATTTCAAAACAGGCTTTCACTATACCCCGAATCCGTCCCCTCAAAATGGGTCATACAGACACCGTTTAAATCCCGAAAAAATTTTAAAAATTCCTGAAAAATCCCATAAGATTTTTCATCCAATAACATTTATTATTTAATTTTGCGATATCTTACATTAATATTTAATGGAATTAATAACCTAGGTGATTTGGATTGAACGTGTTAAGTTCCGCAGAAGATCCAAGTCTAAACCTAAAAGAACAAATAAATTAAACTTAGGATCAAACGTGTTAAGTTCAGCAGGCGATCCGAGTTTAATTTAAAAGAACACATGGTAGATAGGAAAAAGGTTCAGACCTTTGTACAAAATTTTTGTACAATGGAACCATTAGGTTTTCCGAGTAGCAACCAACAATTGGTATCAGAGCTAGGGTTTTGCCTTTGTGTATTTGATATTAGTTTAATTATGCACATGTCATACATAATTTAGGCAGGTTAATAGTAGGATGTGCTAACTTTGTGGATGCAGGATCCAACTATTATGACTTATAGTTATTATGTGTGTGATTGGACCCTTGGACATGTCAAGGGCATTTATTGTATGTGCATGATTGTATTATAAAATACAACAGGAGCTGTATTTAGTTTTATTAGAATTTTATTTTTTGATCTAGATACATGTACATTCCTTCAAGGAATTTAGCGTCGAAAAATGTAAAATTCTATTTATGTCGCGGATCGAATCTTGCAAGGCGTGGAACCTTTTGAGGACCAGAGGCACAGCGGAACAAGGAGCAAGATGAATGCGACAACTAGACCCGGTGGCGGTGGCCAAAAATGGCAGCAGCTAGGGATGATAACACACGGAGAACAACTATAGATAAAAGCCATAATAGTTGAAAATTAGTTTTTCTATTTATTGCTTTTATACTATGCTGCGTGTGCATGTTAGTATACAGTTTTAGTAGGCTAGCATAGTCAAAATTCCTCATTTCAAATAACTAAGTGGGAGAGGGATTTTAAATAAATTCCACGGTCTCCATTACTGGTTTGTAAGTGATGCAAACAAACTTGCGCGTTGGCTCTGAGTGCCTTCCTCCATATCAGATGAGTTTGTTTGTGGATCACTAGAACAAACTTCCATTTTGGATGACTATAGGAAGTTAATTAAGAGCGTGTGATCTTCCCCATCGGAAGGGGCACAATCTTATTAATGGACTTAGTGTCAAGTGATGGTATACACTTAGACACGTCTAATAGTATCCTCCCCATCGGAGTCATTGCTATTATTCGTGTGACCAAAGGAAACCAACTATTAATTTTATTTATCAAAAAGTTATGTTGACAAGATAATAAAATTAATGGGTAAAATCCTCCTTTTACAAATGTTGAATTTGTATACATCCACACTATCGTGGCATACAAAATTCGTGGTGTTTTGAGGTGTTGGTTAATTTAAAATAGTATTGTTTGAGGAATCAATATTATTCTAAATTTAGAGTTCTGACCAAAAGTTATTTGTGATTCTTAGGATGACTTTCAACCCACTGGCTATCATACTAAAAGAGAATAGACTTACTGGTCCTAACTACATAGATTGGAAAAGGAACCTGGACATTGTTCTAACTGCTGAAAGCTTGTACTGACTGAACCTTGCCCTGATACACCCAATGGTGAATCTACCCAAGAGGAGATTGAGTATCATAGGAAATGGGTAAAAGCAGATGAGATGGCGCGGTGTTACATTTTGACTTCAATGTCAAATGTATTGCAACATCAGCATCAAGATTTACCAACAGCCTATGATATTATGAACAATCTCAAGAAACTCTTTGGTCACCAGGATCGGGCCTCTAGGCAAGAAACCATGAGAAAGATAATGACGGCCACCATGCAAGAGGGTACTCCTGTGAGGGATCATATCCTAAAGATGATGACTTATCTGAATGAAATACAAATCCTTGGAGGAGAAATTGATGGGGAAACCCAGATCGATATGATCCTCCAGACGCTACCTAGAAGTTTTGAGCAATTCCGCCTGAATTACAATATGAATAAAAGGGTATATTCATTGGCAGAACTACTAACAGAACTTCAGAAGGTTTGTTTAATCACAATTCTCGATTCACTATGTTGAAAATGGTTCTACTTAAACCGAAAGGAAAGAAGAAGAAGAAACAAGTTAGCTCAAGAAAGAAAGTGAATAAATCTCGAGTACAGGACCTAAAGTGGAGTGAAGAAGCCAAGGGCAAGTGCTTCATCATGACATTGGAAGGCTGACTGTCCTCGTAGGAATCAAAACAACAAAGGTATATCTCATGCTCTGGTTGTTGAAACATGTTTAGCGGTGTTATCTACCAGCACCTGGTGTGTAGATACGGGAGCCACTGATCATGTCTGCAATTCTTTGCAGGGGTTCTAGGAAACCCGACGACTATATGAAGGGGAGATAACCGTCTACATGGGCAATGCTACTAAGGTGGCGGCTGTTGCAGTGGGAGACGTCTACTTATCTTTTGATAGAAATAGAAAGTTGGTTTTAAAAAAAAATATCTTTATGTACCCAATTTTAGAAAGAATTTAATTTCAGTTTTTAAACTGTTTTTGGATGGATATTATGTTTCTTTTAATAACAATGTAGTTATAAAGAGAAATAAAGTGATTATCTGTTCTGGTACATTAGTTGGCAATTTATATACTTTAAATCCAATTTCTCCCACAAAGCAAAATATGAAAATTTATAACACATCTTCTAACACTAATAAGAGAAAACAACCTTCGGAAATGAACCAAGCATATCTTTGGCATCTAAGGTTTGGTCATATTAACTTAAGTAGGATTCAAAGGCTTATAGTCGATGGACTCTTGGGTTCATTAGAGTTGAAAAATTTTCCAACTTGTGAATCTTGCTTGGAAGGTAAAATGACCAAGAGGCCTTTTAAGGCCAAGGGGTATAGAGCCAAAGAAGTGTTAGGATTGGTTCATTCTGATTTGTGTGGTCCTATGTCTATCCAGGCGAGAGGTGGTTTTGAATATTTTGTCTCTTTTATAGACGATTATTCAAGATACGGATACATTTACCTAATGCGCCGCAAGTCCGAGTGCTTTGATAAGTTCAAAGAGTACAAGGCTGATGTGGAGAAACGACTAGGTAAAAGTATCAAGACACTACGATCTGATCGTGGTGGCAAATATCTCTTAGGAGAGTTTAGGAATTACTTATCAGAGGTCGGGATTCAATCCCAATTGTCTGCACCTGGTAGACCCCAACAGAATGGTGTGGCAGAATAAAGGAATATGACTCTTATGGAGATGGTTAGATCGATGATGAGTTATTCAGAATTACCAAATTCGTTTTGGGGATACGCTCTGGAAACGACAGCGCATATTCTGAACTTAGTACCTTCTAAATCAGTATCTTCTACTCCCACAGAATTGTGGAATGGGCGAAAACCCAGTCTAAGATATATTCGGATTTGGGGTAGTCCAGCACATGTGCTGAAACCAGATGCTGATAAGTTAGAATCTCGTACAGAAGTTCGCGTGTTTGTGGGTTATCCCAGAGGAACGAAAGTTGGTTTATTTTATAGTCATAAAGACCAGAAGGTCATTGTTAGCACCAATGCTCAATTTTTAGAAGAAGACTATATAATGGATCACAAGCCCAGTAGTAAAGTTGTTTTAGAAGAACTTAGAGAGGACACGTCTACTTCAGTACCAACAGTACAAGATGAAGTACCACAAGAGACTGCAACACATGTCACACATGATACACAACCACAAACGGTGCCTCATCGTAGTGGGAGAGTTGTGAGGGAACCTGAGAGATTCATATTTTTGGGAGAGTCTTCGGACTTGATCCCGGGTAAACATGAACCTGATCCCCGAACATATGACGAAGCACTCCAAGATATAGATGCAGTATCTTGGCAAAAGACAATGAATTCTAAAATAGAGTCTATGTACTCTAATAAGGTCTGGGAGCTTGTAGAACCACCTGATGATGTAAAAGATGTTGGATGCAAGTGGATCTACAAAAGGAAAAGAGGGACAGACGGGAAGGTAGAAACCTTCAAAGCTAGGCTTGTTGCGAAAGGGTACACTCAGAAAGTAGGAATCAATTATGAGGAGACCTTTTCACCGATAGCCATGCTTAAGTCTATCCGGATACTCTTATCCATTGCTGCTCATATGGATTATGAGATTTGGCAAATGGATGTCAAGACAACTTTCCTTAATGGAAGTCTTGAAGAGAACATCCATATGAAGCAACCAGAAGGGTTCATTGAAAAAGGCAAAGAACATCTAGTGTGCAAGCTCAATCGGTCCATTTATGGACTGAAGCAAGCTTCAAGGTCTTGGAACATCTGGTTTAATGAAGTAATCCAGTCATATGGATTTATTTAGTGTCCGGATGAGTTTGTGTATACAAGAAGTGTAACGGAAACGTGGTGGTATTTCTTGTACTATACGTAGATGATATTTTGTTAATTGGCAACAATGTCAAGGTATTATCGGACGTAAGGGTATAATTGTCCAAACAATTTGATATGAAGGACTTAGGAGATTGTGCACACATTCTTGGGATCAAAGTTATAAAGGATCGCAAGAAAAGAATGTTGTGTCTGTCCCAAGCTTCATATATAGATACAATCCTTGCTCATTTTAGCATGCAGAATTCCAATAAAGGTTTCTTACCTTTTAGGCATGGAGTAGCTCTATCTAAAGAGATGTCTCCGAAGACATCAAAGGAGATAAAGGACATGAAAGCAGTTCCTTATGCTTCGGCTGTAGGAAGCCTTATGTATGCAATGCTGTGTACGAGACCTGATATCTGTTTTGCCGTGGGCATGGTTAGCAGATATCAGAGTAACCCTGGACAAGGACATTGGACTGCGGTAAAGCATATATTAAAGTACCTGAGAAGGACTAGAGATTATATGCTAGTTTACCAAGCAGACGATTTGCTCCCTGTGGGTTACACAGATTCAGATTTCCAATCAGATAGGGACAACAGTAAGTCTACATCAGGCTATGTGTTTACTTTAGGAGGTGGAGCCATTGCATGGAGGAGTGTTAAGCAGAAATGCGTTTCGGACTTAACCATGGAAGCAGAGTATGTAGCAGTCTCTGAGGCAGCTAAAGAAGCAGTATGACTCAGGAACTTTCTAATGGACTTAGATGTGATTCCTGGTTTGCCCAAAATCATCACAATTTATTGTGATAATAATGGTGCAGTTGCAAACTCGAAGGAACCACGAGCTCATAAGGCAAGTAAACATATAGAGCGCAAGTACAACCTGATACGAGATATCGTGAAGCGAGGAGAAGTTGTCATCGCCAAGATTGCATCAGCAGATAACCTGGCAGATCCTTTCACTAAGGCCCTTCTAGCAAAAGCTTTCGATCGGCATGTGGAGGGGATGAGAATCAGATGTATGTATGGCAGCAGATATGGCAGCTTTGTCATTAGTATAAGTGGGAGATTGTTAGAGTGTATACTGAAAGCCTAAGCTTTTGTAAACATTTATTTTGAATAAAGAATCACATTTGGTCAAATTATCTACATTTGTTTGTAGTTGTTCAATTAATTTATATTGTAGATAACATAGTATGTGGTGTCACATACAGAAGATAATGTTATCAGTACCTTATAAATTATAAACAGTAGCTCACGACCAAAATGGAAAGGAACAAACCATTGGAAGGTCGTAGTGTAATTAGGTATTAGTTTATCTTAACTATATAATTACACTAGTACACTTTGAGTGTATTGAGTAGAACCATCAGAGGTCGTTTCTTTTATATTGATTTTATAAAGGAACAAAGACCTCAGTTATTATGGAAGTGTGTGCTCTTAATCCTAATATAATAACAAGCACATATATTTGATATTTATTTCCTTAATTTATCAATGGGTTAGATTTAGTTTGATAAATCAATAAGCCCGATAAGTTGAGAAATGATATCACTTATAGTGTGTGTTGTTGATTATAGAAGAAAACTGTGTCCTAGTGATCTAGGTTGATAATGTCCCCAAGAGGAGCTCATAAGGATTGTCATGTTAAACCCTGCAGGTGGACTTAGTCCGACATGACGATAAGGTTGAGTGGTACTACTCTTGGACTAAGATATTAATTAAATGAGTTGTCAGTAACTTACTTAATTAGTGGACATTCGATATCTTAAACACAGGGAGACTAACACACTCATAATAAGAAGGAGCCCAAAAATATAATTTGGAATTGGTGCGGTAGTTCAATAATAGTTCTCTAGTGGAATGAATTATTATTGATAAAATTAAGTTATGTGTTCGGGGCGAACACGGAATGCTTAATTTTATCGGGAGACCAAAATCAATTCCTCCTCTCGGTCCCTATCGTAGCCTCTTATTTATAGAGTACTATACCCACCTATACCCACCTTCATACCCATGTTGTAGGGGCCGGCCAAGCTAGCTTGAGGACCAAGCTAGGGCCGACCAAGCCTTGATCCATGGGTGGCCGACCCTAGCTTGAACCCAAGCTTAGGTGGCCGACCCTATTAAATTAGAAAAGAATTTTAATTTTAAAATTTTCTTATGTGGAAGATATAATTTATTGGAGAGATTAAAAATTAAAATATCTCTTTTATAAGTTTCTACAAAAGATTAAAGAAAGAGATTAAATCTCTTTCCTTATTTGTAGATTGAAAGGATATTTTATTTTTCTTCTTTATAAATTATTCACATGTTGAAAAATTAAAATTATAGAAATTTTTTTTTATCAATCATGAAGGGATTTTAAAGGGAAATTTTATTTTTTAAAATTTCCGGAGACAAATAAGGGATTTTAATTGGTTGATTGAAAATTGTCTTATTTCTTCTTCCATGAGGTGGTCGGCCATGACATGATCTATTAGGAAATTTTATTTAATTTTTATTAATTAATTCATGTCAAGGAAAGTTAAGGAAATTTTATTGTAATTAAATTTCCTTATTTGCCAAAGCTAAGGATTATAAAAGAGGGGGTTTTGGGTGCCTTCAAGGTGAACAACCTCTATTATTTTCTCCCTCTTTTCTTCATTGGTGTGGCCGACCTCTTCCCTTTCTCTTCTCTCCATCTTTGTGGCCGAACCTCTCATCCTCCTTGGAGATCAAGTGGTGGCCAGATTTTAGCTTGGAGAAGAAGGAGAGAAAGCTTGCATCCCTTGGAGCTTGGTTGGTGGAAGAAGATCTTCATCTTTTGGAAGCTTTCTTGCTTGGCCGAAACTTGAAGGAAGAAGAAGAAGGTGCTAGGTGGTCCTCGTCTCGGAAGATCGTTGCCCACACAACGTTCAAGATTAGAAGAGGAATACGGTAGAAGATCAAGAGGTCATTATCTACTAAGGTATAACTAATATTGCTTTCCGCATCATGTTAGTTTTATCTCCATGTAAAAATACCAAATACAAGAGGAATGCGATTCTAGTATTTCGAATTAGTTTTCGATGTTGTGTTCTTTTATTTTTATTTTTCTTTTCCTTGTGATTTGATTGTTCATTTTGGTTGACCTAAAGTTATTTAAGGAAATGAAATATTAGCTTTCCTTAAAAGGCTTTGTCTAGGCGGTGGTGTTTGTTCCCATATCCAAGAAGGTCATGTGCCTCGCCATACAGTCCTGGATGCCAATTTTAGAAATTAATATTTAATGGAATTAATAGCCTAGGTGATTTGGATTGAACATGTTAAGTTCCGCAGGAGATCCAAGTCTAAACCTAAAAGAACAAATAAATTTAACTTAGGATCAAACGTGTTAAGTTCCGCAGGCGATCCAAGTTTAATTTAAAAGAACACATGGTAGCTAGGAAAAAGGTTCAGACCTTTGTACAAAATTTTTGTACAGTGGAACCATTAGGTTTTCTGAGTAGCAACCAACAGTTAGCAGCTGGTTGCAGAAAGATCGCTTGGAAGGTGATGTCTCTAGCTGCTAGTCGTGATGTCCTTTTATTGGTCGTTGAGGGCGCCTCCAATGCCTCATGGAGGCGCCTTA
Organism: Zingiber officinale; assembly: GCF_018446385.1. Taxonomy (NCBI): domain Eukaryota; kingdom Viridiplantae; phylum Streptophyta; class Magnoliopsida; order Zingiberales; family Zingiberaceae; genus Zingiber; species Zingiber officinale. Next base: position 82,513,682 of record NC_056000.1, on the reverse strand, counting down.
AACACAAAGGTTTATCCCAAAACCTACCCTGTGATAAGCCTTCGCGTTGCTGCTTCTTATCCGCCTAGAGGTGCCTCCATCAACCACTGAGGCGCCTTTAAGCCAACGTCTAGGGTGCCTCAACTGTCCTCGAGGGCGCCTCCAAGCCTGTTGCGCAGCCAGCCCACCTTTGCACCCGAGGCGCCTCCAAGCTCCATGGAGGGCGCCTCGGGTACTATCCATCCGAGGCAAGATGTGCACTTTAGTCCCTGCAAAATATGTTAGTCCACAAAATACCTGCATACCCTGTAAGACAAAGTTAGCACACATATAAATACAATAATAGGAGTATTTGATAGTCTCCGGACTGTTCGGTTCTGACTTCGAATTTTCGACTGGAAACCCTAGGTCGAACCGACGCCTACTGTTCCCTCTTCCGGGGAACGCGTCCTCACCTACTCCACTCAGAAGAACATACCTGATGCTAGTCCGGTCCTCCAGACCGACTGGACTTCCCACCTAGGGTTACCACCCCCTATGATTTTTCGCCACCTAGGGTTACCTCCTCCTACGATCTAAGGTTAGCCCCATTAGGATTTCCACCACCTAGGGTTACCACCTCCTAGGACCTAAGGTTGTCGCCCCTTAGGATTTTCCTTCACCTAGGGTTACCACCCCTAGGACCTAAGGTTACCGCCCCTTAGGGTTTTTCACCACCTAGGGTTACCACCCCCTAGGACCTAAGGTTACTGCCCCTTAGGATTTTCCACCTGCCCAACCGCAGTTAAGACTTTCCTGCAAACTCATTCAAGCACATTAGATAACAACACAACTTAATTTGAACCCTTTGACATAATCAAAACATAGGTTCAATTGTCGGATGCTTCCTGCACCAACAAAAACATGGCTTTAAAAGATTTTGATAAAAAAAACTTAGCTTTAAAAAGATTTTAATAAAAGCTTAGTTAAGTACTTAGCTTTAAAAGGATTTTGATAAACACTCAGATAAGTACTTAGCTTATAAAAAATTTTGAATAAAACTTAGTTTAAAAAATTTGATAAAAACTGAGTTAAGTACTTAGCTTAAAAAACTTTTGATAAAAATACTTTAGCTTTAAGAGTATTTTGATAAAAATTTCAGCTTTAAAAATATTTTGGTAAAAACTTAGCTTTTAAAAATATTTTGATAAACACTTAGCTTTAATTAACTAAGTAAAAGATTTCTTTGAAAAATACTTTATCAAATACTTAGTTTTTTTATCTTTTTAAAAATAGTTAAAAAAAAAATAAACTTCCTCTTTCAGCAATATTTTGAATTTTTGAAAAGTTTAACTTTTAAAATAAATAAAAATTAATGTCTTAACCTTCCTTTCACTCCTCCTTAATTAATGCCAAAAATGTTTAAGAGTCCTACAGTCTAAGCATGTGTAACGACCCAATTTTCCCTATTTTGAGTTCTGAATATCTTTAAAAATATTGGAAAATACTTTTAAAATATTCTAGAGATTTTTAGGAATTTTTAGAGTATTTTTATGCAATTTTTTTAGTCCGTTTGGTATTTTTACCGAGTGGAGGAAGTTTGAAAAAAAAATAATAATAATAAGTTGAAGAAACTGGGTTTCGAACCCACAGCCTCGGGCCCAAGCAGAACCGGCCCGACCAATCGAGCTAAGCTCGTTTTGTTAACCTTATATGGAGTGAATAATATTTAAGGTATAGTATTTGATAAAATAACCCTAGGTTATAAAAAGAGGTTAAGTTAAGAGAGGAAAACCTAAAATTTTCTCTCGAAATTTCTCTTCTCTTCTCACGCGACGGCGCCGACTCCTGCTCGGGCGAAAACGCAACACCTCCTAGGGCTCCGTTTCTGATGGCCGGCGAGGATTTCTTTTCGGGTGTTGTTCACAGATTCGTGGTCTCCTCGTCAAGGAGAACACGCGGATAGGAAGGGATCGCCGAGACCTTCACTTCATCCAAACCCTAGAGCACTTTCCCTCCGGTTGTAAGTTCAAGAACCCAAGGTGAGTTGCTTCTCACCTGCAGTAGGAGTAGTTCCGATTCGTTTATGTTTTCTGGTTGTTTGAGTTTCCTGTGAAGCATGCTAGGGTTGCTGTTTTACTGCCGTGTACTCTAAGAAGTTAGACAAAATCCTTTTGTGAAGTTTGATCTGTAAAGAATTCTTCGATTAGACTTAACAAAGGCTTAATACAAGATTTTTGATCTCTAATCTATGAAGAACCAACTATAGTTTCTGTGGTTTCGGGTTGGTTTATAATGGTTGCTACCATAATTGTTAAATCCGAATATACTAGGTGGATTATGGGATCATTTTATGGTTGAGTAAGTCAGATTTGAGTTTGTGCCATGCAATGGGTATAGATCAACCTTATTTGAGAGAGTCCTGTTGGTTTCTTTTAATGGCTTAATTTATTTCCTTAAGTTTAGAACCATGTTAGAACAGTTTGAAGTTAGAAGAGTAGTTAAGGAAATATTTTGCAATGAGCTAGGTTTTGGTTCCTTATATGCTTAATGTGCATGCTTAAAAGTATGATAACAGCAGCGTTCTTTTAGTTGATAACTACATTAAAGCCTTAATCAGAATGCTCATGTTCCTTTACAAGTTTTATTAGTTTTGGCTTGGTTTTAATAAGCAATGAATATGAGATAGCTTGATTAAATTTTGGGCTTGTAGTTAGTTTTCTGTATTGCTGTTAGAAGTTTAAAAAAAAAAGAGACCAAAGTCTTAATAGAATCCCTAATCTTTTTAAGAATTGGGATCAGTAGCATATCAAGTGCTCAAAGAAATGCCAAGGCATTTTATCAGAAGAAGTATTTAAAGTAAGATATAAAGAAAAGTATTTTATTTTTAAAAAGGGCATGTACCGGACACAAGGTCCAAGGGATGGGCTCCAAGTTGCCCCTAGACATAAAGTCTAGAAGTGTCTTAATGGTTTTGGGATTAGCTACCTCAATTCTCATTAAGAAAGGCGTGCAAAGTGGTACAATGCCGGGCCCAAGTAAAGTTGAGTACTATTTTAAAGTATAAAAGTATTAAATTTGGAAACAAATAGAACAAGTTTCTTTTATCTAAATTGAAAGATTCTAACAAGATAAATTGTTGTTTCCTTTAGAGATGCATGATGTAGTTTCACTTCTATTTCATGTTGAGCATGTACCTCCTGTTTTCTTTTACGTATATGCAGTTCTTATCGGATTTTGTGAGTAGAAAGCACTCACTAAGCTTTTAGCTTATAGATGCTATTTTTCCTCCTACTGCAGATATGGATAAAAATAAAGGAAAGGCTAAAATGGTATAGAAGAAGGCGACAAGGAGACACTGGTGGTGTGTGTGTGGATGGCGGTGATGGAAGATTTGGGGACCTTGCTTTTAAATTTCTGCAAGTTAAATTATTTAGGTTTCTTCTTAAATAACTAGGAGAATTAATAAAAAATTCAGATTCTTTATGCTCTCCCTGTTTTACTGTTTTGAAGTTGATTAAATACGTTGGTTCTGTTGAGTACAATATGAATTGTTTGAGTTATATGAAATTCGCTTTTGGTGCATTGCTTAAATCTGGAGTTTCAGATTGTTGCCGTGGAGTTTGGAAAATTCAGATCCTTTCATGTTGCTTAAAAACTGTAAAGTCCTATATTATTGTAGCCTGAATTGTATTGCTTAAGCTTGAGAACTATTTCGGCCGTGATACTTATCTGCTCTTGTGTTATCTGTTGCTGCTGGAAGTTTGGTTTTTTAATTGCAAAGTAACTTTCTGTGAAAACTGATATGCCATGAGTTTGCTCAAGATGAGTAATAGCCATATATGCTAATCTGTTAATGGTTGTTAGATGTATGTTTGGTAGAAGTACATGCAAAATGTTAACTGGTAGTTACAAATTTATCATGTGCAAGTTTGCTTAAATTCTTAATGTGAACAAATGATGGAATTCGTTTGCTGGGTTAACTAATTCAGGTTGCAAGTTTTAAATGCCTACACATTTGTGGCTATACATGTTAACTGGAATTCGTTTGCAAGTTAACTGAATTGGTTTACAGATCTTTACATGCCTATAAGTGTTAAATGCTAAACACTGTCATGGTAACATGTTAATACATTTTAGCATGATTGTTAAGCTTGGTTGAGAGTAGTACTGAGATAATTAGAAGTGATAGCATGTAAAAAAAAAAAAACAACAACAGATATCATGACAAGTTTATTTTCTTTAAGTTAAGAGAAATTTCAGTTTAGTAGAACGAGTAGTAGGTAACGGTCGTCATCAGAGTAGTAGTGGTAAGGAGGGTGGCCGTTACAGTTGGTATCAGAGCAGGTCCATTTTCCCGCAACACACACACATCAGCATCATCCTTGTCGCTTTCAAGTAAGAAAGTATTTAAGTTCTTTCTTTATTTCTTTCCTTTATTTACATTATTATTTGCAGTATGGATTGATAGTTATAAGTGAATGAGTAAGATAAGAGTTTTATTCTTTTAGCTATTTCCTTTCTTAATATATAAATTGGTATGTTTAGAAAGGGTAGAGAAATCATCAAATTTTCTTATTTGTTTAACTAGATGTCGAGAAGAGGACGTCCCCATACCGCTCGTACTGAGGACCAAGTTCAGGAGGAAGAGAGGCCAGGCTCAACTGAGCCCAATCTTTCTGAAGTTGTTGCCCAACTTCAGAAACAAGTAGCAGCAAGTAATTGCCAATCTGATGGCAAATCAACAACCAGTCCCTCCTACTCCTCAAACAGTAACTGTGGAGACTCCAGTGGTAACTGAGGTTCCACCAGCTACCCAAGGAGTCGCCACAGCACCCCAGAGACAAGAAGCTTACCTTATACAGTGGCTGAAACTGAAACCAGAGAGCTTCTCAGGCACGACTGAGCCCTGGGATGCCCAGGCTTGGTTCAAGACACTGGAGAGCACCATGGAGTTTCTTGACTGGCCAGAAGTCGAGAAGGTCAAGTGTGTCTCCTTCTGCCTGACTGGAGACGCACGCATGTGGTGGGAGAGAGTCAAAAGCAAGAGGGCAATCAATCAGATGAAATGGATTGATTTTGAGACAGAATTCTACGACGAGTTCTTTCGCCAAAAGATCACCAACAAGCACTACGAGGAGTTTATGGAGTTCAGACAGGGGGATCTGACAGTGGAGGAAGCAGTTAAAAGATTCAACAGGCTAGCTCGTCTCTGCCCAGAACTAGTAAGTACAGAGAAGGAGCGAGTCAGACTAATGCTCAGAATGCTGAAGCCTGTGATATCACTTAATGTGAGCAGTGGGACTCATCAGCCCATGACTGGAGAAGAGTTGGTCAGTAGAGCCTTAGTAGCTGAGCACTACCTGAGCAGCATGAAGGCACAAAGAGAGCAACACAAGCCAATCAAGATGGAGACCAAGACTGGGGGAAATCAGAAACCCCAGTCAAATAATCAGAACTGGAAAGGCAAGGGCACTAAAAGAAAGCAGTGGGATTCAGGAAGTAACCAGAAGGGAGGACCAGAAACCAAACAGACTAAGCTCCTTCCCTGCCCTAAATGTGGGAGAACACATCCAGGAGCCTGCCTCTTGGGTAAGACTGGATGTTATTCTTGTGGTCAAGAAGGACACATGGCCAAATAGTGTCCTAACAAGTTCAAAGCACCCCAGCCACAGCCAATACAATATGGAGCCAAGCCTCAACTACATTATATGCCTGCAACTCTGGAAGGACCTCAGATCAGTCAAGGAAGGTTGGAAGCTCCACCAGTTCCAGCCTTTGACAATGCCAGAGTATTCTCCCTTACCAAAGAGGAAGCTGCTAGTGCCTCCACGGTCGTAACAGGTCAAGTAGTTATTTTTCAGCATATAGCTACTGCACTATTTGATACTGGGGCGACCCATTCTTTTGTATCCATACCTTTTGCCAAGGAATTACAGGTACCTACAGAAAGCATGAATTCCAAGTTCCTGACAACCCTACCTTCTGGGGAAGTCATGGAATCTAGTCAGTGGCTTTGGTCTGTACCAGTCAGAATTTCAGACCAAGAGCTATGTGTTAATCTGGTAGCCCTCGCTATGCAGGATTTCGATATCATTTTGGGTATGGATTTCCTCAGCAAGTACAGTGCTTCAGTGGACTGCCGCAGAAGAAAAGTGATCTTTAGTCCAGAAGGTGAACCATCCTTTGAATTTACAGGAGTACCAAAGAGGAAGACCCAGAAATTCCTCTCTTCTCTCACAGCTCACCAGATGTTAGCTAAAGGGTGTACTGGTTTTCTTGCATTCATTATGAGTACAGAGGAAGAAGAAAGACCTAAGCAAGAGGAAGTTCGGGTAGTCTGTGAGTATCCAGGGGTGTTCCCAGAAGAGCTACCTGGACTACCTCCCAACAGAGAAGTGGAGTTTGAGATTGAACTGGTTCCTGGTACCGGTCCAATTTCAAAAGCTCCATATCGCATATCTCCAGCAGAGCTAAAAGAGTTGCAAGAGCAACTTCAGGAGCTACTGGACAAGGGTTTCATACGCCCTAGTCACTCACCATGGGGAGCTCCTGTGTTGTTTGTCAAGAAGAAGGATGGATCTATGCGGATGTGCATAGATTATAGAGCTCTGAATCAAGTGACCATCAAGAACAGGTATCCACTGCCCAGGATCGATGATTTATTTGATCAATTGAAAGGGGCAACAGTGTTCTCCAAGATAGATCTGCGCTCTGGGTACCATCAGTTGAAAGTAAAGGAGAGTGATATACCCAGAACTGCTTTCAGGACCAGATATGGACACTATGAATTCGTGGTCATGCCTTTTGGTGTGACTAATGCACCTGCAGTCTTCATGGACTTGATGAATAGAGTGTTCAGTGAATACCTTGACAAGTTTGTCATTGTGTTCATCGACGACATTCTAATCTATTCCAGAACCCCAGAGGAGCATGACACGCACTTGAGAATAGTCCTGCAGACCCTTCAGCGAAAGCAGCTCTATGCTAAATTCTCAAAGTGCGAGTTCTGGTTGGAGCAGGTGGCATTTCTAGGTCACATTGTTTCAAAAGAAGGCATTCAGGTAGATCCAGCCAAAGTAGAAGCGGTCAGCAACTGGAAGAGACCCAAGAATGCCAGGGAGATCAGAAGCTTCCTTGGTTTAGCTGGGTACTACAGGAAATTTGTGGAGGACTTTTCCAGGGTAGCCTCTCCCCTTACAGCCCTCACCAGGAAGGACAAGAAGTTTGAATGGTCAGATAAATGCGAGCAGAGTTTTCAAGAACTCAAGAGGAGACTGACCAGTGCTCCTATACTGACTGTTCCAGAGGGTGACAAGAGTTTTGACATCTACAGTGATGCTTCCAAGATGGGCTTAGGAGCTGTACTCATGCAGGAAGGAAAAGTTATAGCTTATGCTTCAAGACAACTCAAAGACTATGAGAAGAACTACCCCACTCATGATCTAGAGCTGGCAGCTGTAGTCTTTGCACTGAAACTCTGGCGACACTACTTGTATGGAGTCCAGTGCAGAATCTTCACAGACCATCAGAGTCTTAAGTACTTCTTCACTCAGAAGGACTTAAACATGAGACAGCGCAGGTGGTTAGAGTTGGTCAAAGATTATGACTGTGAGATCCTTTACCACCCAGGTAAAGCTAATAAAGTGGCAGATGCACTAAGCAGAAAGTCCAGTGCATCCTTGATGTCCTTATCATCGTTAACCCTGCCACTACAGAAGGAATTGTCAGATTTCGGACTTGAAATTATTTATGGGCAACTTTCTGCATTGACCCTAGAGTCAACCCTACTTGAGGATATATAGAAAAAGCAAAGTGAAGATCCATATATCCAAAAGATCAAGCAAGGAATACAAGAAGAAGGAAATTCAGAATTTCGAGTATCAGACAGTGGAATTCTTTATCAGGGAAATCGCCTTTGTGTTCCCAATGATGAAGAGCTGAGGAAGAGAATTTTAGAAGAGGCCCATAGTACGCCATACTCTATGCATCCTGGTTCTACCAAGATGTACCAAGACGTGAAACAGAAATTCTGGTGGTCTGGACTCAAAAGAGATGTGGCTAAATATGTCAGTACCTGCCTGACATGTCAGAGAGTCAACGCAGAACACCAGAGACCAGGAGGAGTTCTACAGCCTCTTCCTATACCAGAGTGGAAGTGGGAAGACATATCCATGGATTTCATAACAGGTCTCCCAAGAACCACAAATGGATACGATGCGATATGGGTGATAGTGGACAGATTGACCAAGTCTGCTCATTTCCTAGCCATCAAGGTGTCACACTCTATAGAGCAGTTAGCACAGCTATACGTTAAAGAGGTGATCAGACTTCACGGAGTTCCCAAATCTATTATTTCTGATAGAGATGGGCGCTTCACCTCTCACTTTTGGGAGTGTGTACAGACTGCACTAGGCACCAAGCTCAAGTTCAGCACAGCCTTCCATCCTCAGACTGATGGACAGACAGAGCGTATAAATCAGATCCTAGAAGATATGCTGAGGGCTTGTGCACTGGATTTCAAAGGAAGTTGGTGTAAGTACCTATGCTTAGCTGAATTTGCCTACAACAACAGTTATCAAGCCACCATCAGGATGGCACCATATGAGGCGTTGTATGGTAGAAAGTGCAGATCACCTATATGCTGGCAAGAAGCTGGAGAAAGAAGAGAAATGGAAGTGGAGCTGGGTATTCAGACTGAGATGATAGAAGAAACCACTCAGGTTATTCAGAAGATCAGACAGAGGATTGAGACTGCCCAGAGTAGACAGAAAAGTTATGCTGACACACGCCGTAGGCCACTAGAATTTCAAGTAGAAGATTCAGTCTTTCTCAAGGTTGCTCCTATGAAGGGAGTGATGAGATTTGGCAAGAAGGGCAAATTAAGTCCTCGCTATGTAGGACCTTATCTGATTTCAGAAAGGATTGGTAAAGTAGCTTATAAGCTGAACTTACCACAGGACATGTCAGCAGTACACAATGTGTTTCATGTCTCTATGTTAAAGAAGTGTCTTCATGATCCTAGCCAAGTGATTGAACCTCAGTCAGTGCAGATCCAAGAGGATCTTAGTTATGAGAGTAGACCTACACAGATAGTGGACAGAGCAGTCAAGAGACTAAGAAATAAAGAAGTGCCACTAGTGAAGGTCGTCTGGCAGAACCAGAAGCACGAGGAAGTCACTTGGGAACGAGAGGACAGCATGAGGCAAAAATATCCAGAACTATTCTAAGTTCGAGGACGAACTTTTTATAAGGTATGGGGAATTGTAACGACCCAATTTTCCCTATTTTCAGTTCTGAATATCTTTAAAAATATTGGAAAATGCTTTTAAAATATTCTAGAGATTTTTAAAAATTTTTAGAGTATTTTTATGTAATTTTTTTTAGTCCGTTTGGTATTTTTACCGAGTGGAGGAAGTTTGAAAAAAAAATAATAATAATAATAAGTTGAAGAAACTGGGTTTCGAACCCACAGCCTCGGGCCCAAGCAGAACCGGCCCGACCAATCGAGCTAAGCTCGTTTTGTTAACCTTATATGGAGTGAATAATATTTAAGGTATAGTATTTGATAAAATAACCCTAGGTTATAAAAAGAGGTTAAGTTAAGAGAGGAAAAACTAAAATTTTCTCTCGAAATTTCTCTTCTCTTCTCACGCGACGGCGCCGACTCCTGCTCGGGCGAAAACGCAACACCTCCTAGGGCTCCGTTTCCGGCGGCCGGCGAGGATTTCTTTTCGGGTGTTGTTCACAGATTCGTGGTCTCCTCGTCAAGGAGAACACGCGGATAGGAAGGGATCGTCGAGACCTTCACTTCATCCAAACCCTAGAGCACTTTCCCTCCGGTTGTAAGTTCAAGAACCCAAGGTGAGTTGCTTGTCACCTGCAGTAGGAGTAGTTCCGATTCGTTTATGTTTTCTGGTTGTTTGAGTTTCCTGTGAAGCATTCTAGGGTTGCTGTTTTACTGCCGTGTACTCTAAGAAGTTAGACAAAATCCTTTTGTGAAGTTTGATCTGTAAAGAATTCTTCGATTAGACTTAACAAAGGCTTAATACAAGATTTTTGATCTCTAATCTATGAAGAACCAACTATAGTTTCTGTGGTTTCGGGTTGGTTTATAATGGTTGCTGCCATAATTGTTAAATCCGAATATACTAGGTGGATTATGGGATCATTTTATGGTTGAGTAAGTCAGATTTGAGTTTGTGCCATGCAATGGGTATAGATCAACCTTATTTGAGAGAGTCCTGTTGGTTTCTTTTAATGGCTTAATTTATTTCCTTAAGTTTAGAACCATGTTAGAACAGTTTGAAGTTAGAAGAGTAGTTAAGGAAATATTTTGCAATGAGCTAGGTTTTGGTTCCTTATATGCTTAATGTGCATGCTTAAAAGTATGATAACAGCAACGTTCTTTTAGTTGATAACTACATTAAAGCCTTAATCAGAATGCTCATGTTCCTTTACAAGTTTTATTAGTTTTGGCTTGGTTTTAATAAGCAATGAATATGAGATAGCTTGATTAAATTTTGGGCTTGTAGTTAGTTTTCTGTATTGCTGTTAGAAGTTTAAAAAAAAAAAAAGAGACCAAAGTCTTAATAGAATCCCTAATCTTTTTAAGAATTGGGATCAGTAGCATATCAAGTGCTCAAAGAAATGCCAAGGCATTTTATCAGAAGAAGTATTTAAAGTAAGATATAAAGAAAAGTATTTTATTTTTAAAAAGGGCATGTACCGGACACAAGGTCCAAGGGATGGGCTCCAAGTTGCCCCTAGACATAAAGTCTAGAAGTGTCTTAATGGTTTTGGGATTAGCTACCTCAATTCTCATTAAGAAAGGCGCGCAAAGTGGTACAATGCCGGGCCCAAGTAAAGTTGAGTACTATTTTAAAGTATAAAAGTATTAAATTTGGAAACAAATAGAACAAGTTTCTTTTATCTAAATTGAAAGATTCTAACAAGATAAATTGTTGTTTCCTTTAGAGATGCATGATGTAGTTTCACTTCTATTTCATGTTGAGCATGTACCTCCTGTTTTCTTTTACGTATATGCAGTTCTTATCGGATTTTGTGAGTAGAAAGCACTCACTAAGCTTTTAGCTTATAGATGCTATTTTTCCTCCTACTGCAGATATGGATAAAAATAAAGGAAAGGCTAAAATGGCATAGAAGAAGGCGACAAGGAGACACTGGTGGTGTGTGTGTGGATGGCGGTGATGGAAGATTTGGGGACCTTGCTTTTAAATTTCTGCAAGTTAAATTATTTAGGTTTCTTCTTAAATAACTAGGAGAATTAATAAAAAATTCAGATTCTTTATGCTCTCCCTGTTTTACTGTTTTGAAGTTGATTAAATACGTTGGTTCTGTTGAGTACAATATGAATTGTTTGAGTTATATGAAATTCGCTTTTGGTGCATTGCTTAAATCTGGAGTTTCAGATTGTTGCCGTGGAGTTTGGAAAATTCAGATCCTTTCATGTTGCTTAAAACTGTAAAGTCCTATATTATTGTAGCCTGAATTGTATTGCTTAAGCTTGAGAACTATTTCGGCCGTGATACTTATCTGCTCTTGTGTTATCTGTTGCTGCTGGAAGTTTGGTTTTTTTTTAATTGCAAAGTAACTTTCTGTGAAAACTGATATGCCATGAGTTTGCTCAAGATGAGTAATAGCCATATATGCTAATCTGTTAATGGTTGTTAGATGTATGTTTGGTAGAAGTACATGCAAAATGTTAACTGGTAGTTACAAATTTATCATGTGCAAGTTTGCTTAAATTCTTAATGTGAACAAATGATGGAATTCGTTTGCTGGGTTAACTAATTCAGGTTGCAAGTTTTAAATGCCTACACATTTGTGGCTATACATGTTAACTGGAATTTGTTTGCAAGTTAACTGAATTGGTTTACAGATCTTTACATGCCTATAAGTGTTAAATGCTAAACACTGTCATGGTAACATGTTAATACATTTTAGCATGATTGTTAAGCTTGGTTGAGAGTAGTACTGAGATAATTAGAAGTGATAGCATGTAAAAAAAAAAAAAAAAAAAAACAACAACAACAGATATCATGACAAGTTTATTTTCTTTAAGTTAAGAGAAATTTCAGTTTAGTAGAACGAGTAGTAGGTAACGGTCGTCATCAGAGTAGTAGTGGTAAGGAGGGTGGCCGTTACAGCATGTAACATAAAAGTTATATTTTATTTTTCTAATTTTCCATCTCACCCTTTTTAGGATATCAAGTATGTTCAGCTTATAAGTTTGTGTGAGATGGAGTTAAATTAAGTTGATTTTATTTTTAACTTTAAAAAATATTTATGATATTGAAGTATATCTCAAAAATAATTTAAGTTAAATTTGGATTTCAAAAATATTAAAGTTTGAATTTTAAAATATTTAAGTTTGAATTTCAAATTTTAAAATATAAGTTTAATTAGATTTAAACATTTGATAATAATTAAAATTTTAAAGATTTTAAAAATATATTAAAAATTAATTAAGTTTGAAATTATAAACTTACATATTAATTATAATTTAAAAATTAATTATCATTTAAAAATAATTAAGATTTTGAAAATCTAAGAATTAATAATTTGAAATTTATTTATGATTTAAAAATTAATAATCAAATAATTAAGATTTTTGAAATTCATTATGATTTAAAAATAATTATAATTTAATTATGATTTGAAAATAATTAACATTTTGAAATTATGATTAATATTTTAAAATTAATTAAGATTAACATTTTGAAATTAATTGTGATTTTATAATTAATTAGATTTTGAAATTAATCATGATTTTGTAATTAATTAGATTTGGAAATTAATTAAACTTTTATAATTAATTATATTTTGAAATTAATTATGATTAATTATGAATTTTAATTGAGTTAGCTTTAATTTAATTAATTTATGTTTGGTTAACTACTTTAAACCTAGGTCCATCTCACCCTTTTCTAAATTTTCAATCAGGGAATCTTAATAGTTTTGTGAGATGATTACTTTAATCTTAAATTTAAATTCTAATCTAAGGATTGATCAACATTTGAGTTAGACTAAGGTTTAACAGTCAGTTAATTAAATACCTATTTCAATAATTGGCTTCCAAGCTGTGGCGAGGTACTAGGTCTCCTTGGGTATGAGATCATCCACCACTTCTAGACAAAGCCTTTTAAAGAAATTAAATATTTATTTTTTTTTCTGAAAACCTAGTCTAATTAGTCAAGTGTGGATCAAGCCTAAGTCCCTATCTATCCTAATCTAAGCACAATTCTATTTTATGATAAAATGGTCTTTCTATCGGCTCCCTTGGATCATAGTCTTGATAGGGTCTATTAAGGTAGTGGATTTGATCCTTGGGGATCCAATATTGACCAACTCTAACTTGATTAATCAAGTTTGACTTAGGGACCCCATGCTTGGACTAATTTTCTATTTGTTCTATTTACAAGTGATAAGTAAGATCTGTATTTTTATTTAGCCTTAAATCCATGTCCGAATCGGTTGTAAACGACTCTTTGCTTTCCAAGAATTAGATCAAGATTCTTGTAACCCAAGGTGAACCATTTCAACATGTCCTTAAGTCCTTTAACTTGAGTTTTCAAATTGGAATTTTCTTCCTCAAGTTGTTGGACTTAGGTTGAACTACCATTTTGAATTGGCTCAGTCAAAGGACTTAGGTTAGTCTCCTCCTTAATGATTGTTATCTCCTTTTGGAGTGGCATGACTCGGAGGTTAGATTTGGCTAACTTACGCACGAGATAGTTAACTAAGTTATGCAATTTATTTATATGAGAAGTTCTTATAGTGGGGTTAGGCCCTTTGGAAATGGATACAGCTCCATGGCTTCTCTCGGATTCTATTTCCGACTCGCTCTCAGTTTTAGATTCATTGACTTGTTCTCGGGCCGTAAGCGCGAGGAAGCTCGTCTATTCGAGCTCTTCATTAGAGTCTTCTGAAGAAGACTCATCCCATGTCACCTGCTATGCTTTCTTCTTCTTTTGCTTCTTCGTTTTCTTTTGGTTCGAGCAGTTGACTTTGATGGTCCCTTTTTGTTGCAACCGTAGCAGGTTATTTCGGACTTCACTTTTGGACTTGATCGTGTTCGTGCGGGAAGCATCCGACGATCGAACCTTAGTTTTGATAATGGCAAAGGGATTCAAAGTTAAGTTTAATTGATATCTAATGTGTATGACTGAGTGTTTCAGGAAAGTCCTAGCTTCAGTTAGGCAAGGTAAAAACCCTAGGGGGTGGTAACCCTAGGTCCTAGGGGGTGGTAACCCTAGGTGGAGAAAAGTCCTAGCTGCGGTTAAGCAAAAGGAAAACCCTAGGGGGCGGTAACCATAGGTCATAGGGGGTGGTAACCCTATTCGGGAAGTTTCAGCGGGTCGGCGCTTCGGGCAAAAATCCTAGGGGGTGGTAACCCTAGGTTAAAATCCTGGTGTCGCGAACCGGGTAGAAGTTTGGATGGGTCGAGGACCGGACATCCAGCATGAAGACCGGAAGCATCGGACGCTGAGCAAAAGTCCAGTCGGTCTGGAGGACCAGACTGGCATCAGGTAAATCTTCTGAGTGGAGTAGGTGAGGACGCGTTCCCCGTAGAGGGAACAGTAGGCGTCGGGTCGACCTAGGGTTTTCAGTCGGAAACTTGAAGTCAGACCCGGTCAGTCCGATGACTGACAATTTTATTTATCGTGTTATCTTTTTGTGTTCTAACTCTGTTTTGCAGGTAACTAACAGTTTTATGCAAGGTTAGAACTGACCAGGATCGGTCGACCGAACCTTGGGATCGGTCGACCGAACCTCCAAACTACCAGATCAGATCTCCAGAAGTTGGACCGGGCTCGACCAGGGATCGGTCGACCGGACCTCGGGATCGGTCGACCGAACCTGGGATAGGTGTCGACTGGATCAAGCCAAGGTGTGCGGGTCAGAGGAGACTGATCGGTCGACCGAACCTCGGGATCGGTCGACCGAACGCAGGGATAGAGTTTGACTGGAGCGACAGATCGACGGATCAGATGCGGTGGAGATCATCTGATCGGTCGACCGAACATGAGGATCGGTCGACCGATCCGCTTCGAGTCAAAGCTGATCCCGAGACTTGGGGATCTGGATCAGACCTTGCAGAGCTATAAAAGGAGGCCTCGAGGTGCAGCTCAGATCATCAACTTCGAACAGAAAACTCTGCTCTTCCGTGTGCTGCTGCTAAACGCCTCAACAACGCTCTGCTACTCCAACGAATCAATCCAAAGTTCTCTATTCTCCTTTTCGTTGGTATAGTTTATTTACTGCAATTACTTGTACTTATTCACTTGTAAAGATTTGCGCTATATAGTTGTTGCCCACCGAAAGCGGTCAAGGATCGTGGGCCTTCGAGTAAGAGTCGAAATAGGCTCCGAACGAAGTAAATCAATTGTGTCTTTGTATTTACTTTACTTTTCATTTCCGCTGCGTTACTTTAGTTACTCGAACGATTTTCGTAAATCGATAAAATAGCCATGAGCGCTATTCACCCCTCCTCTAGCGCTTTCGATCCATCAATTGGTATCAGAGTGGGGTCGTTTTGAATCGGTGCAACCACCATTCAAAACAATTTTTCCGTGGTATTTTCAGGTTTTTCGAAGTCAATTAGAATTTGGCTTTATAGCCATATTCTAATTTTTTTCTTTTCTCGAATCAGTTTTCTGCTCGAGGTTGGTGCAACACCACCCGAGTTCATGTTTTATTTTTTCTTCCCACACTACTAATCCAGGACTAAGTCCTGGAATTTTCTTGTTGTTTAGTTTTGTTTCATAGTTGATCTAAAATGACCCTTCAAGAAGGCTACAGTACTGCCCGCCCCCCGCTATTCACCGGAGACGACTTCGGGTACTGGAAGGGTCGGATGGCGGCATATCTCCAGAATCATTTTGAAGTCTGGATGATCGTCAAAACCGGACTCCAACTACCAACTGATAGCGCCGGCAAACCACTACCATACGAGGACTGGGACGCAACTCTGATTAAGAAGGTGGAAGCTAATGCCAAGGCAACCTGCACCCTTCAGTGTGGCCTGTCAAAAGAAGAACTCAACCGCGTCGGCCCCTTCAACAGTGCCAAGGAGCTGTGGGAGAAGCTCATTGAACTTCACGAAGGGACGTCCGACACCAAAGTAAGTAAAAGAGACTTAATCTTCAATAAATTATTTAATATCAAACTGCAGGAAGGTGAGACAGTTGCCCAACTCCATGCCCGGATTCAAGATCTGCTCAACGGTCTTCATGCAATTGGATAGAAGATAGATAACCGGGACATAGTAAGGTACACACTCAGCGCTTTTCCAAGGAACACCTTGTGGGCATCCATGGTTGATGCTTACAAGGTTTCTAAGGACCTATCTACCATTAAATTAGATGAACTCTTTTCGGAATTAGAATTGCATGAACAGACTAATGCACGCCCGGTCGAGAAAGGTGTTGCTTTGGTTGCAGGTACTAGCAGAACGCATGAACCAATGTCAAGGCGTAAAACTAAGCCCAAGTCCAAAGATGAATCAGATGCAGAGGACGATGACGAAGTTGCTTCCGAACTGATAAAGCTCGTATGGAGAATATGCAAATCGAAAAAGGCGAATCAAACAAATACGAAGGACAAGTCCGAAGTCACCTGTTACGGTTGTAACCAAAAGGGGCACCACAAGCCAGACTGTCCAAACAAGAAGAAAAGAAGGAAGGTATTAAAGGTGACTTGGTCCGAGTCCTCAGATGAATCCGAGTCCGACGAAGAAGAACCGACAAGCTTCCTCGCGTTGCCAGTACAAGTAAATATTGACGAAACCGAGTCTGGATTCGAGTCCGAAATTGAGAGCGAGTCGGAAACTGAGTCCGAGCGAAACCACGGATCTGCACCCGTTTCTGAAGGACCGAACCCCACTATAAGTGCTTTAATGTCTAGTATTAACTTAGATGACTCGAAAAATTTAATTCCGTACTTGCTTAAAAAGTTGGCTAAATCTAACATCCAGGTTAAGTCGCTCCAAAAGGAGGTAACATCCCTTAAGGGAGCGACTGACTCGAGTTATTTAACTGAGTCAGTTCAAATTGGAAGTTCAACTCAAGTCCAACGACTTGAGGAAGAAAATTCCAATTTGAAAACTCAAATTAAAGAACTCAAGGACACGTTGGAACGGTTCACCTTGGGTTCCAAGAATCTGGATCTGATTCTTGGAAAACAGCGAACCGTTTACAACAAATCTGGACTTGGATTTAAGACCAAAACAAAGTTTAAATCATACTTGTCATTAGTAAATAGAAATAATAGAAACATAATTCAAGCATGGGTCCCCAAGTCAAACTTGGTTAATCAAGTTGGACCTGGTCACTGTTGGGTCCCCAATGATCAGATCCATTTCCTTGATAGACCATATCGAGGCTATGATCCAGGGGGAGCAAATAGAAAAACTATCTCAATAAATAGATAAAATGCTTGTTTACTTATTTTCCTTGCAATATACATGCTTAGACTAGGATAGCTTAAGGATCTAGGCATAATTTACACTTACTAGTTAAATCTAGGAGTTTCAAAAAGAAAATTAAATATATATTTCTTTGAGCGATTCTGTTTAGGAAAGGGTGGATGATCTCATACCCAAGAAGGCCTAGAGTCTCGCCCTGACCTGAGAATCAATCTTTGAAATACTTATTTAATTGACTAATTGGAAAACCTATTTTTAACTCAAATATAAATTAATCCTTAGAAACTATTTAAATCAAAAATAACCATCTCACAAAATACGTAAGATTACCTGATTGATAACTTAGAATCGGGTGAGATGGATCTAGGTTAAACTTAGTCTTAAATAAATTCAATTTAATCAAATGAAATGAGTTAATAAACTTAAATCAAATGAATAAATTATTTTTTTAAAAAATTATTTTAAAATCATTTCGAAAATTATTTGAAAAATCTTTTGGAAAATTAATTTCAAAATTACTTTAAAAATCCTTTGAAAATTAATTCCAAAATTATTTTGAAAAATCTTTTGAAAATTAATTTCAAAATTACTTTAAAAATCTTTAGGAAAATTAATTTCAAAATTACTTTAAAAATCCTTTGAAAATTAACTCCAAAATTACTTTGAAAAATCTTTTGAAAATTAATTTCAAAATTACTTTAAAAATCATTTGAAAAATAATTTCAAAATTATTTAAAAATCCTTTGAAAATTAATTCCAAAATTATTTGAAAAATCTTTAGGAAAATTAATTTCAAAAATTATTTGAAAAATCCTTTAAAAAATAATTTCAAAATTATTTAAAAATCCTTTGACAATTAATTCCAAAATTATTTGAAATATCTTTAGGAAAATTAATTTCAGAAATTCTTTGAAAAATACTTTAAAAATAAATTTCAAAATTATTTAAAATCCTTTGAAAATTAATTTCAAAATTACTTTAAAAATCTTTTGAAAATTAATTTCAAAAATTATTTGAAAAATCCTTTAAAAATTAATTTAAAAATTATTTAAAAATCATTTGAAAATTAATTTGAAAATTACTTTAAAAATCTTTTGAAAAATAATTTCAAAATTATTTAAAAATCCTTTAAAAATTAATTTCAAAATTACTTAAAAAATCTTTTGAAAATTAATTTCAAAAATTATTTGAAAAATCCTTTAAAAATTAATTTCAAAATTATTTAAAAATATTTTGAAAATTAATTTCAAAAATTATTTAAAAATCCTTTGAAAATTAATTCCAAAATTATTTTGAAAAATCTTTTGAAAATTAATTTCAAAATTACTTTAAACATCTTTAGGAAAATTAATTTCAAAATTACTTTAAAAATCCTTGAAAAGTAATTTCCAAATTACTTTAAAAATCTTTTGAAAATTATTTTCAAAATTACTTTAAAAATCCTTTGAAAATTAATTTCAAAATGACTTTAAAAATCTTTTGAAAAATAATTTCAAAATTATTTAAAAATCCTTTGAAAATTAATTCCAAAATTATTTGAAAAATCTTTAGGAAAATTAATTTAAAAAATTATTTGAAAATCCTTTAAAAATTAATTTCAAAATTATTTAAAAATCCTTTGAAAATTAATTTCAAAATTACTTTAAAAATCTTTTGAAAATTAATTTCAAAATTTTTTTTAAAAATCCTTTAAAAATTAATTTCAAAATTATTTAAAAATCTTTTGAAAATTAATTTCAAAAATTATTTGAAAAATCTTATGGCAAATTAATTTCAAAATTACTTTAAAAATCTTTTGAAAATTAATTTCAAAATTACTTTAAAAATCTTTTGAAAAATAATTTAAAAATTATTTTAAAATCCTTTGAAAATTAATTCCAAAATTATTTGAAAAATCTTTTGAAAATTAATTTCAAAAATTATTTGAAAAATCTTTTTAAAAATAATTTCAAAATTATTTAAAAATCCTTTGAAAATTAATTCGAAAATTATTATGAAAAATCTTCTGAAAATTAATTTCAAAATTACTTTAAAAATTATTTGAAAATTAATTTTAAAATTACTTTAAAAATCTTTTGAAAATTAATTTCAAAAATTATTTAAAAATCTTTTGAAAATTAATTTCAAAATTACTTTAAAAATATTTTGAAAAATAATTTCGAAATTATTTAAAAATCCTTTGAAAATTAATATCAAAAATATTTGAAAAATCTTTAGGAAAATTAATTTGAAAAATTATTTGAAAAATCCTTGAAAAATTAATTTCAAAATTATTTTTAAAAATCTTTTGAAAATTATTTTCAAAATTACTTTAAAAATCCTTTGAAAATTAATTCCAAAATTATTTAAAAATCTTTTGAAAATTAATTTCAAAAATTATTTGAAAAATCCTTTGAAAATTAATTTCGAAAATTATTTGAAAAATCTATTGGAAAATTAATTTCAAAATTACTTTAAAAATCTTTTGAAAATTATTTTCAAAATTACTTTAAAAATTCTTTGAAAATTAATTTCAAAATTACTTTAAAAATCTTTTGAAAAATAATTTCAAAATTATTTAAAAATCCTTTGAAAATTAATTCCAAAATTATTTGAAAAATCTTTAGGAAAATTAATTTAAAAAATTATTTGAAAAATCCTTTAAAAATTAATTTGAAAATTATTTTGAAAAATCTTTTGAAAATTAATTTCAAAATTACTTTAAAAATCTTTTGAAAATTAATTTCAAAAATTATTTAAAAAATCCTTGAAAAATTAATTTCAAAATTATTTAAAAATCTTTTGAAAATTAATTTCAAAAATTATTTGAAAATTAATTTCGAGAATTATTTGAAAAATCTTTTGGAAAATTAATTTCAAAATTATTTTAAAAATCTTTTGAAAATTATTTTCAAAATTACTTTAAAAATCCTTTGAAAATTAATTTCAAAATTACTTTAAAAATCTTTTGAAAAATAATTTCAAAATTATTTAAAAATCCTTTGAAAATTAATTCCAAAATTATTTGAAAAATCATTTGCAAAATTAATTTCAAAATTACTTTAAAAATCTTTTGAAAATTATTTTCAAAATTACTTTAAAAATCCTTTGAAAAATAATTTCAAAATTACTTTAAAAATCCTTTGAAAATTAATTCCAAAATTATTTGAAAAATCTTTAGGAAAATTAATTTCGAAAATTATTTGAAAAATCCTTTAAAAAATAATTTCAAAAATTTGAAAAATCCTTTGAAAATTAATTTCAAAATTACTTTAAAAATCTTTTGAAAATTAATTTCAAAATTACTTTAAAAAAAACTTTTGAAAATTAATTTCATAATTACTTTAAGAAACCTTTGAAAATTAATTTCAAAAGATGTGCTAAGTGTTTAAATTATTTTTTTTTCTCTTCCCTCTTTATTTTGATATATGGCAAAGGGGGAGAGTATAAGGAAATTCAAAGGAAACCAAAAGGTATCAAAAATTCAAAACTAAAAGAAATCAGCTTAAAGGGGGCTTCCATTAAGGGGGAGCTGCAATGTGCTTAGGTTTTATTTCCTTAATTTGCATTTTTTTTTTCACTTAACTTTGAATTTCGGTTACCATAATCAAAAAGGGGGAGATTGTTGGTGCGGGAAGCATCCGACGATCGAACCTTAGTTTTGATAATGGCAAAGGGATTCAAAGTTAAGTTTAATTGATATCTAATGTGTATGACTGAGTGTTTCAGGAAAGTCCTAGCTTCGGTTAGGCAAGGTAAAAACCCTAGGAGGTGGTAACCCTAGGTCCTAGGGGGTGGTAACCCTAGGTCCTACCCTAGGTGGAGAAAAGTCCTAGCTGCGGTTAGGCAAAAGGAAAACCCTAGGGGGCGGTAACCCTAGGTCATAGGGGGTGGTAACCCTATGCGGGAAGTTTTGGCAGGTCGGCGCTCCGGGTAAAAATCCTAGGGGGTGGTAACCCTAGGTTAAAATCCTGGTGTCGCGAACCGGGTAGAAGTCTGGATGGGTCGAGGACCGGACATCCAGCATGAAGACCGGAAGCATCGGACGCTGAGCAAAAGTCCAGTCGGTCTGGAGGACCAGACTGGCATCAGGTAAATCTCCTAAGTGGAGTAGGTGAGGATGCGTTCCCCGTAGAGGGAACAGTAGGCGTCAGGTCGACCTAGGGTTTCCGGTCGAAAACTTGAAGTCAGACCCGGTCAGTCCGATGACTGACAATTTTATTTATCGTGTTATCTTTTTGTGTTCTAACTCTGTTTTGCAGGTAACTAACAGTTTTATACAGGGTTAGAACTGACCAGGATCGGTCGACCGAACCTTGGGATCGGTCGACCGAACCTCCAAACTACCAGATCAGATCTCCAGAAGTTGGATCGGGCTCGACCAGGGATTGGTCGACCGAACTTGGGATAGGTATCGACTGGATCAAGCCGAGGTGTGCGAGTCAGAGGAGACTGATCGATCGACCGAACCTCGAGATCGGTCAACCGAACGCAGTGATAGAGTTTGACTGGAGCGACAGATCGACGGATCAGATGCGGTGGAGATCATCTGATCGGTCGACCGAACGTGAGGATTGGTCGACCGATCCGCTTCGAGTCAAAGCTGATCCCGAGACATGGGGATCTGGATCAGACCTTGCAGAGCTATAAAAGAAGGCCTCGAGGTGCAGCTCAGATCATCAACTTCGAACAGAAAACTCTGCTCTTCCGTGTGCTGCTGCTAAACGCTTCAACAATGCTCTGCTACTCCAACGAATCAATCCAAAGTTCTCTATTCTCCTTTTTCGTTGGTATAGTTTATTTACTGCAATTACTTGTACTTATTCACTTGTAAAGATTTGCGCTATATAGTTGTTGCCCACCGAAAGCGGTCAAGGATCGCGGGCCTTCGAGTAGGAGTTGAAATAAGCTCCGAACGAAGTAAATCAATTGTGTCTGTGTATTTACTTTACTTTTCATTTCCGCTGTGTTACTTTAGTTACTCGAACGATTTCCGTAAATCGATAAAATAGCCACGAGCGTTATTCACCCCCCTCTAGCGCTTTCGATCCATCAGATCGCACTATCTTAGACTGAATCACTTTCTTGATGTCTTTCTTGGTGAATCCTTTCTTATTTTTGTAGAGTTTTCATACAAAGTTGACGAGTTCCACTGTAATCTCGTCGTCGTCGTCTTCTGAGTCCGGTTTATCTTCAGACTCAGGTTTAGTTCTGCGCTTTGCTTTTGATTCCCGCGTTCTGCTTGTTCTTGCAATCAAAGCAATACCTTTCTCGACCCGAGTAGTATTAGTTTGTTCGTGAAGCTCGAATTCAGAAAATAATTCATCTAATTTTATTAAGGAGAGGTCCTTGGATACTTTGTAAGCGTCTACCATGGATGCCCACAAAGTGTAAGGACCTAAATTTCCTCATTTTGAGCTCCAAAAATAATTCAAAAATATTTTGAAATGCTATAGAAAATTTCTATAGATTTTTAGAAATTTTTAGAGTATTTTTACATAATTTTTGGAGTTCGTTTGATATTTTTACTAAGAGGAAGAAGTAAAAAATAATAATAATAATATATGTTGAAGCCGGGTTTTGAACCTAAGATCACGGACCCGAACCCGAGTCTTAACGAACTCAGCTCAACCATCTGGTGTACGGATGTTTTGTTAATCATATATGGAGCGATATATATTTAACTAGTAAATAGGAACAGTAAAATAAATTG
Source organism: Zingiber officinale (assembly GCF_018446385.1). Lineage (NCBI taxonomy): Eukaryota > Viridiplantae > Streptophyta > Magnoliopsida > Zingiberales > Zingiberaceae > Zingiber > Zingiber officinale. The sequence continues at coordinate 82,490,583 of NC_056000.1, read as the reverse complement.
GAAATAAAAGTGCGCAAGGAATCGAAGCCGAGATCTCTGACTTGGTTAAAACCTGGCTAACCAAGTGTGCTGCGGGCGATTTTGTTTAAGAATAGATAGTAAAATTATTTAAGGTATAGTTGATAATGAAACCCTAGTTTTAAAAAGGAATTGTTTTATTTTCCCGAACCCTAAAAATCTTTTCCTCCTCTCTCGCTCCCGACGCCGCGATTTCCTCTTCTCGGGCGGAAATAGAGAAAAGGCTAGGGCACGTCTCCGGCGCCGGTGAGTGGCTAACTCCGAGGATCTCCTTCACCTTCGTGATCCCCTCGTCGAGAAGAGCAAGTGGGCGCAAGGAGAGGTCAAGAGCCCGAGTTCTCCCGAAGCCCTAGCTGCCTAATTCAGATTGTAAGTCCAAGAAACGAAGTGTAAGTTGCTTACTCACCTGCGGTAAGAGTAGTTTCGAGGTTTCCTTTATTTTCTGCCATATGTTGAGGTTTCGGATTCTTGTTTCCTTTTGGATTTCGAAGCATGTTTTAAGGGGGTTTTGTTTTGATGCTTACTGCCGTGAACCCTAAAGAAAGGGAGGGAAGGATTAGTTCAGTCCAAGCATGTGGAATTGTTAGATTAGGAAGTTAACAGATTGTTTAGTTTGTGGTTGCTCATTTCGGTTTTAATGAAAGGTGCATGTTTCAATTATGGAAGTGCTTTAGTTTAGTCTACGTAGCCTTATATGGAATTTCGAATCAGATTTGGAGCCGTAGATTTGATTTCTATGTTATGTTGGTTCTTCAGGATAGCTTATAGTTTTGGGGACAGATTTGGGTTCCCTTTGAAGATGTGTCACCTTTCTGCTTTGTTGGTTTCTTGTGAGCAAATTTTGGGTTGGATCTAAGGTTGTTTGTATTCCTTAATGATGCTTACAGATTTTGGATTTGAACAATACCTGTCTTGACTCTCCTTTTGTTTCCGGAAGTTATGGGCTTTGCTAGCGGATTAGCTTGTGAAGGATTTTATTTTTCTACCTGTTAGAATTGTCGAAAATTAGATGTGTGATCAATTTCTAGTGTTGGTATGTTTACACAGCTTTGAGGTTCATGTTAGAGGAGGTTTAAGTATGAATTGTTTAGAGATAAAGAGATGTAGTGCTAGAAAAGGAAGTAGCATAAAAGAGAATGAGAACTCAAAGATACCTGTTAGAAAATAGTAGCCGCAATAGAATAAAGATGATATATAGTCAGATAATGGTTATGAGTGTTGATACAGTCTGACCTGGTTGTTGTTTTGATGTTGACACTGATTTAAGTTTGTATCAGATATTAATTAAACTCAGATTGATTACTGATCAAGGTTGATCAGGTGGAAGGGAAAAGTCCAAGTATGGAAACTTGGCACGCGAAGTCGGAGAGGGCTCGGTAACTCGTTCTCTGGACCGGACGAAGTCGGAGAGGGCTCGGTAGCTCGTTCTCTGGACCGGACGAAGTCGGAGAGGGCTCGGTAGCTCGTTCTCTGGACCGGACGAAGTCGGAGAGGGCTCGGTAGCTCGTTCTCCGGACTAGGTCAGAGAGGGCTCGGTAGCTCGTTCTCTAGACCAGGAAGGCTTTAGGGTTTAGGGCTGGGAAGCTCTAAACCTACATGGGCATTGGATCGGGCTGTTGACCGATCCAGTGATACTATGGTTATCTGATCGGTCACCAGACCGATCGGTAACCAATCAGTAACTCTCTGTGAACTCACCGAGAATTACTGATCGGTCTGTAGATCGATCAGGAGGCAACGGAGTTCGGGAGAAAGGATAGGGGGATCGGTCTGTGGACCGATCCACCTATAGCCTGATCGGTCCACAGACCGATCAGAGCCCTCCTGGACCGATCAGGCTGTAGCCTGATCGGTCAAAAAGACTGTGGATCAGTCTGCTGACCGATCCACAATAATGTCTGAAGTTTCTGCTATTTCTCTGCAACTTCTGATTCGTCTGATTTAACCATCTGCTGTGAGCTTTTTAAATCTTCAGGTTGCAGGTATCATGCCAATGCTTAAATTAAAATCAAGCTCCATCAGAAGAATAAGGCAAAGTGTTCTTTCTACTGTGTTTCACTGCAAATGGTGCAATTGGAGCATCAACGTTTACTAGCTGCGATCAGCTGGCAATCAGCTTGACTCCTGCTTATTGGTTCGAGCTCAGAGACACCTGTGAAGACCATGGGTTCTATTGGTGTGAGTTTAGAGAATCAGATGAGGAGGAAGAGTGATTGGCGACGCCTTAGCTTGCAGCAGCGATTCGGTGCAGGTTGACAGCGATTCGGTACAGGCTGAACGCAGTGGAAAAGTAGAGGCATAAGAAGAAGGATGAAGAGATGTTCGAAAAAAAAGGGAAAGGAAAACTCTCTGTCGATCAAGCGAGTGTGCTAAGCTTTGAGCTCTTGGCTGAGAAGCTGCTTCCTTCTTGCACTCTGCTTTCACAGTCGTCTTCGCGTGGCTGTGAGCATATTCTTCATTCTCTTTAGCCACTGATCATTGTAAGTCTTGTGCTTTATTTACATATCTTCTGAGATTTTGTGGAGCGGTTACTCCACCGAGAAGGAGGAAATCTTTAGCCGGAATCTATCCGGGGTGTGATCTACCAAAAGATCAAGTGATCGTCCACCTTACGGACACGCCGAGGAGTAGGGGCAAGTTATCCCCAAACATCGTACATACTGGTGTTTGTCTCTCTTTCTCGTATTATATTTTCGTTTGCATATTTCCGCTGCGCTAACGACTTGTAGGAAGAAATTCTTTAAGCATTTAGAGACGGCTATTCACACCCCCCCTCTCTAGCCATCCGAAGATCCTAACAAGTGGTATTAGAGCGAGGTTCTCTTCATCCGGATTAACACCCTAAAGAGCAAGAAGATGGCTATGAAGGAAGGGTTTAACACCAATCGTCCACCCTACTTCGACAGAGCGGACTTTCAATATTGGAAGAGCCGCATGGAATATTATTTTAAGACCGACATCTCAATGTGGTTCTCCATCAAGGAAGGGTTTACACCTCCGAAGGACGAAGAAGGTAAGGAACTAGACTCATCAAGGTGGTCCGCCGAGCAAACTCGCAAAGGACAAGCCGATGCCAAGGCAGTGGTCACTCTACAATGTGGGATAGCCAAGGATCAACTCGTCAAGGTAGGTCCATTCATGAGCGCAAAAGACTTGTGGAACAAGCTCATAGAGCTCCAAGAAGGAACTCGAGACTCTTGGATCGCCAAGAGAGATTTATTCTTAAATCAATTACAAAACCTCACCATGAAGGAGAACGAGATGGTAAGTGAACTACAAGGAAGCTTCAAAGAAATTATCAATGGTCTTCATTCCGTAGATGAATGCGTAGAGAATCGCGATCTTATAAGGTATGCTCTCAAAGCCTCTCCGAGGAATGCCTTGTGGTCATCTATGGTAGATGCCTACAAGGTCTCCAAGGACCTTTCAATTGTTAAATTAGATGATTTTTTTTGTGAAATGGAACTCCATGAATTTGCTAACAAGGGTCAAAAAGAGAAAGGTATTGCCTTAGTTGCAGGAGAAAAGAGCAAAGATGGAAGAAGGAAGAAAGAAAAGAAGAAGGAAAAAGAGATTCCTTCATCCTTATCCTCCTCCGAGTCCGATGATGAAGGTGGATCATCATCAAGCGAGATGGCCAACTTTGTAAGGAGAATCATGAGAAGGAGTCGGAGATACAAAGGGAAAGGTAAATCTTGTTGGTGCAATTTCCAGTAGGTCAAGGTTGACCTAGTTGACCAAGCGTAAACCTTGGTCATGGTTTCGATGTTTGACAATACAGAAAGACATGTAGACATGGACAATGCAGGTGCAGTTGTCCATGCGGAGAGATACTGATCAGGGTCTGATCAGGTTGGATGAAGAAGAGTCAAGTAGGTCAAGATTGACCGGATACTTGACTGGGAAGTCCTAACTGGGATGTTAGGCAGTTCTGAAAGTCCTGGTGAGTGAAGCCAGGCAGTCGAGAAATCCTGGTGAGTGAAGCCAGGTGAAAATCCTAGTGAGTGAAGCTAGGTGAAAGTGAAAGTCCTGGTGAGTGAAGCCAGGCAGTTGGAGAAAGTCCTGGTGAGTGAAGCTAGGCGCTTGGGAAAGACCTAGTGAGTGAAGCCAGGCAGGGGAAAGACCTAGTGAGTGAAGCTAGGCAGTTTGGAAGTCCTGGTGAGTGAAGCCAGGCAAGGGAAATCCAGATGGGTCAAGGTTGACCAGACATCTGGTGAAAAGTCCAAGCAGGGAGCTTGGCACGGGAAAAGTCCAAGTATGGAGACTTGGCACGGAGAAGACCAAGTTGGAGACTTGGCACGGAAAGTCAGAGAGGGCTCGGTAGCTCGTTCTCCGGACTGTGGTCAGAGAGGGCTCGGTAGCTCGTTCTCTGGACCGGACGAAGTCAGAGAGGGCTCGGTAGCTCGTTCTCTGGACTAGGTCAAGAGAGGGCTCGGTAGCTCGTTCCTAAACCGGAGCTCTAAACCTACATCGGTCTGGTGACCGATCCATCGATACGCCTGAGTATCTGATCGGTCTGGTGACCAATCAGATAACAAACAGAAGGGTTCTGTAAGTCATCTGATCGGTCTGGAGACCGATCAGAGGAGTTGAGACAACTTTCTGTGAGTGAACTGATCAGTCTGGGGACCGATCAGCAGGGAGTCTGATCGGTCTCCACGATCGATCAGAGACGCAGCCACCTCTCTTACAGAGAGGTGGGATCGGTCCGGGGACCGATCAGACTGGGGCCTGATCGGTCCCAGGACCGATCAGAGGTGCCCTGGACCGATCAGGCTTCAGCCTGATCGGTCCAGAACTATCCGTTGGCTCACAACGGTCTTCTGTCTTCTGCTGTCTTCTGGCTTCTTCTTCGCAGGTGAGTGCTACAGAGGGGCGACTTCTTCCTTCTTCTTCCTCCTCTGAACTGAGCTGCTGTTCTTCTGAAAGTTGTGCTCTTGAGCTTTGCTGAGCTCCGAAGCTTCGTGTGAGCTTCTTCGACTGAGTTGCTTGTTGGCATTCGTCCGTGAAGTTGGTGCTTCATCCGGGACTTCAGTCGACGAGAAGGCAAGCGAGTAGTTGTACATTCATTGTGTATTTTGTTCTTGCTCTTCTTTGTATTTCCATATTGCTGTTGCAAGCTATTGTGGCGAGATTTCTCCACCCACAAGGAGTATTTATTAGCCGGTTCTCCGGGGACTCATCCACCGACGGATTGATAGGACTCGTTCACCTTACGGACACGCCGAGGAGTAGGAGTATCACCTTCGAACCTCGTTACATCCATTGAGTTTGAGGTTTGTCTTCTTCCTTTTCATTTCTATGGTTTCATTTTCGCTGCGCTAACCCTAATCGTAGGAAGAAATGCGAAGAATTTGGGGCGGCTATTCACACCCCCCCTCTCTAGCCGCGACCGTCGATCCTAACAAATCTATCGATCAAAATGTTGATAAAACTAATGTCACTTGTTTTGAGTGTAGCAAGAAAGGACACTATCGGAGCGAGTGTCCAAAACTCAAGAAGAAAGAGGAAAGAGCCAAGAAGAAGAAAGCTCTCAAAGCTACTTGGGATGAATCCTCCTCAAGCTCATCGGAGGAAGAGAAGAAGGAGAAAAGCACACGTCAATTAGCGTTCATGGCAAGGGAGGAATCAGATTCCGGGAGTGATTGTGACACGAGTGATACCTCAGCCGCGGGTTCATCATCTTCGGATGATGAAGAGGTAACTTCTCCTCATTTAGAAAAATGTTATAAAACCATTGCACATTTATCTACTTTGCTTAAGAAATCAAAAACTCAAATTAAATCATTAAAAGATGAAGTAGAGCACTTGAGGGCCCTTAGGGAAGATGAGGTTGATGACCTACATCAAGAGGCCCTTGAGGATGAAAACAAAGCCTTAAAGGGTGAAGTTGAGAAACTCAAGAAAATGCTTGAAAAATTCTCAACTAGCTCTAAGACCTTAGATATGATTCTAAATGCCCAAAGGGTGGTCTACAACAAGGCTGGGTTAGGATATCAACCTAAGGAGTCTAGTTTCATTTCGCTAGTGTCTAGAACCCAATTTCATAGATCACATGCTTCTAGGGTTCATGAGACTAGGAAGGTTGTGACCAAGGCATGGGTTCCTAGGTCGCTCATTGTAGATGCATTAGGTCCCAAGATTTGGGTACCTAAAACGTCTATCTTTCGTGTCTTGTAGGCATTGGTCAAGGGGGAGCATCTATCAACTTAGTTCATTGATAGTGGATGCTCCAAGCACATGACCGGGGACAAGTCACTCTTTACTACCCTTAAAAACAAAAATAGAGGTAATGTGTCGTTTGGTAATAATAGTAGCCTTAAGGTTATAGGAGTTGGAGACATTCATATATCCGAATGTCTCCAAATCAAGAATGCCCTTCTAGTCAAGGGGATGACCTTTAATCTCCTAAGTGTCAGCCAATTGTGTGATATGGGTTACACAATTGAGTTTCATTTAAGTCAATGTCTGGTCAAACACATTGACACACTTGACACGGTACTAGTAGGCACAAGGGTAGATAACATTTATCAAGTATCTTTTAAAAGTGCTACTAATGCCTCTGCTAAGTGTTTCATGTCAAAAGAAGAAGAATCATGGCTTTGGCATAGGAGGTTGGCCCATGTGAACATGAAGAATATTCGAAAGCTGGCCAACAAAGGATTAGTGCGAGGCCTACCAAGCATCAAGTACCAAAAGACAAAATTATGTGATGCATGTCAAAAGGGTAAGCAAACAAAAGCGTCTCATAAAGGTAAAAGCGCTGTAAGTACATCTACTGCTTTAGATTTATTGCATATGGATTTATTTGATTGCAGTAATGTCATTTCATTGAATGAAAGTAGATACTGCTTAGTGATCATTGATGATTTTACTAGATATACATGGACTTTCTTTTTGAAAAATAAGGATCAAACCATAGATATTTTTGTTTCTTTTTGTAGAAGAACTGAAAATGAAAAATCAACAACAATTAAAACAATTAGAAGTGATCATGGTGGAGAATTTCAAAACCATAGATTTTTAGAATTTTGTCAAGAAAAAGAATATAGGCATGAGTTCTCTACTCCAAGGACCCCACAGCAAAATGGGGTTGTGGAGAGAAAGAACCGAGTCTTGCAAGAGGCTGCACGAAACATGCTCAATGAGTACTCACTACCGAGCTACCTATGGGCTGAAGTTGTAAATACAGCTTGCTATGTGCAAAATCGAGTCTTGATACATAGGTTTTTAGGAAAGACTCCCCATGAACTTTGGTTTGGGAAACCCCCTACAATTAAACGTCTTAGGGTGTTTGGTTGTAAGGTGTTTATCTTGAACACCAAGGATCATCTTGGAAAGTTCACGGCTAAGGCTGATAAAGGGATACTGGTCGGGTACTCTCTCATCAGTAAAGCATATCGAGTCTACAACAATAGGACTAAATTGATTAAAGAATCCTCGGATGTAGCATTTGAAGAAATCCCTAAATCAAATGATCAATCGAGAGATGAATGAGAAACTCAATTTGAATTTAGAAGTCTAAGTTTGAATGATCAAAACATAGAAAGAGTCGAAGTTGACTCCGATGATGATGAGCAAAGGCAACAAAGGGCTCAGGCTGATCTCTTGCCTGATACTGAGTCCTTGCATGTGCCTAGTGAGACCACTCATGAGACACCGCCAACACCAAGGTAATTTAGGATAGCGTCTAGTCATCTCCAAGACCAGATTGTTGGAGACATCCAACAAGGGGTTAGAACTAGATCATTCTTTAGAAATGAGTCTAATAAGGTCGCCTTGATCTCAGAAATCGAACCAAAATTAGTTGGTGAGGCATTGCATGATCCTGACTAGATCATAGCTATGCAAGATGAGTTAGGTCAATTTGAAAGGAGCCAAGTGTGGGACTTAGTTCCTAGACCTAAGAAGACCACCATTATTAGAACCAAATGGGTCTTCAAAAATAAGTTAAACCAAAAGGGAGAAGTCGTAAGAAACAAGGCAAGACTTGTATCCAAGGGCTATAGTCAAGTCGAAGGCCTCGATTATGATGAGACTTATGCTCCCGTGGCCCGATTAGAGTCCATTCGTTTAATGCTAGCTTTTGTTGCACATAGAGGCTTCAAGCTCTATCAAATGGGCGTTAAGTCGGCCTTCTTAAATAGTTTCATTAAAGAAGAGGTCTTTGTTGAACAACCACTGGGGTTTGTGAATACTAAAGCTCCAAACCACGTGTACAAGCTCAAGAAAGCTCTTTATGGGATTAAACAAGCACCTCGAGCTTGGTACGAAAGGTTGTCAACTTACTTACTAGAAAAGGGTTTTGTAAGAGGTCAAATAGATCCAACACTATTTTTGCGTAGAGATGGTGAAAACATATTTGTAGCCCAGGTGTATGTCGATGACATAATTTGTGGCTTAAATAACAAGGGCTATTTGAATGAATTTATCACTCACATGGAAAGTGAGTTTGAGATGAGTCTGGTGGGAGAATTGACATTCTTCCTTGGACTTGAAATCAAACAAACTCGAGATGGCATTTATGTCCATCAGACAAAATACACTCAAGAGATGCTCAAGAAATTCAAAATGAGTGACTCTAAGGAAGTATCCACTCCAATGGCGACAAACACTCGCCTTGACAATGATGAGAATGGAAAACCAGTTGATCTAACGCAATATAGAAGCATGATCGGTAGTCTTCTATATCTCACAGCTAGTCGACCGGACATACTTTTTGCTGTGGGCATGTGCGCTAGATATCAAGTATGTGCCAAGGAATCTCATTTAATTGCAGTTAAGAGAATCCTGAGATACCTTAAGGGCACAATTAGAGTAGGTCTCTGGTACCCTCGTTCTGAGTCTTTTGATTTGATAGGTTATACCGACTCCGATTATGCTGGGTGCAAATTGGATTGGAAAAGCACTAGTGGGGGTTGCCAATTTTTAGGTTCATCATTGGTTAGTTGGTCAAGTTGGAAGCAAACATTACATTGCTCTCTCCACGACCGAGGCTGAATACATTTCTATGGGAGAGAGTGTATCACAATTGTTGTGGATGATCCACACCCTAGAAGATTATGGGCTTTCGTATAAGGGAGTGCAAGTGTTGTGTGACAACATCAGCACAATAAACCTAACGAAAAATTCAGTCCATCATTCAAGGACTAAACACATTGAAGTGTGTCATTACTTCATTAGAGATCACGTAGCTAGGGGAGACATTGCGCTCACATATGTTGAGTCAAAATCAAACCTAGCCGATATTTTCACCAAACCCCTTCCGGAAAATGAATTTAGTCATTTAAGGAGAGAATTGGGAATGTGTTTGGCTCAATAGGCCATTAGGACTTCATCATGATCAATAAGGACAATTAAAATGACAAGAGAAATTGGGAAATTGATTTGGGCAACTTGGGGACATCTCACACAAACTATAAGGTTTAACAAATTATTTTTGTTTGCTAGAAATGGGGTGAGATGCTAGGATCAGCCAAATTATTCAAAATGTATCATGCATCCCTTGAATAATTAGGTTGAAGAGACATAAATCGAGTATGGGGAAGACCATTACATAATTCATGTGTATTTGGTTCCTAGATCTTACTCATATATTCCAACCAAAGAAACTTGGTTGGACCTTTATCTAGAAATTATCTAACTTTGGTTGATGTATTGATTGATACCTTTGATCGATACCTTTCATGATTTTTATTGAAAATAGGATAAGTTGTTGAAGTAATGATAGCAATTTGGATATATTTTAACAAACTCGAAACTGATCATAGCAAGGATGTGTTTTGAACCAGGTAATAAATAGCCTGAGTCTTGATTAATACCTTGGTTCACTAGAGATCATAGTTTCAGAAGTTTTTCTGGTTTTGAAACCTTAAAGTTCAAAATATCTTAACTCTATGCGTTTGGAGTTGGTCTGAGTTTTTTTAATGTTTGGAACCTTCCGGTTCTGAACAATTTCAGACCGTAAGAGCTCATCTTTCGGAAATATTTATGTTTGTAGATTCTTCAGGTTCTAGGTTCTAAATTTGGAGGTTTCTGAACTTCTTGAGTTCTGAATCTTCAGAATTTTCGATAGAAAACTTCTACGAATTTCAGTTACTGAATGGAGAATCTTCAATTTGTTAGACACTGATCGGTCTACAGCCCGATCAGGAGAGGCTGGATCGGTCTGTCGACCGATCCAGAACTCTATGTTTGTTTACTGATCGGTCCAGGGACCGATCAGGAGGTTCCCTGATCGGTCCACCGACCGATCAGGGTATTCCCTGACCGATCAGGAGGTTCCCTGATCGGTCAGGATCTCTCCTGATCGGACAGCCATCCGATCATATCAACACCTGGATCGATCACCCATCCCTCTTAACTCTTCTCGATCCTTTCTCTTCCCATTGCACGCCGAAGCCCTAGCCGACACCCTCCTACGCCTTAACTCTTCTCTCCTTTATCCGAAAGATACATATATGGCACCAAGGTAACTCCATTCTCCCCGAGCTCTACTCATTTTGGCACTTCATTTTCATTTCTCACCGTATCTTTGTAATTTGGCTTGGTTCTCGGTTGTTGGTGGCTTCCGTGCTCACCTATTTGCCCCGTTCGTGTCACATTTTTAACCTTTAGGAAGAAACAAGTTAGTGAGGGAACCTCTAAGTCGTCAACTGAGAAATCTAAATCTAAGGCTCCCTCCCGACCTCAACCATCCGTTTCTGGAAGATTTCCAAACCATCACTTTGAACAAGCTTTTCAACAAAGAACCTTCAAACTGCTTCCTTGTAGGTCTGTGGATCAAAAATTCATGGATGAATTTTGTCCATCTGTGTCGGAAATACTTGCCTATTACAAACTTGATTCTCTAGTCTATTTAGAACGGGACATCAATTACGACTTAGTATCTGAGTTTTATAATAATCTTCATCAAACTAATGATATTAATTATAGAACTAGAGTTGCTAAGCAAACTATTGATTTCCCTTTCTCGGCCTTCTTTGATTATCTAGCTTGCCGGAGGTGTTCAGGAAATGTCTTTTCCATATATCCTGATTTACCAGACCCCTTACCTTCTCCCTTTGATGTCTTATCTAACTCCATTTATGAGTATTTCTTCAGACATCCTAGACCGGGTGGACAAGATGAGTTAGATGTTGATTTTCCTACCTTTGCAGCCCTGAGACTATCTGCCCCAGATTACATTCTCTTTAAGATTGTCACAAATTGCCTTCTGTCAATCACGTCTAAACCCTTGTCAGAGATCCGACCATATCACTGCCTGATGCTTTATGGATTGCGTCGGCATCTTGATTTTGACATCATGTCGAGTATTTATTCGTCTATTATCTCCTATAGTGAGCCTAACAGCTTCACCGTTTATATGCCTTATGGGCATATAATTACGGATTGGCTCGAGACCCTACAGATTGATGTCTCCAAGGGAAGGATAGTCAAGATGGTGAGGCAGGACTGCAGACTTGGAAAACATGCATTTTCCAAGTCTGGCATCATAGGAAAGTATGGGGCGGTTCGTTGGAAGGATGGGAGAGCACTGGGTGAGTTACCACGGGCACCTCCACGACAGGTTGATGCTGCTCCTGTTGCTCCTCCTCCTCCTGCTGCTACTGAGTATGGAGAGGCAGATCCTGATCTGCGCTGGCAGATCGCTGAGCTGGAAAGTCGCATCGATCAGCACGATGAGCTGCTGGCTGCTTAGCTCCATGGGTTGCGCGTTCGGATTGACCAGCGTTACGATGATCTATGTAGTCAGCATTTGGCGACGCAGCAGGTGCTTCTGGGATGGATGGCCAGCTACCCACCTCCACAGTATTACTCGTGTTATCCACCCTCGAGCAGCAGCATGCCACCTCAGGGACTCATTCCTCCAGCTGATGATGATGATGCTCCTCATATTGAGGATGTTAATTGATACACCTTGTTTTATGTTGGTCATTTTGATTGCCTATGTTTCGGATACTGTTTGATAGATACATGTGTCTGACCTGGATATTAGCTGTTTCATATATTTATGCTACTCGTTTTTCTATTACTTGCTTCTCTTTATGTTTCAGTTCTTATTGGCTATTTATACGCTTTTCATATGTCATATCTTGATTGTCTCTTATTTACTGTCTGATAATACACTTAGAGGGAATTCTATGTGGATTAAGAAAGAGACAGTATGGGTTAAGGGGGAGTCCTTTAAGTCTTATTACCTAATTCGCACCTTTTCGGTGTTTGACAAAGGGGGAGAAGATGACTAAGTTTAGAGATGAATGAAGTTTTGATTTTAGGGGAGAGGATAACCTTGAGGATTATTGACTTCCTTACATAGTGTTGTATCCGTCTTAGGGGGAGGACCTTGATTCTCCTAAAATTATGGAAATATGAGCATTTCTGATCTAAACTTAAATCGTGTTGTCAAACAACAAAAAGGGGGAGATTGTTGATACAGTCTGACTTGGCAGTTGTTTTGATGTTGACACTGATTTAAGTTTGTATCAGATATTAATTAAACTCAGATTGATTACTGATCAAGGTTGATCAGGTGGAAGGGAAAAGTCCAAGTATAGAAACTTGGCACGCAAAGTCGGAGAGGGCTCGATAGCTCGTTCTCTGGACCGGACGAAGTCGGAGAGGGCTCGGTAGCTTGTTCTCTGGACTGGACGAAGTCGGAGAGGGCTCGGTAGCTCGTTCTCCGGACTAGGTCAGAGAGGGTTCGGTAGCTCGTTCTCTAGACCAGGAAGGCTTTAGGGTTCAGGGCTGGGAAGCTCTAAACCTACATAGGCATTGGATCGGGCTGTTGACCGATCCAGTGATACTATGGTTATTTGATCTGTCACCAGACCGATCAGTAGCCAATCAGTAACTCTCTGTGAACTCACCGAGAATTACTGATCGGTCTGTAGATCGATCAGGAGGCAACGGAGTTCGGGAGAAAGGATAGGGGGGTCGGTCTGTGGACCGATCCACCTATAACCTGATCGGTCCACAGACCGATCAGAGCCCTCCTGGACCGATCAGGCTGTAGCCTGATCGGTCAAAAGGCTGTGGATCGGTCTGCTAACCGATCCACAATAATGTCTGAAGTTTCTGTTGTTTCTCTGCAACTTCTAATTCGTCTGATTTAACCATCTGCTGTGAGCTTTTTAAATCTGCAGGTTGCAGGTATCATGCCAATGCTTAAATTCAAATCAAGCTCCATCAGAAGAATAAGACAAAGTGTTCTTTCTACTGTGTTTCGCTGCAAATGGTGCAATTGGAGCATCAACGTTTACTGGCTGCGATCAGCTGGCAATCAGCTTGACTCCTGCTTATTGGTTCGAGCTCAGAGACACCTGTGAAGACCATGGGTTCTATTGGTGTGGGTTCAGAGAACCAGATGAGGAGGAAGAGTGATTGGCGACGCCTTAGCTTGCAGCAGCGATTCGGTGCAGGTTGACAGCGATTCGGTACAGGCTGAACGCAGTGGAAAAGCAGAGGCATAAGAAGAAGGATGAAGAGATGTTCGAAAAAAAAGGGAAAGGAAAACTCTCTGTCGATCAAGCGAGTGTGCTAAGCTTTGAGCTCTTGGCTGAGAAGCTGCTTCCTTCTTGCGCTCTGCTTTCACTGTCGTCTTCGCGTGGCTGTGAGCATATTCTTCATTCTCTTTAGCCACTGATCATTATAAGTCTTGTGCTTTATTTACATATCTTTTGAGACTTTGTGGAGAGGTTACTCCACCGAGAAGGAGGAAATCTTTAGCCGGAATCTATCCGAGGTGTGATCTACCAAAAGATCAAGGGATCATCCACCTTACGGACACGCCGAGGAGTAGGGGCAAGTTATCCCCGAACCTCGTACATACTGGTGTTAGTGGTGTTTGTCTCTCTTTCTTGTATTATATTTTCGTTTGCATATTTCCGCTGCGCTAACGACTTGTAGGAAGAAATTCTTTAAGCTTTTAGAGGAGGCTATTCACACCCCCCCTCTCTAGCCATCCGAAGATCCTAACAATGAGAAATGAGAGAGCTTCTTGATGTTAGAGGACATGCAAGGGCAGAGAATTAGATAAATATGTACGTATTGAGGTTATCGCTATTACTTTTTGAACGGTTCAAAATATTTATGTACGATTTGGATAACTAAGGTATTCAAGAGAAGTTAGCAATTTTCTTCCAACAATTGGATAAAGAGATTAGATTAAGCAAGTATGCAGATTTTTGTTAGCTTCTAGAAGATTATAGTGTAGTTTGGTTTAGTATTAAGATGCAGATTTTTGATAAGCTTAGTATGCAGATCTTAGATAAGCTTAGCATGCAGATTTTGTTAAGCTTAATATGCAGATTTTAGATAAGCTTAGTATGCAGATTTTAGATAAGCTTAGTATGCAGATTTTAGATAAACTTAATATGCAGATTTCTATTTAAACTTGTATGCAGATTTTGCTTAAGCATTTCAGTGTTAGAATTTGTTTAAACATTTCAGTTTTGTAAGAAGCATTCTTTTATAAGAAAAGTATAAGAAAGATTAAGAAAAGAAAGAAAAAGGCCAAGGCCTTAAGTAGATCCCAAAGTCAAGACTTTAGGGATTTTGGCACACAAGGTGCTTATTAAAATGCCAAGGCATTATATATTAGAAGTATTAAAAGATAACAAGTATTTTACTTTTATCAGTGGCACTGTACTGGACTCTCAGTTGTCCTTGGGCTGGGTTCCCATAGTCGTCCCTAGGTTTAGATAACCTAGTAGTAACGGCACGGCCGACGGTCAACGGTCGACGACCCGAGGGTCGCCAAATGGGTCGGGTCGTTACAAAAGTAAAAGCAAGTACAGTTGCCGGGCCCAAGAAGAAGTTGATTATTATTTTAAAGTATTATAAATATAAGTTTTTGAACAAGTAAAGCAAGTTTTATATAAGTATAAAGTATTAAAGAATAAGTTTTAAACAAGTGAATTAAAGAATAAGTTTAGAACAGATGAATTAAGTTTCACTTTGTTTTAAAAATCAGTAAGTTTGGTTCTTTATTCTACCATGTTTATCTAGTAGATGAGTAGTTTTTCATGTTTACCTATTAGATGAGCAACATGATTAGCTATTAGAATTACATGAGTAGATTCCTTAGCTTTTCTTTGCTATTAGTTTGACATGAGCAGTTATGTTTATGCTTTATTTCTTTTTGGAGCATATAGTTTCTAGTTCTTTTCGTATACATGCACATTCATGATTTTGTGAGTTAGATAGCGCTTACTAAGCAAATTTTGCTTATAGATTGCATTTCCTCTTATTGCAGATACAGGAAAGGAAAAGATATAAAAAGGAAGGTGACAAAGAGGTGTTCGAAGGATGTGTGATGCCAGGACTATGGAAGCCTTGGGACTAGGAAAGAAGTTTTATTTAGTTTCCATTGTCTTTTGCTATGTTAGGAGTATTTGAGATAGTATTTGTTATTTTGATGTGATTAGGACATAGTAGAAGAATTGTAATCTTGTGTGATGATTTCTGGTGTTGTTCTCTTTTGTTTTGGATTTATTAAACTGCGTGAGAGTCTGTTACATGTTCCAGCCGCCTGTGGCTGTGTATATTATGTATGTATGTCAGTTTAAGGTCACCGGTACAGGGGAGACTTTGCCAAAAATTTTTGGTAGGGTTTCATTGTGATTTTAATCATACCAGTTAAGTAGAGTTAGTAGTTAAGTAACGGTCACTCTTAGGTAGTAGTAGTAATAAGAAGGGTGGTCGTTACAGTTGGTATCAGAGCAGGTCCCATTCTCCAACATCACACATCAGTACCATCCTTGACGTCTTCATGTAAGAAAGTATTTAATTTTCTTTTATGCTTTCTTTATTATTTGTAGTATAGAGTATCTGCTTATATGTGCTTAGGAAAGAAGAAAATTCATGTTTTAATTTTCTATGTTTTGATACATATGCTTAGAAAGAATAGAGACAATTTTAGTTTTGTTTCTCGTATATTCATATATACATAAGTATGTTTAGAAAGGATAGAGAAGATATCATGTATTATTCTTGGCATAACTAGATGTTAAGATAGATGACAAGACAGTGGGGAGTCAGAAGCCCCAGTTAAGTAATTAGAACTAGAAGGACAATGATAACAAGAAAGACCCAAGCAGGAAGACGTTCGGGTAGTCTGTGAATATCCAGAGGTATTTCTAGAAGAGCTACCTGGACTATCTCCCAACAGAGAAGTAAAGTTTGAAATTGAGTTGTTTCCTGACACCAGCCTAATTTCAAAAGCTCTGTATTGAATTTCTCTTGCAGAGCTAAGAGAGTTACAAGAACAAATTCAGGAGCTACTTGACAAGGGTTTCATCCGCCTTAGTCATTCACTCCGGGGAGCTCCAGAGTTGTTCAGTAGGAAGAAAGACAGATCTATGCGGATGTGCATAGATTTTAGAGCACTGAGCAAAGTAGCAGTTAAGGACTAGTACCCTCTTCCCAGAATAGATAATCTATTTGATTAGCTAAAGAGGGCAATAGTGTTCTCTAAAATAGATCTGCGTTCTAGGAACCATCAGTTGAAAGTGAAAGGAGAATGAAGAGTCCAGAACAGTTTCCAGTATCCGATATGGACACTATGAAGTTGTAGTCATGCCATTTGGTGTGACCAGTGCACCTATGGTCTCCAGAGACTTTATAACAGGCCTTCCAAGGACCACTAATGGATATGATTCGATATGAATGATAGAGGACCGAGAAGTTAAGAGACAAAGGAACAAAGAGTACCATTAGTGAAAGTTATTTAAAACCAGAAGCATGAGGAAATTATTTAGGAGCGTAAGGAAAATATGAGACAGAGAGATCTAGAATTATTCTAAGTTCAAGGACGAACTTTTTATAAGGTGTGGGGAATTGTAACGACCCAAATTTCCTCATTTTGAGCTCCAAAAATAATTCAAAAATATTTTGAAATGCTATAGAAAAATTCTAGAGATTTTTAGAAATTTTTAGAGTATTTTTACACAATTTTTTGAGTTCGTTTGATATTTTTACCAAGAGGAAGAAGTAAAAAAAAATAATAATAATATATGTTGAAGCCGGGTTTTAAACCCAAGATCACGGACCCGAACCCGAGTCTTAACAAACTCAGCCCAACCATCTAGTCTACAGATGTTTTGTTAATCATATATGGAGCGATATATATTTAACTAGTAGTTAGGAACAGTAAAATAAATTGGAAATAAAAGTGCACAGCTGAGGAATCGAAGCCGAGATCTCTGACTTGGTTAAAACCTGGCAAACCAAGTGTGCTGCGGGCGGTTTTGTTTAAGAATAGATAGTAAAATTATTTAAGGTATAGTTGATAATGAAACCCTAGTTTTAAAAAGGAATTGTTTTATTTTCCCGAACCCTAAAAATCTTTTCCTCCTCTCTCGCTCCCGACGCCGCGATTTCCTCTTCTCGGGAGGAAACAGAGAAAAGGCTAGGGCACGTCTCCTGCGCCGGAGAGTGGCTAACTCCGAGGATCTCCTTCACCTTCGTGATCCCCTCGTCGAGAAGAGCAAATGGGCGCAAGGAGAGGTCGAGAGCCCGAGTTCTCCCGAAGCCCTAGCTGCCTAATTCGGATTGTAAGTCCAAGAAACGAAGTGTAAGTTACTTACTCACCTGCGGTAAGAGTAGTTCCGAGGTTTCCTTTATTTTCTGCCATATGTTGAGGTTTCGGATTCTTGTTTCCTTTTGGATTTCGAAGCATGTTTTAAGGGGGTTTTGTTTTGATGCTTACTTCCGTGAACCCTAAAGAAAGGGAGGGAAGGATTAGTTCAGTCCAAGCATGTGGAATTGTTAGATTCGGAAGTTAACAGATTGTTTAGTTTGTGGTTGCTCATTTCGGTTTTAATGAAAGGTGCATGTTTCAATTATGGAAGTGCTTTAGTTTAGTCTACGTAGCCTTGTATGGAATTTCGAATCAGATTCGGAGCCGTAGATTTGATGTCTATGTTGTGTTGGTTCTTCAGGATAGCTTATAGTTTTGGGGACAGATTTGGGTTCCCTTTGAAGATGTGTCACCTTTCTGCTTTGTTGGTTTCTTGTGAGCAAATTTTGGGTTGGATCCAAGGTTGTTTGTATTCCTTAATGATGCTTACAGATTTTGGATTTGAACAATACCTGTCTTGACTTTCCTTTTGTTTCTGGAAGTTATGGGCTTTGCTAGCAGATTAGCTTGTGAAGGATTTTATTTTTCTACCTGTTAGAATTGCCGAAAATTAGATGTGTGATCAATTTCTAGTGTTGGTATGTTTACACAGCTTTGAGGTTCATGTTAGAGGAGGTTTAAGTATGAATTGTTTAGAGATAAAGAGATGTAGTGCTTGAAAAGGAAGTAGCATAAAAGAGAATGAGAACTCAAAGATACCTATTAGAAAATAGTAGCCACAATAGAATAAAGATGATATATAGTCAGATAATGGTTATGAGAAATGAGAGAGCTTCTTGATGTTAGAGGACATGCAAGGGCAGAGAATTAGATAAATATGTACGTATTGAGGTTATCGCTATTACTTTTTGAACGGTTCAAAATATTTATGTACGATTTGGATAACTAAGGTATTCAAGAGAAGTTAACAATTTTCTTCCAACAATTGGATAAAGAGATTAGATTAAGCAAGTATGCAGATTTTTGTTAGCTTCTAGAAGATTATAGTGTAGTTTGGTTTAGTATTAAGATGTAGATTTTTGATAAGCTTAGTATGCAGATCTTAGATAAGCTTAGCATGTAGATTTTGTTAAGCTTAATATGCAGATTTTAGATAAGCTTAGTATGCAAATTTTAGATAAGCTTAGTATGCAGATTTTAGATAAGCTTAATATGTAGATTTCTGTTTAAACTTGTATGCAGATTTTGCTTAAGCATTTCAGTGTTAGAATTTGTTTAAACATTTCAGTTTTGTAAGAAGCATTCTTTTATAAGAAAAGTATAAGAAAGATTAAGAAAAGAAAGAAAAAGGCCAAGGCCTTAAGTAGATCCCAAAGTCAAGACTTTAGGGATTTTTGCACACAAGGTGCTTATTAAAATGCCAAGGCATTATATATTAGAAGTATTAAAAGATAACATGTATTTTACTTTTATCAGTGGCACTGTACTGGACTCTCAGTTGTCCTTGGGCTGGGCTCCCATAGTCGTCCCTAGGTTTAGATAACCTAGTAGTAACGGCACGGCCGACGGTTGACGGTCGACGACCCGAGGGTCGCCAAATGGGCCGCCAAATGGGTCGGGTCGTTACAAAAGTAAAAGCAAGTATAGTTGCCGGGCCCAAGAAGAAGTTGATTATTATTTTGAAGTATTATAAGTATAAGTTTTTGAACAAGTAAAGCAAGTTTTACATAAGTATAAAGTATTAAAGAATAAGTTTTAAACAAGTGAATTAAAGAATAAGTTTAGAACAGATGAATTAAGTTTCACTTTGTTTTAAAAATCAGTAAGTTTGGTTCTTTATTCTACCATGTTTATCTAGTAATTGAGTAGTTTTTCATGTTTACCTATTAGATGAGCAGCATGATTAGCTATTAGAATTACATGAGTAGATTCCTTAGCTTTTCTTTGCTATTAGTTTGACATGAGCAGTTATGTTTATGCTTTATTTCTTTTTAGAGCATATAGTTTCTTGTTCTTTTCGTATACATGCACATTCATGATTTTGTGAGTTAGATAGCGCTTACTAAGCAAATTTTGCTTATAGATTGCATTTCCTCTTACTGCAGATACAGGAAAGGAAAAGATATAGAAAGGAAGGTGACAAGGAGGTGTTCGAAGGATGTGTGATGCCAGGACTATGGAAGCCTTGGGACTAGGAAAGAAGTTTTATTTTAGTTTCCATTGTCTTTTGCTATGTTAGGAGTATTTGAGATAGTATTTGTTATTTTGATGTGATTAGGACATAGTAGAAGAATTGTAATCTTGTGTGATGATTTCTGGTGTTGTTCTCTTTTGTTTTGGATTTATTAAACTGTGTGAGAGTCTGTTACATGTTACAGCCGCCTGTGGCTGTGTATATTATGTATGTATTGTTAGCTAGAGCCCTAGAGTCAATCATTTGATGATTGTATTTTGGACTTGTTGTATCATATTCTATATAAATAAAGGCATTTGGTTTTTGGTTATTATACTTACTTGTATTGGTGCCAAATAAACTAAGTATAATAACGTCCTTGAGTAGACGGTTCTCACCTATATCAATCGGTTAGTTGAACCGATAGTGAGATGATATAGGGAACACTACTCTTAATCATTCCTAGTCGAGTATTAACATTCAGGGACAATGTTAATGCAATAAGACTAGCATGTAGGTCAACTCGATGACTTGATCTCACAAGTCATGGATATAGAGATATCAAGTTGACACATGGGTATGCATTGGAGAATGTATACTGAATGACCCGCCATGAGAAAGTATCATGGATCGTTATATGAGTGTCATATACTTTCTCATGTGGCTATTAGTATGACTAATAGTCCTTAGACCTGAAGTCACCATGGATCCCTACATAAGGAGTTATGTACTTTGGTTTCGTCAAACGTCACCCGTAACTGGGTGGACTATAAAGGCGATTACTGGGTATGTAATGAATTATGCAGAGGGATGTGAGTGATGTAGATGGGATCTATCCCTCCTATATGACAGGAGCGACATCGATATTCTTGATAGAGTGAGACCACGAAGTGCATGGTCATGCCCAAATGAGTCAATATAAGATATTGAGCTCATTTGATTGAGTGAGTCTACTTGGAGTTCAAGATTTAGATTGATTAGAGGATGACACGGTCTATGCCTCACATTGATCAATCTAGATGTCTAGGATAGAAGGACACTTGTCATATTTTGTGAGGAGTCACAATTAGTAGTCACAAGGTGATGTTGGATCTCAACATTCTTGTAACTTGGGTAGTAATGATGTGTTGCTAGATACCGCTCATTACTTATGCTCCTAAATGGGTTTAGGGGCATTGCCAACTTTACAAAAACCTATAGGGTCACACACTAAGGGCAATTAGATGGAGATTAGGTTCATTAGATGAACCTAAATGATTACGTTCATATGATTAACCAAATTGGATTTAGAGTAATCCAAAGTAGGCTAATTGAGTTGGACTAAATTTGGTTCATGTGTTAAGTGAGTCTAATTTGGACTTAGACTCATTTAATTAATTTAATTCAATGAATAGAGATTCATTAAATTAAAATTGACTTGAACCAATGGTTAGATTAGATCAACCAAGGGAGAGAAGTGGTCAAGTTTGACTTGACTTAAGTAGGAAGATGAAGAGTCAAGTTTTGACTTGACTTTGACTTGTCAAATGCCACATCATCAAGGCTTCTTCATTTGGTCAAGTTTGACTTGACCAAATGCCACCTCATGGAGGAGATCAAGAGACTTGACTCTTGATATTCCATGGGGGTTACATGCCTTGAAGTGGTCGGCCACTTTTAGGTGGAATGAAAAATTAATTTTTCTACTCAAGTGGTTGTAACTCCATCTTCTTCTTCCTCTTGAGTTTTCTTCTTGCTCTCCCTCTCCTCCCTACTGATCTCTAAGGTTGCTAGCACATCCTTAGAGATTTTTCTCCATCTCTTGCTTGTGTGGATACACATAGAGAAGTGTCTACTTTGACACTTTCGAAATCCGGCGAACCGAGGACAAGCGGGATTGCGAAGGGCTTCGCATCGAAGGTATAAATCTTTCTTCATGTAGGTCTAGGAGTAGATCTAAGTAGAAACTCGTACTCGTATTTAAATTTTGAAATCTATCCTTCGCACGAGATCCAGTGGCATGGGTGATTCGGGGTTTCCGCGACGCGAAAATACGGTTTTCGCGGCCCAAAAAACTCAACAGTGGTATCAGAGCCACGTGCGAAGCGAGTACGAGTTTAGATTCATATTTTTATGAAAAATATAGATCTATAAAATTTCTGTAAATTCATGTTTTTTTATAGTTTTAAATGAGTATTTTTCTCGTAGAAGGGAAGCACAAGTGTTTAGACATTTGTAGAATTCGACTACCGAGAAGAATTTTTCGAAACGGCAATGTTTCGCCCCAAAATTTTTTGGGACAGCGGGCTTAGGTGCTGTTAGATCGCAAAGGAACCCTCGCGATGGTTAGATCGCGTGTAGGGGCACTGCCCCTGGCCCCGTAAGGAGATTCGTTCCACGATTACGCCCGAAAATGCTAAACAGGACCGCCGGGAAAAATTTACTCATAAAATTGTAAAAATTATTAAAATTACAGAAAATTATGAAAAAAATATATAATTTAGAATTATATATTAATTTTGTGATAGTCATGGCCCAAACGACCCAAATTGGATTTGGAAATGTGTTGTAATTCATAATACGGCCTGCGTGCCGTTATGTGATGTGCGTGCTGTATTTATTTATTTTTTTTTATTTTCATGACCTGCGTGTCATGCCTTTCTCTTATATTCTGGTTGTAAATTAGATTTAGACTCGAATGTAACTCGAGTTTCAAAATTGTAATGTAAATTTTGAAGCGGTGGAAGGTCCACACGAGACGGAGTTACGAGGAGGGTGCGAGCAACACAAGGTGGTCAAATGAAGAAGCTTGAGAAGCTGCTGACCTTAGGTTGACTATCCGATCTTCTCATTGGCTTGAGAAGATCGTAGTAGGGCCATGACACAATCACAAAATAATTTAATTAATTGCTTATATGTATGTGATGCATGTTTAATTAAGTAGTTAATTAGTGCCTAGCGATTAGATTAGATCTATATCGTGCACATGATGCACCCCACGATTAGATTAGATCTAAATCAAGTATATGATACGCATCATCGTTTAAATTAGATCTAAATCATGTCAACTCGTAATGCCTACCATGCCGTGATACCTACCACTACCTCGATCGCATGTAGTTGTTGAATCTGCCAAAGCAGAGTAACACATACTATCTTGGTAGGGTACGGAGGGACAATCTTGGTCCCGCCTATCAACGCATGGGTGAGTACAACTCAATTAGATTGAGTATTCCTAGTTAACTCGGTTGGATCGAGTATAACTATAGGCATTCTTCCAACGGTTGGAAAGTTAGGTCAAAATCACATATATATGAACTCTCGGGCGTATTAGCCAAAGCTAACTCGAGTTTTAATATAAATGCGGATTTTGATTCTATAAACAAGAGTTGCATAGAGATGTAATTGGTAATCGTTACCTACCGATCATACTAAGTCTTGGGCGTATTAGCCAAAGCTAACTCAAGGGTTAGTATGATGTGGATCTTGTCCCACATGAATTATAGAATTCAGTGGGAGCATCATTTAGTTAAAAGCCTAATTAAATGATTAAGAATATGATACTTATTTTTGCATTTATTTCTATTGTAGAATTGCCATGACGTCGAACACGAACACATTCTCCCTGCGATCTGTCCTCGAGAAGGACAAGATCAACGGAGCAAACTTCCTGGACTGGTACAGGAACCTGAGAATAGTTCTCACCCAAGAACGTAAACTGTACGTTCTGGAGCAGCCCATTCCGGAGGCTCCTCCTGCCACTGTCCCGCGAGCTAACCGAGATGCTTTCAAGAAGCATCAAGATGACGCATTAGATGTGTCTTGTCTATTGCTCGCGACCATGAACTCTGAGCTTCAGAAGCAACACGAGTTAATGGGCGCTTACGATATGGTTGAACATCTTAGGTCAAGCGAGGCATGAGAGATTTGAGGTCTCAAGGGTACTGTTTCAGTGTAAGATGTCAGACGGGGCTCCTGTAGGCCCATATATACTCAAAATGATTGGGTACATAGAGAACCTACAAAGGTTGGGGTTCCCATTTGGCCAAGAGCTGGCCACTGACCTGATCTTGCAATCCTTGCCGGATAGCTACAGTCAATTCGTTCTAAACTACAATATGAACGAGATTGACAAGCCACTGCCCGAGCTACTTAGCATGTTAAGAACTGCTGAGCTGAACCTTAAGAAGGCTAAGCCCAACACTGTTCTGATGGTTCAGAAACATAAGGGCAAGGGCAAGCCCAAAGGCAAGGGAAAGTCCCAAGCCAAGGGCAAAGGCAAGGCACTGAAGCCTAAAGGAGGGGTCGCCAAGGATGCTACCTGCTTCCACTGCGGTCAGACTGGGCACTGGAAGAGGAATTGCAAGGTATACTTAGAGGATCTTAAGAAGAAGCGAAGTGAGACTTCCACTTCAGGTATATATGTTATAGAAGTCAATCTATCTATTTCTACATCATGGGTATTAGATACTGGATGTGCTTCTCACATTTGTACTGATGTGCAGGCGCTGAGAAATAGCAAGGCATTGACAAAGGGTGAGGTGGACCTACGAGTAGACAATGGAGCATGGGTTGCTGCTGTTGCTGTAGGGACTTATTTTTTATCTCTGCCCTCTGGGCTTGTACTAGAGTTAGTCGATTGTTGTTATGTGCCTGCATTAACTAAGAACATTATATCAGTTTCTTGTTTGGACAAGAAAGGTTTCTCGTTTACAATAAATAACAAATGTTGTTCCGTCTTTTTAAACGATATGTTCTATTGTAGTGTACCTCTGATAAACGGACTCTATATTCTAGACCTTGAGAGTCCTATCTATAACATAAATACCAAGAGGTTCAAGTCAAACGACATGAACCAAACCTACCTCTGGCACTGTCGCTTAGGTCATATAAATGACAAGCGCTTATCCCAGCTCCATAAGGATGGTTTGCTGGACTCATTTGATTTTGAATCATATGAGATATGCGAGTCATGCCTACGAGGCAAGATGACCAAGACTCCCTTTAGTGGGCACAGCGAGAGAGCGACTGATTTGTTAGGACTTATACATAGTGATGTATGTGGCCCTTTCAATGTCGCTGTTGGAGGTGGTTATAGGTACTTCATCACATTTACTGATGACTTCAGTAGATATGGTTATGTGTACTTGATGACACATAAGTCTGAATCCTTTGAAAAGTTCAAAGAATTCAAGAATGAAGTACAGAACCAGCTTGGCAAGAGTATTAAGATACTTCGATCCGATCGAGGTGGAGAATACCTTAGCCATGAGTTCCGTGACTATCTAGCTGAGTGTGGGATTCTATCCCAACTCACTCCTCCTGGAACACCACAGTGGAATGGTGTATCCGAAAGGAGGAATCATACCTTATTAGATATGGTACGATCTATGATGAGTCACACAGATCTTCCGACATACCTTTGGGGCTATGCTTTAGACACGGCAGCTTTTATACTCAACCGAGTTCCATCCAAGGTCGTGATAAAGACACCATATAGGATATGGACTGGGAGAGATGCTCAGGTGTCTTTCATGAGGATTTGGGGTTGTGAGGCTTACGTTAGACGTCAAGTCTCAGAAAAATTAGGACCCAAATCTGACAAGTGCTATTTCATTGGATATCCCAAGGAAACTAAGGGATATTACTTCTACATTCCCAGTCAGCAAGTAGTTGTGGCAAAGACCGGGGTCTTTCTAGAAAGGGACTTTGTTTCTAGAAAGACTAGTAGAGCTGCTCGATCTTGAAGAAGTTCAAGATGCAAACAATAGCACTGATGCCTCGATGGAAATTGAACTGAACCACAAAGTGTTATGGATGATGTTGTTCCACAAGGAGTTGAGGAACAACAACCGCTCAAGTAGACATACCTCTTCGCAAGTCGATAGGTCGTCACCCGAGAGATACTCATTTCTCTTGTCTGACCATGATGACATTATGCTCATAGAGGATGAGCCTACCACCTATCAGGAAGCTGTGATGAGACCAGATTCCGAGAAATGGCTAGAAGCCATGAGATCCGAAATGGAATCCATGTACACCCACCAAGTATGGACTTTGGTTGATCCACCTGAAGGGGTAAAACCTATTGGGTGTAAGTGGGTCTTTAAAAGAAAGACTGATATGGATGGACTTATCTATAAGGGTCGCTTGGTAGCTAAAGGTTTCAAGCAGATTCATGGTATTGACTATGATAAAACCTTTTCTCCAGTAGCGATGTTTAAGTCCATTCGGATCATGCTTGCTATTGCAGCCTACCATGACTATGAGATATGGCAGATGGATGTCAAAACCGTGTTTCTGAATGGAAACCTACTCGAGAATGTGTACATGACACAACCTGAGGGTTTTGTAGATCCACAACATACTAGCAGAGTATGCAAGCTGTATAGGTCCATTTATGGACTAAAGCAAGCTTCTCGGAGCTGGAATCTTCGATTCGATGATTCAATCAAACAGTTTGGTTTCATCAAGATTGAAAATGAGCCTTGTGTCTACAAAAAGGTTGTAGGGGATATAGTTGTCTTCCTCATATTGTATGTGGATGACATACTACTCATTGGGAAGGACATCCCTATGCTTCAGTCTGTCAAGACCTGGCTAGGGAGTTGCTTCTCAATGAAGGACTTAGGTGAGGCATCCCGCATTCTAGGGATACAGATCTATAGAGATAGATCTAAGAGATTGCTTGGCCTAAGTCAGAGTACATACATGACAAGGTACTCCTACGGTTTGCCATGTAGAACTCCAAAAAGGGATTTCTGCCGATATCACATGGCGTGAGGCTTTCGAAGACTCAAGGTCCCTCTTCTAGAGAGGAGAGAGACCGCATGGATCAGATCCCTTATGCCTCAGCCATAGGATTGATCATGTACGCCATGCTATATACTTGACCTGATGTCTTGTATGCTTTGAGCATGACGAGCAGATACCAGTCAGATCCAGGTGAAAGTCACTGAAGAGCGGTCAAGAATATTCTTAAGTACTTAAGAAGGACTAAAGAATATTTCTTGATATATGGAGGCGATGATGAGCTAGCTGTAAAGGATTACAGAGATGCTAGCTTCCAGACCAACCAGGATGACTATAGATCGCAGTCGGGGTTTGTATTTTGCATTAATGGTGGTGATGTCAGCTGGAAGAGTTTGAAGTAGGATACAGTAGCTGATTCTACAACAGAAGCCGAGTACATTGCTGCATCAGAGGCAGCAAAGGAGGCAGTTTGGATCCGCAAGTTCATCACTGGACTTGGGGTGGTTCCTAGCATTGCTGACCCCATTGAGCTCTATTGTGACAACAATAGAGCTATAGCACAGGCGAAGGAACCTCGCTCACACCAGCGGACCAAACACATACTACGGCGCTTCCATCTCATTTGAGAGATCATCGAGAGAGGAGATGTGAAGATTTGTAGAGTACCTACAGAGGCTAACATCGCAGATCCCTTGACCAAGGCTTTGGCACAGAGGAAGCGTGATGGTCACACTAGGTCATTGGGGCTTAGAGCCTACACTGATTGGCACTAGTGCTAGTGGGAGATTGTTAGCTAGAGCCCTAGAGCCAATCATTTGATGATTGTATTTTGGACTTGTTGTATCATATTCTATATAAATAAAGGCATTTAGTTTTTGGTTATTATACTTACTTGTATTGGTGCCAAATAAACTAAGTATAATAACGTCCTTGAGTAGACGGTTCTCACCTATATCAATCGGTTAGTTGAACCGATAGTGAGATGATATAGGGAACACTACTCTTAATCATTCCTAGTCGAGTATTAACATTCAGGGACAATGTTAATGCAATAAGACTAGCATGTAGGTCAACTCGATGACTTGATCTCACAAGTCATAGATATAGAGATATCAAGTTGACATATGGGTATGCATTGGAGAATGTATACTGAATGACCCGCCATGAGAAAGTATCATGGATCGTTATATGAGTGTCATATTCTTTCTCATGTGGCTATTAGTATGACTACTAGTCCTTATACCTGAAGTCACCATGGATCCCTACATAAGGAGTTATGTACTTTGGTTTCGTCAAACGTCACCCGTAACTGGGTGGACTATAAAGGCGATTACTGGGTATGTAACGAATTATGCAGAGGGATGTGAGTGATGTAGATGGGATCTATCCCTCCTATATGACGGGAGCGACATCGATATTCTTGATAGAGTGAGACCACAAAGTGCATGGCCATGCCCAAATGAGTCAATATAGGATATTGAGCTCATTTGATTGAGTGAGTCTACTTGGAGTTCAAGATTTAGATTGATTAGAGGATGACACGGTCTATGCCTCACATTGATCAATCTAGATGTCTAGGATAGAAGAACACTTGTCATATTTTGTGAGGAGTTACAATTAGTAGTCACAAGGTGATGTTGGATCTCAACATTCTTGTAACTTGGGTAGTAATGATGTGTTGCTAGATACTGTTGGAACCCCAAGGTTGTTTTGGTGTGATCAACAAGTTAAGTTAGGTCCTGTTTGTTTCTAACCTTGTGTCTAAGTGTGCAGGAGCTTAGGAGAACAGGTACTCGAGCGGAAGACGCAGCTAGCGAGAAGGATGGCACACGGTGCGTCCGAGGGACGAGGCGCTGCGGAAGAGTACACCGGCGGACGAGAAGGAAGTGCGCGCGATGGTTCTGAGGTACGAAAGCCGGAGCGGAAGATTGCTCGGGGAGCAAGAGACGCAGCTAACGCGAAGGTCGGCACGGGTACGATCGAGGGACGAAGTCTGCGGATGAGTACGCTGGTGGACGAGAAGGGACACGCGGCAATTCCGAGGGACGAGAAGCCGGAGGGAAGCACGCTCGAGAAGACCGGAAGTTGGGTTCGGGTGAGCCCTATTCCGGATATCAGAGATCACCCAAATCAAGCGGATCCGGAGCAGAAGACCCGGACCGAGACGGGGACTTAACGGAGAAGTGGTCCCGGACAAAAAGTCAACTACAGTTGACTTTTTGCTCCTGGGCGCCCGAAACCAATCCGAGCGCCCGGAGCTGTCCGGGGCGCCCGGAATGCTTCCAGGCGCCCGGACCCTGATGTTGACCAAGATCGCGATTTACGCGATCTAAACGTTGGGGGATAAAGTTTTATCCCCCCCAGGGCGCCCGGAACCCTTCCAGGCGCCCCGACCAAGGCTATAAATATAGCCTTGGTCCAGAAGCTTTTCATCAGTTCAGAAATTGTAACAACACTTGTGTGCTTCCACTGCTTTGATTAGCTTCTCTCTTTTTGTGCCTACACTGCTATAAACGAGGCTTCTCCGCCTGAAGGAGTTCTTAGTGCAATCATCTTCCTTGGATTAACAACCTCCCCGGTTGTAACCAAGTCAAATCCGGTGCCTCGTTTTTATGCTTTATTTTCTGCTTAATCTATTTTTCAAGTGTTAGCTTAATTGTTCGAGAAAGGGTTGTGTTTTATTCAGGGCTATTCAACCCCCCCTTCTAGCCGGCCCAACGGTCCTACAAGTGGTATCAGAGCCGAGGTGCTTCAGGAGGAATAACCGCCGAATGAAGCAACGAAATGGCCGGACCAAGCATCCACTCGCCGAAATACGAAGGGGATTTCACCACATGGAAAAAACTGATGCAGGTATTTCTTACAACCGATATTGAACTATTTTTAACGATGAAATTTGGCTTTGAAGCTCCAGAGGACAAGGAAATAGATAAATGGACAAAAAAGGAGCAGGCTGACTTCGTGGTGAACGACAAAGCAGAGTACCATCTGCTAAGCGTACTTCCGCCTCAAGAAGTCAACAGGATCGGTAAATACAACTCGGCAAAGGAACTTTGGGAAAAGTTCCTCGAGCTGCACGAAGGGACGTCCGAAGCCAAGCTCGCCAGAAGAGATCTGCTTCGGAATCAGCTCACAAACCTGCGACTTGAGGAAGACGAGACAGTCGTACATCTGCACTCCAGAATTAAAGAAATAATCACCGGACTCACGAATCTCGGAGAAGAGGTAAGTAACCGAGATTCGCTCAGGTACGCGTTAAATTCATTTCTGAGAAATTCAAAATGGGCATCACTAGTAGATGATTTTTACATTTCTAAGGACTTAGAAAAAATTTCATTAGAAGATTTTTTTTCAACATTTGAAGTCCATGAGTCAAGATGTGCAGGAATGAAGGAGCCCAAGAACAACGTCGCCCTCAAAGCTTCGAGAGACGAACCTGAGTCGGAATCCTCTCTCGACAACGAGGAAATGGTAATGATGGTAAGAAGATTCAAGAAACTTTGTAAATCTAGATCTGCTAACCATCCGCAGGGGAAGAAGAAAAGGATGATCCGCTGCTACCACTACGACGAAGAAGGGCACGTCAAGGACAACTGCCCCAAGCTGAAGAACAAAGACAAGGAGAAGGGAAAGAAGCCTATCCAGAAACGAAAGGCCCTGAAAGCGACGTGGGACGATACGTCGTCCGAATCCGAAGTCGAAGCATTCTCCGGACTCGCACTAATGGCGAGCCATCAAGACGATGACTGCGATTCAAGCTCTTCCGAAATGAGCATCGAGAGCATCGATGAAGGGGGAGACACGTCGGAAGAAAGCAGCAGCTCAGGGGGAGAAACGGACAACGAGATCGACAAGGTAAGTCAGGTACGATCTCTTCCTCCTGATAAAATGTTTAAGTTCGTTAAACTGTTAACAAAAGACTGCTGCAAATTAGAAAGTGAAAATAAAAATTTAAAAGTAATTCTAGCTAAGTCTTGTCCCTTAGAAGAATTAGATAAATTAAAATTGAAAAATGAAAAATTAGAATTAGAAAATCAAAATTTGAAAATTCAAATAGATAACTTAAAGAACTATGCATGTTCATCTAAAACCAATTTTAGAAGATTTAATAATTTAAATTGGTACTTTAAATATCACCCAGGACAAATCAGGAACATCTCAAGAAAACATGTCCCTAAAAACCTTTTAGTTAATCCAGTAGGTTGGAACCTATATTGGGTTCCTAAATCATGCTTAAATTAATTTTAAAATTAAAATTAGCGCTTTAAGTGAGAGAATTAAACAAATAATTTCTTTATGAGGCTTTGTCTAAGGAAGTGGTTGTTGCTCCAATAACCAAGAAGGCCTAGTGCCTCACCACGACCTGGAAGCCAAAATATTGAAATAAATGTTTAATTAACTTACTAATGAAGTATTAATACAAGAATTAATTAATGCTTGAACAAGGTTATTCAAAACATTTTATTTCAAATTAGAAATTTACTTAGAATTTTTTATATTCTCAAAAATCATTTTTTTTAAGTTAAGAATCTTTCTAAACAAGAAATCTCAGCTTAAAATACTTAGAAAAATTTTCTAAATTTCTTAAAAACTTAGAAATTTTTTTTAGAAATACTTTTCTAAGTTTTTAACCCTTAGATTATTTTTCTTGGAACCCCATTTTTTGTGATCAAAGGGGGAGAAGGGAAAGTATAAGTCTAGAGGGAGGTAGGTAGATAGATTTAATTTTTCTATATTTTTGCACTTAAATTAAAAATTAAGTTAATTTACTTAATGTTATTTAATGTCTATTTTTAGCCCTAGCTTAACTTGGGTTGATCACACCAAAAAGGGGGAGATTGTTGGAACTCCAAGGTTGTTTTGGTGTGATCAACAAGTTAAGTTAGGTCCTGTTTGTTTCTAACCTTGTGTCTAAGTGTGCAGGAGCTTAGGAGCACAGGTACTCGAGCGGAAGACGCGGCTAGCGAGAAGGACGGCACACGGTGCGTCCGAGGGACGAGGCGCTGCGGAAGAGTACTCCGGCGGACGAGAAGGAAGTGCGCGCGATGGTTCTGAGGTACGAAAGCCAGAGCGGAAGATTGCTCGGGGAGCAAGAGACGCAGCTAACGCGAAGGTCGGCACGGGGTGTGATCGAGGGACGAAGTCTGCGGATGAGTACGCTGGTGGACGAGAAGGGACACGCGACAATTCCGAGGGACGAGAAGCCGGAGGGAAGCACGCTCGAGAAGACCGGAAGATGGGTTCGGGTGAGCCCTATTCCGGATATCAGAGATCACCCAAATCAAGCGGATCCGGAGCAGAAGACCCGGACCGAGACGGGGACTTAACGGAGAAGTGGTCCCGGACAAAAAGTCAACTACAGTTGACTTTTTGCTCCGGGGCGCCCGGAATGCTTCCGGGCACCCGGACCCTGATGTTGACCAAGATCACGATTTACGCGATCTGAACGTTGGGGGATAAAGTTTTATCCCCCCCCCCAAGGTGCCCGGAACCCTTCCAGGCGCCCCGACCAAGGCTATAAATATAGCCTTGGTCCAGAAGCTTTTCATCAGTTCAGAAATTGTAACAACACTTGTGTGCTTCCACTGCTTTGATTAGCTTCTCTCTTTTTGTGCCTACACTGCTATAAACGAGGCTTCTCCGCCTGAAGGAGTTCTTAGTGCAATCATCTTCCTTGGATTAACAACCTCCCCGGTTGTAACCAAGTCAAATCCGGTGCCTCATTTTTATGCTTTATTTTCTGCTTAATCTATTTTTCAAGTGTTAGCTTATTTGTTCGAGAAAGGGTTGTGTTTTATTCAGGGCTATTCAACCCCCCCTTCTAGCCGGCCCAACGGTCCTACAGATACCGCTCATTACTTATGCTCCTAAATGGGTTTAGGGGCATTGCCAACGTTACAAGAACCTATAGGGTCACACACTAAGGGCAATTAGATGGAGATTAGGTTCATTAGATGAACCTAAATGATTACGTTCATATGATTAACCAAATTGGATTAAGAGTAATCCAAAGTAGGCTAATTGAGTTGGACTCAATTTGGTTCATGTGTTAAGTGAGTCTAATTTAGACTTAGACTCATTTAATTAATTTAATTCAATGAATAGAGATTCATTAAATTAAAATTGACTTGAACCAATGGTTAGATTAGATCAACCAAGGGAGATAAGTGGTCAAGTTTGACTTAACTTAAGTAGGAAGATGAAGAGTCAAGTTTTGACTTGACTTTGACTTGTCAAATGCCACATCATCAAGGCTTCTTCATTTGATCAAGTTTGACTCTTGATATTCCATGGGGGTTACATGCCTTGAAGTGGCCGACCACTTTTAGGTGGAATGAAAAATTAATTTTTCCATTCAAGTGGTTGTAACTCCATCTTCTTCTTCCTCTTGAGTTTTCTTCTTGCTCTCCCTCTCCTCCCTACTGATCTCTAAGGTTGATAGCACATCCTTAGAGATTTTTCTCCATCTCTTGCTTGTGTGGATACACATAGAGAAGTGTCTACTTTGACACTTTCGAGATCCGGCGAACCGAGGACAAGCAGGATTGCGAAGGGCTTCGCATCGAAGGTATAAATCTTTCTTCATGTAGGTCTAGGAGTAGATCTAAGTAGAAACTCGTACTCGTATTTAAATTTTGAAATCTATCCTTCGCACGAGATCCAGTGGCATGGGTGATTTGGGGTTTCCGCGACGCAAAAACGTGGTTTTCGCGGCTCGAAAAACTCAACATGTATGTCAGTTTAAGGTCACCAGTACAGGGGAGACTTTGTCGAAATTTTTCGGTAGGGTTTCCTTGTGATTTTAATCATACCGGTTAAGTAGAGTTAGTAGTTAAGTAACGGTCACTCTTAGGTAGTAGTAGTAATAAGAAGGGTAGTCGTTACACAAAGTGTTTCTCAGAAATGCATTGAGTGCATACTAGATTATATCGTTGTTTTCCACCTTCTGACCAATTGCATGAAGGTCGTTTAGCAGGTCATGAATCCGTGTGTGAAGTTGGCTTTTCGACTCACCCTCCTGCATTTTTATGTTATACAGTTTATTTAAAATTAAATCACGTTTGCTTATCTTCGTGTCCGAAGTTCCCTCGTGCAGTTTGATCAACTTCTCCCATAGTTCTTTTACGCTTGAAAACGGGCCAACTCGGTTCAGCTCTTCTTTTGTCAGGCCGTATTGTAGAGTCTAGGTAGCCTTTGCATCAGCCTCAATCCTTTTTCTTGTTGGAGCATCCCATTTGTCGCATGGGATAAGGACTCCATCTTCGGTTGGATATGCGAATCTCGTCTGGATGATTATCCACATCTCGACTTGCATCTTGAGGTGGTATTCCATTCGGTTCTTTCAGTAAACGAAGTCTTCGCCAACGAAGAGGGAAGGGCGTGTAGTGCTATATCCCTCTTGGTAGGCCATTAAAGAAATCTCGCACAAAAAAAAAAACAATAACAAATGTTCCAATATTTGGTCTTAGATTAGTAGTATGGGAGAAAAATAAAAATAACAATTCACTAATTTTGAAAAAAAATAATAAAATATTATTTCAAATTTTGTTAAATGCGATATTTTTTCAATATTGACTAATGGTGAAAAGATGAAAATGATTTTTTTTCAAAAAATGTTTTGGAGGGGAAAAAAATGAAAGGCGTAAGGATTTATTTTGAACACAAACGATATCTATTTTTCTTTCAAAAAGGAACCCCCCCTTGCTCAATTGGTGGTTTCACCAATTCAGAGCGGCCTTGCTCTTATACCAATTGTAGGATCAAAAAGCGCTAGAGGGTGGGGTGGGGGGGGGGGGGGGGTGAATAGCGCTCGTGGCTAATTCGCTCGTTTTGAGTAAATCCGCAACAGAAAACAAAGATAGACAACACAAACACCAAGAATTTACTTGGTTCAGAGCCTATGGAGACTTCTACTCCAAGGCCTGCACATGAGAGTGTTTTTGATGGACAATACTAATCAATCAGAAAGATTACAAATAGAGTTTTACAAATAATTAGAAATTTAAAGAATACCGACAACTTTGTATAAGAAAATCTTCAGTAAAACCATCGTCCGAGCTTTTGGGCGTCGTAGAAGCGTTTTCTAAATAGCTCAAAGAAGCGGAAGTCGTTCGTTGTGTTGTTCTCAAGCTCTTAGTCGAAGCTGCTTTTATAGGCTGTTCCGGGTGCCCAGAACCCCTCCGGGGCGCCTGGACCACGTGGCTCGGCCACTCCGTGAGCTCCACATCAGCTTGACGATAACTTTTGAGTTCTAGGCGTCCAGACCAACTCTGAGCGCCTGGACTAGCTACGGGTGCCCGGACCCTTCCGGGCGCCCGAACCAGTTTTTTCCAACCCCTTATTTTCTGCAAAATAAAGTTAGTCCAAGAAAAAATAATATATCTAAACTGAAATTATTTAGCCTTTGTGACTATTAATTTTGTTCTAATTTTCATGACTTGATCGTCAAATAGTGTATATGACTTATTTGGTCTTTGTGACCAATTAACATTTGACTTTGGCCTTGTGACATGATCATCTTATAGTCTATGTACTGACATGGTCTATGTGACTATAACCTTTATGGATTGACTTAGACGAGTGGGAAATGTTGGACGTTGCATTAGTTGCAACGTTAGGAAGATGAAGGGGTGTCTTTTCACCTTCATCTTCCTCCATAATGTGTCATCAAAGCATCAGTTACAAACCGATGGTTTCTTCTTATATGTCTAAGAGCAATTGAGAAGGTAGAGGAAGAGGGGTGATCAGTGTGTGCACAGTAAAAGCGGCGGTGGGCAAGGGAGAACATCCAAACGAAAGGGATTTGGTTTGAGAATCTGACAAGATTCCAAACGGTGATCTTCTCAGCGACAACAATGACATCTTCGTCGGTATCTTCTTTATTTCTTGGAAGATCACTATGAATTATTACATGTTTTAATTTTGTGTTTCATGTCCTGAACCGAGAACAAAAGATGGATGTAGTAAATATTCCAGGCTAAAACACTCTAATCAGCGATTAACACAATCAACGGACAAGTTGTTCATAATCAGAAACCTAGAATGTCCAAAGCTCATTTTTGATAGCTTTTTCAAAATTATAATGATTTTCTCAGGTTTGTCGTTGACAATTTGTTCACGTTTCTATTGTTTAGATTGAAATTTGGCAAGTTTACGTTATTGTGCAATTCCTGACGAACCTCAGTCAACAATTCTACTTAAAGTTTGATTAATTATTTTATTCATCCGTATCAATTCTGGATACAGATGTCACCTTCTGTCCTTCTCTCTATCCCTTGCTTTGCCCTTCGCTGCCGGGGGCCTTATTGACTGTGCTTATGGCAAGATTAACCTCATTCATGATCACTAATGATTTCGTTTCTAAAACATTCATCCAATAAATGAAAGAATTATTACAAACTATTGTTACTACAAAATACACACTAATAAGCTAGTAATGAAATGACTGCGTGGCAGTGTATACTCCTTTGTCCTCTCCACGACTACCCCAACCTACTACACCAGGGTGGAGCAGGATGACGTGGACGGATCAAAAAGCGCAGGCACCAAGTATTTCCTCCCGCGGACCCCATTAGCATTGTAGCTGGCCCCGGTAGTTGGGTCCACTAGTAGGTTCCCTGCGTACCCAGGATAGGCACCCTTCCCGTAGACTCCTGTGCACGCCGTCGCCGCCTCCAGCGGTGCTTCCTTCGGGCCTTGGAAGAATCCGTTGCCGAAAGGGTTGGTCGCGGTGCCGGCGAGAAGACCTGCCAGGTTAATTAGCACCCCGTCGATCCCGACGTCCCCGTTCGGCGCCACGAGTGGCGGGGATTGCGGACCGTACTGCGGCTGGTGGAACGGCCACGCGCACTGCCCGGGGCACTGCTTCGCCGAGTTGCCCACCCACACGTAAGCGAACCGCCCGGCTCGGCTCCGCCGCGACGACGCGTGCGTGCCGCACCGGCTCATGCAGAAGCCCTCCACGGCCACGTCCTCGGCGGTGAGTACCACATTCACGGCGCTACGGGGCGCACCGCGAGCGGCGAGGTTGAAGACGTCGGCATCGTGGAGGGATCGTCCAAGGGTGTAACCCTCGTCGAGGATCAGCTTTCCGAGGGCTAGCTTGGGAAGGTGGATGCGGGGGGAGGCGTAGTACCGTGCGAGACCGCGCCACCAGGTGGCGACGGAGGGCTCGAGGGAGTCCTTTTGCTGGGGAAGAGAGGAGAGTGAGGCGACGAAGTCAGAGACGACGGCGCGCTGAGCGGCGGAGAACTTGCCATAGAAGATGAGGTTGACGGAGACGTTGCCGTAGAGCAGGGCGCCCTTGTGGTAGGTCATGGTGGCGAGCGGCTGCTCCTCCGCTACGGCGGAAGCGGATAGAATAATTCTTCCGCCATGGCAAAACTGGAACGCAAAAGAGAATAGAAACAACAAGAAGGCGGCGATGGTAGAAGAGATCGCCATGGATGGGGCTCAGGAAGCGGACAGAGCAAGGAGAGCTTGCTTTGAAAGATGAAGACGGAAGCCAGAAAGGCGTTGGCTTATATAGAACAGGAAGGAAAGAGGAGTCTAAAATTTGAACCGGTTCGGAAGAGACAACAGCAGTGAGGCTTCTCGTGGAAGCTCGAGGACCAATAAAGAGCGAGATGGGGAACGGTCACTCGAGGGACAGCTGGCTGGCCTTTCAAAAAAATTGGCATTCCACTGTTCCCAGCTGGACTTGCTCTGTTTGGCGAAACTGCCCTCGTAGGAATTCGAAAGGTAGAAGAGGACAAGACGGGCAGTTCGGGAACAGTATGGCTTCGCCCCTCGAGGCGAGGCATATCTAAAGGAGGAAAGAGAAAGACTTGAACGTTAATAGTAGATACTGTAGCTGCAGTAGCAGGTAGTAGTAGACAGATGGATTTGGTTTGGGAGGATAAGCGCTGTGGGCACGTTACAGCTGTTGCGGCGGTAGCTGGAGGAGCGTGCGCCGAACTATCTCGTGAGTATTCATCGCGTCGCAGTACTCTGTCATTTTTTCACGGAGATGATTACGCTGAATAAAGTAAAAAGAAACACGATTTTGGTATTTCTGAACAGGAGCGCAATGGGACGAAACGGAACATCTTCCAGTGAGAGCCAACCTGTAACCTACTAATATCCCGTATTAATCCACGATTAAAAAGTCAAAAAAAATCTTCGGTAATTTATAAAAAGAGGTATTAAGTTTACTGTATTTATCAAAAGATGTATCCTGATTTTATATTTATCAAAAAATGTAGTTTATCAAAATCAATTCCTAGATTACCCCTCTAGTTAATCTGATAACCGTCTTTTTTCAAACACATTTTTCCAAGCATCCAAGTCGAAATTAGAATTGAAAAATAATTTGTGGTTCGGATGCACGTCTTCTCACCGTCTCTCTCCCTCCATCCCTCTGTGTGGTGTTATAAACTTGAAAGAAAAAAGAAATATGAACCCTGCGCTTGCCATTACTGCTCGTGGTGGTTGACAGGATTGCAATAGACCAGTTAGGTTTATGGCAAAATTACGTAAGAGTTGCTAGAGGATACCAAGGACAAATTAAGTTAAGAACGTCAGCCGAGAAGGACAAACTTCTTACAAGAAGGAAATTAGTAGAAGCACACATTTAAAGATTTAGACATGTATGTATTGATTTTTTTACTATAAATTATGGTAATGATGGTAAATAAAAATGACATTATTGGTGGGAAGGGTGACAGCAAAAAGTGTTTTTATGGTTAATTTTGGTTGTGTGGGGAATAATATTCAACAACACCTGAATTATGATGTAATAGAAGACTTAATCGATTTAAGTCATGTTTGGTTTTGACATTGATAGTTAACTTTGGCTAAAAATTATTTATTTATGGTTTAAAGTTTAGTCAGTGGTGGTCCTAGTTTACAAGAAGTATATGCTTCAAAAGGGGCATGATATCTATGATATCAAGCCCAACGTGGGCATGATATCATAGATATCAGGCCCACCTTGGACCTGATATCGATAACGTGTTATGTGGTTAAAACTTTACTTTTACATCAGATCCTTCCTAGTTTGAGCAAAATTACAATTTAATTACAGTAATAGATTATGTAGTTACAAATTTACTAAAATAGTTTGTAATTTATTTATCAGGGATGATCATATAACTGACGAAATTCTATTTGAGATATGGAATACTCTTGATGCAAATTCTTGCATTGGACATGCAGATAATGTAGGAGAAGTATCCAGAACAAATATTCCATCATCTTCATAGTATAGTTGTGCGCATAACACAAATAGAAATACAAGCAGTAATTTCACATTTGATCTAAATGAAGAAGTTAGTATTCAAGAAGATGAGGTTCTGAACCCGTGTGCAACACTTGTTGATTACTATAAGCCTACTTGGAGTGAGGAGGAAGGGTATTATAACCAAAATGGAGAGGAAATGCAATGCAATACAGATGTACAAGAATTCTTTGCTGATGATATGCAGATTGAACAATATGAAATATCTCAAGAGCAGTACAGTGACTTAGAGGAGGAGTTCCCAATAGCTGATGATCCATATATTCTAAATTCTCGATTGCTTCAAAGGCCAATTGAAGAGGCAACAGATCAGCATGAATTTTTTGTAGGACAGATATTTTCGTCTCGACAAGAGTTCAAAAATGAACTTATGAAGCATGTCATGGTTAAACATATGAGATATAACCCAGTTGACACTCGGAAAAATAAAGTAAAAGTTGTTTGCTTCAATCAACCGTGTAAGTGGAGAGTAGTTGCCAGGGGGGATGTCGAGTTCATTGTTACGAAATATATAAAGGAACACCAATGCGGCACCATTAGGGAAAGTGTTGATCATCAAGCATGCTCTTCATCCTTTGTAGCTTCTTTTGTTGAAGAGCAATTTCTTGCTAATGAACAATACAAGCCAAGTATGATTATAGCAGATATAAAAGCCAGGTTCGGAGTAACCATATCCTACAGAAAAACATACATAGCTCGAGAGAAAGCGATGAAGAAAGTTGTTGGAGATTATGATCAAGCATATAGAGATCTTCCACTATATCTGCGTGAGTTAAGAGTCAGGGATCCTGAAACCTATGTGGCACTACACAGGAATGGGGATAATTAGTTCCAACGCTATTTTTGGGGTTTTGGAGCTTGTAGAGGAGTATTCAGGGTCTATCTTCGTAAATTAATTGGAATTGATGATGCAATCTCCGTGGTAGGTATACTGGTGTGTTGTTGATGGCAACAACAATCGATGGTAATGACAACATCCTCTCAGCTTACTTTGGTATTGCTGAAGTTGAATGTGGGTTTGTATGGAGTGGTTTTTAAATCATATGAAGAGAATTCTTGTTGTTGATCCAGAGTCAATGAGTATTATATCATACAGCCATCGATGTATTATATCAACAATCAGAAAAGTCTACCTAACTGAGCATCATGCATTTTGCTGCTATCACTTGTCTTGTAACATGGTAACAGATACTGGGATGGCGTGGTTTAGGGTTGTTTTGGGCAGTTGCTTGAGCTAACACAACACTCAAGTATGATCTCATAATGCAGTCCATGCTTGAAAAACATCCAGATGCTCATAAGTGGCTTCAGAACATTGACCATAAAAGATGGGCTAATGCACACTTTAGTGGCAGAAGGTACACAATGCTAACCACCAATTGTGTAGAGAGTTTAAATGCTTTGTTCAAGGAGACGTGTGAACTTCCGATAAACAGGTTAATTGATAATACCAGAAGAAAGGTAACTCAATGGTTCTTTAACCGTAAGGAGGAAGCGTCGAAATGGTATGTTGCGTTGACATCTCATGCTACCAAAGAGATGCAATCAAGGAGGGAGAAAGCTAGACGATATAAAGTCCACCCCTACTCTAAATCCGAAATGGAAGTAGAGACATGGGGTGCTTCATACATTGTTGATTTGGAGAGAAAATATTGTAACTGTGGGGAGTTTCAAATTTCAGGATTGCCTTGCTCACATGCAATTGCCGTCATAATTCACCGGAACATGGATACACTCCCATATTGTGAGCATTATTTTCATTCACATAATTGGAAAACAACATACATGGATCGTATTTACCCCTGTCGAAGCAAGGAATTTTGGCCTAGGGGAGTCAACAACATTATAGTGTTATGTCCCCGTAGCCTTGTGCAGCCTGGTAGGCGAAAGAAGGCAAGGATCGAGTCGAAACATAATGGGAAGGTAAAAATCAAATGCAGCAGATACAAACAACTGGGTCATAATCGGAGGACCTGTAGAATGCCGCCAGCCCCTGATTCTTGACTAAATTGTAAATTGGAGAAGTTGAGCCATATGTTTTGTATGAAGTACATAAATAGGTTTGTAAGAAAAACAATTGTTAAAAGTGATGTTTCTGTTATATAGGTTTATGTAGTATTTAGTTTGTGTTACAGTGTTATTGTAGGTATGAGAAGTGTAAACCATCACCTGCAAGGCAGAAATAATACTTCACACCATATCTCCATTATGTAAAATAAAAATGCGATACATTTCAATTCAACAGGAAGGGGTTCGTAATTTCAAAGTCACGTAAATATGTAGTGAAATATAGATGTGTTAAAACTCGCACAAAGGGATTGTAGTAATCCTTGCAAAATAAGATAGGATAGCAGTTCTCGGTCATTGAAATGGGGTATAAATATGTTTTGACACCAGATATATCATCTTCCCAGTTAGACCTTCACAGGGGACTTGATTTCATATAAATCCAAGTAGGGGCGAGCCATCGTGGGTTTTGGTCAAAACCCACTGATGGACCTAGACACCTCTGATTGGACCAGATCCTGTCCGAACCAGGCTCAATGGACGCTGGGGATGTGGCGCTCCCTGCTGGATCCTCGAGTGCTCCGGCGAACCTGCAACAAAACCGAGCTAGGGGGGTGTCCCGGCGACGGCCCTCCAACGCTCAAGTTAGGCGAAGGAATAAGAAAGTGGCTTAGAAAATGGAGACTTGCGTACCTCCGGTTGAAGAAATGGAGGCCTTATATAGACCTCTCGAAGGAGCCTGGGCACACCAATCGAAGCGATCACCTGCGTTCGACCATGCCTAGGTGTGGGCCTGTCAGAAGGGCATCCATAAGACCATACTGCTACTGTATCAACCTGTCCGTGACGTGATGGTGAGGCCTTTAATAGTGCCATCTTGCGTACAGTCTAATCATCATGCCTTTGCTGACATATCATATCCCGAGCCGAGCGAATAGGCCGCTCGGCTATCCACTGTTCCCTCGCCACGATTCCGGCCGAGCGGACACCTCCGCTCGGCCATTCTGTCTTCGGCCGAGCGGACACCTCCGCTCGGCCACTCGGCTCCGGTTCTTCTGCTTTGGCGTCGGAAACCCAAACCTTTGGCTGGGTAATCTCTGGCTCCGCTCGGACGGGACCCCATCTGTGGGTCGCCCATTCTCACCGCCGGATCACTTGCCTCCCCTTCAAGTCTAGTCGAAGGAGGCAGTGAGTCCGACTGACTGGACTGTGTGTCCGAGCGGGCGGTCGTCGCCTTATCGCTGCTGCTGATATCCCTTGAGCCGTTCGGCCCTCATGCCAAATTTATCCGCTCGGCTCTTCGCTTTGTATGCCTTGGCGCCCAACGTGGATGTTTGCTTGTCTAAATCCTCTCGAAAATTGCGCAAGTCTTTTTCATTAAGCCGAAGCATGCGCGGTATGGGCGCATTAATTGCTCTTGGTGACAGAGCGCCACGTGGCTTGTCTCTAGTGGCGGTGACGCTCCGTACGATCGGACGCCCTTTGTTTTGAAATGAACGGCTAGATGATGACCTCGTCTCTTGTGCCCTTCATCCGACGGACGAGGCTGAGCGGTCTCGTTTGTATAAAACCCTCATTTTGGCCTTCACGCCGCATTCTCTGTTTCATCGCGCGTCCTCTGTCGAAGCTGCCTGCTGCTAGCTTACTCCGGCGACTCCCAGTGCTTGCTTTCCGGTGGTTTTCGAGTTCCTGGGCTTCTTTCCTTTGATCTTCCCTAAGTAAGCTTCTTCTCTTCTCTCGTCCCCTTGTTTCCGAGTATTGCTAGGCTTCCTTCCCTTCTTGAGTCATGGCGAGCACTTCTGCACCCGCTACCGAGGTTCACGGTCCGTGGTATATGAGTATGGAGAGTAGGTTAGATGAGGAGCACGCCCGACGCGTTGTTAGGACCTACGGGATCCCGCACGACCATGAAATAGTTGTAGCCGGCCCGACCGACCGGCCCCATAACCCGCCGATCGGTACAATTTGTTTTTTTCTGGACCAATTCCAGGGCGGCCTTAGATTTCCTACTCATCCATTTATTTTGGAAGTTTGTAATTATTTCCGCATCCCGCTCGGCCAACTTGTGCCGAATTCCTTTAGGCTACTGAGCGGGATTGTCGTCCTCTTTAGGCTGCACAGTATCCCACTTGACCCCAAAATATTCTACTACTTCTTCTACCCCAAACAATCCGAGTTGGGTACTTTTATTTTCCAAAGTAGAATAGGCTTCAAATTTTTTGAGAACATGCCGACCTCCAACAAGCACTGGAGGGAGTTCTTCTTCTATATACGACTTCCCGAGCGGCCAGCATTCAGGACTAAATGGCAGACCGCGGTGCCGACCCAGCCGGAGCTCGGCAAATTCAGAAGCAATCCGGCCTACCTTCATGCGGCAAATTGCTTGTCCGGTCAGCGGTACAAAATCGACCAGTTGCTTCTCAAGGGGGTGTTGTACATTTTTGGATTATCTCCCGTTCGGGCCAATCTCCCCTACCGCATGGGTAAGGACTCTATACTCCC
Organism: Zingiber officinale; assembly: GCF_018446385.1. NCBI lineage: Eukaryota > Viridiplantae > Streptophyta > Magnoliopsida > Zingiberales > Zingiberaceae > Zingiber > Zingiber officinale. The sequence continues at coordinate 82,447,293 of NC_056000.1, read as the reverse complement.
TTCGCCTTTTTTGTCTAACTGATTTTAATTTCTTCCACTGCAGCTGAGGTCATGTGGCGCTCCAAGGCTACCGATCATCTGAAATTGAAGGTCGTAGAAATTGAGGCGGCTACCAAAAAAGAACTCGCCGAGCGGGGTCTTATCCCCAGCCGCCCGACAGACGCAGGAGAGGGGGGGACGCAGTCCGCCCCTGAAACATAAGTCACCCAACCCGCTTCAACGGAGGTTGAGGCGGATCCTGTTTCCTTTGCTCCAGCCGAGCTGGGAGTCCCCCAGGCCGGGGATTCGCCACTGGAAGTTCGGTGGAAATGTCGAAGAGAGTCCAGCCTTCCGCCGACCCCAGAGGGCGAATCGCAGGCGCCGATCGAGATCGCTTCTCCAGATCGCACACCTTTGCAGATCAGGACCCCCGTGGCCTCGCCCACCGCACAGCCCTCTGGCTCTCCTCTACGGACTCGTCGTCGCTTACGACGGTTGGGCGAAACTTCAACCATAGGGGAGTCCTCGGGCCAGGCGACTGCGGCTGAGGAAGTGCCGGCCGGCCACCCGACCATCAAGACTACTCTTTGATTCCCGTCGGAGGAATATTTATTGTCTGTCGATCGGCCATCAAGCCCCGTTCATGAAATAACCTTGGCGGGTCCGCTCGCCAAACTTTTCGAGGACGCCCAGATTCGGGTGGCCCTCATGACGCCCAAGCAGCTCGGCGATAACCACATGCAGCAGGCCACTCAGGTGGGTTCATTTTTCTTCCTGTGCCATGCTACTGTTCGGTTCCTGACTTTATTATTTCCCTTACAGCATTGGGCTGAGCAAACCGCCACTAGCCATCGGCTGGCCGAGCTGGAGGATCTTATGGAAAAGCTCCAAGTCTCGGGGGGTCCATCGGCCGAGCGGGAGAAACAAGCCCGCGAGGCCGAACAGAAGAAGGCCGCCGACCTGGCTACAGAGGTGGCTCGACTTGAAGGCTTGGTGAAGAAACGCGACGAAGACGTGAAGCGCGCCAGTAGCCGGAAGAAGCGGGCGATCGCTGATCTGGACAAGATGAAAGTCGAAGTCCGAGCCCTAGATCAGCAATCTAAGGAGCTGGAAGCCCAATTAACTGCCGAACGGGATGGGCGCTCAGCTGAACGCACTAAAGCGGAGGTTGACCAGAAAGTTCTCCAAGATTCACTAATTGCCTCCCGGGCGGCGCTCAGAAAGTACAAGGAAGGGGAGCCGAGTCGTCTGGCTGCTGCACGTCAAGATTACCTCCGCTCGGAGAGGTTCGGCATGAAATTTGGCGGCAGCGTCTCTTCAACCTTTGCCGAGGCCGTTAAGGTCACTATGGCCTACTTGAAGAAGGGTGGCCACCTTCCTGCGGGAATGCACATTCCCGCCTTCGATCTGGCGGCCATGATAGACGACATTCCGGACGGTTTCTTCAACTTCGAAGACCCCGAGTGAAGAGTGTTCCTCGTCTCTATCTTGTTTTTGCGTTTCTTACGCCCAGCGCAACTTTTTGTACTTGCCGTCCGGCATGCTTTCCCTTTAATGCAATTATGTCTTTGCTTGCGTCTTCCTGATCCTTATCCATAATATTCTTCTGTTTGCTTAACGTTTATGCTTAGAGTTAATCATGCTCTAAGTGTTCTCCGTCACGCGGCCGATCAGCTTAACCCATAAAACAAAGTCCGAGCGGGATGGCCTACTCGCTCTGCACGTATCTAGCCAGTGCGAAGTCGACAAACGCCAAGTATCGAAGGACCAACGCCCGAGCGGGCCTAAATGTTTTAATACTTGTGGTTTCCGCGGTTTCTTATTCTCTGATATTCGTTCATCCGCCCGGGGTATTTATAGTCGCCGGACCGACTCTCGATCTTTAACGGTAGAGCTCGTCAGCACGGATATTTATAGCCGGTCGGCGCGGCTCTCGATCTTTAACGACGGAGCTCGTCGGCGCGAATATTTATAGCCGGTCGGCGCGGCTCTTTATAGCCGGGCGCGTCGGCACGGATATTTATAGCCGGTCGGCGTGGCTCTCGATCTTTAACGACGGAGCTCGTCGGCGCGGATATTTATAGCCGGTCGGCGCGGCTCTCGATCTTTAACGACGGAGCTCGTCGGCGCGGATATTTATAGCCGGTCGGCGCGGCTCTCGATCTTTAACGACGGAGCTCGTCGGCGCGGATATTTATAGCCGGTCGGCGCGGCTCTCGATCTTTAACGACGGAGCTCATCGGCGCGGATATTTATAGCCGGCCGACGAGCTCCGTCATTTCGACGGCGCGGATATTTATAGCCGGTCGGCGCGGCTCTCGATCTTTAACGACGGAGCTCGTCGGTACGAATATTGATCGGGGCGGCTCTCGATCTTTAACGACGGAGCTCGTCGGCGAGGATATTCATAGCCGGTCGGCGCGGCTCTCGATCTTTAATGACGGAGCTCGTCGGTGCGGATATTTATAGTCGGCGGCTCTCGATCTTTAACGACGGAGCTCGTCGGCGCGGATATTTATAGCCGGTCGGCGCGGCTCTCGATCTTTAACGACGGAGCTCGTCGACGCGGATATTTATAGCCGGTCGGCGCGGCTCTCGATCTTTAACGACGGAGCTCGTCGGCGCGGATATTTATAGCCGGTCGGCGCGGCTCTCAATCTTTAACGACGGAGCTCGTCGGGCTTTTAAGCCTAATTTGGACAACGTTTACCTGGCCGAACGGCACAGGGTCTTCGGAATTGAGCCTTTGGCTCGTACAATATACCTCCGGCTGAGCAGCTCGGGGCCTTCGTCGTCGAGCGCTTGGCTCCGATAATTTACCTCCGGCCGAGCGGCACGGGGCCTTCGGAATTGAGCCTTTGGCTCGGCTAATATACCTCCGTCTAAATGGTATGGGGCCTTCGATACTCGAGCCTTTGGCTCGGATAATTTACCACCGGCCGAACGACACGGGGCCTTCGGAATTGAGCCTTTGGCTCGGCTAATATACCTCCGTCCGAATGGTACGGGGCCTTCGATACTCGAGCCTTTGGCTCGGATAATTTACCACCGGCCGAACGGCACGGGCCCTTCGGAATTGAGCCTTTGGCTCGGCTAATATACCTCCGTCCGAATGGTACGGGGCCTTCGATACTCGAGCCTTTGGCTCGGATAATTTACCACCGGCCGAACGGCACGGGGCCTTCGGAATTGAGCCTTTGGCTCGGCTAATATACCTCCGTCCGAATGGTACGGGGCCTTCGATACTCGAGCCTTTGGCTCGGATAATTTACCACCGGCCGAACGGCACGGGGCCTTCGGAATTGAGCCTTTGGCTCGGTTAATATACCTCCGTCCGAATGGTACGGGGCCTTCGGATAACCAACCGTTCGGCTATGAACACAGAATGCCTTGGGAATAATTTGTTTCCTGCGATAAAAGGAGTACAGCTATTTTGAATTTACACAAAATAGAGCAAAAGCGCACCTATCACCCAGCTCTATATGGCTGAAGGTGATTTGCACTCCATGGCCGATCCAGCATCCGACCTTCCGCATCCTTGAGGTAATAAGTGCCCGAACGGAGCTTCTCGACCACTTCTTCTTTCTGTTCGTCCTCCAGGTCGGCGGCAATAAAGGTTGTATCCTCCGATCGGCTCGGATGGATCTGAACCTCCTCCTTTTCATAATAAATTAAACCAGGAGGTTTCTCGGTTATGGCGTGTACCTCGATCCGTGGAGCTTTTCGCGCGGTGCTGGATTCGGCTCGGACCATTTCCACAAAGCATTTCCGAGCGGCTAACTGATCTCCTCGCACTTCACCGATTTTGTCCTCGACCGGGAATTTGATCTTCTGATAGAACGTCGACACAACAGCTCGGAATTCGCTTAACGCCGATCGCCCCAGTATCACGTTGTAGGATGAAGGGGAGTCGACCACCACAAAGTTTGTTGTCCTCGTTCTCCGGAGCTGTTCTTCACCTAAGGAGATAGCCAGTCTTACCTGTCCGACCGGAAGAACCTCATTGCCCGTAAACCCGTAGAGGGGGGTTGTCATGGGCAGCAGCTCGGCTTGATCGATTTGTAGTTGATCAAAAGCCTTTCTGAAGATGATGTTGACCGAGCTGCCAGTGTCAATGAAGATACGGTGGATGGTGTAGTTGGCTATCACCGCTTTGATGATAAGGGCATCATCATGCGGCACTTCAACTCCCTCAAGATCCTTGGGCCCGAAACTGATCTCGGGTCCGCTCGCCTTTTCTTGGCTGCAACCCACCTCATGGATTCTGAGCTGCCGGGCGCTTGCCTTTCTCGCCCTGTGTGAATCTCCTCCGGTCGGCCCACCCGCAATAATATTGATTTCTCCCCGGGAGGTGTTGTTTCTGTTCTCCTCCTCCCGAGCGGACTGCCTAGGTCGCTCATTGGACCTTCGAGAGCGATCTTCATGCCTTGGAGGGAAACGCTGTTCGGGAGATCTTCTATATGTTCGCCGACCGGACTCTTGATGCCGCTGCCGGCGGTCGGGTGAAGGCGATCGACGAGGGCCACCCCGTCGTACGGGATGGGTGATTGAAGGCAAGCCCCGACAGTCGCGGGTGTTGTGGGAGTCAGTATTATGGAAAGAGCAAAACATTGGGGTCCATACCCTCTTTTTCTTCATCCTTGGCCGCTCGGCCGCTACCTCTTGGACCACCGGGGACTTCGCATGATGTGCCCGGGATGCCTCAACTCTTGGTCCTCTTGGTGGCTGATGGGCAGCGGGCTGCTTTCGTTCGGCTTGGGCCGGACGTTCGGCATGAGTTCCCTTCCGTCGGGCAGCCTCCGCCTCTTCCACATTTATATACTCATTCGCCCGGTGTAGCATGTGGTCGTAGTCTCTGGGCGGTTTGCGAATGAGCGCGCGGAAGAAGTCCCCTTCCGCGAGGCCTTGCGTGAAGGCGTTTACCATTGTCTCCGAGGTGGCTGTGGGGATGTCCATCGCTACCTGATTAAATCGCTGTATATACGCCCGGAGAGATTCTCTTGGTTCTTGTTTGATGGTGAACAGGCTGACGCTTGTCCTTTGATAACGTCGGCTGCTCGCAAAGTGATGAAGAAATGCCTTTCGGAACTCCGGGAAACTAGTGATAGAGCCGTCCGGCAGCCTCCGAAACCACCTATGTGCAGATTCCGATAGAGTGGTGAGAAATACCCGGCACTTTACGCCATCGGAGTACTGATGCAAGGTGGCGATGCTGTCGAACTTCCCCAAGTGATCGTCGGGGTCAGTCGTCCCATTGTAAGCTCCGATCGGCGGTGGTGTATAGTATTTTGGTAACGGATCCCGATGTATGGCTTCAGAGAACTGTCGGTGAACCTGCTCGGGTGGTGCGTTCGCTTGGGGAGCTTTGCCCTTCCTATGATCCCGAACGGGAGGCTCATCGGATGAAGATCCTTGCTCCCCGTGAGCGGGCGCGATTTCTGGGGGAGTATGGAAGAGTGCCTGAGGGAACCCTCCTGTTGAAACATATTCTGGGCGGTCTGCTTGCGCCGCCCGGCCTGCTGAAGCCGAGGTTGTTTGCTGTTGCGCTCGCTCAGCCTGTGCTTTCTCCTTTTGCTGCGCCACTGCCTTGGCTTCCCTCGCCTCGACTATAGCGTCAAACTCTTCTTGTGAGAGTGCCACGGTATGTAGTCTTCCAGCCTCGTCCATTGCCTCTGCTCGGATGCAGGTGCGTTCCCACAGACGGCGCCAAATTGATCCTGTCCGAACCAGGCTCAATGGACGCTGGGGATGTGGCGCTCCCTGCTGGATCCTCGAGTGCTCCGGCGAACCTGCAACAAAACCGAGCCGGGGGGGGGGGGTGTCCCGGCGACGGCCTTCCGATGCTCAAGTTAGGCGAAGGAATAAGAAAGTGGCTTAGAAAATGGAGACTTGCGTACCTCCGGTTGAAGAAATGGAGGCCTTATATAGACCTCTCGAAGGAGCCTGGGCACACCAATCGAAGCGATCACCTGCGTTCGACCATGCCTAGGTGTGGGCCTGTCAGAAGGGCATCCATAAGACCATACTGCTACTGTATCAACCTATCCTTGACGTGATGGTGGGGCCTTTAATAGTGCCATCTTGCGTACAGTCTAATCATCATGCCTTTGCTGACATATCATATCCCGAGCCGAGCGAATAGGCCGCTCGGCTATCCACTGTTCCCTCGCCACGATTCCGGCCGAGTGGACACCTCCGCTCGGCCATTCTGTCTTCGGCCGAGCGGACACCTCCGCTCGGCCACTCGGCTTCGGTTCTTCTGCTTTGGCATCGGAAACCCAAACCTTTGGCTGGGTAATCTTTGGCTCCGCTCAGACGGGACCCCATCTGTGGGTCCCCCATTCTCACCGCCGGATCAGGACCCATTTCAGCTCTAGTGGTATTCTGGAGTTGCAAGGGCTCCAAATTTGTTGGCAAATCATTGTTTAAATATCTATAGGTGCTGGGAAAAAAATAATATAAAATCAGCCTCCGTTGGACCTGATATGAGTGCATATCAAGCCCAACGTGGGCTTGATATGAGTATCATTTAATAAAGCATTATTCTATCTCCCCCTAATATAAACTCCAAACATTCTAATAGGGGCCTGATAAAAAAAATAAAATAAGATCAATTTTAAAAGTCACCTTCCATAGGGTAGAAAAGAAAAGTTGTGCACTGTTCCGTGCCAACTGGCACAGAGCCATACCTTCTAATCCATGGTGTATAAATTATGTTTGACACCATATATACCATCTCCCCACCAATACTTTCACAAGGGACTTAATTTCATGTAAATCCAAGTAGGGGAGGGTCATCAGTGGATTTGGTCAAAACCCACTGATGGACCTAAACACCTCTGATTGGACCCATTTCAGCTCTATGGTATTCTGGAGTTGTAAGGACTCCAAATCTGCTGGCATATCATTATTTAAATATCTATAAGTGCTGGGAAAAAACAATATAAAATCAGCCTCCGTTGGGCCTGATATGCTTGGATATCAGGCCCAACGTGAGCTTGATATGCTTTGATATCAGGCCCAACGTGGGCCTGATATGAGTGCATATCAGGCCCAACGTGGGCCTGATATGAGTATCATTTAATAAGGCCCAACGTGGGCCTGATATGAGTATCATTTAATAAAGCCCAAAGTGGCCTTGGTATGGTATCCTTTCTTATAAATTTATACTATCTCCCCCTTTCTATAAACTCAAAATGTGCTACCATGCTCATTATGAAAAAATAAAAAATAAAATAAAATTATAAGGTGCTACCATATAGTTTAAGTCTATAGCATGGCCATAAGTGGAATAAGTGGCAACTGGCATGGAGCCATACCTTCTAATCCATGGTGTATAAATTATGTTTAACACCATATATATCATCTCCCCACCAATACCTTCACAGGGGACTTGATTTCATGTAAATCCAAGTAGGGGAGGGCCATCAGTGGGTTTTGGTCAAAATCCACTGATGGACCTAGACACCTCTGATTGGACCCATTTCAGTTCTAGTGGTATTCTGGAGTTGCAAGGACTCCAAATCTGCTGGCAAATCATTATTTAAATATCTATAGGTGCTGGAGAAAAATAAAATAAAATCATCCTCCGTTGGGCCTGATATGCTTGGATATCAGGCCCAACGTGGGCCTGATATGAGTGCATATCAGGCCCAACATGGGACTGATATAAGACCATATCAGGCCCAAACACTATGTGAAAATCGATAATAGACTTCGGATATTATCCGAAGTAATAGGTAGATATTTACCGAAGTAGACGCACGTGAAGTAAAAGGTTTATTTTTTTACTTCGGCACATGATTACCGAAGTCTATCACCGGTTCAAAATCGATTCAAAATCGGACCAGTTTCGAAGTAAAAAACCCTTATTACTTCATCAAGGCCAGTAAAATTACCGAAGTAGTTGATGATATATTACTACAGAAGTAACATTGTCTAACGAAGTTTAAAGAAGTCATGACTTCACAATTGTTTATATTATGGTGTAGTAAATAGTTAATATTACTTCTACATATTTTAACTTGATCGAAGTAATTGTTATTGAAATACTTCATCATAGTATGGAAGTAGGAAAGCATATTTTACTACACTTCAACAATTTACGTTACCGCAGTAATACATACGAACGACTTCAACAATTTTAATCAGTGACAAAGTAAATAATTTCTTTAACTACGACAATATTTAAATATACCGAAGTCTTATGTATTGTATTACTTCATCATTTTTATTTATAGTATTGAAGTAGTTGACTATATTTTACTACAATACAAATTTAATTGACAAAAGTGTATATCATAATATTTTGCTATAACACAATAATTTTCATCACCAAAATTGAACAAATATATCACAAATATCTGTCAAATACAATTCAAAAGTATATTCATAAAAGAAATGTTTAAGCATAACCCAAAAACTTTTGTATCCATAAATCTCTAAATACAATCTAAACTTTATATCATAGCCTACACTTAGGCACCCACATAGAAATAGACAAATTCGCTCCATTCACTTCTGACTTCATCATACTGAGATTGATTGTAATACTGTTTGTTTTTTGATGCTGCAAACTGAATCATTAACAAAAATTTGAGGATCAATGAAAAATAACTTAATATTTTATAAAGAAAATATTTCATAAAGAAGAAATTCACCTTTCTCTCCAATTGTGGATATTCATCTAAGACTATCTCTTTCATGTACCGCATCACACAATATCCACATTCAACACCACCATTTTGTTTAATATTACCCTAATGAAATTGAAAATGTCATGCAAGAAGTCACAATCCAAATAATAAGAATTATTAATTGATGTCTAAATACATAGTCACAATACATACTGTCAATTGTTTAAAACCTGGTCCTTTTGAAATACCCCTTGATGCATTGTATATCTTGACTCCACTACAATGTAAAAATAGAAAATTAGTTTTTCAACCTATAATGAATTGAATGCATTCAAAATTAGCATAAGTTACGGCTTACTTCGTCACAATAGTTTGCCAAGCATGATCTCGGTTCCTGTTACTCAAAGAGTCCAATAAATATATCATATTCTTGTCTTCATTAATTATAGTCAAGATCCAATGGTACCTGCACAAAAAAAATATAGCATTGACTAGCATGTAGTAGGAAAAAATAAATAATTAAAATCTTACCCAGTGTTATATGGGATGAAGCATATACTATCCCTGTTCGATGCTCCCAACTGAGCAGCAATATGTTGTGATAATTTACTACCTTCTTCACCCACACCGCATATAGGTATGTGACCAGGATCCACAAATGACACATACTCAGCTCTATTTTCTTTCTTCATGTATTTGTAAAGGTAACTGCAAGGTATTAATTGCAAGGTAATGGCAAAGTAATGAAAAATCTAAATATACCCCATGTAGACCAAAGCAAAAACATATGAACAAATATTGAGAACAAAGCAAAGCATGTGAACAAATATTGTATTTAACACATAACATACCCCATGTAAACCAAAATGTGTCTGGAACCTATCTCTTTCATCTCCATAAAGCGTAAGATATCTTCTCTTAGAAACCATACACTTTTAGGACGCTCAAACATAGCTTCATCAAATTCTATGTGTATGCTCTCATCTTTAGGCATCAATCTGATAACATACGAGTAGATATACTTGCATGCCATCGGTAAAGTTTTCTCAATTTCCTTGTACTTGTCCTGATCACCATGAAGATCCGAAGGAGCAAATGATTGATGTTGTACATTCTTCTGCAATATGTTAAAATATTCAAATGAGTATTCAAATGATTAAGATTTTTTCCAATACCAACTTTTCAAGAAAATTGAAAGTACCTTCTTTGTTGGTAAAATTACCAACTCTTTAGGCCAAGCAACAATTGTTCCAACAGCATCATTGACGATTGTTGGTCCAGACCGAATTGGGATTGGAAGCTCTGCTTCTTCATCTAAGACAACATCAATAGATACCTTGAAATTCCCTTCCCCAAGTGGAACATGATGAATCAGTATATTTGGGCCTCCTTCTGATAGTATTGTACCATATGCCACCACATTTTCACGTTGCTTGACAGCCAAGTTACATTTTTTCCCCTTTAAGAACATGAAATTGTATATAAATATCTGAATTTGAAAGAAAAATAACTTTGACATAAAATTAAGAATTATAGAACCTCCAAGTTTGAAGTGCCACATTCATAAACCTCCACATCATCTCTCCATTTTGGTCGTTCATGTTTGAGGACTTGTTTGATATCACAACCTCACAAGTTTGATTATCAATGACCTGAGCAAGTTGAGTCTTTAATTTCTCTACTTCAGCCTTCAAGCTCTTATTCTCCTCTGATTGCTCTTTGAAGTTATCGATCGAATCCTTTGGTACTGATTCCCTTTTCTTTCTTGCAGTTTTAAAGTAGAGTTGGGGTTTTACACATCCTCCCATGCCTCTAACCCGTCCATAATGTTCTGGATTTCCTAAGGCAGTAGTTAACACATCATTCATCCCAGAAGATTTGAACTCTCCTTTGACTTTCTTTTCCAACAAGTCATCCTACAATATGAGATTGTAACATATCAATCCAAAAATTCCAATATTATTTAGCAAGACAATATGAAAATTAGATAAAAAATATTTACAATTTTTTCAGCGACTTCTGCTATTTCCATATTTGTTATGTTACCAGATTTGTCCTCGCGAGCTTTACGCCAAAGTATTGATCTATCAACTTCCTCATTTTCAGCAATTAATTTTTTCTCCCTCTATAATTCCAAAAATGATTAGTTACATAATATTAAATACTTGCTTGAAAATGACAAATACAATGCTTCGAAGCTTACCAATTCAGCCTCTAACCCGATGTAACCCTTGCGAGACAGCCTGTGATGGTATTTATAATGCATCGTTCGTTCTTTTTGCTTTTTATGAATAACCTACATAGAAGATACATTCATATGCAAAAGATATATATATATATATATATATACTTGTAAGCAAACAATCTATATTCCAAAAAATTACAAATGCATATGAACAAATATTACTGTAAGCAAACAAACATAATATACTATAAGCAAACAAACATTTCAAACAAACATACTATACTGTTTGTTTACAGGTACCGAAGTAAGCAAACAAACTTTAAGGAACCGAAGTAAGCAAACAAACATTACAGGTTACTGTTTGTTTGCAGATGTTGCTGCAATCTGAAGTAATAGGCAAACTTACTTGCTGCAAACAAAGATCACCAGATGTCCCTGCCCTTGATAATTATGTTATGTTTCAAGGCCTTAATTACTGGGTAGCTATCTCATAACTATCTTCGGCAACTAGGTTTCCGGTAGCACAATACTAAGATAATTACTTACTAACTACTAGTAGTGAAGCAGTGCCAATCAGAATGGAGGGCCCTACCATTACGAACCTAATCACTACTCTGATTAGGGCCCTCCATTCAGAGTAATTATAGGCATTCCTATCTATTAGCTTTCCCTATCAGTAAACTACTAGGCATTCCTATCTATTAAGGCAAGCCTTCTAATTGGCTTTTATACCAATTAGCTTCTTATAGGCATTCCTACGGCCTTACTAGTGTGGCCGATATGTGTGAAGGTAAGTAATTACTAAGTAGTGAATTATACATAATTACTTATAATTAGTCTCTGAAGTACTGTTAGAGTCTCTGAAGTTTGCATTTACAATACTTAGTTCATCTTGAGTTTGTCGATAGCTACTTAGTAATTACTTATACTGTTAGCCTTGGATAACTAGTAGTCAAGTAGCTAGCAAAACACATTATAACTATGTTATGTTTCTGAGTTCTAATTTCTTTTCTTCTCCAGAAGGATGGTTCAAGGAATTTCAAATTTAATCTTTGTAATTTTCTTTTAACTTGTTTCATTGGGTCAGTGTGAATTACTTCTCATTCCTTGTTATTAATATATGGGATAACAGATGGTGATATATATATTTTTAGTCCCATTTTCATAGGATCAATTTAATTACAAGATATATATCTACACTCGATACTATTGGGAAGTTTCTAGCGAAAGAGAATATCTATCACTCGATACTATTGGGAAGTTTCTAGCGAAAGAGAATATCTATCAGAGTTATTGAAGCATATCAATGACCAAAGTAAGGAGTAGGCATAGGGCATAACTACATTTGTTTGTGTTTTAATCTGATTATCTATTGGGTTGGATTTACTTCGATAATTAACTCAATTTGTAAGCAAACAAATTATATTCCATAGAATTGTAAATGCAAATCAACAAATAACACTACACAATTAGTAAATGCAGGATTTTGAACTTGCAAATGCAAAAGAACAAACAACACTATACTATAAAAAAGTTGCTACAATCCTTAACACCATTACGTATGCTTTCCCTAACACCATGAGTACGTACCTCCCATGATGGATGAAGTCTCTCATCTACAAATGCTTTCCAAACTGCTTTTGAAATCTGATATTGACTCGGTGAAGAACTCAATTTTTCAGGATTGTCTTTATTTGGCCAAACAAATCTGCTAGTGAGTTTGTTTTTGAAATCTCTCCATTTTTGAGATGCTGAATTCATCACAGTAGCCTCGCTTTGTGGTGCTAATTCAAACACATTCTGCAACACAAAATATTAGTTGGTACTATTAATAGAGAAGTTGAAGACGAATAAGGAAAAAAGCAACATACAAGCTAGATGATTATACAACTAATATGATAAGAATGAATTAATGATGGCAATGACAACATAGAGTTGGAAAGCTAATTTCATTTGGGATTATATTTATATATTAATCTTACCGAGATCTCTTTCCATACTTTTTGTTTTATATTTTCTGGAACAGTAGGCCAAGACTTTATGTTGATTGGCACCATAGTTCTAACAACAGAGCCAATGTAAGATTGCAATGCCTTTCCATTTGCATTGTATAATGGGCGTCCCATGGCATCATAATCAATCTTTGCTTTTTTCCCCCATCTTGCAGCTGCAGTGAGTTTACACATTGATGTAGGACATCGTTTATTCTTCTGCACATCTACAGAACGTTCTTCTCTATCAGTAACTCCATGTAGCTCCGCATCGGCTACTCCATGTAGCTCAGCATCGGCTACTCCATGTATCTCCTCAACTGCTACTCCCTGTTTTTTACGGCCCATCGAGTATTATCTGCATAATAACATAAATGTAACCAATGTTAAAATTTGTACAATAATAGTAACATAAACATGACATAAAGAATTACAATAACACATATAAATAAATAACAACACAAGCGTAAACATGACATAGAATTGCATAACATAATTACTTAAAGTGCATACAGCATTCCTTCATGTTCAAAACATAAACATTGGATAAAAATACAAAACATCATTTTTTCTTTTTTGTGACTCATACACCCTCAATTTCTGATCTAAAATATCTTTCATGTGCAGGAATACAATGAGTATCAACATCATCGATTGGTCGAGAATATGGAATACTGCTCCAATCATCATCATCTCCCTCATAACATCTATTTGGAACTGGGAGCACAATTGACCACCCATTTTTTAATGGATCATTAATATAAAAGACTTGGTTGACTTGACTTGCAAGCACAAATTCGTCATTCTTGTGTCCTCGTTTGTTCAAATTAACTAAGGTGAAACCACATTCATCGTTGTTGATTATTCCTTTATCATTTGCAACCCACGCGCACTTGAAAAGAGGAACGTGAAATTGATGATAGTCTAATTCCCATATTTCTTCAATCACTCCATAGTAAGATACATCAGCTAGCAAGGGATTCTTATCTTTAGCACTACACACAAGCATTGTGTTGGCAACTAAAGAAACCCCACTGTTTTGACAAACTCTGTCATCATCCCGCGCCTTTGTTTGGTATAAATTACCATTTATCACATAACTATTATACTTAAGGATTTGCACACGCGGTCCATGGGCCAACCATGTTAATGTCGATGTTGTTCCACCATTGTAACTGTCAATTTCAGCAGCCACCTAACATGTATTCAATTTGAATATGGTGATTAAAAATAATAGATATAAGTTGTTCAGCTCAAATGATAGTAAAAATTTAATGAATCTAGTATCCACCTTTGCACGAAACCAATCAATAAACCTCTTGTTGTGAGCATTTGTATCCACCTTTCATCTTTCTCTTTTTTGGGAAACATTGATTTCAAAAATGTTTTATGTTCACTGTAGAAGTATTAATATATAAATTAGTGTTAGACATTAGATAATCTAAATTACATATGCAAAATCATAAATAATACAAAACACTTACATTATATAGGGAGATACTTCTTCCATATTTTCTAGCACAGTCAAATGTGCTTGTTGCAGATCAACTTGTTGCACTACAATTGGTGCGTTGCATGCTTGCAAGCCAGAAATATTTGCTTTCGAGTCTCGAATTGATTGAGGGACTCCAATAGGATCAACGCCATTAAGATATTCTGAACAAAACTCAATTGCTTCTTCTGCTAAATATCTCTGAACAATGCAACCTTCAGGATGTTTTCGACTGCCCACATAACTCTTAAGCACCTTCATGCTTCTTTCAAATGGATACATCCATCTGAAGTAAATTGGTCCACATAATCAGACTTCTCGAACAAGATGGACAGTTAAGTGAAGCATGATATCGAAGAAAGATGGGGGAAAATATTGCTCCAATAAGCAGAGTGTAACAACCAAGTCAGATTGCAGCTTATCTAACTTGGCTACATCTATAACTTTGCAACAAATATCTTTGAAGAAGAAGCATAATCTTATGATGGCATATCTAACATGTTTTGGCAGTGCATCACGTATGACTATTGGCAAGAAATGCTGCATTAATACATGACAATCATGGGATTTCAAGCAAGTCAACTTCAACTGATCCATGCACACAATATTATTCATGTTCGAAGAGAAACCTTCTGGAACTTTTATATCCTTTAATGACTTGCACACTTGCAACTTTTCTTTTTTTGTGAATGAGCACGCAGCAAGAGGAAGATATGTTCTCTTCTCCCCAACTATAGGTGTTAATTCAGGCCTAATTCCCATCTCAACCATGTCCAATCTAGCTGCCACATTATCCTTGGTTTTTCCTTTAACATTCATCAAAGTATTAATGAGGGATTCAAAGACATTTTTCTCAATGTGCATAACATCAAGACAATGCCTTACATGCAGGTGTTTCCAGTAAGGAATATTAAAAAAGATTGACTTCTTCTTCCAACATTTTCTGAAATTTGTTGCTCCTAAATCTTTTTCTTCTATATTGGCTTCCAACTTATTAGCCTTTGCCTTCTTTATTTTCCCTCTCACACTTATCTTCTTTCTAAACTCACACCTTATGTCAGAAAGTTTGTCAAACAACTTAATCCCAGATAATGGTCTAACTGCTTCTTCAAGTTCCTCCATGCCATTAAACTCCTTCATTTGCCTACGATAGGGATGAAACCGTGATAGGAATCTTCTATGGCCAGCAAATGACATTTTCTTCCCATTTTCCAAGTGTCTTGCATAAGTATCTTCTCCGCATACTGGACATGCATAATAACCATGTGTAGTACATCCACTAAGGTTACCATAGGCAGGAAAGTCATTGATGGTCCATAATAAGACTACTTTAAGAGTGAAGAACTGCCTTCGATAAGCATCATAGACTCCATCAACTCCTTCCCACAATCGTTGCAAATCTTCAATTAGCACCTCCAGATAGACATCAATATCATTTCCAGGCTGCTTAGGCCCTGAAATGAGCATAGTTAGCATGATGTATTTCCTCTTCATGCACATATTTGGAGGTAAATTATAGTTGACCAACATGATTGGCCAACAGCTGTACCAACTGCTAAGGTTGCTATGAGGATTAATGCCATCAGCTGCAAGTGCTAGGCGAAGATTTCTTGGCTCACTTTCAAATTCAGGCCACATATGATCCACCAACTTCCATGACGGTGAATCAACTGGATGACGTAACTGACCAACAACTCTTGTAGAATCTGCATGCCATGTTAAATTTCTCGAGGTCTCTAAAGATTTAAACATGCGCTTAAATCTTGGAATGGGAGGGAAATACCAAACCACCTTAGCAGGAACACCTTTCTTCTCAACCTTGTTTTTGGTTAGCTTCCACCGTGACAAGCCACATCTAGGGCAACTTACGCAGTTTTCATATTGCTTTCTATAAAGAATGCAATCATTTGAACAAGCATGAATCTTTTCATGAGTCAGCGCTAAACAACTCAATGTCTTTTTTACATCATACATTGAGGATGGTAGATTGTGATTATTTGGTAGCATATCCCCAAAATCTAATAGTAGATATGAAAATAGAGCATCACTCATTCCATGCCTTGCTTTGGTATTGTACAGTTTAACAAGTGCACTCAATTTTGTGTAACGTTCGCATCCTTTGTACAATGGCTTCTCTGATTCCTCTAAAAATTTCATAAACGCTTCAGGATTTTCTGTATAATTATCGTACACTGTTTCACACATGTGAGCGGTTTCAAAGTTGTCATAATCATTATTAATTGGCCCCTGGTTGTCACTCCATTTTACTTTATCATCTTTAGCAGGCTCACCATGCCAAATCCAATTCACATAGTTTTGACTAAAACCATGGAAATAAAGATGCTCTGAAATGGACTTAATCGACCCTTTTTTAAGATTGATACATTTGCAACAAGGACAATGAATGTCATTGGGGTCAATATTCGGATTCTGTAAACAATCTTTAATGAACTGTTCCACACCCTCCTCATACTGTTTGGACCTTCTATCCGAGTATATCCAGGATTTATTCATTTTAATCTAGCAAAATCCCCAAACAAATAGGTCAAAATCTGAAGATATTAAAGTAAATAAATAAAAGTTAAAAAATACTAAATGCAACTCAAAATGTAAAATCATTGGAACTTCAATTTGTGAAATCTAATACAAGTAAGAAGAGATAGACCAAAGAGGTTGGTGTGTGGTATGAAGAAAAATTTATTAAAATTAATATATTAATCTCTAATGGTATTAAGTTGTTTATAATATATGTTGGTTAACAAAAGAGTTATCAATAGTTTCATAATTTCATTGTAAATAATAATATAGATTTGTAAATACATAATTGCATTGTAGAAAGAGCTATAAAATGGTCAACATACATTGCATAATATTTCTCTAATGGTCAACCTACATTGCATTTGACATGTGCTGTACTTATACTTAATGTTCTCATTTGTTTGTACACTTCCGTATCAACTTTTTTTGTTTATCACCTACCTTTGCAATCCTATTACGTTCCTTTCTTTTCTTCACTCATCTTCCTTCTTGCTCAAGAAGTGCAGATTCTTCCCCTTTTTCTCCAGCAATTCATTTCCTTCTCCTAATGATTCAAGCCCTACGAGTTAAAACCTATGATAGATTATCTGTTGCAGATCAAATTGTGTCCATCTCTACTTTTGCTGATTTTTTCTGAAGTTGAAGATTTACCATCGATACCAAGCTTCAAACAGTGTTGTGACTGTTCTTGCATTAGGTGCTATGATCAAAACTTTTTTGGCAGGCTACTCGGGATTAATTGGAGAAAATCTATCAACATACCTAGTAACCTATCCTTAGTTTAGTCATATATCATGTAAAAAAGTTATCTTTGTTAGGGTACTGCTGTAAAAAAATTTTGGAGTTCATATTCTTTTGGTGGGAAGAAAAAACAAATACCATACTAGTTTTATATTCTTGTCTCCTAACAATTTGAAGTGTTAATGGTTGGCTTTAGTTTTGCACAATTTGGCTCTTGGGTTTCTGTAGATAAATGTTTCTAACATGGTAGTTGTTTTCAGGTATGACAAGGAAACTACACCGTGCAGTCTAATTAGAAATCCAGAAGCAATCCAGACTCCATGTTCTAGCAATAGACGAACCAATTCTAGAGGAACTAACAGAAAACTGAAACCTTTCATCAGAACATACCTACTACTCAAGAGATGGAGGAGATATCTATAAGTAGAATATTAATGGCACAACATAGGAAAGAAGGGGTCAAGAAGAAAGAAACCTAGTGTCGGGTGACTCTCGGCGTCAGGGAGAAAATGCAGAAGAAGCTGTCGTTCGCGTTGGGGAGAAACGCCGAAGGAGGAGATAGCCGTCGGGGGGAAAAGAGGCACGAAGGAGAAGGCTGGTGTCGAGGGGCTGTCGCGCGTCAGGGAGGAACCTCGACGAGTGGCCGTCGCGCGTCGGGGAGAAAGCAAAGAGGAGAAAATGCGAGAAGAAATTAAAAGGGCAGATTTAGGTTTAGGGTATAAACCTTATAATTATAAAAGTGAATTAAAAATCCTTATAATTATAAAACCAATTCATTGAAAAATCCTTATAATTAATAAACCAATTCAACTTTTAACCAACTATAACACTAATATTAATTCATTTAACTTATTACTTCATCAATTATCCATATAAAATTTATTTTATAACCTATTACTTCTCCGAATATATAGTATGAAGTAAAAAGTTAGATAAAATTAGAAGTGAGATCCACATTTTTAAACCTATGAAGTATAAAATTGTATTTACTGCATCAAATTTATTATCGAAGTTGATTATCATATATTACTTCGCACTTGCTGATTGACGAAGTAAACAGTGGCGAAGTCTATTGTTCATTTTCACATAGTGAAAGTGGCCTTGGTATGGTATCCTTTCTTATAAATTTATACTATTTCCCCCTTTCTATAAACTCAAAATGTGCTACCATGCTCCTTATGAAAAAATAAAAAATAAAATAAAATTATAAGGTGCTACCATATGGTTTAAGTCTTTAGCATGACCATATGTGGAATAAGTGGCAACTGGCACGGAGCCATACCTTCTAATCCATGGTGTATAAATTATGTTTGACACCATATATACCATCTCCCCACCAAGACCTTCACAAGGGACTTGATTTCATGTAAATCCAAGTAGGGGAGTGCCATCAGTGGGTTTTGGTTAAAACCCACTGATGGACCTGGACACCTCTGATTGGACTCATTTCAATTCTAGTGGTATTATGGAGTTGCAAGGACTCCAAATCTGCTGGCAAATCATTATTTAAATATCTATAGGTGCTTGGATAAAATAAAATAAAATCAGCCTCCGTTGAGCCTGATATGCTTGGATATCAGGCCCAACGTGGGCCTGATATGACTGTATATCAGGCCCAACGTGGGCCTGATATGAGTATCATATCATAAAGCATTATTCTATCTCCCCCTAATATAAACTCCAAACATTCTAACAGGGGCCTGATCAAAAAAATAAAATAAGATCAATTTTAAAAGTCACCTTCTATAGGGTTGAAAAGAAAAGCTGTGCACTGTTCCGTGCCAACTGCCACGGAGCAATACCTTATTAGAAATGGGGTATAAATAAGGTATTGATTAACCATGAATTTAATTTACAATAAATTGATTCACCATAAATTTAATTTACACAAACATTAAATCATTACAAGAATATTATATTACAATTGTTCACTATTTCTATAGTTTAAAGTTTTTGTCAGATATGATTTTATGTCCAAGTCTAAATCTATAAGCTCTCATATCAGCTTGTACAAAGTCTGTAGATCTTCGGAACATCAAACTCTCTGCATAGCGCATTATAAAAAAAGCACAATCCAACCTACAAAACAAAAGCACAATCTATCATAAAAAAGCCAAATCAAATTATTATGGAACATACATAAATACTTACGATTTGCTTTGTGTGTGGCCAATAACTTGCATCGTTTTATACTCTCTCCCGGAAAATGGTGCTAAACCTTTATGTCATCTGTGATAGTATGACCAGTTTAGCTCCTTAAAAAACAACACCTACAAATATCAAACCATAGTAATTAATACATAAACAATGATTATTGGATATAAGAAATTTGTTACTTACAGTTTGATTAAAAACAGAAGTGTAATTTTCTGTGGTGCCAAGAGAGTTATAATGAATTATTTGACGTTCATCCAGGTCCATGACCAATAGATGCCAATGATCATCTTGGTTATGTAGAGGACAGAAAATATATCTAATGTCCTTGTCGTCATCAGTTTTTGCAGTTTGTTTCAATACATCCACGTGCATCATTCCGAACAAGTCATATGCAAATAATAGAGCTATTTAGGTGACTGCATCCAATATATATTGTAAACAATTTACAATGAGATAAGGGACATACTCGGAATCCAACCCCACAAAATATGGATGGGTGGTATGGTGAGTTAGAATTTTTGGCTTCATTAGCAAGAATATTTCAATAAACATTTATGCAATCCCCATTGATATATTGCATCCAATCAAATATTGTCATAAAAGATTGCATATCTAAAGAGAAATTATCATTTGTCCATATTGGTTGCACCGTCACCCTACACACAAGGATACAGTCAATGGTATTTAATAAATTAAAAATATAAAAAATATCATTAAACTCCAATACTAATCCTTCGTTGACATGTGGGTTAAGTATTTAGGTTGGCAACTACGCTACCTTAACTGACTGAGCTTCAATAATGCATCGGCTATCACATCATCTTGACTCTTTTTAAAAAATGTCTTCGCTTGCTGAGATAATTAAAATAATACTATGTCATTAAGGATTATAAAATAACAACTTACCTACTCTCGACCGTACCTTCAATATTTTGGTTTTGACCTTGTTAAGCTCATGACATTGTGTTTCTAGCTATGATGAACTTGTATTTTCTGTCTTTGATGGTGCAGGAGCATCTGGTTCGACAGTAAGAACAAGCTGTTTGCCTTTTTTTTGGTGCATTCGGATATCAAACTTCTCTGGGTTCTCTTTCTTTTGGGGCCTACCCGAAAATTAGTTGGAATTATAGGCAGATTAGGGTCTATATCTTCTGATGCTCTTGGCTCCCCTGATATGCTTTGTATGACTTGTTGGAGCTCTTTAATCTTATTTTCGGCATTGGCGATGATTTTGTCTTTTACATTTAAAATTCTATTATCCACGTCAGAATTTATAGTGTCAGCCTTGGTGCCACTCGTATCCCGTTCCTTACGCAGTTCACTTATTTGTTGATCCTTTTCTTTAAGCATAGATTCCATATCAGCAATCACAATATCCTTTGCTGCTACTAGACTATCCTTTTCTTTTATCACCGTTGCCAGGTTTTTATTAGCTTCCTCCAAACTTTGAGTAGCTTTATGTAATTCTTGCTTTAAACTCTCAATTTTGTTATCCTTTTCCTTGCACAAAATACAATCTACTGTATCGTCACACTGCAGTAGACCTTCTTCGGCTTGATGTAAAGATCCTTGGCCAACCAACTCAAGATACTCAGTTGGCTGAGGTCGGTTTGGTAGTAAATCCAACTCTGATTCTGTCAGAATTAAATCTACTAAAATTTTATCTGCAGTTATATGGTCTATCATTTTTTTTACTGTGTCAACATGATAGTTAGGCCACCTCCACCGTAGCATTCTTGGCAATTTTTCTGGATGGTCTGGATCAATAATGCTGATGTGCTCACACACCCATACCTACAATATGATTATAAAAATAATTCACAATCTTTACAAATATCATGATATATATGTAATCGGACTTACAGCTAAAATATTTGAAAATCCCTTGAGCAAGGAGGGCCTTGGGCGTTGCATCAGCAACCTGTGGTTTTGGTCTTAATGTAAGCTCCAATCCAATGGAGTCTAATTGTTGAGCCATGAAACTGTATACTGCATTGCACCAGTTAAACCTAGCTAGGTTGTCAAAATCATCTACACAGTCAATTAGGGAGAGCACAGGTATTCTAAGAACACTGCTACTCCCACAAAACAGAACAGTTGTAAAAAAATACAGGATATATAACTGACAGTACAACTTGTCATTTGATCTCGACTTCCTAATCAGTTTCTCTAAATGTCTGGCAGAACAATCTGATTCTCGAAAAAAACTCCATGTACAGTGCGCTTGAAGCCTCATTTAAATCGAGACGAACTATATCTCCATTGTCGGGTAGGCCAAGAATCAGTCCCACATCTACCTTTGTAAAATTGAGCTTCTTCCCATGAAAGATAAAGTTTTTTTCCTCATGATCCCAGTTATCAAACATATTTTGTACCTGAGCTCTTACAAAAGAACTATCAGGGAGGTCGAGGATCCACGAAAAAGGTGTGCCTCGAATCTTCTGTTCTTGTTCTGCAGTCGGGTTAACAGAAGAGATAAACTTTCTGAAGTGGAAAATGGTACTTTTCCAGTTCATTCTTTTAGTTCTTCCTCTGTTGACATAACTTTGATAATTTGGTCGATCAGCATTCACACTTGTCAAGGCTTCTTTTGTTGCCATTGTGAACCTAGCTACTGTATAACGACACCCAAAAAAATAACTCTTAGTTCCCGTAATAACAACTACGCTCTTATTCTAACACACCCACACAAACCCTAGGTTAAACGGTTATAGAAAGCATAACTAAATGAGCAACCGATCTACGTACGAAAATGATTCTTGAACGCCAGTGAAGGTAGAGTCACGCCTCGACCGGAGCTGCGTAGAATGGCTTCGAGAAGAAGATGACGACCGAAGCAGGAGAGTGTGCGCTTTTGCAGACTAAAACTTGGGCCTGATATCCCATTATTTTATTTTAAATTTAATCAACTCGATTTATGTGTAAGATTAATTATTATTATTTTGAAATAATACTCTTTAATATCAGGCCCCACGTTGGGCCTGATATGGCACTCATATCAGGCCCACGGTGGGCCTGATATCCAAGCATATCAGGCCCAACGGAGGCTGATTGATTTTATTTTATTTTTTCCCAGCACCTATAGATATTTAAATAATGATTTACCAGCATATTTGGAGTCCTTGCAACTCCATAATACCACTAGAACTGAAATAGATCCAATCAGAGGTATCTAGGTCCATCAGTGGGTTTTGACCAAAACCCACTGATGGCCCTCCCTTACTTGGATTTACATGAAATTAAGTCCCCTATGAAGGTCTTGGTGGGGGAGATGGTATATATGGTGTCAAAGATAATTTATACACCATGGATTAGAAGGTATGGCTCCGTGCCAGTTGCCACTTATTTCACTTATGATCATGCTATAGACTTAAACCATATGGTAGCACCTTATAATTTTATTTTATTTTTTATTTTTTCATAAGGAGTATGGTAGCACATTTTGAGTTTATAGAAAGGGGGAGATAGTATAAATTTATAAGAAAAGATACCATACCAAGGCCACTTTGGGCCTGGTATGGTCTTAGACCATATCAGGCCCACGTTGGGCCTGATATCCAAGCATATCAGGCCCAACAGAGGCTGATTTTATTTTATTTTTTCCCAGCACCTATAGATATTTAAATAATGATTTGCCAGCAGATTTGGAGTCCTTGCAACTCCAGAATACCACTAGAACTAAAATGGGTCCAATAAGAGGTGTCTAGGTCCATCAGTGGGTTTTGACCAAAACCCACTGATGACCCTCCCCTACTTGGATTTACATGAAATCAAGTCCCCTATGAAGGTCTTGGTGGGGAGATGGTATATATGGTGTCAAACATAATTTATACACCATGGATTAGAAGGTATGGCTCCTTGCCAGTTGCCACTTATTCCACTTATGGTCATGCTATAGACTTAAACCATATGGTAACACCTTCTAATTTTATTTTATTTTTTATTTTTTTCATAAGTAGCATGGTAGCACATTTTGAGTCTATAGAAAGGGGGAGATAGTATAAATTTATAAGAAAGGATACCATATCAAGGCCACTTTGGGCCTGATATGGTCTCAAATCAGGCCTACGTTGGGCCTGATATGCACTCATATCAGGCCCACGTTGGGCCTGATATCCAAGCATATCAGGCCCAACGGAGGCTAATTTTATTTTGTTTTTTCCCAGCACCTATAGATATTTAAATAATGATTTGACAGCAGATTTAGAATCCTTGCAACTCCAAAATACCACTAGAGCTAAAATGGGTCCAATCAGAGGTGTCTAGGTCCATCAATGGGTTTTGACCAAAATCCACTGATGGCCCTCCCCTACTTGGATTTACATGAAATCAAGTCCCCTGTGAAGGTATTGGTGGGGAGATGGTATATATGGTGTCAAACATAATTTATACACCATGGATTAGAAGGTATGGCTCCGTGCCAGTTGCCACTAATTCCACTTATGGCCATACTATAGACTTAAACCATATGGTAGCACCTTCTAATTTTATTTTATTTTTTATTTTTTCATAAGGAGCATGGTAGTACATTTTGAGTTTATAGAAAGGGGAAATAGTATAAATTTATAAGAAAGGATACCATACCAAGGTCACTTTGGGCCTGATATGGTCTCATATCAAGCCCACGTTGGGCCTGATATGCACTCATATCGGGCCCACGTTGGGCCTGATATCCAAGCATATCAGGCCCAACGGAGGCTGATTTTATTTTGTTTTTTCCCAGCACCTATAGATATTTAAATAATGATTTGCCAGCATATTTGGAGTCCTTGCAACTCCATAATACCACTAGAATTGAATGGGTCCAATCAGAGGTGTCTAGGTACATCAGTGGGTTTTGACCAAAACCCACTGATGGTCCTCCCATACTTGGATTTACATGAAATCAAGTCCCCTGTGAAGGTCTTGGTGGGGAGATGGTATATATGGTCTCAAACAGAATTTATACACCATGGATTAGAAGGTATGGCTCCGTGCCAGTTGCCACTTATTCCACTTATGACCATGCTATAGACTTAAACCATATGGTAGCAGCACCTTCTAATTTTATTTTATTTTTTATTTGTTCATAAGGAGTATGGTAGCACATATTGAGTTTATAGAAAGGGGGAGATAGTATAAATTTATAAGAAATGATACCATACCAAGGCCACTTTGGGCTTTATTAAATGATACTCATATCAGGCCCACGTTGGGCCTGATATGCACTGATATCAGGCCCACGTTGGGCTTAATATCCAAGCATATCAGGCCCAACGGAGGCTGATTTTATATTATTTTTTTCCAGCACCTATAGATATTTAAATAATAATTTGTCAGCATATTTGGAGTCTTTACAACTCCAGAATGCCACTAGAGCTGAAATGGGTCCAATCAGAGGTGTCTAGGTCCATCAGTGGGTTTTGACCACACTACAACAAAAATATTAAAAGACAACGGTTAAAAACCGTTGTCGTAGGCTCTTTAAAACCGTTGTAATTGGCAGTGTTGTTAAATGTGCGGTAAAAGACAACGGTTTAAAACCGTTGTCTTTGATCTCATTAGACAACAGTCATGCAAAGGATTTAAAGAGTTGTCTTTTAATACCAATGACAACAGTTCTGCAATATATAAAACCGTTGTAATTGCCAGTTTTGCAATAATTTTGATTGTAGATATGCTTTTGACAACAAATACACTGTTGTCTTTCTTCCAAATTTAGTTTTAAACTATTGTCTTTGCATACTTTTCACAACGGTTAAAAAATTGTTGTCTATGTTGATTAGAAAATGCATCACGAATAGATAAAATAATTTTTTTGCACACAAACCTGTACAACATATATCCATTCACAAAACCATTGTCAACATATATACATTCAGTTGCGTTTTATACATCTTGTCTCAACCAAAAACTGGTACAACATATATGTACATTCACTTAAGTTAAGTTTATAAACTTCTACAATTACTACAAGCTAAGTTATCCAAACATGACCATAAGTTCATGACAACCACAAAATTAAGTTTATCAAACCACAACCATGCAAATTAACTTATCCGTTTCTGAATAGATCAAGTGATCAGGATGTGCAACAATCTTCACATACTGGTCCTTTTTCTGCATACAAAACTTCATAGACTTAGCTTGCAAACCCAGCTTTATCCCTTTTCTGAAATTAAACGTCCTGGAGATTACTTTCCTTCAGGATGAAAAGAAGGAAAAAAAATATTAATATGATGTGCTAGATTTCTAAAGAAGAAAGAGGGGTCATTTCTTACCTCCTAATAAGTTGAGACTTAGCCAATATCCATGATCATGATAGAGGTTTGAATACTTAAATTTAGTCCCTCAAGTTTCATTTGAATCAATGAAACCTTTGGTATTTGGTTAAGTACTCACTATGGTCCTTCTCCAGACCGAACTTGGATTCGGAAGCTTGACCCATTATTTCATTGAACTACATGAGTTAAAAAAATAAAAAAACACAACAGAAGCTAAAATGTTAAAAGACAACATATTTTATTTATGAATATGCAAAGGTATGATAATTTAGGTTTTACCTTTATGTTTTGCATCAGTCGTTGACCTTATGTAGGGCAACACCGAAACAACTTCCAAGTAAATTGCAAGTGCTAACAATGGACAAGGCATAATCTACAATTATAGAAAAAAAATCATTAGATCTTGTAAAAACAATCATATAAATAAAAGAAATGTTTATTAGATCTTGTAAAAACATGCAAGTTATTTATGATCAAAGGAGACAAGTTTCAAAATCTTGGACAATTCACTTCAACAGGTTAAAACTGGAACCAGTCACTAATCTTGTCTGGTAGGATTGGATCGACTTTAGTTAACCTAAAATTTTCACAAGTTTAACTTGGAAAGAATAGTCAAACCTTCAAATGAAACCACAGTCCAGATTTTTCAATACAGGGGTCCTAACAATTTATAAGGTATGGCACAAATCACGAAAAAACTTAAGAGCACTGCCCAACTTACCCACAGATATCGCAGTTGTACTCCTCTTATATTTGTACATTTGGACATAGAATAGGATATCTCAATTACAATATTAATCATTGGAGAACTAAAATATTAGTTATGTATATATAAACAAGTACTTACACATGAGAAAGGGAATGAACAAGCTCCTGCAGGAAATCAGTAATAAATCCATTCTCATCCGTTAGCACATGGTAATGAGTGGGTCGGGTTGTACCCTATGAAATTACAAACACCAATATAAGAAAAACTTGAATTACTTATAGCACTTGAAATATTGAATTTATTTAGACAAATGGCAGAATTTAATCCACAAAGCAAGTTCCTGTCAAAAACATTGATAATTTAATTTTGAAAATATACCTAGTAATTCACAAAGCAGGTACTTATAAAAAAGAAAGCACCCAAATAAAATCCACACCGACCAAGAATGCTAAAAATTTATAAATGTAAAGGCTTTAAATAGAGTACAACTTTTGAAGCACAGAGCTTACAATCATGCCAGCATTAGAGCACATGTAGAAGTCATAATTCCTTGGATGACAAATTTGGTTAAAAATAATTGTCTCTGCATTTAAAACTCCATGGGAAAAAAGTAATGTCAAAACATACAATGCACTTCATATTTGTGCATTTGCACATGTCATATATGAGGCTTGAAACATCACGTCGAGCTAAAAAATTA
The DNA here is from genome assembly GCF_018446385.1 of Zingiber officinale. Classification (NCBI taxonomy): domain Eukaryota; kingdom Viridiplantae; phylum Streptophyta; class Magnoliopsida; order Zingiberales; family Zingiberaceae; genus Zingiber; species Zingiber officinale. Next base: position 82,419,902 of record NC_056000.1, on the reverse strand, counting down.
ACAACAACCCAACGGGTGATTTGAGACGACTCCATCAATTTCTGAAAGAGGTATATATTTTAACTACAATAATAAACTCATTGAAAGCAAAAAAAAAAAAAACACCTTTTGGTTAAAATTCCATCTCCCCCTTGATGGAATAAAGTCCTTTCCATTGCCAACTCTGAGCTGCAGCATTTGCTTTTGTCATAAATAACCTCAAATAATACGTAAAAATATAAATACAAAACATAAAACCATATCCGGGGAGGTTGCAATACTATGCCTTCTATTTGAGTAAAAGCAGTGGCAATGCTAACGCTACATGCATGTAGGAGTGGGTGAGCATCATAATTATTAAATCTCAAAGCCTATCTATCATCCAAGGATAAGCATGAAAAAATAGCATACATGTCATACCAACAAAACCAATCTTAAAGATCGACACATACCTCACTGAGGACACTTATTCATTCATAAGGCTTCAGCCTTGACTTTTCCACCAGGGAAGCTTGTTGAAATGTTGACAGTGATTTGGTATATCTTTGCAGTGAAACTAAGGAGCAGAACTGAATAGTTTGCCAAATTTGTCAGGATAAAAATAAAGGTTCTTTCAAAAAAAATTTAAAAAAAGTGAAGTAGAATGAGCTCAAAAACCTCAAGGGGCACATATGATGGTCCTTTTGGTTTTCCAACATTTAAGCAAGGAAAATCAGCAGAGTAACACAATTGAATTCTCTGTTATTACAGAAAATAATCATAAACAATTACTTCAATTATATATGAATTTTCATTTCCATTTCTCAAAGGAAGGAAGCAAGACCAATTCCAACCTTGAGGCAGATACAACACCATTATACAAACACTAATGGTTTTCAGAAAGCAAGATTAGTTCCAAACATAAGCAGAGAAAAAGGAGAATTCTGCAGTTCCAAGCAATAAATTCTTATCGCCAAAGGAAGAAACACAGAAGTTGTACAAACTCACATTTATATAAAAGCAGCTTCTCCTAGTTCTTAAAATAATGCTTCATTACATATGCTTCAAAAATTCAAAGATTCTTATAAACCAATTGATTGCAAAATGCTGACAAATAATGAAACAACACAACCTGAAAAAACTCACATTTCATCTTTGCAAACCTTGTCACTTACCCCAATGATTTTAAATATGTTTAATAAAATTATTTTTTAAAAAAAAATCACTTTTCCAAACAAAACCTAGGTGAGGCATACCTTTCGCTCATCCTCACTGCCTCCATGTTCTTACTCATAATTGCTGCCATCCTCACTGCCTCCATGTCCTAACTCAAGGAAGTAGGAAGCTAGTACACTTTTTAAGGTTAGATGAGACAAGAAGGCTTATTCATTTGTTACAAAGTTGTTCAGCTGCTCCTCTAAAGGAAGGTGAAGCGAAACCATCACAATCAAATGCTTCCTCCGTTTGCATCTATGAATTAATTGTAGCAACTTGAGTAAAAACCTTTCTTGAAAAAACCAAAGAGTTGCTAATCAATTCACAGATCAAATAGAGATCCAAGAAATCTCAGAACTTCTTGTTTTTAAAGCAAACAGAACATGAAGTCAAAGGTTTTCTTTAGTTTTGATTGCAATCTTAGATTAATACGATTGCCTAAGGAAAAGGGAAAACAAAATTGAAATAGGAAGAGGTTGTTTGGCGAGATCAAAGATTATTCGATCTGTGAACATGTACAAAGAACAGCAATAAAGCAATTTGGGGTAGAAAATTTGAGATCGGCATATAATCAACACCTTTGATGCATCTTATTAGTTACCAGCACTGGTCCATCTCCCACGTCCGCGGCTGGCGTCGACCGGTGTAGAAGGAATACGACGATCAGGAAGAATGGAACGACCTCCATCTCTGATCAGCGACTAGGACCCCTCGATCATACTCGGTGTGCTTGTTCGGGTCGGAGAGCGTCTCGTAGGCCGCATGGATCCACATGAACTCGTCAGCCGGTCCGCCGCGACCACCACGTCCGGGTGGCATGCGCCGACGAGCCTCCAGTAAGCCACCATGATCTCGAGCCCCGATGTGGCAGCGGTGACACCGAGCACGTCGTACAACGTGCCGAAGCTGAGGGTGAAGTCGGGGGCACCGAAACGGCAGTGCGAACGGGAATCTGGTGATGGCGATGAGCAGAGGGGGAAAGAGGAGGAGGGAGCCCCTAAAATCCCTCCTCTCACCCCTTCTGAAGGTTTCGGTAGGAAGGTGGGGGGGGGGGGGGGGAGAGATTGTACGAGGAGAGGGGTTTAGGGTTCGGGAAGGTTAAGGGGGAAAATAGGGTGCCAAAAAAAATTTCAGAGGGAATGCAAAACATTGCCACAACAAAAACTGTGAAGGGAAAAAACGACGAAAGAAAAAAGTCAAAGACAACAGTTTTAATAAACCGTTGTCTTTGACCCCTAAGAAAGCGCTTAAAGACAACAGTTTTAGAAAACCGTTGTAAAATGTGTTGTTGATTTTACAAAAAGTCGCTCAACGACAACAGTTTTTACAAAACTGCTGTCTTTTATTTTTTTTGAAAGCTCAAAGACAACGGTTTTGCCAAAAACTGTTGTCTTTAACCAAATTAACAACACTTCCTTCTAAAACCGTTGTTGTAGGTGTGTTGTCTTTTAACATTTTTGTTGTAGTGCCAAAACCCACTGATGACCCTCCCCTACTTGGATTTACATGAAATCAAGTCCCCTATGAAGGTCTTGGTGGGGAGATGGTATATATGGTGTCAAACATAATTTATACACCATGGATTAGAAGGTATGGCTCCGTGCCAGTTGGCACGGAACAGTGTATAGCTTTTCTTTTCTACCCTATGGAAGGTGACTTTTAAAATTGATCTTATTTGATTTTTTTTATCAGGCCCCTGTTAGAATGTTTGGAGTTTATATTAGGGGGAGATAGAATAATACTTTATTAAATTATACTCATATCAGGCCCACGTTGGGTCTGATATGCACTGATATCAAGCCCACGTTGGGCCTGATATCCAAGCATATCAGGCCCAACGGAGGCTGATTTTATATTATTTTTTCCCAGCACCTATAGATATTTAAATAATGATTTGCCAGCAGATTTGGAGTCCTTGCAACTCCAGAATACCACTAGAGCTGAAATGAGTCCAATCAGAGGTGTCTAGGTCCATTAGTGGGTTTTGACCAAAACCCACTGATGGCCCTCCCCTACTTGGATTTACATGAAATCAAGTTCCCTGTGAAGGTCTTGGTGGGGAGATGTTATATATGGTGTCAAACATAATTTATACACCATGGATTAGAAGTATGGCTCTATGCCAGTTGGCACGGAACAGTGCACAGCTTTTCTTTTCTACCCTATGGAAGGTGACTTTTAAAATTGATCTTATTTTATTTTTTTTTATCAGGCCCCTGTTAGATTGTTTGGAGTTTATATTAGGGGGAGATAGAATAATGCTTTATTAAATGATACTCATATCAGGCTCACGTTGGGCCTGATATGCACTCATATCAGGCCTACGTTGGGCCTGATATGCACTCATATCAGGCCCAACAGAGCCTGATTGTATTTTATTTTTTTCCAGCACCTATAGAGTTTTAAATAATGATTTGCTAGTAGATTTGGAGTCCTTGCAACTCCAGAATACCAAAAGAACTGAAATGGGTCCAATTAGAGGTGTCTAGGTCCATCAGTTGGTTTTGACCAAAACCCACTGATGACCCTCCCCTACTTGGATTTACCTGAAATCACGTTCCCTGTGAAGTTCTAACTGGGAAGATGGTATATCTGGTGTCAAAACGTATTTATACCCTATTTCTAATAAGGTATTGCTCCGTGGCAGTTGGCACGGAACCTAGTGACGTTGTGCTCTTGAAACCGACTGTTGGTCCGAGCCTATTTGATTTTTTAAACAATCCCAACTGTTATCATGTTTTCAGTTTCGAGAAGATAGAAATGGTGTGCATTATAACTTATATACATTGTCTCTTTCCACTGATAAGCACCAGCATTACATTTTGTATATTGTGACTTATATTTGACTAATCACTATGCAATATTATTAATATTCTAGTGACAGTTTATAATCTTCTCATATACTACATACCACTGTATTATACAACAAAGACTACATACAAAGATATTAAACTACCTACACTACGTAATAAGTTTATTTACATTCTATACAAGTTTTTGCCTTACAAGACTGGATATTTAATCCAATGTTTTAAAATACTTATCCCTCAAAATTGATATCATTACATCAATTCTAATCTTTTTCATGTCTCCTTGTTTGACGTTCATCTTCATATCATATAGGAGACATCGAATGTATTGCATCATAAAGAAGCCACAGTCAACGCTGTAAAGAACAACAACATTTTTATGGTCAATATTTTTTTATCAATAATTTATATTCCCACTTTGTGCTCGATTTACCTTGCTTGTTGTTGTGGACATTCTATTGTGCGAGAGACCCATCTATCAAACGGATAATGCCTTTCCAAGTTTGGATGAATAGCAGCAACATGCTCACGACTATATAATTTAAAATCTGATACCTGAAGATTGAAGAGGAAATTTTCATTTTCCATCAACTAGCATTTATATTAAAATACAACCATACACATTATTATTAGATGCTCACCGCTGCTTCAAATTCATATTTGTATTTACTTCCACTTGCTAGAGAATTGTACTAATTGAATGTCATTGATTTGGTGTCCACCACTAGCAAATGGAAGTGTGCATTATCACTGCACAAAGGTATAAATATATACCTTACCTCTTCATCTCGTCTATCCGTCTTTATCATGTGTTGGAAGGCAAACTTACTTGACGATTTCATTAATGACTACAAATATGCAAAGTCATACATACATAACCAAATAATAAAAAGAATTCTATTTTTTACTATAATCAAATCAATTCCTTACTGTGAAGAATGTTGAACAATATATTGACTTGTTGTATGTGCTTCCAGACGGGAATGCCCCCCTAAATAGAATTTTACAATACGTGTCGATTACATCCCCTCTTGTCAACATTTCTCCATTCACACCAGATAAAAGGGAATACAAATTTAAACAAAAGGGTGGTTCCTCCCAAACTATATCATTTGTAAACCTACAAAGTAAACAAATCAGAGATTATTTTTACAAATTTAATTTTGATAACCTTAGCTCAACTATGTAATTAGATAAGCATATAATATTCTTGACTATTCAACTATGTAATTTACATACTTTATTTCCTCCAAGGCTTTTAACAAGTACGCCACCTCTTCGTCTTGTTTTTTTTCTTGGAAGACTTAAATTGCTTCTTCACATACTATGCATACAAACAAAAAAGGCAATTAGATAATCCATTAAATCTAACAAATTACAATGAAATTTGCAGATATCGTCTTACAGCAATTGCTTGTTTCCTCATTTTGTCATATTTGGCAAACATATCTACATCCTTGTCCGCCTCTTCATCAGATTTGTCTTCCATCAATTGTACAATATTAATTTCTTCTTCCATTTCATCCAAAACAATTTTTCTTTTCCCCTTGCCCACAACAACATATTCTTTGACAACTTTTTTTCCTTCTCCTATACTTGTAACTTTCTCCGCAGGCTCACTTATTTGTATATTTCTACGCTGCCTCTTAGGTAAAGTTTTGAGCCACAATGGACTATCAATTGGAGTATCCCTGTAATCATAGTGACTTCTGTCACGTCCTCTCCTACTTCTTGTTGTAACACCTACAGGTTCAATTTGAGGATCGTCTACAGGTTCGTTATATTGAGATTCCATGCCTTTTTTTTCAACTATTTTAAGTAACTCTTTCACCCTCTCCTTCAATTGCATGTTCTCCATTGTTAGCTCTTTAATTCTGTTTGCTTGAATAATGCAATTACAACAATCCTTATTAATCTGCCTTCCTCCTACAGTGACTTCAATTTGTGATGCCTCCATTGCATGTGGACTGTCATCAACACCAGCAAGGTTCTCAACCAATAATCTTTCATCTTAGTTAGGGATTATGTCAATCATAACCTGTAAGAATATTAAACCACATGTTAAAACAAGACTTTTTAACCAAACTATAGTCAAAGTTTTCAAAAGTTACCTCTTCAGATGAGACTTGGTCAATCAATTCTCTCACCTTACTAATATGTGAAGGAATATTCCTCCACTTATTTATTCTGGCTCCTTTTATTTTGTATGGTTTTTGGATTGGAACATGCTCCAAAAACCATGCCTAATTCACCATCACAAGGGTTAACTATTTTAAAATTGTCCGCAAAATATTAAAAAATTTCACACAAATTATACACTTACTGCTAAAAGACCAGCAAATCCCTTTAGGTAAGGGAGGTTGATGTTAGAATATTTTGTCTCAGTTGATGAAAATATGTCCCCAATCTTAGGTAATTGTGGAGCCATAAATTCATGGATTGCTTCAACCCAGTTGAATCTATCAAGATTCTCAAAATCATCTACTATATCTATAAGACTTAACGGGACCTTATATGTACTAGAAGAAAATAAGACACAAACAAATATATACAAAATATAGAATTTGCAAAATAATAAAACATCATCTTCGACTTCAACGCGATTGCCATAAAATTTAAGCAACTCCTCAATTCTTGATCTAGTAGCTTCTTTTTTGTTTGAGAAGTAAGTTAGAAAGAGGTCACTGGATGCTTTAGCTGAATTCATCGGAATTGAAGCTCCTCGGTCTGCAATACCAAGCAACAATGAAACGTCTCCTCTTGTGAAGGAAACCGGAACACCTGACCAAGTTAAATTATTATTAGACTTCTACCAACACATACAAAAGTATTAGGAACACCGTGGACATGATACGATATCATATCAAGCACACGTTAGGCCTAATACAGCATCGTATCAGGCCCACGTTGGGCCTGATACGATATCGTATCAGGCCCACATTTAGCAAAAGATTAAATTTTACCATACAACTACTTTGTAATTAAAATACGAAATTATAAATTGTACCTGAGAATCTAAAGGTTTGACTACTTGAATCCCAATTTTGAAATATATTTACCAAAATCCCACGGATGTGCTGCATATCTTCTATGTCCAAAAAAATACGAAAGGGTGACTGTTTGATCAGCACTATGTGTTGGTCATGTAAAATAACAGACCCTTCATGCGTTCCTTTCTTCGTGGATGCTTGAAAAAAACTTTTAAAGTGACTGAGGACACTATTCCAATGCAGTTTCTGTCCAACATCAACTGAACCCTATACTTTATAAAAATAAAAAAATTTAAATCATACTAGTTCAGCTTCTCAATATCACAGAGTTTGTAAAATGATAACCTTTACAGCTAATTGATGTGGAGAGGATGATGATACACCCGATCGACGTCTTTGCGCTATTATGATAGTAGCTGATTAATGTAAACCCTAGAATCCTTCACTGTTGGCTCACGAACACTCCTGATTTTTAATTGAACTGAAATGTTTGATGCCGCTTGAGAAAAACTCGAGGTCACTAAATTAGGGTTTCACAAGACGGAGCTGCACTGGCATGTCACGAAGGAGGGAGGTACACTAATGATCGATTTTATTTTTTTAAAATCAAAGTTATTTAAAAATGTGGTTCGGATGTCTGGGAAATGATGACTGATCAGAAGAGTTGCCCGGAGGGTTATATTCGGTAATGCACATCACTTACCTCCGCCTTTTGGTAAATACCAAACGGTGATACGCCTTTTGGTAAATACATTAAACCTAGTACGTCTTTTGGTAAATTACCGAAAAATCTTAGAAGTTTAAGATAAGTGAGTTGGACCGAAAGATAATGTCGGTCTAGTCGGATTTTAAGATAGAGAATATGGTACATGTATAGAAATTAAGAAAAAAAAATAACTATATTATAAAATTTAAAATTAATATTTAAAATATAAAATATAAAATTTTATACAGTTAAATTAAAAAAATCTTAAATTATAAATATAAAAAAAAATAAATTGTCTTAAAAATATAAATAAATAAATATATACATATAATCTAATAACTCAGTGCTCGAATCTTAAATAAAGAGGATAATCATAAATCTGAATCTATAAATCCAAAACTTTTATAAAACTTTCTCCTTAATCATAAATCTAAAATCATCATATCATTATCTATATTTTCTATTTATTATCTTTATTTATAATATTCATTTATCTACTATCCTAAATATATATTTATAATATACATATTTATTTATTATTAATATATATTAGTTTTAATTAATAATTATTAATTTAATAATTAATATATAATAATTAACATAATCTGAAATAGCTATTGGCATTTGATTAGAATTTTCATTTTAAAATAAAAATAATTTTAAAAACTATTAAAAAAATAAGTGGTCGACAGCCACTCTGGGTGGAAGCCATGCCTATACTTAACACACCATTCAATTTTGGATGGTAGGATCTTGGGCTTATAAAATCCATGTCAATTGTAATGCTATTAGATTTACAATTGTGACAAAAGGTGAATATATTCATCCCAGCGCCTCTGTCAATCCATCCCAGGGCCAACATAGAGAAGGTAAATCACGGACGGCTACTAGCCTTTGGAATAGTGACTAGCACATAAGCTATTAGATTTACAATTGCGCTAATAAGAGGAAGAGGAAGAAAAAGAAAAAAAAAGAATAAGAAAAGATGAGGAAGATGTGTTGGATTTAATCTCTATAAGGTGGACCTATTGATAATTTGTATTTGTGGATTAGAAGCGAACCCGTTTAAGTGATATAACTTAAGTTTATTAGATTTTAGGTTATTAGATGTGGGTTGAATGTGTATAATCTTTTAGCTTAATTTGCTATCATCTATGGATTGATAACATATTAGATTGTCTATATAAGGGGAGATCCCCAAGGGATTATGGCATCTTAACATCTTCCTTTATTTCCCATTAACGAAGGTTTGCGGTGCCATCACCCTAATTCTCTTGGAAGACCTTGCTCTCACTTCCACTTTATCTTCTTCCACAGGGATTGCTGAGACGATGCTAAAAGATAGGAATATAGTTCTTCAATCAAGTTTATTATCATTAGTCTATGCTTTCATGTTGTTATGTCATGTTTTCGTTGAAACAAGATGTATGCTCATGTTGTTTTATTTCCTCTTTGAATTCTTATTCATTTCTAGAATCCATGCAGTTTATGGTTTTACAACTCCTTACAATATGAAGAAGAGAGATTAATGAAAAGGAGTTTCTTGTGCTTGTAGGAATCAAAGAACCAATGTACCTCAAACTTATCATTTGTGATGTTTATGTAGGATTGGGTGGACCGGGTAGAAGGGGTAAATATCTTACAATTTAAAATTCAATTATCTTGCTGACTAACTAGTGAAGACACACAAACATTACTCAATATTAAAACACATAAAAGTAAGGTAAGAGAATAAAGATTACTTGGTTTGCAACATGATAGTTGCTAGTCCAAGAACTATGTGAAGGCTCCAATTAAAACTCCTTTGAGCAAAGCGTCAAAGGTAGAGTAGCCTCTTATAGGATATGAAAGTACGAATTGAGAATACATACTCTAGAAATGAAATACATGTTTGTAATCTCACTTAGAGGGCATGACCTCTATTTATAGTCTATTGGTTGAAATGATCATTATGCGGACATGTCACTTCTTGGGCGCTTGGAAGTGATCCAGGCACCTGGACTCGGTCGAATTGATCTACTTCGCAATGGGTTCTTCAATAGTTCAAGCCTTCTAGGGGGGCTTGGAAGGGATCCAGGAGCTTGGAATCGGTTGACATGGACTCCTTACTGATCCTCTTCGGCAACAGCTCTCACTGACGTGCCCACCCTTTTCGGGAGCCTGGATCCATTCCAGGCGCCTAGAATCTGAGTGCCTAGACATGATCCAGGGGCTTGGAATAATCAACTCGGAAGTTGACCATTCTTCCATCCATTTACATGTTGGGTGCTACTCGGAATTCCGTTCTATTTCCTCTGTATAAAAATTTGTACAAGCATAGAACTTTTCCTAGCAACTCATGTGTTCTTAAACTTTGATTGGAAACGAAACTTAACATTTTTACTTCAAGTTTAAACCATGTGTTCTTCATAAGTTAAACTTGGATTGGAAACAAAACTTAACATTTTTACTCCAAGTTCAACTCATGTGTTCTTCAGAAGTTAAACCATATTACATAAGTTGATTAAATATCTATTTCAAGGATTAGCTTCCAGGTCGTTAGCGAGGCACTCGGCCTTCTTGGTTATAGGATCATCCACCACTTCCTAGACAAAGTCTTTCAAAGAAATTGAATATTTAAACTTCTCACAGTAAACCCTAGGTTTAACTAAAGATACCTCAATCGAACCACAAGATCAAAACATAAAATTGAAACACAAAATCGCCAGCCTCTTGTGTTGGTATTTCAGGATCCATATAAAGAAAAACTAAACTAGTTCGCAGCGGAATAAAGAATTAGTTGTATCTTTCCTTGTAGCTAAAGACCTCTTGATCTCTGCTGTATTCCTCTCCTCTTCTTGGACGTCGTGTGGGCGACAATCTACCAAAATGAAGACACCCGACCTTCTCCTTCTTTTCCAAGCTTTCGACCACCAAAGAATACAAAGTGAAGAGGCCTCCCTCTTCTTCTTCTTCTCCTCCAAGCAACCGGCCACCAAGGTAGAGTCTTCTCCAAAGGGGTGTCGGCCCTAGTGAAGAAGAAAGGATGGATGTCGCCGGCCTTTAGGGAAAGAAGACAATAGAAGAAGATAGAAGAAGGGTCGGGCACACAAGAGAATAAAAGAGGAGCCTTAGGTTGTGTTAGTCTTGGGGCACCTCTCTCCTCCTCTTTTATAATCTTTGCTAGCGGCTAATAAGAAAAGTTTTTAATAAAATTTCCTTTTATTTGTTATTGTAGATGGTTACAAAAACAGAAAGATTTTAACAAAATTAAAATCTCTCTTTTAAACAATTGTAAATAGCTATAAAAGGAAAGATTATAATAAAATTTTGTTTTAAACAAAATCTTCCTTTTATTCCTATAATGGTTAGTTACAAAAGGAAAGATTTTAACAAAATTAAAATCTCTCTTTTAACCATTGTAGATAACTACAAAAAAGGAAAGATTTTAACAAAAATTAAAATCCCTCTTTTAATCCATTGTAGAAAGCTATAAAAGGAAAGATTTTAACAAAATTTTGTTTTCAACAAAACTTCCTTTTCTCTTCTTGTATAGCCGGCCCCATGCTTGGGCACCAAGCATGGTTTGGCTGGCCCACATCTTGGGCACCAAGAGGGCTTGGCCGGCCCCTTGCTTGGGCACCAAGCAAAGATGTGGTCGGCCCCTCATTTGGGTAAGAAGGAAAATCAAAACGGGTGAACACGAGGCTTTATAGAGGCTACAGCAGGGATCGAGAGGAGGAATTAGTTTTGACCTCTCGATGAGCTTGAGCTTCCTGTGTTCGACCCGAACACCCAACTCAAGTTCATCAATAATAACTCATACCACTAAAGAGTTATTATTGAACTACCGCACCAATCCCATATTACATCATGGGCTCCTTCTTATCATGAGTGCATTAATCTCCTTGTGTTTAATGTAACGATCACCCTTCTTATCTATACTACTACTCTCTAAGGGTGACCGTTACTTATCTATTACTCTACTTACTAGTGTTACTTATGCTATTATTAACAACACTTAAATTTATCATGGCCCCAAAGAAGCTCCTACCGAAAAATTTCGGCAAAGTCTCCCCTGTACCGGTGACAATAATCATCAATACATGCAAAATAAACCATCAGCCACATGCGGCTGGTATATATATTTCACAACCACACAGTAATAAGACACAACAACTTTAAAAAAAACTATTCTAGCAATAGCAAATGAATAAAGCTCCAACAGTGGGAAACAATCAAACTAACAATGCGGAATAGACTCAATTAGCAACATAAGAAAAAGGAAACAACTCTTTAACAATCTCAACTTCTCTAATAACATTAAAGAAGGACTCTAAACAACTTCTTAGCCAAGTCCTGAGGCTTCCATAGTTCAACATCACACACCATCCATCACGCATCCTCCTTGTCACCTTCCTCTTTATACTTTAGCTTTTCCTTTATCTGCAGTAGGAGGAAAATAAATCTATAAGCGAAACGTTTAGTAAGTACTAAACTATCTCACAAAAACTCGAAAGTGCATAAGATACAAAGGATGCTAAAACTAAAATGCTAAAAAGAAAAGCTACTCATGCTCATCTAATAGCAAAGTACTAAAATAAACTGCATACTCATGATATACAAGAATAAATCTGCATGCTGGAAATAAAGCTAATCATGCTCAATAAACTCATAAGGAAAGCAAATGAAAACCAATACTGTATGCTTAGAATTATAAGAGCTAAACTTTGCTAGTTCTAAACATAGGTGATACTTGTTTCATTTACTTATAGTCTTATACTTGAGATTAATATTTAACTTTCTTCTTCTTTTTCTTGGGCCCAGGCTTAGTACCAAATGCGTGCTCTCTAATAGAGACTGAGGTAGCGAGCCTCTAGTCCTATGAGGGTAAAGACATTGGTCTTACCAGGGCCAAGACCTTGGAATTGGTCACCTGGATTTGTTTAACAACAACCTTGGAAGTCGGGTACTAGCCTCTTGCTTTAAATTACTTGTTATCCTTTCTAACTAGACCTTGGTCTTTTCTCACTTATAGCTACTCATTATAGCAAGGAAAGTCTAAACTAAATGCTATGTATATATATGTATATGCTATAATCTGTTCATGCACATCTTAAAGCAAAGGGAAAACAAAATCAGCATACTACTATATGTTATAATCTGTTCATGCACATCTTAAAGCAAAGGGAAAATTGTTGATACAGTCTGACCTGGATGTTGTTTTGCTGTTGACACTGATTTAAGTTTGTATCAGATATTTAACTCAGATTAATTACTAATCTAGGTTGACTTGGTTGACCTGATTGAGGAAGTCCTAACTGGGATGTTAGGCAGTTGGAAAGTCCTGGTGAGTGAAGCCAGGCAGATTGAAAGTCCTGGTGAGTGAAGCCAGGCAGATTGGAAATCCTGGTGAGTGAAGCCAGGTGAAAACCCTAGTGAGTGAAGCTAGGTGCAAGTCTTGGTGAGTGAAGCCAGGCAAGGGAAAATCCAGATGGATCAAGGGTGATCGGACATCTGGTGTTGAAAAGTCCAAGAAGGAAGCTTGGCATGCGAAGTCAGAGAGGGCTCGGTAGCTCGTTCTCTGGACCTGACGAAGTCGGAGAGGGCTCGGTAGCTCGTTCTCCGGACTAGGTCAGAGAGGGCTCGGTAGCTCGTTCTCTGGACCTGACGAAGTCGGAGAGGGCTCGGTAGCTCGTTCTCTGGACCGGGTTAGGGCGGAGAGGGCTCGATAGCTCGTTCTCCGGACTAGGTCAGAGAGGGCTCGGTAGCTCGTTCTCCGGACTAGGTCAGAGAGGGCTCGGGAGCTCATTCTGTGGACCGAATTAGGTCAGAATGATTCCATGGTACATTGGATCGGTCTGCCGACCGATCCAGTGATACATAAGACAGTGGATCGGTCGGCAGACCGATCCAGTGAAGCTGTAAAACTGAGTTTCCATGGATCGGTCTGGTGACCGATCAGGAAACACTCAGTAGCACACTGAGTGCAATCTGATCGGTCTGTAGACCGATCAGGAAACACTCAGTAGCACACTGAGTGTAATCTGATCGGTCTGTAGACCGATCAGAAGATGCTATTGCGAAGAGAAGAGGGAAGGATCGGTCATGGAGACCGATCCAGCTGCGGCCTGATCGGTCTCCACGACCGATCAGGTAATCTGTGGACCGATCAGGATATGTCCTGATCGGTCCATGGATCGGTCAGGTGACCGATCCACACACAAGCTGTTTTGCTCGTTGTTTCTGCGATTCCTCCACTGCATTTGTTTTGCCTTATTTATGTGATATAACCCTCTGTGCTGTTAGCTTTTGAGTTTGCAGGATTACAGGTACCATTCCAAGCATAATTTCAAATTGAGTTCATAAGAGGAATACGACAAATGAACTTTCTGCTGTGATTCGCGGTGCATGGTGCATTTGAGGCAACAACGGCTACTGGTGAGATCTGGCTGCGATCCGCTTAACTCTTGGTGATTGATTCGAGCTCAGAAGACACCAGTGAAGGCTGTGATTTCATTGGTGTGAGTTCAGAGGACCAGGAAGAGGATTGGTTGCAGCGATGATTTTGTGCAGATTCACCACGATCCGTGACAGCGGAGAACAGGGGTTTAAGAAGCAGTAAACAACGAGAGAAAAGTAAGAACAAGCAAGTAAGAGAAAGTGATAGAAACTGTTGATCGTTGAGGTGTGCTTTGTTCTTGAGCTCTCGGGTGAGAAACTGCGATCTGTGAGTTCCTGTTTCCACTGATCCTCGCGTGGTTGTAAACATTCGTTCATTCTTCTTTGCCACCGAGCTCTGTAAGTCTCGTGCTTTAACATATATTTTTCTTGAGACTTTGTGGAGAGGTTACTCCACCGAGAAGGAGGATCTCTAGCCGGAATTTTACCGGGGTGCGATCTACCGAAGATCAAGGAGTCGTCCACCTTACGGACACGCCAAGGAGTAGGGGCAAGTTATCCCCGAACCTCGTAAATCTGTGTGTTAGTGTGTTTGTTTCCTTTCGTTTTAGTTTCCTATTTCCGCTGTGCTAACAAGTTTTTTGTAGACATCTTTGTTAAAGTTTTTTTTAAGGGGTTATTCACCCCCCCCCCCCCTCTAGCCATCTAAGATCCTAACAAGTGGTATCAGAGCAAGGGGCTCTTTGATTCGGATTAACACCCAAAAGAGCAAACAAGGATGGCTATGAAGGAAGGCTTTAGCACAGATCGACCACCCTACTTCGAAGGAGCAGATTTTTAATATTGGAAGGGTCGCATGGAGTATTACCTTAAGACCGACATTGCCATGTGGTTCTCAGTCAAGGAAGGTTTCACACCACCAAAGGATGAAGAAGGTAAGGAACTCGATTCGTCAAGGTGGTCTACCGAACAACTCCGCAAAGCACAAGCCGATGCCAAGGCTATGGTCACCTTGCAATGTGGAATCGCCAAGGACTAACTCGTCAAGGTAGGTCCGTTCTCGAGTGCAAGAGACCTATGGAACAAACTCATCGAGCTCCAAGAGGGAACTTGAGATTCTCGGATTGCCAAGAGGGACCTATTCTTGAATCAGCTCCAAAATCTAACCATGAAGGACAATGAAACGGTAAGTGAACTTCATGGGAGATTCAAGGAGATCATTAACGGTCTACACTCTGTGGACGAACGAGTGGAGAATCACGATCTAGTAAGGTACGCTCTTAAATCTTTTCCTAGGAATGCCTTGTGGTCATCTATGGTGGATGCCTACAAGGTATCCAAGGATCTTTCCATTGTTAAACTAGATGAATTTTTCTGTGAGATGGAACTTCATGAGCTTGCTAACAAAGGTCAAAAAGAGAAGGGTATTGCTTTATTTGCAGGACCAAAGAGCAAGGATGGAAGAAGGAAGAAGGAAAAGAAGAAGAAAAAGGAGATTTCCTCATCCACCTCTTCCTCCGAATCCGATGATGAAAGTGGATCATCATCAAGTGAGATGGCGAACTTCGTAAGAAGGATTTTGAGAAGAAGCCGAAGATACAAAGGAAAAGGTAAAACTAATGATCAAAATTTTGATAAATCTAATGTTATATGTTATGAGTGTAGCAAGAAAGGACACATTCGGAGCGAGTGTCCGAAATTAAAGAGGAAGGAGGAACGAGCCAAAAAGAAGGAGGAAAGAGTCAAGAAGAAGAAGGCTCTCAAGGCCACTTGGGATGAGTCCTCATCAAGCTCACCGGAGGAAGAAGAGAAGATGGAAAAGAGCACACGACAATTAGCACTCATGGCAAGGGAGGTTTCGGACTCTGGAAGTGAGGGAGATTCGAGCGACGCTTCAACCGCGGCTTCATCATCGTCGGATGATGAAGAGGTAACCTCTTTTCATATAGAAAAGTGTTATAAGACTATCACTCACTTATCTACATTGCTTAAAAAGTCAAAAACAGAAAATAAATTGTTAAAAGAAGAAGTAAAAACCTTAAGGACCCTTAGGGAAGATGAGGTCGATGACCTACATCTAGAAGTCCTTGAGGATGAGAACAAGGCTTTAAAGGGTGAGGTTGAGAAACTCAAGAAAATGCTTGAGAAGTTCTCAACTAGCTCTAAGACTCTAGACATGATTCTAAATGCCCAAAGGGCAGTCTACAACAAGGCCGGGCTAGGGTATCAACCCAAGGAGTCGAGTTTCATTTCTCTAATGTCTAGAACTCAAAATAGTAGATCACATGTTTCTAGGGCTCATGGAACTAGGAAAGGTATGACCAAGGCATGGGTTCCTAGGTCTTTCGTTGTAGAAGCGTTAGGTCCCAAGATTTGGGTACCTAAAACCTCTATCTTCCGTGCCTTGTAGGCATTGGTCGAGGGGGAGCATCTATCAACTTGGTTTGTTGATAGTGGATGCTCCAAGCACATGACCGGGGACAAATCACTGTTTACAACCATTCAAAACAAAAGTAGAGGTAATGTGTCTTTTGGTAATAATGGTAGCCTTAAGGTTGTAGGAGTTGGAGACATTCATATATCCGAATGTCTCCATATCAAGAATGTCCTTCTAGTCAAGGGGATGACTTTTAATCTCCTAAGTGTCAGTCAATTGTGTGATACGGGTTACACAATTGAATTTCATTCAAGTCAATGTTTGGTTAAACACATTGACACACTTGACACGGTACTAGTAGGCACAAGGGTTGATAAATTTATCAAGTATCGTTTAAAAGTACTACTAATGCTTTGATTAAGTGTTTCATGTCGAAAGAAGAAGAGTCTTGGCTATGGCATAGAAGGTTGGCACATGTAAACATGAAGAACATCCGGAAGTTGGCCAACCAAGGATTAGTGCGAGACTTACCCAGCATCAAGTACCACAAGACCAAACTATGTGATGCATGTCAGAAGGGTAAGCAAACTAAAGTGCCTCATAAAGGTAAAAGCACTGTAAGTACATCTACTGCTTTAGATTTATTGCACATGGACCTATTTGATTGCAGTAGTGTTATTTCATTAAATGGAAGTAGATACTGTTTAGTGATTATTGATGACTTTACTAGGTTTACATGGACCTTCTTTTTGAAAACTAAGGATCAAACCATAGATATTTTTATTTCCTTTTGTAGAAGAACTGAAAATGAAAAATCAACAATAATTAAAACCATTAGAAGTGATCATGGTGGTGAATTTCAAAATCATAGGTTTTTAGAATTCTGTCAAGAAAAGGGATATAGGCATGAGTTCTCTACTCCAAGGACCCCACAGCAAAATGGGGTTGTGGAGAGAAAGAACCGAGTCTTACAAGAAGCTGCACGAAGTATGCTCAATGAGTACTCACTACTGAGTTACTTATGGGCTGAAGCTGTAAATACAGCTTGCTATGTGCAAAACCGAATCCTGATACATAGGTTTTTAGGAAAGACTCCCCATGAACTTTGGTTTGGAAAACCCCCTACAATTAAACATCTTAGGGTGTTTGGTTGTAAGGTGTTTATTTTGAACACCAAGGACCATCTTGGAAAATTTTCGGCCAAAGCTGATGAAGGGATACTGGTCGGGTACTCGCTCACCAGCAAAGCATATCGAGTCTACAACAATAGGACTAAATTGATTGAAGAGTCCTCTGATGTAGCTTTTGAAGAAATCCCTAACTTAAATGATCAATCAAGGGATGTAGGAGAAATTCAATTTGAACTTAGAAATCTAAGTTTAAATGATCAAAATGAAGAACGAGTCGAAGTTGACTCTGATGTTGATGAGCAAAGGCAACAAAGAACTCAATCTGATCCTTTGCCTGATATTGAGTCCTTGCCTGTGCCTAGTGAGACCATTCATGAGGCACCACCAACACCAAGACAATCTAGGATAGCCACTAGTCATCCCCAAGACCAAATTGTGGGAGACATCCAACAAGGGGTTAGGACTAGGTCATTCTTTAGAAATGAGTCTAATGAAGTCGCATTGATTTCAGAGATTGAACCAAAATTAGTTGATGAGGCATTGCACGATCCTGATTGGATCATAGCTATGCAAGACGAATTAGATCAATTTGAAAGGAGCCAAGTATGGGACTTAGTTCCGAGACCTAAGTGTAAGACCGATAGGTTCGATAGAGGGGGGGGTGAATATCGATTCGAAAATATCGAGTATAAGCGCAGCGGAAAAGAAAAGTAGACACAGTTGTTTTTACTTCGTTCGGAGCCTGTGACGACTCCTACTCGAAGGCCCGTGGTCCTTGACCACTTTCGTTGGGCAATCACTAGCAATTCGAATATAATTACAAAATGAGTACAAGTAATGCTAATGAAACAAAGTAATACCGACAAGGAAATTAACCAAAAAGACGAAGAAGCACTTTGTCGGAGCTTTGTTAGCGTCGCAGGAACGTGGAGCAGCAGGACCAGCAGTCGAAGAGTTCTCAGTAATGATGATTTTGAAGCTCCTGCCTGGGGCTTCTTTTATATGCTGTCCCGGGCGCCTGGATCCCTTCCGGGCGCCTGGAACGTGACGTAGCTGCACAAACCATGATGCTCCACGTGGCGACGACTCGGCTGGATGAAATTTGCCTTCCGGGCGCCCGGACCTCCGGGCGCCCGGATCCCCTCCGGGCGCCCGGACCCCTCTTCTCCAGAAAGTCCTTCTCCTGCAAGAAAAGGTTAGTCCGAGGCAAATGTACCCTGCAGCAAAGAATGTTAGCACAGTTTTATAGATGAGCAAAGTATGACTTAGATTCCGTCTTTCCGAGACCGGAATCTAGTCACGATCTCGACTCAGATATCCGAAATGGATCTAAGCCGGATCGACGCCTAATGTTCCCTACCCGGGAACGCGTCCTCGCAGTCACTCCCCTCCAGTGACTTACCTCACTTACCTGCCAGACGTCCGGTCAGCCCGTTGACCCTCGACTTCTCGCCAAGCGTCCGGCCAGCCCGTCGACCCGCCTCGGTCAGCCCGTCGACCTAGTGGACTTCTCGCCGACTATCCGGTCAGCCCGTCGACCTAGTTGGACTTCTCGCCACCTATCGTCAGCCCGTCGACCTAGTGGACTTCTCGCCAGCGTCCGGCCACCGTCGACCGCTTGACTTCTCGCCACTATCCGGCCCGTCGACCTAGTGGACTTTTCGCCACTCGATAAAAGTGTCGACAACAACAAACCTAACTTAACCTGATTTGTCATTCATCAAAACTCGAGTTAGACCGTTAGTGCTAACCGCACCAACACTCCTCCGATGGAATGACAACTTTAAGTTAGTGATAAAAAATATGCAAGAATCAAGCATGATTTTTAAGGTTTAAGTTAGTTTTTCAAGTTTGCATTAAGTTGCTCTAACTTAACCAACCTAACCCTCCCCCTTTGGCATTCATCAAAAAACAAGGGTAAAGATACACAGTGAGAAATACCGAAAACAATAATACCTTGAACAATAACTGTGTTTTTAAATCCAAGAGAAGATCAAATTGACTTGGGGGAGTATAAAGTTTTGAAATTTTGTTTAAAGCATTAGCTTTTAGTTTTTAAAAAAATGCTAAGTTTAGATAGGTTAATTTTCAAACATACGTCTATAAGGTCCAAAACAAGTTTCAACTTTGAAATGCTACTTAAACATAAGTTTTCAAAACCAAAATTCCAAAACTAAGTTTGAAAAGTCTAGTTTTCAAAACTGATTGAAATTTATTTTTCAACACTAAGTGTACAAGATTCAATTTTCAAAATCAAGGAAAATAATTTTGAGAAGCTTAGTTTGTAAACTAAACTTTGTAAAATTTATCTTTCAAATTAAATTGTCAAAATTAAGTAAAATCAAATTTTTAAGAAATAGACTCAGGACAATTTTTTTTTTTTTTTAAGTAAGATTAAGTTTAAATCTTTACTTGAAAAGTTCAGTTTTCAAAGAATAGGTAAAAAGTTTGTGAGATTAAAAATTTCACAATTTTAAACAAATTATTTTTAAACTTTGATTTTAAAAATTAAGTTGAAAATTCAATTTGGAAAACTAAAGTAGTTTATTTCTCCCCCTGAATTTGATATCTAACCAGCTGTCTAACCAATTAGGTACTAACTAACTATTAGAAAATAGTAGCTTTCACTTGGTTAGTCAGATTAAGTTAATTATAATCAGTCAGTGTTTGATTTGACTGATGAACTTTGATCTGATTAATATTTGAATTGTATTTAACGTCCAGACTGATACTGATGCACTGAAATAAGCATCTTAGGTCCAGACAGATGGCCTATGCATCTCACCCCTTTCTATGTTTATCAACCACAAGCAAGGTAAACCTACGGTGTTGGTGAGATGCTCAAGAACTAAACCTATGGGTACATGCTTTCTAAGGATGTAAGACTAGTCTAAGGCCAAAACTGTTTTTGAAAGTCTAAAAATGGAAATTTTGAAATCAAACAAGTTTAGCCTACAAGTTGATAAAATCATTTTTTTGAAAGTTTTTTTTTTTTTTTAATTTCCTAGTCTATTGAGTAAGAACATATTCAATGTAAGTTTGAAATATCACTAGATAACTCCAAAAATATTTTACAAATAGTGTAGCTACAGAAGTAGGTCATCACTAAAGCTACTGAGATGATGAAGAGGGTGGTCCAGACCCCAAGGATCGAAGAAGTGTCATCAGCTCAGTGTGGCGGGTGTCCCCGGCAGCTCGTAACTCGGCAACCTCTCGCCGCATGTCCCGATGAAAATCGGAGTTCTCCTGCTGGAGACTCGCCATGGCTCTCTCTAGTCCGGTCATACGGTCGGCTAGAGTGCGGGAAGCGTGTCGTGGTGCTCGAGCTGGGGGTGGTGGTGGAGCCGGTGCGGCTTCCTCCGGAAATAGTGCGAGCATGAACTCGTCCATCTGTGCGTCTGGATCGGGCTGGTGCTGTGCCCCCCTCCGCCAAGTCATAGTCCCGTCATCTCTATCTACGTGAATGCCGGCTAAGGAGAAGTTCCGAGAGGATATAACATCGAACTCGGTCATATGGGCAACGTCTCCTCTAGTGACATCAATGTGCAGTGAGGACATATAGGCTGTCAGAATGTGACCAAATGGTATATGGACTCGACTGTCAGTCACGTATCCGGCTGCGTAAGTGATGGTGGAGAAGATATGTAGGCTAATGTCAATCTCCAACCTATGAATCAGGGCATAAAGTAGGAATGAATGGAATGGGTGCATCACAGCGATGTCCCGAGTGGTCAGTGGTAAAATACAAAGAACTACAACCCTATAAAGAGCGTAGTCATGGACTCTAAGTTTTACTGACCGAAACTGTGTTACAGTGGGATCTCTCTCTCCCCCAAAAAAATATGAATACATCGTATCGAGAGTAATATGTGAGTAGGGATCGTCGAACGGTAGATCCCTCGGAGGATAGCACAAAAAGGGGCAAGTAGAAGGACGCAACTCTAAAAACTCTCTAATAGTCGTAGGGAAAAATACGATATCAGTGCCTGCTGCCCTAGTGGTATAGGTGAAGTCATCTATTTTTACTAAGTTATTGCAAAATTCGGCACATAGACTTATGTTTATTGGACTGGTACATTCTACAAGGTTCCTTAAATTGTAGTGGCCTATAACCTCTAAGGAAGAGGGACATGACCTTAGGAAGAAGGCTCTATCTATGCAGGTAGTCCTAATGGCCTTATAGATGGTGGACTCAAATTTAATCCTATGTTCGTCTGTGGGAAATCTAGGGTCTGTACTAGCATTGGAGGGTCCAGCACCAGTATTTGTTCGTTTCTTACTGTATATAAAGAATATAAAAAAAATTTAGAAGACAACAAAAAAAATTATTTTAGAGAGGGGAAGAATATTTTACCGAGGAGCCATTGAAAAAATATAGATTTGACGACCTCGGTTGAATCGCAACAGCGTCTTCACCGCACGAAAATTTAATTTAGAGTACTTTCGCACTGAGGTTCAAAGTGAACCTTGGCAAAAGTGAGAATGAGTGGGGCAGAGGTTGGGGGCGCCTGCTGCCCCTTATTTATAGGGCACTCCGGGCGCCCGGGGTCGCTGGGGCGGGGCGCCCGGGACCCCTTCCGGGCGCCCCCGATTGACCCCTTTTTTTTTTTTTTTTTTTTTTTTTAAGTAAGATTTTGAAAACTTAAGTTTCAAATTAAATTTTGAGATTAAGTTTCTTTTAAAATTAATTTTTAAGTTTAAAACTAAAATTCTAGAAATTAATTTTTAAGTTTAAAATTTTCAAATTAATTTTTAAGTTTAAAATTAAAATTCTTGAAATTAATTTTTAAGTTTAAAATTAAAATTTTGAAATTAATTTTTAAGTTTAAAATTAAAATTTTGAAATTAATTTTTTAAGTTTAAAATTAAGATTTTGAAATTAATTTTTAAGTTTAAAATTAAAATTTTGAAATTAATTTTAAGTTTAAAATTAAAATTTTGAAATTAATTTTAAGTTTAAATTAAAATTTTGAAATTAATTTTAAGTTTAAATTAAAATTTTGAAATTAATTTTAAGTTTAAAATTAAAATTTTGAAATTAATTTTAAGTTTAAAATTAAAATTTTGAAATTAATTTTAAGTTTAAAATTAAAATTTTGAAATTAATTTTAAGTTTAAAATTAAAATTTTGAAATTAATTTTAAGTTTAAAATTAAAATTTTGAAATTAATTTTTAAGTTTAAAATTAAAATTTTGAAATTAATTTTTAAGTTTAAAATTAAAATTTTGAAATTAATTTTTAAGTTTAAAATTAAAATTTTGAAATTAATTTTAAGTTTAAAAATAAAATTTTGAAATTAATTTTAAGTTTAAAATTAAAATTTTGAAATTAATTTTAAGTTTAAAATTAAAATTTTGAAATTAATTTTAAGTTTAAAATTAAAATTTTGAAATTAATTTTTAAGTTTAAAATTAAAATTTTGAAATTAATTTTAAGTTTAAAATTAAAATTTTGAAATTAATTTTTAAGTTTAAAATTAAAATTTTGAAATTAATTTTAAGTTTAAAATTAAGATTTTGAAATTAATTTTAAGTTTAAAATTAAAATTTTGAAATTAATTTTAAGTTTAAAATTAAAATTTTGAAATTAATTTTAAGTTTAAAATTAAAATTTTGAAATTAATTTTTAAGTTTAAAATTAAAATTTTGAAATTAATTTTTAAGTTTAAAATTAAAATTTTGAAATTAATTTTAAGTTTAAAATTAAAATTTTGAAATTAATTTTTAAGTTTAAAATTAAAATTTTGAAATTAATTTTTAAGTTTAAAATTAAGATTTTGAAATTAATTTTAAGTTTAAAATTAAAATTTTGAAATTAATTTTAAGTTTAAAATTAAAATTTTGAAATTAATTTTAAGTTTAAATTAAAATTTTGAAATTAATTTTAAGTTTAAAATTAAAATTTTGAAATTAATTTTAAGTTTAAAATTAAAATTTTGAAATTAATTTTAAGTTTAAAATTAAAATTTTGAAATTAATTTTAAGTTTAAAATTAAAATTTTGAAATTAATTTTAAGTTTAAAATTAAAATTTTGAAATTAATTTTTAAGTTTAAAATTAAAATTTTGAAATTAATTTTAAGTTTAAAATTAAAATTTTAAAATTAAAATTTTTGAAATTAATTTTTAAGTTTAAAATTAAAATAAGCCTAATTCATCTCACCCGATCTATGTTATCAATCAGGGAATCCTATGATTTTGTGAGATGAAATTGGTTTGATTACAGACTTTTGGTTTGACTTGTGTTAGATTCAGATTTAGTTTTGGTTTCCACAAATAGACATTGTTCGGATAAACTTCTAAGCTTGGTGAGTCACAGGGACATCATTAGAAGTAACCAACCTTTCGAAGTTTTCCGAATAGTCCTATCCACGGAACTTAGTACTAAATCTTGGTCTAACTGGTTAGGATTCGTTTAAGGGTAGCTTCGGTCAGTTCCACTTGGCCAAATGCACCAGATCGAAGCCATATCTTTCTAGACATGCGATGCCTAAGCTTCCCTAACGTACTATCATCAAAAAACTTCACCAGTACCATGAGTCAAGTTAACTTCGGTCTCTTTTTAACTAATCCTAATTACCCTGTCGGGTTAGTTTGTTTTGGGTTACCCTGTCGGGTATGTTAGTTTTGGAGGTGCTAGCTATTCTGGAGCCTCCCCCTGAATTATTGGCCATTAATTTAGATTTTGGGTTTGTGTCGATTCTTTTTATAGTTATAATCAACTTGGTGATAGTCTAAATTTTGTTGAGTTTTGAATTTTGATTTCAAGTTAAATTTATTTTTTAGTTTTTGATCTGATTTATTCAAGTTTATATAATGTATTTTATCTTTAGGTATATAGAATTGATTAGGTCCTACTTGCGTGGTTAAGCACGCTTTCGGGACCCAAGCTTGTTTAGTTACTTTGTGTTGGGTTAATAATGATTTAAAGGTTTTGTTTGATTTTGACTTATATCCAAGTCCGGTTTTATTATAGCATGCCTTTTGGTTATTTAGAATTAAATCTAAATTTTTAGATCTTGTTGTGAATTTTTCCAACAATTCTTTTAACTTATTAATTTCACTTTTTAATGATAAATTCTCCTCCTCAAGTGTTCGGTCTTGAGTTGGATTCGAATTTTTTAATTGTTCCTTGAGGTTTTGATTTTCTTCAAGAAGTGATTTATTTTCATTTTCCAATTTAACTAATTTTTTATTTAAACACGAGATAATTCTAAAGAATTTACGATTTAAGTTTAGGTATACCTCTTCGGAACCTTCGGAAACGAGTGCGGACTCGTGGCTTGATTCGGGTTCGGACCCGTCTTCCGATTCCTCTGATTCCTCTTCGCGAGCCATCAGCGCGAGGTGACTTTGGTGCTTTTGCCTTTCTCCTCCGATTCGTCCGAGGAGGAATCGTCCCATGTTGCTTTGAGGGCTTTCTTCTTTGTTGACTTTGGTTTGTCAAGTTTCAATCTTGGGCATTCGTTCTTGTAGTGCCCCTTTTTGTTGCATCCGAAACATGTGACATTTCTTGAGTCGGTTGGCGAACTGATCTTCTGAAGATCCTGTTTGCTGAAGTTTCTTTTTCCTGGTCTTTTCTTACCCTTCCGAGTCTTGATCGGAATCTTCTTGATTCGGGTTTGTTCTTCTTTTCTTTAGATGAACTGCGAATAAAGCTACACCTTTCTCGACCGGCGTTAGTTTGCTCATGAAGTTCTAATTCACGTAAGAGTTCATCCAATTTTAATTTAGATAAATTTTTGAAATTTTGTAGGCATCTACAATTGATGCCTACAAATTATTTCATGAAAGCATTTAACGCGTACCTTATTAAGTCTCGGTTCTCCATTTGGTGTCCTATCGTGTGGACCGTTGAGGATATCTTTGACCCTCGCGTGGAGTGACTTGCGTTTCTCCTTCCTGTATTTTTATATTAAAATTTTATTTAACAGCAAATCTCTTTTGTTACCTTCGTCGCTTGTTCCTTTGCGGCTCGATCGGTTTATCCCGAGCTCCTTAGCGTTTCATGCGGTCCGACCCAGTTCTTCTCGTGTTAGTCCGCAGTAGAGTGTTGATGGCTTTGTTTTCAATTGATGCCTTTTTCTTTAAATCATTTGTCCATTCTTGAGGGTCTATTATTTTCCGGAGTTGTCTACTGGAATTTTATAAGCCTTTGTGATGCTCATCCATTGGTCGTAGTCTGTCTTCATGTAGACCTCCATTCTTCTCTTCCAGTACGAAAAGTCATCCCCGTTGAATAGGGGAGGACGAACTGTGCTGAAGCCTTCTTGTTGAGACATCTTATCCTGCACACACTAAATTAACTGGAAAAAAGGAAATCCCAAGACTTCGTCTTGGATTAGCAGTGCGGAAAAAAAAAGAACTCTAAGTGTAACGAAAAAAATCTTCCAAAAAGATAATAATATCAGTTTGGAATTGAAAAATATTTCACCCCCTGTCTGATTGGTGGTTGCACCAAATCAGAGCGGTACCTGCTCTGATACCACTTGTAAGACCGATAGGTTCGATAGAGGGGGGGGTGAATATCGATTCGAAAATATCGAGTATAAGCGCAGCGGAAAAGAAAAGTAGACACAGTTGTTTTTACTTCGTTCGGAGCCTGTGACGACTCCTACTCGAAGGCCCGTGGTCCTTGACCACTTTCGTTGGGCAATCACTAGCAATTCGAATATAATTACAAAATGAGTACAAGGAATGCTAATGAAACAAAGTAATACCGACAAGGAAATTAACCAAAAAGACGAAGAAGCACTTTGTCGGAGCTTTGTTAGCGTCGCAGGAACGTGGAGCAGCAGGACCAGCAGTCGAAGAGTTCTCAGTAATGATGATTTTGAAGCTCCTGCCTGGGGCTTCTTTTATATGCTGTCCCGGGCGCCTGGATCCCTTCCGGGCGCCTGGAACGTGACGTAGCTGCACAAACCATGATGCTCCACGTGGCGACGACTCGGCTGGATGAAATTTGCCTTCCGGGCGCCCGGATCCCTTCCGGGCGCCCGGATCCCCTCCGGGCGCCCGGACCCCTCTTCTCCAGAAAGTCCTTCTCCTGCAAGAAAAGGTTAGTCCGAGGCAAATGTACCCTGCAGCAAAGAATGTTAGCACAGTTTTATAGATGAGCAAAGTATGACTTAGATTCCGTCTTTCCGAGACCGGAATCTAGTCACGATCTCGACTCAGATATCCGAAATGGATCTAAGCCGGATCGACGCCTAATGTTCCCTACCCGGGAACGCGTCCTCGCAGTCACTCCCCTCCAGTGACTTACCTCACTTACCTGCCAGACGTCCGGTCATCCCGTTGACCCGTCTGGACTTCTCGCCAAGCGTCCGGTCAGCCCGTCGACCTTCTTGGACTTCTCGCCAGCTATCCGGTCAGCCCGTCGACCTAGCTGGACTTCTCGCCAGCTATCCGGTCAGCCCGTCGACCTAGCTGGACTTCTCGCCAAGCGTCCGGTCAGCCCGTCGACCCGCTTGGACTTCTTGCCAGCTATCCGGTCAGCCCGTCGACCTAGCTGGACTTTTCCTGCACACTTGATAAAAGTGTCAGACAACAACAAACCTAACTTAACCTGATTTGTCATTCATCAAAACCTGAGTTAGACCGTTAGTGCTAACCGCACCAACACTAAGAAGACCACCATTATTGGAACTAAATGGGTCTTCAAAAATAAGTTAAATCAAAAGGGAGAAGTTGTAAGAAACAAGGCAAGACTTGTAGCCAAGGGCTATAGTCAAGTCGAAGGTCTCGATTATGATGAGACTTATGCTCCCGTGGCCCGATTAGAGTCCATTCGTTTGATGCTAGCTTTTGCTGCACATAGAGGTTTCAAGCTCTATCAAATGGATGTTAAATCTGCCTTCTTAAATGACTTTATTAAAGAAGAAGTCTATGTTGAACAACCACCGGGGTTTGTGAATACCGAAGCTCCAAACCACGTGTACAAACTCAAGAAAGCACTTTATGGGCTTAAACAAGCACCACGAGCTTGGTACGAAAGGTTGTCAACATATTTACTAGAAAAGGGTTTTGTAAGAGGCCAAATAGACCCAACACTATTTCTGCGTAGAGATGGTGAAAACATTTTTGTAGCCCAGTGTATGTCGATGACATAATTTGTGGCTCAAATAACAAGGGCTATTTGAATGAATTTATTTCTCACATGGAAAGTGAGTTTGAGATGAGTCTAGTAGGAGAATTGACATTCTTCCTTGGACTTGAAATCAAACAAACTCGAGATGGAATTTATGTCCATCAGACGAAATATACTCAAGAGATGCTCAAAAAATTCAACATGAGTGACTCTAAGGAAGTATCCACTCCAATGGCGACAAACACTCGTCTTGACAATGATGAGAGTGGGAAACCAGTTGATCTAACGCAATATAGAAGCATGATCGGTAGTCTTCTATATCTCACAGCTAGTCGACCGGACATACTTTTTGCTGTGGGCATGTGTGCTAGATATCAAGTTTGTGCCAAGGAATCTCATTTAACTGCAGTTAAGAGAATTCTAAGATATCTCAAGGGCACAATTAGAGTAGGACTGTGGTACTCTCGTACGGAGTCTTTTGATTTGATAGGCTATACCGATTCCGATTATGCTGGATGCAAATTGGATCGGAAAAGCACTAGTGGGGGTTGCCAATTTTTAGGTTCATCGTTGATTAGTTGGTCAAGTCGGAAGCAACATTGTGTTGCTCTCTCCACGACCGAGGCTGAATACATTGCCATGGGAGAGAGTGTGTCACAATTGTTATGTATGATTCACACTCTAGAAGATTATGGACTTTCATATAAAGGAGTGCAAGTGTTGTGTGACAACATTAGCACAATAAACCTAACGAAAAATCCAGTCCATCATTCTAGGACCAAACACATTGAAGTGCATCATCACTTCATTAGAGATCACGTAGCTAGGGGAGACATTGCACTCACATATGTTGAGTCAAAGTCAAACTTAGCCGATATTTTCACCAAACCCCTTCCAGAAAATGAATTTAGTCATTTAAGGAGGGAATTGGGAATGTGTTTGGCTCAATAAGTCATTTTGACCACATCTTGATCAATAAGGACATTAAAATGACAAGAGAAATTGGAAAATTAATTTGGGCAACTTGGGGACATCTCACACAAACTATAAGGTTTAACAAAATATTTTTGTTTGCTAGAAATGGGGTGAGATGCTAGGATCAACCAAATTATTCAAAATGTATCATGCATCCCTTGAATAATTAGGTTGAAGAGACATAAATTGAGTATGGGGAAGGCCATTACATAATTCATGTGTATTTGGCTCCTAGATCTTACTCATATATTCCAACCAAGGAATCTTGGTTGGATCTGTGTCTATAAATCATCTAACCTGGTTGATGTGTTGATTGATACCCTTGATTGATACTTTCCTGATTTTGTTTGAAAATAGGACAAGTTGGTGAAGAAATGTGACATATTTTGACAAACTTGTAGCTACTCATAAGAAGGATATATCGTGAACCGATAGCCTGAGTCAGATTTATTACCTTGGTTCACTATAAATCATAGTTTCAGCAAACAACTAACACAAACTTCTCTCTTGAAACTTTGAGATTCAACACATTTGTTATGAAGTGTCTGAAACTTTCGAGCCCTTGATAATTCAAAATCATTAGAGCTCATCATTAGGAAATATTCATTGGTATCACTGAATATAATCTGTGGGCTCTTCAGATCCTAGGTTCTGAACTTGGAAGTTGTTGAACCAAGTTTCAGAGCTGTCGATACGAATTTCAGAGACTAAAGTCACTGATTATCAGACATTGATCGGTCCAGGGACCGATCAGGATGATATTTGATCGGTCTCTACGACTGATCAGGAGAGTTCTTCGATATCTGATCGGTCTGCAGACCGATCAGTGGTTCTGTCACATATCAGTAGTTACTGATCGACTTCTGATCGGTCCGGGGACCGATCAGGAGCTTCCCTGATCGGTCTCCACGACCGATCAGGAGGCTTGACACACTGATCCACCTCTGATCGGTCCGGGGACCGATCAGGAGCTTCCCTGATCGGTCTCCACGACCGATCAGGACTATCCCTGACCCATCAGGACGTTCCCTGATCGGTCAGGATTTCTCCTAATCGGACAGCCGTCCGATCATTTCATCAACTGTATACCCATCAGTAAACCATTAAAACTTCCCGATCTCTTCTTTTCCTCTTTCACGCAGAACCCTAGCCGACTCCTTCCCTCACCTCACTCTTTCTCTTCTCGTTGCACGCAGACCTCTAGCCGAACCCTAGCTGAAGCTCTAGCACTCTGAAACTCTAGCCAAAAGTTCAATGGCACCAAGGTAACTCTCTACCTCTCTAAAACTTTGGCAGTTCGGTTTCATTTCTCACCATATATGTTTTTTTGGTGCTGGTGGCTCCGGTGCTCACTCATTGCCCCATTTTACCACTTTGATAACCCTTAGAAAGAAAGTAGTGGGTGAAGGGACCTCTAAATCTAAGTCACCTGAGAAATCCAAGTCCCAGGCACCCTCCCGACCTCAACCTTCTTCTTCTTCAAGATTCCCGAACCGCCAGTTTGAGCAAGCATTTCAACAGAGGACATTCAAGCTGCTTCCATGTCGATCTGTGGATCGAAAGTACATGGATGAATTTTGTCCCTCTGTATCCGAAACCCTAGCCTATTATAAACTTGACTCGGTAGTCTACTTAGAAAGGGACATCAACCTTGACCTAGTTTCTGAGTTCTATAATAATCTTCATCAGAACAGTGATGGTGTTTATAAAACCCGAGTCGCTAAAAGAACTATCGATTTCTCCATCAGAGAATTCTTTGGGTATCTAGGTTGTCGGATGTGTTCAGGAGATCTTTTTCCCATCTATCCTGATTTACTAGAGTCATTACCTCCTCCACTTGATGTCTCACCTGATTTCATCTATGAGTATTTCTTTGGACACCATAGACCGGATGGACTAGATGAGCTAGATGTTGACTTCCCTACTTTTGCAGCCTTGAGATTATCTCCTCAAGACTATATTCTTTTTAAGATTGTAACGAACTGCCTTCTACCTATCACATCTAAACCATTATCTGAGATCCGACCATATCATTG
Organism: Zingiber officinale; assembly: GCF_018446385.1. Lineage (NCBI taxonomy): Eukaryota > Viridiplantae > Streptophyta > Magnoliopsida > Zingiberales > Zingiberaceae > Zingiber > Zingiber officinale. The sequence continues at coordinate 82,389,235 of NC_056000.1, read as the reverse complement.
TCTTATGCTTTATGGTTTGCGTCGGCATCTCGACTTTGATATCATGTCGAGTATCTACTATTCGATCATCTCTTATTCTCAGCCTAGCAGCTCCACTGTTTATATGCCTTATGGGCATATAATTACAGATTGGCTCGAGACCCTTCAGATTGATGTCTCTAAGGGTAGAATAGTCAAGATGGTCAGACAGGATTGTAGACTTGGGAAGCAGGCATTTTCCAAGTCTGGAATCATAGGACAAAATGGGGATGTTCGGTGGAAGGATAGAAGAGCACTAGGTGAGTTACCACGGGGACCTCCACGACAGGTTGCTCCTGTTGCTGCTCCTCCTGCTGCTGACGATGGAGAGGCCGATCCTGATCTGCGCTGGCAGATCGCCGAGCTGGAGAGTCGCTTTGATCGACACGATGAGCTACTGGCTGCCGAGCTCCATGGACTGCGTGTTCGGATCGACCAGCGCTACGATGACTTGCGCAGTCAGTAGCTAGTGACGCAGCAGCTACTTCTGGGCTGGATGGCCAACTACCCACCTCCGCAGCATTTCTCGGGCCATCCACCTTGGAGCTCCAGCATGCCGCCTCAAGGTTACGAGCCTCCCGCGGAGGATGATGATGTTCCTCGTGTTGAGGAAATTGATTGATACATTCTATGTGTTATTTTGCCTGTCTGTATGTTGGATGATATTTGTTGGATATCTTTGTCTGACCTGGATACTTATGCTACTCATATATTTTTGTTATTCATTTGTCCATTTCTCGTTTTTCCTTATGCTTCAGTTCATATTAATATGTTGTTCTCATGCCATGACTTGATTGTATATTATCTCTTTCTTACTGTCATATTATACACTTAGAGGGAACTCTAGGTGCAAGACAGTATGGGTTAAGGGGGAGTCTTTTGAGTCTTATCACCCCATTCGCACCTTTTCGGTGTTTGACAAAGGGGGAGAAGATAACTAAGTTTAGAAATGAATGAAAGGTTGATTTTAGGGGAGAGGATGACTTTGAGTCTTTTTGAATCACCTAATTCGCACCTATTCGACTAAGTTAAGTTAAGTGATGAATTGACTTCATCGAGTCAATATGAAAAAGGGGGAGAAGATAACTAAGGTATATCCGTCTTAGGGGGAGGATCCTGATTTCCCTAAAAATTATGGGTATATGAGCATTTCTGATCTAAACTTAAATCGTGTTGTCAAACAACAAAAAGGTGGAGATTGTTGATACAGTCTGACCTGGATGTTGTTTTGCTGTTGACACTGATTTAAGTTTGTATCAGATATTTAACTCAGATTAATTACTAATCTAGGTTGACTTGGTTGACCTGATTGAGAAAGTCCTAACTGGGATGTTAGGCAGTTGGAAAGTCCTGGTGAGTGAAGCCAGGCAGATTGAAAGTCCTGGTGAGTGAAGCCAGGCAGATTGGAAATCTTGGTGAGTGAAGCCAGGTGAAAACCCTAGTGAGTGAAGCTAGGTGCAAGTCCTGGTGAGTGAAGCCAGGCAAGGGAAAATCCAGATGGATCAAGGGTGATCGGACATCTGGTGTTGAAAAGTCCAAGAAGGAAGCTTGGCATGCGAAGTCAAAGAGGGCTCGGTAGCTCGTTCTCTGGACCTGACGAAGTCGGAGAGGGCTCGGTAGCTCGTTCTCCGGACTAGGTCAGAGAGGGCTCGGTAGCTCGTTCTCTGGACCTGACGAAGTCGGAGAGGGCTCGGTAGCTCGTTCTCCGGACTAGGTCAGAGAGGGCTCGGTAGCTCGTTCTCTGGACCTGACGAAGTCGGAGAGGGCACGGTAGCTCGTTCTCCGGACTAGGTCAGAGAGGGCTCGGGAGCTCATTCTGTGGACCGAATTAGGTCAGAATGATTCCATGGTACATTGGATCGGTCTGCCGACCGATCCAGTGATACATAAGACAGTGGATCGGTCGGTAGACCGATCCAGTGAAGCTGTAAAACTGAGTTTCCATGGATCGGTCTGGTGACCGATCAGGAAACACTCAGTAGCACACTGAGTGCAATCTGATCGGTCTGTAGACCGATCAGGAAACACTCAGTAGCACACTGAGTGTAATCTGATCGGTCTGTAGACCGATCAGAAGATGCTACTGCGAAGAGAAGAGGGAAGGATCGGTCATGGAGACCGATCCAGCTGCGGCCTGATCGGTCTCCACGACCGATCAGGTAATCTGTGGACCGATCAAGATATGTCCTGATCGGTCCATGGATCGGTCTGGTGACTGATCCACACACAAGCTGTTTTGTTCGTTGTTTCTGCGATTCCTCCACTGCATTTGTTTTGCCTTATTTATGTGATATAACCCTCTGTGCTGTTAGCTTTTGAGTTTGCAGGATTACAGGTACCATTCCAAGCATAATTTCAAATTGAGTTCATAAGAGGAATACGACAAATGAACTTTCTGCTGTGATTCGCGGCGCATGGTGCATTTGAGGCAACAACGGCTACTGGTGAGATCTGGCTGCGGTCCGCTTGACTCTTGGTGATTGATTCGAGCTCAGAAGACACCAGTGAAGGCTGTGATTTCATTGGTGTGAGTTCAGAGGACCAGGAAGAGGATTGGCTGTAGCGATGATTTTGTGCAGATTCACCACGATCCGTGACAGCGGAGAACAGGGGTTTAAGAAGCAGTAAACAACGAGAGAAAAGTAAGAACAAGCAAGTAAGAGAAAGTGATAGAAACTGTTGATCGTTGAGGTGTGCTTTGTTCTTGAGCTCTCGGGTGAGAAACTGCGATCTGTGAGTTCCTGTTTCCATTGATCCTCGCGTGGTTGTAAACATTCATTCATTCTTCTTTGCCACCGAGCTCTGTAAGTCTCATGCTTTAACATATATTTTTCTTGAGACTTTGTGGAGAGGTTACTCCACCAAGAAGGAGAATCTCTAGCCGGAATTTTACCGGGGTGCGATCTACCGAAGATCAAGGAGTCATCCACCTTACGGATACGCCGAGGAGTAGGGGCAAGTTATCCCCGAACCTCGTAAATCTGTGTGTTAGTGTGTTTGTTTCCTTTCGTTTTAGTTTCCTATTTCCGCTGTGCTAACAAGTTTTTTGTAGACATCTTTGTTAAAGTTTTTTTTAAGGGGCTATTCACCCCCCCCCTCTAGCCATCTAAGATCCTAACAAAAACAAAATCAACATACTACTATATGCTATAATCTGTTCATGCATATCTTAAAGCAAAGGGAAAACAAAATCAGCATACTACTATATGCTATAATCTGTTCATGCATATCTTAAAGCAAAAGGGAAAACAAAATCAACATACTACACTTATAAAAATCTGCATTTAAGCTCTAAGAAATCTGCATACAGACTCAAACTAAATCTAAACCTTGCTGGAATTAAAACCTATGTGAAGCTAATCTTGCTTATCTATCATAGCCTTATATTCAAACAAGGTGTAATGGCATGTTTCCATCATGGTATTTAGAACTTGCATACATATATATCTTTGCATAGTTCGGTCATGGCTACTCCTACTTGTGGTACATGCAAAATAATTCATTACTAGCAAACCTTTAAACATTAACAAGGAAAACATTATACTAAGCACATGTGAAACATTAAACTGAACAAATGTACGAGCTATCCTCTACTACTAAGAAGGTGCAACATAAACTTTTTACTTATCTGTTACATGAGTCGGAAGATCATACTACTAGATTTATTTTGTTACTCTAAACTATACATGATCAAAGTGCCCTTAATTAAATTAGGAAATTGTCCTAACCTTTAAACATTTCACACAGCATGCTACTGGAATAGGAATCCAGAACAGAAATTAAACACCAAAAATTCATTTGTACATTACTAAAAGCATGCTACTGGAACTTCTAAAAACAAGAACCTTAAATATCATAATTTCCCTTCAACTGAAATCCGAAACCAACAAAAGCAAATCCTCCCGGAACTGTGGCACAGCAGGTGACCAAAAAGGAACTAAATGCCCCACACACTAAATTTTGAGACTCGCGGCAGCACAATAAATCCAGAATTTTATGCTAAGTATAAGGGTTGTTCCAGCTTGACAAAAGAATAGCAACAAAAGAACTGCAAACCCTTGAGGGATGCTGTGAGCCGACTACCATATCAATTTACCTACACACAAGCTTCAAGATTTCAAGCAATGCTTCGGAAACAAGGAGAGCAATACGGAATAAACTTCGGAGCTATCCTGCTGCAGGTGAGTAGCAACTTACTTTGATTCTTAGATTCAAACTGAGAGAAGTTGAACTCTAGGGTTTCGGGTGAGCCCGAGCTTTCTGGCCTCCTCTTGTGCTCACCGTCCCTTCTTGATGAGGGAAGCTCGATGGTGTGGAGACCTCACGGAGAAGGGTGCTCGCCGGCCGCCGGAGACGCCCGAGCTGCTTTCTGCGTTTTCGCCCGAGAAGAAAATCGTCGTTGCATGCGTGAGGAGGAAAGGAGAGAAGGTTTCTCAGAAAAAAAAAAGAAAACCTTATTCTCTTCTTATAACTAGGGTTTTCATTAAACCAACTACTACTTATATACAATTCGTTCTTTCCTTAATTAGCATAGCCCGCTTGCACACTTGGTCAGCCGCGTTTTGACCGGAACCCCTGATCGCGGGTTCGATCCCTCTTCCGCCTCTTTTATTTCAATTTATTTCCTATTCCTTAACTACTGCTTAAACATATTTCGTTCCATATTCATTCACAAAACATTTGCGGAACAGTTGGCTAGCTGGATTCGATCAAGGTTTGGTTTGGTCCGAGGTTGCTGGTTTGAACCTCGGCTTGGACATTTTTTTGTCGAAACTTCTTTCGTTTAGTAAAAATACCAAACAACCTCCAAAAATTACATAAAAATACTTTAAAAATTTATAAAAATCTCTAGAATATTTCTATATCATTTTTAAATATTTTAAAATTATTTTTGGGACTTGAAATGAGGAAATTTGGGTTGTTACAATTCTCCATACCTTATAAAAAGTTCGTCCTCGAACTTAGAATAACTCTGGATATTTCTGTTTCATACTGTCCTCATGCTCCTAAGTAACTTCCTCGTGCTTCTGATTCTGCCAGATGACCTTCACTAGTGTCACTTCTTTGTTCCTTAGTCTCTTAACTGTTCTGTCCACTATCTGTGTAGGTCTGCCCTCATAGCTAAGATCCTCTTGGATCTGCACTGACTGAGGCTGAATCACTTGGCTAGGGTCGTGGAGACACTTCTTTAGCATGGAGACATGAAATACGTTATGTGTTGCTGACATGTCTTGTGGTAAGTCCAGCTTGTATGCTACTTTCCCAATCCTTTCTGTGATCAGGTAGGGTCCTACATAGTGGGGACTTAATTTGCCCTTCTTGCCAAAGCTCATCACTCCCTTCATAGGAGCGACTTTGAGAAAAACTGAATCCTCTACTTGAAACTCAAGTGGCCTACGATGTGTGTCAGCATAACTTTTCTGTCTACTCTGGGCAGTCTCAATTCTCTGTCTGATCTTCTAGATAGCCTGTGTGGTCTCATCTATCATCTCAGTCTGAATGTCCAGCTCTACTTCCATTTCTTTTCTTTCACCTGCTTCTTGCCAGCAAATGGGTGATCTGCACTTCCTGCCATACAACGCCTCATAAGGTGCCATCTTGATGGTGGCCTGATAGCTATTATTGTAGGCAAACTCAGCTAAGCACAAATACTTGCACCAATTCCCTTGAAATCTAGTGCACAAGCTCTGAGCACATCTTCTAAAATCTGATTTACTCGCTTTGTCTGTCCATCAGTCTGAGGATGGAAGGTTGTGCTGAACTTGAATTTGGTGCCTAGTGCATTCTAAACACACTCCCAAAAGTGAGAGGTGAAACACTCATCTCTATCAGAAACAATAGATTTAGGAACTCCGTGAAGTCTGATCACTTCCTTAACATACGGTTGTGCCAACTGCTCTATAGAATGTGACACCTTGATGGCTAGAAAATGGGCAGACTTGGTCAATCTGTCCACTATTACCCATATCGCATCATATCCATTCGTGGTTCTTGGAAGACCTGTTATAAAATCCATGGATATGTCTTCCCACTTCCACTCTGGTATTGGAAGAGGCTGTAGAACTCCTCCTGGTTTCTGGTGCTCTGCTTTGACTCTCTGGCATGTCAGACAGGTGCTGACATATTTTGCTACATCCCTCTTGAGTCCAAACCACCAGAATCTCTGCTTCAAATCTTGATACATCTTGGTGGAACCAGGATGCATAGAGTATGGTGTACTATGAGCTTCTTCTAGAATCTTCCTTCTTAATTCCTCATCATTGGGAACACAAAGACGATTCCCCTGATAAAGAACTCCACTGTCTGATACTCGAAACTCTAATTTTTTTTCTTTTTGTATCCCTTGCTTGATCTTCTGGACATCTGGATCTTCACTTTGCTTTCTCTGTATATCCTCAAGCAGGGTTGACTCTAAGGTCAATGCAGAGAGTTGCCCATAAATAATTTCCATTCCAAAATCTGACAACTCCTTCTGCAGTGGCAGGGCTAATGATGACAAAGACATCAGAGATGCACTGGATTTTCTGCTTAGTGCATCTGCCACTTTATTAGCTTTGCCTGGGTGGTAGAGGATTTCACAGTCATAGTCTTTGACCAACTCCAGCCACCTGCGCTGTCTCATGTTTAAGTCTTTCTGGGTGAAGAAATACTTTAAACTCTGATGGTCTGTGAAGATTCTGTACTGGACTCCATACAAGTAGTGTCGCCAGAGTTTCAGTGCAAAGACCACAACTGCCAGCTCAAGATCATGAGTAGGGTAGTTCTTCTCATAGTCCTTGAGTTGTCTGGAAGCATAAGCTATAACTTTTCCTTCTTGCATGAGTACAGCTCTTAGGCCTATCTTGGAAGCATCACTATAGATGTCAAAACTCTTGTTACTTTCTAGAACTATCAGGATGGGAGCACTGGTCAGTCTCTTCTTTAGCTCTTGGAAACTCTTCTTACATTTGTCTGACCATTCAAACTTCTTATTCTTTCTGGTCAGGGCTGTAAGTGGAGATGCTATTCTGGAAAAGTCCTCTACGAATTTTCTATAATATCCCGCTAAACCAAGAAAACTTCTGATCTCCCTAACGTTCTTGGGCCTATGTCAATCGTTGACTGCTTCTATCTTAGCAAGATCCACTCAGATACCTTCTTTAGAAATGATGTGACCTAGAAATGCCACCTGATTTAACCAGAATTCGCACTTTGAGAATTTAGCATAAAGTTGTTTCTGCTGTAGGGTCTGCAGTACTATTCTCAAGTGCGTGTCATGCTCCTCTGGGGTTCTGGAATATACGAGAATGTTGTCGATGGACACGATGACAAATTTGTCAAGGTATTCTCTGAACACTCTGTTCATTAAGTCCATGAAGACTGCAGGTGCATTAGTCACACCAAAAGCATGACTACGAACTCATAGTGTCCGTATCTAGTCCTGAAAGTTGTTCTGGGTATATCACTTTCCTTCACTCTCAACTGATGGTACCCAGAGCGCAGGTCTATCTTAGAGAACACTATTGCCCTCTTTAGCTGATCAAATAGATCATCTATTCTGGGAAGAGGGTACTTGTTCTTAATTGTTTCTTTGTTCAGCGTTCTAAAATCCATGCACATCCGCATAGATATGTCTTTCTCCTTAACGAACAACACTGGAGCTCCCCATGGTGAATGACTAGGGCGGATGAAGCCTTTGTCAAGCAGCTCCTGAAGTTGTTCTTGTAACTCCTTCAGCTCTGCTGGAGACATGCGGTATGGAGCTTTTGAAATTGGACCGATACCAGGAACCAATTCAAATCTCAAACTCCACTTCTCGGTTGGGAGGTAGTCCAGGTAGCTCTTCTGGAAATACCTCTGGATACTCGCAGAATATCTGAACTTCCTCCTGCTTGGGTCTTTCTTGTTCTACTGTACTCACAATGAATGCAAGTAAACCAGCACACCCTTTAACTAACATCTAGTGAGCTGTTAGGGAGGAGAGGAATTTTTGGGTCTTCCTCTTCGGCACTCCCGTGAATTCAAAGGATGGTTCACCTTCTGAATTCTATAAACTCTTCATAATGTTTATTGGTGATCCGTTGGCAGAAGAATTCTTCGTGAGACTCTGTCTCGGAGTCAGTCCATCTCATCTGATTAACTACTCTCTTGCTCTTAACTCTCTCTCTCTCCCACCACATACGAGCATTTCCTGATAGACAGAAAGAGGCACACTTGACCTTCTCGACTTCTGGCCAGTCAAGAAGCTCCATGGTGCTCTCCAGTGTCTTGAACCAAGCCTGAGCATCCCAGGGCTCAATCGTGCCTGAGAAACTTTCTGGCTTCAGCTTCAGCCACTGTATCAGGTATGCTTCTTGTCTTCTAGGTGCTGTGGGGACTTCCAGGGCGGCTGGTGGAACCTCAGTCACCACTGGAGACTCCACATTGATAGTTGGAGGAGTGGGAGGGACTGGCTGCTGATTCGCCATCAGATTGACGATCGATCACTTGTTGCTGCTCCGCCACTTGTCTCTGGAGTTGAGCAACAACTTCAGAGAGATTAGGTTCAGTTGAGCCTGGGTCTTCGTTCTCCTGATCCTGGTCCTCAGTACGAGTGGTACGGGGACGCCCTCTTCTTGCCATCTAATTATGCAAAGAACAAGGCTTGATATCTTCTTTATCCTTTCTAAACAAGCATATGTATGAATAAAGAAAACAAAATTTCTATCTTACTAAAGCGCATATATATAAGCAATTACTTTAAACTGCAAATAATAAAGAAAGCATAAAAGGAAAAATTTAAATACTTTCTTACTTGAAGACGGCAAGACTGATGCTGATGTGTGTGTGATGCTGGAGAATGGGAACTGCTCTAATACCAACTGTAACGACCACCCTTCTTATCTATACTACTACTCTCTAAGGGTGACCGTTACTTATCTATTACTATACTTACTAGTGTTACTTATGCTATTATTAGCAACACTTAAATTTATCATGACCCCAGAGAAGCTCCTACCGAAAAATTTCGGCAGAGTCTCCCTTGTACCGGTGACAATAATCATCAATACATGCAAAATAAACCATCAGCCACATGCAGCTGGTATATATATTTCACAACCACGCAGTAATAAGACACAACAACTTAAAAAAAACTATTCTAGCAATAGCAAATGAATAAAGCTTCAACAGTGGGAAACAACCAAACTAATAATGCGGAATATACTCAATTAGCAATATAAGAAAAAGGAAACAACTCTTTAACAATCTCAACTTCTCTAATAACATTAAAGAAGGACTCTAAACAACTTCTTAGCCAAGTCCCGAGGCTTCCATAGTTCAACATCACACACCATCCATCACGCATCCTCCTTGTCGCCTTCCTCTTTATACTTTAACTTTTCCTTTATCTGCAGTAGGAGGAAAATAAATCTATAAGCGAAATGCTTAGTAAGTACTAAACTATCTCACAAAAACTCGAAAGTGCATAAGATACAAAGGATGCTAAAACTGAAATGCTAAAAAGAAAAGCTACTCATGCTCATCTAATAGCAAAGCACTAAAATAAACTACATACTCATGATATACAAGAATAAATCTGCATGCTGGAAATAAAGCTAATCATGCTCAATAAACTCATAAGGAAAGCAAATGAAAATCAATACTGTATGCTTAGAATTATAAGAGCTAAACTTTGCTAGTTCTAAACATAGGTGATACTTATTTCATTTACTTATAGTCTTATACTTGAGATTAATATTTAACTTTCTTCTTCTCTTTCTTGGGCCCAGGCTTAGTACCAAATGTGCGCTCTCTAATAGAGACTGAGGTAGCGAGCCTCCAGTCCTATGAGGGTAAAGACCTTGGTCTTACCAGGGCCAAGACCTTGGAATTGGCCACCTAGATTTGTTTAACGACAACCTTGGAAATCGGGTACTAGCCTCTTGCTTTAAATTACTTGTTATCCTTTCTAACTAGACCTTGGTCTTTTCTCACTTATAACTACTCATTATAGCAAGGAAAGTCTAAACTAAATGCTATGTATATATATGTATATGCTATAATCTGTTCATGCACATCTTAAAGCAATGGGAAAACAAAATCAGCATACTACTATATGCTATAATCTGTTCATGCACATCTTAAAGCAAAAGGGAAAACGAAATCAGCATACTACACTTATAAAAATCTGCATTTAAGCTCTAAGAAATCTGCATACAAACTCAAACTAAATCTAAACCTTGCTGGAATTAAAACCTATGTGAAGCTAATCTTGCTTATCTATTATAGCCTTATATTCAAACAAGGTGTAATGGCATGTTTCCATCATGGTATTTAGAACTTGCATACATATATATCTTTGCATAGTTTGGTCATGGCTACTCCTACTTGTGGTACATGCAAAATAATTCATTACTACCAAACCTTTAAACATTAACAAGGAAAACATTAAACTAAGCACATGTGAAACATTAAACTGAACCAATGTACGAGCTATCCTGTACTACTAAGAAGGTGCAACATCAATTTTTTACTTATCTGTTACATGAGTCGGAAGATCATACTACTAGATTTACTTTGTTACTCTAAACTATACATGATCAAAGTGCCCTTAATTAAATTAGGAAATTGTCCTAACCTTTAAACATTTCACACAGCATGCTACTAGAATAGGAATCCAGAACAGAAATTAAACACCAAAAATTCATCTGTACATTACTAAAAGCATGCTACTGGAACTTCCAAAAACAAGAACCCTAAATATCATAATTTCCCTACAACTGAAATCCGAAACCAACAAAAGCAAATCCTCCCGGAACTGTGGCACAGCAGGTGACCAAAAAGGAACTAAATGCCCCACACACTAAATTTTGAGACTCACGACAGCACAATGAATCCAGAATTTTATGCTAAGTATAAGGGTTGTTCCAGCTTGACAAAAGAATAGCAACAAAAGAACTGCAAACTCTTGAGGGATGCTGTGAGCCAACTACCATATCAATTTACCTACACGCAAGCTTCAAGATTTCAAGCAATGCTTTGGAAACAAGGAGAGGAATACGGAATAAACTTCGGAGCTATCCTACTACAGGTGAGTAGCAACTTACTTTGATTCTTAGATTCAAACCGAGAAAAGATGAACTCTAGGGTTTCGGGTGAGCCCGAGCTTTCCGGCCTCCTCTTGTGCTCACCGTCCCTTCTTGATGAGGGAAGCTCGATGGTGTGGAGACCTCACAAAGAAGGGTGCTCGTCGGCCGCCGGAGACGCCCGAGCTGCTTGCTGCGTTTTCGCCCGAGAAAAAAATCGTTGTCGCACGCGTGAGGAGGAAAGGAGAGAAGGTTTTTCGGAAAAAAAAAAGAAAACCTAATTCTCTTCTTATAACTAGGGTTTTCATTAAACCAACTACTACTTATATACAATTCGTTCTTTCCTTAATTAGCATAGCCCGCTTGCACACTTGGTCAGCCGCGTTTTGACCGGAACCCCTGATCGCAGGTTCGATCCCTCTTCCGCCTCTTTTATTTCAATTTATTTCCTATTCCTTAACTACTTCTTAAACATATTTCATTCCATATTCATTCACAAAACGTTTGCGGAACAGTTGGCTAGCTGGATTTGATCAAGGTTTGGTTTGGTCCAAGGTTGCTGGTTTGAACCTCGGCTTGGACATTTTTTTGTCGAAACTTCTTTCGTTTAGTAAAATTACCAAACAACCTCCAAAAATTACATAAGAATACTCTAAAAATTTCTAAAAATCTCTAGAATATTTCTATAGCATTTTTAAATATTTTTAAATTATTTTCGGGACTCGAAATGAGGAAATTTGGGTTGTTACAATTATCTCACTTGGTTACCAGGATTCATAAACTCTAATACTTAAGCCTGGAGGTTTAGAGTTCGAATTCTGGGGGAGGCAAAAATCCACTGGCCAGGGGTGGAAAGTCCTAGTGAGTAATGGCACGACCATAAGGGTCGGCGGTCGACGATATGAGAAGTCTCCAAATGGGCCGTTGGCTGGGCCACCCAAGGGGTCGGTCGACGACATAGAGGCCGCCAAATGGGCCGCCCAAAGGGCCGGGTCGTTACATTTAAGATATTGAATGTCCATTAATTAAATGAGTTGCTGACAACTCACTTAATTAATATCTAGCTTCAAGAGTAGTACCACTCAACTTCATTGTCATGTCGGACTAAGTCCACCTGTAGGATTTACATGACAATCCTTATGAGCTCCTCAAGGGGACATCATCAACCTAAATAACTAGGACACAGTTTTCTTCTGTAATTAACAACACACCATATAAATAATATTATTTCCCAACTTATTGGGCTTATTGATTTAACGAATAAATCTCACTCATTGATAAATCAAAGAAATAAATAATAAGTATATGTGATTGTTATTATATCAGGATTAAGAGTACGCACATCCATAATAACAAAGATTATGTTCTTTTATGTAGTTAGTATAAAAGGAACAATCTCCAATGGTCCTGCTCAATACACACATAGTGTACTAGTGTAATTTTATAGTCAAGATAAACTAGTACCAAATTACACTACAACCATTCCAATGGTTTGTCCCAATCTATCTGGGTTGTGAGCTACTATTTATAATTTATAAGGAACTGATAACATGATCTTCTGTGTGACACCACACACTATGTTATCTACAATATAAATTAAATGGGCAACTGTATTTTACTAAATGCAGACATTTGATCAATGTAATTCTCATTTCAAAATAAATGTTCATACAAAAAGCTAGGCTTTTAGTATACATCCTAACAATCCTCCACTTATACTAAAAGACTATGTTGTCATATATGCTGCCATACATTTGATTCTCATCCCCTCAACATGCCCATCAAAAGCTCTCGCCTGAAGGGCCTAAGTGAAAGGATCCAGGTTATCTGCTGATGCAATCTTGGCGACAACAACTTCTCCTCGTTTTACGATGTCTCGTATTAGGTGGTACTGCGCTCAATGTGTTTACTTGCCTTATGGGCTCGTGGTTCCTTCGAGTTTGTTACTACACCACTATTATCACAATAAATTATGATAATTTTAGCCAAACCACGAATCACATCTAAGTCCATCAAGAAGTTTCTGAGACATACAGCTTCTTTGACTGTCTCAGAGGCTGCCACATACTCAGCTTTCATGGTAGAGTCCAAAACGCATTACTGCTTAACACTCCTCCATGTTATGGCCCCACCTCCCAAAGTAAACACATACCCCAAGGTCGACTTACTATTGCCCCTATCTGATTGGAAATCAGAATCTGTGGAACCCATAGGGAGCAAATCATCTGCCTTATAAACTAGCATATAATCTCTAATCCTTCTCAGGTACTTTAATATATGCTTTACGGCAGTTCAATGTCCCTGTCCTGGATTACTTTGATATCTGTTAACCATGCCCACGGTAAAACAGATATCTGGTCTCATACATAGCATTGCATACATTAGGCTTCCTACAGCCGAAGTATAAGGAACTGCCTTCATGCCCTCTATCTCCTTTGATGTTTTAGGACACATCTCTTTAGATAAAGGTACTCCATGCCGAAAAGGTAGAAAATTTTTCTTGGAGTTTTGCATGCTAAAATAAGCTAGGATAGTATTGATGTATGAAGCTTGGGATAAGCATAACATTCTTTTTTTACGATCTCTTATTACTTTGATCCTAAGAATATGTCCACATTCTCCCAAATCCTTCATATCAAACTGCTTGGACAACCATACCCTTACGTCTGACAACACTTTGACATTGCTGCTAATGAGCAAAATGTTATCTACGTATAGTACAAGAAATACCACCACGTTTCCGTCACTCTTCTTGTATACACAAGACTCATACGGACACTGAATAAATCCATAAGATTAAACTAGATGTTCTAAGATCTCGAAGCTTGCTTCAGTCCATAGATAGACCGATGTTGCATCTTTATCTTGGAGTGTTTCATCATATGTCTAGGGATCAGGTTCATGTTCACCAGGGATCAAGTCTAAAGATTCTCCCAAAAACATGAATCTATCATAAGAGATATGCCAATGGGGAGTTTGAATTTACAAGACTCATCCGGACACAATTAAAGTTACACAATTCCCAGGTAACTATCCCAAAATTTGATAAACATCTGTATGTTATACTATGGGTGTATCAAATTACAATTAAAGTTACCAAATACCTCTATACTAAAGTAGCATAGGGATGACTCGGGTCGTCTCTCAGCGAATGTAATGGTAGAATGATAGACTTAGGATTTAAATGTTATTGCTTAGTATTTTTAACATGAAAATGGGGAGTTTGAATTTGAGTGCTAAGACTAAGAATTGAAATAGCAACGCAGGTCATGAAATCTAGCACTAATAAATAAAAGATAATATGAGTAAAGGAAATCTAACTTAAATTACAATTGCAAAGGAGCTACAGACAATGCAAAACAAGCATTAAACAAAACTAAGCATGCAAAGAACCCTAGAACAATTAACAAACCCTAATCTAATTGCATTCAAATGAAGAACAAACATCATGAAAACATAAAACTTCTAACTAACAAAGCATTGTAAACTAAAGAAATTGCATTAACTAAAACCTATCAATGGAAGAACATTTAATCAAACACTTGGTGGGTGTGAGTCAACTAAACCATAATGTGTGTAAATTGAAACATAGGAGGTCCAATTAATACAAGCACTTAACATTCACATGAAACATAACTCAACACATGAAAGAAATCAAGCATATAAAAAACCACCAAGTGTTTATGGATGAACCCAAAACTTCAATTGGATCTTGTGGATGATGGCGGTTGTAGATGGAACTCCTCTCAAATGAACGGTGAACGAATCAAGCTCGTAACCTTGAACTTGATGGTGAAGGTGTTGCCCTCTCCTCTTCTAGCCCCAAGAGGAGAGTGGAAGAGGGTTGTTAGAAGCTAAGAGGGGTTGATGCTGTGTCGACTAGAAGGATTGTGAACTGATCGGAGGTGGTTGGCATACTACTCTTCTAATCAAAAGCAGAGGTGGAAGAAGCCTCTCCTCTAACCCGAAGAGGGGGTTTTGGCTCTCCTCTCCTCTAACCCGAGGAGAAGAGGTGAGTCTCCTCCCTTTTAGCCCGAATGGAGGAAGCAAAGATGAATCCGACATGTAGTGATGGAAAAGTGCTAGTGGCATTGATGTGCGTCAAGGCAGAAAATCACAAGGGGCGGCTGACAGCGTGAGAAGAACTCATGTTGAGAGATGGAGAGGGAATGGTCGACCGGCAGTGGTGAAGAGAGTGGATCGACTTGTATTTCAATTCTTTTGTGAGGAGAAGTAGCCACCATCCCTTGAACCGGCAGATGATCCTTGAGATGAACTGGTTCATTGCTTCAATTAAACTAGCCTCCTCTTAAGTTTGAACCAAGTTTCAAATTCAACCAGGTTAAACCATTCTCAAATTAAATGAACTTTAATTTGAACCGAACACTCCTTCAATCTTGAACAAGACTCTAAATTGAACCAGCTCCAATAGATGAACTGATTGATGCTTCAAGTGAATCCCTTAAATCTTGGACCAATTCTCCTCAACCTTGGCATTGGATTCATTTGGTTTGATTCAAATTTTAGTCCATGGTTCATCTTCAATTCCCTATAAAATCATAAAATAATGCAAAAAATTAGAAAAAAAATTATAAAAAGCTCAAAAATATATCTTACTCATAAAATATGATATAAATACAAAATTAAACACATAAAATGATAAAAATACAAAGTATAAGAGTCAAAATAATGTATCAAAATGCCTATTATCAATAAGCTTTATTCAAGTCTTGGAAGTTCATATAGGCACGTCATTTTCTCAAGGGGTTAGGTATCAGGACAACATTGGACAACCAGGTAAGATACTATATTTCTCAATTGTGTTTGGCGTCTAATAACTTGTTACTTCTTCTCTAACAATCTTATTTTTATCGACTCAAAAATGTCGTCGCTTTTGCTTAACTAGTTAAGCTTCTGGTGCATTCTAAAGTCGATGCTCCATTATAGCCGGATCAATTCCAACTAGATCTTTGACGTCCCAAGTAAAAATATCTGCATTTTGGAGGAGACACTTCACCACCGAGTTCTTTAATTCATCAGGAAGATCATTAGAGATCTTTGTACTTCGTCTTGGTTGGGATAGAATTATAGATACCACCTCAATTTCTAGCTTGGAAGATTGTAACCGCTCTCCTTCCTTGATAATATATACCTCTTTTGTCAATTGTTTTTGACGATTGACCCATGTTTCATGATTATTTCTTTGATGATTACTTTGGATAGTTTTAAAGTAGCATTTTCTAGAAGCTCTTTGATCTCCCTAGACTTCTTTGACTTGGCTTCCTATAGGAAATTTAATCTTTTGATGATACAGTGAAGCTATAGCTTGTAAAGCACTAAGAGTTGGTCGTCCCAACAAGATATTATAAGAAGGAGTATCAACCACCATAAAGGTAGCCATAATAGTTTTTCTTAACCATACTTCTTTAAGAGATAAGGCTAATTTGATTTAATCGAGCAATCGTACCTCTTTCCCAGAAAACCCAAATAAAGAGGTAGAGATAGGTTGGAGATCATCCAACTTGATCTCCATTTGTTCTAGGATTAGTAAATAAAGAATGCTAATAGAACTGCCTACATCAACAAACACTCTTCTCAAATCATAGCAACTAAAACATGTATTACCATAGCATCATTGTGTGAGAAGATGACACCCTTCAAGTCACCGGAACTGAACCCTAAGACAGGTCCGGTCTTTGCTTCAGGTAGATGGACAATCATGTATTTCTCCCGATTATACCTTTTGCATGATCGTATCACCATTAGTAGTACCTCCGGAAATCATATTGATTCATCCTTGGATAGGGGGAAGCCCCTTGGTTTGCTTCTACTTTCAGGGGTGGTGCTTGTCCTTGATTTAGAGGAGGAGGAACACGAAGTTGAGGATCCAGCGGATTTTTGTCTTAGGGTTTGAGGAGGAAATAGTATCTATTGACATGTGGCAAAAATTGTCAATATATTTCTCATACAAGTATAGGCTTCAATAATTTGCTCCAACTCCTGTTCTAGCCCTGGACAATTACAAGTAGTGTGCCCATACTCCGGATGAAAATCACAGAACACTAGAGAGGGTTGTTGTTGAGGACCCCATTGCGCATCCACTGACCATCTCAAGAGTCAATGTTAATCATAAATCGGCAGAGCTCTTTCTTTAGTATGACATTGGGGATGAGCATAAGGTTGATACCTTGGTAGATCATGTAGCACTAGTTAAATATGCGGTCGATGTTCAGGTTATTGTTCATTAGCTTCTCATGGGAAAACACCTTTTTGTTCTTACCAAGTCCTTTGAGTTTCTTTCACATTAATGTATTTTTCAACTCACATAAGGAGTATATCATAATCAACATAACTCCCCTTCCTTGAGTCCTTATGCAAAAACACATGTCAAGATCTTTGGTACCATTGAAGGAATTTCCTGTGTCATATGAGTATAATGTTGGACACAGTGTCATAGAGTCTCTTGAGGCTTCTACTTGAGATTAAATAGACTAAGGGGAGTAGGCACATATTTCTTTGAGCTGGAAAAATATTGCAGAAATAAAATGGTGAAATCGTCCAAAGAAGAGATAGATCTAGATTGCAAAGTGCTAAAGCATTGTTGAGTTGGTCCCGTTAGATTTGTTAAGAAGACACGACACTTGACTTTGTCAATGTATTGGTGAAGCACAATTGTATTCTCAAAGTGACACAAATGATCTTCGAGATCGGAAGAACCATTATATTCTGGCATATGTGGCAGCCAAAATGTCAAGAAAACTTTTCTTTTAATATATTTCCACTACATTTTTAGCAGAAAAGAGTCTCATAGGTTCATCCACCAATAAAATGTTATCTAGATGGTGCATCATCGAAAGTGGTGTAATAAGTGTATCATGGATAGGTTGTTATCGGACCGATACCTAGAAGCCTTGAACTATATATGTGAAACAAGAATAATTTTTGGGGGGGTTCTCTGTTGGAATCGCCTCCTTTCCTTTGGATATATGAGGACCCTTTGCCAGCCATAGAGCTTCTACCAAGATCGTCGCTACTAAATGTGAATTTTTTTCTTGAAGCCTTGGATTTCCATTACCTTCATGGATTTTTGGCTGAGAAGATTGGGAATATCCATTGGAATATTTCAGCTGATGCTCTGTCGATGCTTTTCCAAATCGAGACATAGTAGTTTTTATAGAAATTTTTCATGGACGGTGCCAATTTAATGGTCTCTTTTTTCCTTCGGCTTGGACTCATCCTCTCTAAAAAGTTAGATCTGCTTCCCAACTCATGAGATCAGATGCCCTCAGAAGTAACATAAATTAACATTTGGACCGGCTTACTAGCACGACCCCTTCGACCCTCAAGTTAGCTACTAATTAGAGGAAAAAGAAGAGGAGAAAAAGGAAGAAGAGAGCTTAATAGAAAGGAGTTGCCTTCGCTTGTAGGAATCAGAGAACCAACGTACCTCAAATTTACCATTCGTGATGTTTATATATATGTGTAAAAACATCTCAACGTCATACCTTTCGTGTACTTTTTACTTCTCGCATGAGTAGATGAATGTGGTGTTGGGATCGTCGTACTCGGCTAAAGAGGGGGGGTGTGAATAGCCGACCCCAAATTGCTCATTTCTTCCTACGATTAGGGTTAGCGCAGTGGAAATAACTAAATAGAAATGCAAAAAGGAAAGATCAAACCTCAAACTCGAACTCGACGATGTAACGAGGTTCGGAGATGAAACTCCTACTCCTCGGCGTGTCCGTAAGGTGGACGAAACCTATCAATCCGTCGGTGGATGAGTCCCCGGAAAATCGGCTAATAAGAACTCCTTCTGGGTGGAGAAACCTCACCACAAACTCTTGCAACAGCAAGATCAGAGTACAAGTACAAGAAGCACAGCAAGATACAAATATAAAGATGAATGTAACAACTCTTGCTTGCCTTCTCGTTGTCGACTGAAATCTGTAGATGAAGCACCAACTTCACAGAATCACAGCAGCAGCTGAAACCAGTCGAAGAAGTCGAGGAAGCTCACGCGAAGCTTCGGAAGCGAGCTTAACAAAGCTCTAGAACAGCAGAAGCAATAACTTGCAGAAGCAAGAAGAAGATCAAGAAGAAGCAGAAGCTTCGAAGAAGAAGAAGAAGATAACTGTAGCAGCCCTCGATCTCCTTTTATAACCTCTGATATCCTGAGCCAACCTGCGAACCTGCAAGCAAAAAGGCCAGAACACAGAAGCCCGAAATAACCTAGCCGTTGAGTCAAACGGCTAGTCCTGGACCGATCAGGCTCCACCCTGATCGGTCCAGGGTTCTTCTGATCGGTCATGGAGACCGATCATGCTCTATGCTGATCGGTCCCCAGACCGATCAGAATGCTTTCACAGAGAGTTGCTCAACTCTCTGTGCGTACCCTGATCGGTCTCGGGGACCGATCAGGCTTCCTGCTGATCGGTCCCCAGACCGATTAGTAAGCTCACAGAGGCACACTGATCGCTTTCTGATCGGTCTCCAGACCGATCAGGAAACCACAGTATCAGTGGATCGGTCACCAGACCGATCCAGGTCTTGGTTTTTGCCCAAATCAAGTCCAAACCAATATCCGGTCAACCTTGACCTCTTGGTACATCATGCTTAGCATCCGGTCACTCCCTTGACCTGCTAAGACTCCCCACCAAGTGTCCGATCAATCCCTTTGACCCACTTGGACTTTTCTCTTCGTGTCAAGTATCCGGTCACTCCCTTGACCTACTTGACCTTCTCAACACCAGATGTCCGATCACCCTTGATCCATCTGGATTTTTCCTTGCCTTGCTTCACTCACCAGGACTTTCACCTAGCTTCACTCACTAGGATTTTCACCTGGCTTCACTCACCAGGATTTCCAATCTGCCCGGCTTCACTCACCAGGACTTTCCAACTGCCTGGCTTCACTCACCAGGACTTTCCCACTGCCTGGCTTCACTCACAAGGACTTTCACCTAGCTTCACTCACTAGGGTTTTCACAACTGCTTGGCTTCACTCACCAGGACTTTCCCACTGCCTGGCTTCACTCACCAGGACTTTCCCACTGCCTGGCTTCACTCACCAGGACTTATCTGTCTGCCTGGCTTCACTCACCAGGACTTTCCACATCCGGTCCAGAGAACGAGCTACCGAGCCCTCTCTGACCACAGTTCGGGGAACGAGCTACCGAGCCCTCTCCGACTTCCATCCGGTCCAGAGAACGAGCTCCCGAGCCCTCTCTGACCACAGTCCGGAGAACGAGCTACCGAGCCCTCTCCTACTTCCCATGTGCCAAGCTTCCATACTTGGACTTCTCCGTGCCAAGTCTCCATACTTGGACTTTTCCCGTGCCAAGCTCCCTGCTTGGACTTTTCACCATGCCAAACTCCCTGCTTGGCTTTTCACCATGTCAGACTCCCTGCTTGGACTTTTCCCATGCCAAGCTCCCTGCTTGGACTTTTCCGAGTCAGGTCAACTCACCTCGGGTCAACCAGGTCAACCTTGACCACAGGTTGCACCCACAATCTCCCAAGCTTGTATCCTTGTAAAACATCAAGATACAACTTTTCTGTTCACGTCAAACATTGTCAAACATAACTCGTCAAACATCAAAACACAACTCGAGTCAAGTCAACTCGAGTCTGGTCAACCAGGTCAACCTTGACCTAAGGTTGCACCAACAATCTCCCCCTTTTTGATGTTTGACAAAACTCATAATCAAGTTAGCTTAACCCGATAACATAACTTAGGTTTTCCAATGTTCTTCCCTGAACATTCTCTAGACATTCTCCATTCTCCTCAAACTCCAATGAGACATTCTCCCCCTTTTTGACACACATCAAAAAGAGTGAATCAAGGTCAAGAGTTTCTTCCTAATGAAAATCCCATACCTTTCATTAAAACCCTTAATTTCCCCCTTGATACTAAGGTCAACAATTAACTTAGTGATAATCCCATATCACTCAAGTCTTTAGGAGTAAAAACTCCCCCTAAAAGTCAACTCCCCTTGACTAATAGGTAAAATTCCCCCTAAAGGTCAACTCCCCCTTGACCATTGCACCAACAATGTCTTGGAGAGTTTCAACCCTTTAGAAATCCAAAACACCAACTTCATTGCTGAAATTTCAGAAATTTCAGACAGCACAGCCGAAACTGGCACGCCCTGATCGGTCACCAGATCGATCAGGTCTTCCCTGGATCGGTCACAGTGACCGATCCACAACTGCCTGGACCGATCAGACTCCTTTCTGATCGGTCCACAACCTCTGATATCAGTTTCTGAATTTCCTTCCAAAATTCAGAAACCCCTATAAAATTCCAAAAAATTCCAGAAATTATAAAACTTTGAGGATACATTCCTCATAACATATACTATCAAGAAAAAATAGTTTTCTATGAAAATATCTTCCATTTTTCAATCTTGATACAAAGTTCAAAAGTCTTTGAAATAGCTCAAAGTTAGCTCACTCTTTGTATCACTTGTTCAATGATGAATGCTATCACTAGAAAAGCTTCATCAAGGTTTTTCAAATCAATTTTAAAATGATTTTAAACCATTTAATTTAGGACCATAATCTCAGGACTATATGTACATGACTTGTACACAAGTTTTCCCTATGATCCCCAATTAGAATTAGGCTCATCTAGGTACAAGAACTATGCACCTTGATCCTAACTCACAATCCTAATATCTCACACACATCTAAGGTGTATCAAACACATCCAAGTCAATTTTGATGTGAGATATGAGTTTAGGTTAGCTTAATCTAAGTTCTCATGCATTTTTCTAAATAACAATTTGATCTCCATATCAAATTGTGTTTTAGTCCTTAAATCAATTTCATTGATCATTAATGCACAAGATGATGACATGACATATAATTGTATCATAAATGGAAACATGTGCCAATGTCATGATGTCATGGCATAAAGTATGAAACTTAAATAAAGCATGACATTTAACTAACCTAAGCATTATCATGACATTTTAAATGATCATAAAATAAATATGATGTCATGACATGGCATATGACAAACAATATATGGCAAATAGCACATAAAGGTATAGAAAATACCTAATTCTAGCCTTAGTTGTCATTTTTGATAATTTTGATCATTTTGCCATAGGTTCTATATTCCTAAGTGTAATAGACCTAGCATCTTATATCAAAGATTTTTAGATCACTATGTGCCAATTAGATTGACTCTAGAAAACTCCTCAAATTTGATTGGCACATTCTAATCACCTTAAGAATAATTCTTAATTTCATTTTCAAGGCTTGATTATACCTTGAAAAATCCTAAAGTGCCACCTTTTGTCATGATTAGGTTAACTACCTATTCAAGTAAGGTTGGCACACCCTAACTAATCTAGCGTGATGAAATCACGCTCCTAGGAACCCAATACCTATTGGAGCTCATTGGGTTCACTAAGTATTCACTAGGGATGACTTCCCTAGCAACCCTTCTAATGACCCTCCTAGGCTTTGAAGCCTTGGTCATTTGGGACTCATCAAGATCAACTCTAGGGGTGACTCCCCTTGTGACCTTGGTGATGGTCTTCCTAGCCCTAGATTTTGTTCCATAATCGAATGGAACATTGTGATAAGTGGGCTTGACCACTTGGGACTTAGGTTTGTGACCCAAACCTTCCTTGTCCTTGGGCTTTGGTTTTTTCCCCTTAGACCCTATATTTGACTTTTCCAAATTTTTAAGGGTCTTTTCTAACATGTCAAGTCTTGACCTCAAGACTTGATTTTCCTTCTTTAATATCTCAAGACTTGATTTGTCATTTTTCTTTGAGGCATTCCTAGGCATGTGTCTAGTTGATTTGGGATTCCTACCTAGGTTTTCCTTAGCCTTAGATGGGTTAATTCTAGGGTTGGCTTTCCTAGTGTTATCCTTATCTAGGCTCACATGTTTGGCACCTAAGCATGTGTATCGATTTCTAATGTTATCATGCTTACCATTATTAACAATAGCAATAAGGCTACTAGCATGTGTCTTATTATTATTGCAATAATGTGCCTTAGAGATTACCTTAGGGTTTGCCTTAGCTCCCCCTATCGATGTGCTCGTCTTCTTGTCCTTGTGAGGTTGCCTCCCCCTCGGACATTGGCTCCGATAATGTCCCCTTCGCTTGCATTGGAAGCACACCACGTGCTCCTTGCTCTTGCGTATCGGGACTCCGGCTTCCTTGATCTTTGGCGCCGGTGGAGTCTTCCTAACCCTCTTTGGGCATTTACTCTTGTAGTGTCCAAGTTCCCTACACTCAAAGCATAATATATGCAATTTACTAGAACTTAAATTGCTTGAGTTACCTAGGGTTGAGGTGGGATGTAAGCTCTCTCTTTCATCCCTTCCGGAGGTAGAAGCTTCTTCTCCTTGCTCCGAACTTGAAGAGGAACTCTCCTCCTCTTCTTCTTTAGATGTTGAGTAGCCCTCAACTTCTAAAACCATCCCTCCATGATGTGAACTCCTTACTCACTTGACTCCTCTTCATGGCTTGAAGTGGAGTTCCCCTCATGGAACTTAGCCAAGTTGTTCCACAACTCCTTGGCATTGTTGTATCCACCTATCTTACATAGAATGTCATTAGGTAATGAGAATTCAAATACTTTCATTACCTCATCGTTGATTGTGGAATGGTGGATTTGTTCCCTTGTCCACTTCTTCTTCTCGAGTGGTTTTCCTTCCTTATCCATTGGAGGTTTGAAACCTAATTGAACACAACTCCAATTTTCAAGGTTAGTCATAAGAAAATACCTCATTCTTACCTTCCAATACGCGAAGTCGTCGCGGTCATAGAAAGGTGGAATGGTGATGTCTTCTCCGAGTTGATCCATCTCTAGCTTGTGCTCCCTCGGGTGTTAATCCGACGAAGAGCAACCTTGCTCTGATACCACTTGTTGGGATCGTCGTACTCGGCTAGAGAGGGGGGGTATGAATAGCCGACCCCAAATTGCTCATTTCTTCCTACGATTAGGGTTAGCGCAGCGGAAATAACTAAATAGAAATGCAAAAAGGAAAGATCAAACCTCAAACTCGAACTCGACGATGTAACGAGGTTCGGAGATGAAACTCCTACTCCTCGGCGTGTCCGTAAGGTGGACGAAGCCTATCAATCCGTCGGTGGATGAGTCCCCGGAAAACCGGCTAATAAGAACTCCTTCTGGGTGGAGAAACCTCACCACAAACTCTTGCAACAGCAAGATCAGAGTACAAGTACAAGAAGCACAGCAAGATACAAATATAAAGATGAATGTAACAACTCTTGCTTGCCTTCTCGTCGTCGACTGAAATCTGTAGATGAAGCACCAACTTCACAGAATCACAGCAGCAGCTGAAACCAGTCGAAGAAGTCGAGGAAGCTCACGCGAAGCTTCGGAAGCGAGCTTAACAAAGCTCTAGAACAGCAGAAGCAATAACTTGCAGAAGCAAGAAGAAGATCAAGAAGAAGCAGAAGCTTCGAAGAAGAAGAAGAAGATAACTGTAGCAGCCCTCGATCTCCTTTTATAACCTCTGATATCCTGAGCCAACCTGCGAACCTGCAAGCAAAAAGGCCAGAACACAGAAGCCCGAAATAACCTAGCCGTTGAGTCACAACGGCTAGTCCTGGACCGATCAGGCTCCACCCTGATCGGTCCAGGGTTCTTCTGATCGGTCATGGAGACCGATCAGGCTCTATGCTGATCGGTCCCCAGACCGATCAGAATGCTTTCACAGAGAGTTGCTCAACTCTCTGTGCGTACCCTGATCGGTCTCGGGGACCGATCAGGCTTCCTGCTGATCGGTCCCCAGACCGATTAGTAAGCTCACAGAGGCACACTGATCGCTTTCTGATCGGTCTCCAGACCGATCAGGAAACCACAGTATCAGTGGATCGGTCACCAGACCGATCCAGGTCTTGGTTTTTGCCCAAACCAAGTCCAAACCAATATCCGGTCAACCTTGACCTCTTGGTACATCATGCTTAGCATCCGGTCACTCCCTTGACCTGCTAAGACTCCCCACCAAGTGTCCGGTCAATCCCTTTGACCCACTTGAACTTTTCTCTTCTTGTCAAGTATCCGGTCACTCCCTTGACCTACTTGACCTTCTCAACACTAGATGTCCGATCACCCTTGATCCATCTGGATTTTCCCTTGTCTGGCTTCACTCACAAGGACTTTCACCTAGCTTCACTCACTAGGATTTTCTCCTGGCTTCACTCACCAGGATTTCCAATCTGCCCGGCTTCACTCACCAGGACTTTCCAACTGTCTGGCTTCACTCACCAGGACTTTCCCACTGCCTGGCTTCACTCACCAGGACTTTCACCTAGCTTCACTCACTAGGGTTTTCACAACTGCTTGGCTTCACTCACCAGGACTTTCCCACTGTCTGGCTTCACTCACCAGGACTTTCCCACTGCCTGGCTTCACTCACCAGGACTTATCCGTCTGCCTGGCTTTCCACATCCAGTCCAGAGAACAAGCTACCGAGCCCTCTCTGACCACAGTTCGGGGAACGAGCTACCGAGCCCTCTCCGACTTCCATCCGGTTCAGAGAACGAGCTCCCGAGCCCTCTCTGACCACAGTCCGGAGAACGAGCTACCGAGCCCTCTCCGACTTCCCATGTGCCAAGCTTCCATACTTGGACTTCTCCGTGCCAAGTCTCCATACTTGGACTTTTCCCGTGCCAAGCTCCCTGCTTGGACTTTTCACCATGCCAAACTCCCTGCTTGGACTTTTCACCATGCCAAACTCCCTGCTTGGACTTTTCCCATGCCAAGCTCTCTGCTTGGACTTTTCCGAGTCAGGTCAACTCACCTCGGGTCAACCAGGTCAACCTTGACCACAGGTTGCACCCACAATCTCCCAAGCTTGTATCCTTGTAAAACATCAAGATACAACTTTTCTGTTCACGTCAAACATTGTCAAACATAACTCGTCAAATATCAAAACACAACTCGAGTCAAGTCAACTCGAGTCTGGTCAACCAGGTCAACCTTGACCTAAGGTTGCACCAACATGTGGGACTTCTGACAATCCATTATTATTCCTCCATTCCTAGATCACCACATATTAGGAGGAAGGAATAAGGAGAATCGCCCACGACGTCCACTACTTCACCATTCACTGATTGTCATGCAAATAGAGAGAGGAATCAAGGGAACCAATTCTGAAACCTTATTCATCAATCGCCGTGTATTTTAACTAGAAACTTTGGAACTAATTATTCAAGAAAGGTGATTCTTGCATTAAGAGTGGATTATGCTGCCCAATATGAGGTGATATTTCATAGAAAATACTCCAATACTCAATAGAAGATATTCCAGAGTTTAGTGGAAGATACTTCGATACTTGGTAGAAGATATTCTAATGTTGATTAAGATATCCCAAATTTTGATGGAAGATACTTTGATGCTCAGTGGAAGATTTCTTGGAGCCTGTGGAAGATACTTTGATATTTGATAGAAGATATCCGGGAGCTCAGTGGAAGAGACTTTGATACTCGGTAGAAGATATCCCGGAGCTCAGTGGAAGATACTTCGGCGTTCGATGGAACTCGATAATATTGTTCAACGGAATAAATTGATTTCCAGAGCTTCATAGATTTGCTTACAGTAGCTTTATAGTATCATTTACTGTAGCAGTATGGTACCTTAGCAACTGGGAGTGCTTAGAAAAATAAGTTGCTTTCCAGGAGCACCGTAACCACACATTTATTATTGTATTCATGCTCGAGACCAAGATCGGCTCAAGGCATAGTCCATTAAGGTCTATGTCTAGGGCCTTTAATATATTGGGGCTCATAAATTTTATATATATATATATATATACTTATATAAATTAAATATGAATATTAATTTTAAAATATATGAGTTTGGATATTAAATATTTAAAATTATGGTTAAAATATATTTTAGTCTAGATTTATTTTCATTAATAATTTTAATTTTTTACTATCTAAATTATATTTAGTCAAAAATTTTAAATTTTTTATAAATTAAATCTAGATTTTTTTAGTTTTTTACTCGTGTTAGATTTAATTGATAATTTTAATTTTTTACTATTAAAATTAGATTTGTTTGGTATTTTTTTATTAAAATTTAATTAGTAATTTTAAATATTTTACTGATAAAATTTTAATTTATTAATCAAAATTAAATTTGGTTAATAAATTAAAAATATTTATTGGTTATACTTAATTAATATTTTTTATAAAAATACTTTTAAAAGTTAAAAGTATATTTACTATTGTAGTATTATTTCTTTCTTAAATTTTATTTTTCTTTCACTATTTTTTTAATAATTCACCATTGATATTTTCTAGCTAAATATTTTTAACTAAATAAATTTTATTAATAATTTATCAAAGTTAAAATTGATAAAAAGATAGTTTAGTTCACAAAGCTCCAGTTAATACGGGATTCTTTGGAAGAATTTATTATATGCAGTGACTATATCTAGCACACAAACCTATTTCCTCTAGGTTATACAATAATTTTATCGCTGTTTCGAGACTTTCTTTCCTCTCGAAGTTAAAAATGATTGATAATTTTTTTTTAAAAAAAATATAATTAAAATGTATATTAAAAGTGTTACAATAATTTATTTCTTGATTTTAAATTAGTTAATATAAAATATTTTTTATTTTAAAAATTTTACTAATAATAAAAAAGTGAGGTTTGACGTAATATAAAGTTATTGCTATGTGACTTAATTAGTCATTGCTTCTAATTGTATAAATAATCATTGGCAATACATGAAATTGTCCTTTTAAATTTTACTAATAAAATTAAATGTTGCCCTCGGGACATGGTTGAGTTGGCTAATACGGGGTAGATATTATTACGCTCTCCTCGTAGTGGCCAATTGCAACCTGATCATAGGGTCGAACATGTTAGACTGTTAGGGTGATAAATTCTACCTTTTATTATAAGTAACAAAATTAAATATTTCTAATAATATTTATTTAAAAAATATTAAATTTTTATTTTCACCTAGAGCTTCAAGATTTATTTAAAAAATATTAAATTTTTTTTCGCCTAGAGTCTCATGAATGATTGAGACAACCCTGCTCGGGACAAGAATCTAACTCAGCTTCTCAGGGATAAATTCAAATTCTATCAACACCATTAGGAATAATTAATAATAAAAATAACATGTAGTGATGAATATTAATCGTTACGCCGATGGACGATACGATATCATCATAAGAATCATTATGGCTATAAAAGAAGAAGAGTTGTAATCAAAGACGGAATATACTTTTTCTTACTAATCATTTTTTTTATTTCTTTACATTTTTTTTCTTTTACAAATTCTCATTTAAGCATTCAAATTTCACCCAAACTCCTATTAATTAAGATCAATATTAGTATTCACGTGCAAGTAACGAAATCTCAATTACTTAATTGAAAACAAATGCCGCTTTCAGATCGAACCGATAGAACCGGTCAAACCGATCGAATCATCCCTCCATCGGATGGACCTTACGTTCCAATTCCATCCATAGCCAGTAACGTCTCATCTCTCCATCTCCTCACCGATTCGCTCTTTTTCGTCACTCATTTCGACCCACTCACTAACCGTCTGCAACACCGTTCATGGCTGCCGCTTCGCTGCTAGGACCGTCTCCTTCCCCCATCTCGTCCCCTCGCCGCCTCCTTCCCTCTTCCCTTCGCCTTTCTAGAGCCCCTCCTGCTCGATTTCGTCGCTCGTTTGCTGTCCCCGCCGCTTCTTCCTCCCCCACCTCCCCTCTGGAAGCTCTCATCTTCGACTGCGACGGCGTCATCCTCGAGTCGGAGCACCTCCACCGACAGGCCTACAACGATGCCTTCGATCACTTCTTCGTCCGCTGCCCCTCCTCCTCTTCGTCGCAGCCGCTGCACTGGGACTCCGATTTCTACGACGAGCTCCAGAATCGAATCGGCGGTGGGAAGCCCAAGATGAGATGGTACCCGCCCGTACTTTTAATCGATTTCTAGTTGAGGAACTGCTGAGTAATTACCCTACGGGGATGGTGTAGGTACTTCAAGGAAAATGGATGGCCTTCTTCTTCGATCTTTGAGACACCACCGTCCAGCGATTCTGAAAGGGAGAAGTTGATCGATGTCATCCAGGCAAGTAAAGTCGGTGCCTTTGTTGTTCATGAAGACATACGATTGTTTGATGAAAAAGAACCGGAATTTCCTCTCTTCCAGTGCGGAACAATCTCACGCAGATAAAAAATAAATAAAAAATCAATTTGATGGCAGATTGTTATTAAACACTGATCTATATATGTGTTTGATACATTCGCCATTTATTTCTGATGTTGGACGATCATGCAATTTTATAATTCATTTTTCAGGACTGGAAGACTGAAAGATACAAAGACATAATCAGGTCTGGTTCTGTAAGTATTGATTTCTTACCATTCATCAACTGAGTATTCTATTACTATAAATCACGCATGTAGTTTATCTTTAACTGCGTTGTAAATGTCGGCACCTCTGTTTGCCTAACAGGTAGAGGCTCGACCTGGTGTCCTGCGGCTGATGGATGATGCCAAGGGTGCGGTAATACATTTTGAAGGCGCATGCCATAACTAATTGTACAACATTATATTTCTCTAATTGTGATCTAATTCTTGTTAATTATGTTTCACATACAGAATTTGCCTAACTAATACTTTATGTTTATGTGCATTTGATGATTAGTTTTGTTATGAGCCTTTATTATTAACCATTATATTGTTGTTCCATCTGAAATTTCAGGGTATTAAAGTTTCTGTTTGCTCTGCAGCAACTAAGAGTTCGGTTATTTTGTCACTTGAAAATCTTCTTGGACTCGTAATCCTCTTTTCTGACTTTAACATAACATCTATCATTTAGGTGCACAATCTGATATGCTTATTTATGACATACATTTTTATTATTGCAGGAGAGATTTCAAAGTCTTGATTGCTTCCTTGCAGGTAATATTAACATGTCCTGATCCATATGAGTCAAAAAGATTTAGCCTCTTTCCATTCCTAGGATGTTGAGAATAGGATTTAGACTCTATTAGTGAATGAATAATATCCAGTTTGATCCTCAGATATGCCCTGATCTTGTTTCTTCATTGAATCTAAGATATGAAGTGCATCCATCCAGGACATTTGCTTGGGTGTGCAATATCCTAAAAAATTATTTGGATTCTCTCTATATTTCTTTATTACATGAGTTGACTATACTCCTGGTTTTTAACAAACAATGCTCCGTAGGTGACGATGTCAAAACAAAGAAGCCTGATCCCTTGATTTATGTTACAGCTGCAAAGGTAATTCGAGAAAAGCATAAGTACAAATCTTCATATGTGTCTTGTTTCCTTTACT
This sequence comes from Zingiber officinale, assembly GCF_018446385.1. Classification (NCBI taxonomy): domain Eukaryota; kingdom Viridiplantae; phylum Streptophyta; class Magnoliopsida; order Zingiberales; family Zingiberaceae; genus Zingiber; species Zingiber officinale. Next base: position 82,358,841 of record NC_056000.1, on the reverse strand, counting down.
GTATTTATAAAAAAAAAATACATTTGTTATTTGACACTCAGAAACTAGGTGTGCAAGCAAGCAACTGCTTGGTAGTGGAGGATAGTGTTATTGGGCTACAGGCAAGGCTTCTTACTATCTGTGCATGAATGATGGTTACTATTGTCCCTGACAAGAAATCTCCTTGAACAGGCAGCTACTGGAGCTGGAATGTCATGTATAATTACTTACACATCTTCTACTGCAAATCAGGTGAGAGTCCATGCTCGCAAGACACTAGATTCACTTTCGTAGAACACTTATAGCTTGTAGTGCTAACAGTTTTCTTAACATTTATATCAGAACTTCAGTGATGCAATTGCAACATATCCAGATTTAAGTGATGTCAGGTATGCATCATGTTGAACTGGAATGTTTTTTTTCATAACATCTGCTTTACAGTGGTTTTCCCCTTCACCTATCAGGCTTGAAGATCTTATATTGTTACTTCAAAATGCTCTGATTGCTGCAAGCTAGTTGGATCAATCTGATACGGCCAATGAAATATAATTTGGGCCATGGTATCATTTCCTTTCACTATTTCTTTGAGCCTTGTGGTTCCATTGATTGGCCATCATTGTAGCTGGAAGAAAATTACTATGTAACTTGTTTAAAGAAAAACAAATGGAAAGTTTAATGTCAGGGATTTAGCATTCTTACACATTCATAAATCATCCACTTTAAACTAGCAGCTAAAGTAGAAGAAATTTGTTTGGGTAGGAATGAAATCCACACCCATTTTTAATAAGAGTATCAAAAGTTCTTCTCTCGTTCATGCCTCTCTATTTTAAAACTCCATCTAATTTCAATGTACTTTTACACTTGTAGGTGCACTCCAGACACTGAGGACTGAGATGATTTTTTAATTGCAAGTCTCAAAGAAACTGGGATTTTAGTCTGGCACGAAACTATGATAAAATATTCTCTTTTATAAACTTTGAAAGTTGTTAAATTGGGTTGCAAGAGTAGTGTTGTATACTGATTCAATAAAACATTTCATTTAATTTTAAAAAAATATTCGGAAATAGTCACATTTAATAATTAGCTGTGAAATAAGGGCAATTATTGCCGAGAAACACCGTGCAACCTCCTTTTCAATGTCGTTTCCGTCTCTTCCTGAGAATAGCCGAGTTTACTATCACAAATTTATAGAATTGAAATCCTAACGAGAAATTATTGTTCTATTTGATGTTAATTTTAATTTTCTGATTTATTCTCTTCTAATGACGTGGGACGCGAATTTTGCCCATTCCCTCGTAATTTATCTTTGCTATTCCATGCACAATGAAGAAAAGAGAGAGAGCGCGTTAATTCTATTTTGGATTATTGTTTTTGTCTTAATTCACTCAGTTCGTTTAAATGATTTCTCTTTCATGTTAATTTTATTAGAAAATAAAATTAAAAAGTCACAAAAAGCTAGTCTTTACTCTTGAGTCTTGTTCTTCCGGTCTTAGTCTTGTTATTCCTTGCGACGCAGATCTCGTTAACTGCAACACGCGCGCGAGAGACAGAGAGAGAAAGAGGAGGAGAGCAGCAGGCAGCAGCTTGTAAGACACGGAAGGCAGATTGATCTCTTCTGTCCTTTTCTTCTTGCGATTCTGTCTCAAGTTTGCTTCTTGACTTGCGCTTGATTCGAGACTTAGGTTTTGTTCTACTGCAATCCGAATCTGTGATTCGATTGGGCGGCACTAATAGGTAGGAAACGGAATCCGAGATGGAAATTTGCTTACTATACTGAACTTGAACTGGGGTAAAGCAATTCCCCCTTTTACCAATCTTTTTCCTTTTTTGCAAAAGAATGAGGTAGATGTGCATTCAATGCCGTTCAAAGATGCATGACTGGCCAAACTCTTTCTTGCTTCTTTTCTACTGTCGTATTCCTGTTTTCACATTTCCATTTTTTTCTATAGGTATGGGACGAAGGTGACGTCGAGACCTCTCTACCGTTGGGTTTCTGGTGGTGGAAATAGCAGCGGTTCCGCAGGGCATGATCCATTTGATATGAGCTTCCGAGGGAAGGTTCTGGGGGAGAAAGGATTTAGCCATGAATCCCTGAGCACCCTCAGATGCTGGCAAAGCCTCATCTTTGCTTTCCTTAAGTTGAGTCTAGTTGTATTAGTAGTACTATCTCTCTCTGGTCTTTCTATTGGGTCATCTCCATCTCCATCTCCATCTCCACCTCCTCCCGGAGTAATATCTATCACCACTACCGGCGATTGCAAGAACAGGTTGTCAGTGATCTCACGCAGATTGGGAAGCTATCTCTTGGGATTGCACGTCTGAAAGAACTAGAATTTTGTCCACCTCAGTATGAAAGTTATGTGCCTTGTAATAACAATGTCTCACAGAACCTTGATTCTGTAGATCCAGTGGTACAAGTCGAGTATAAGAGAAAATGTTCACGTGGCACCAAGCAAGGTTGTTTAATTCTCCCTCCAAGGAATTATAGTATTCCACTAAGGTGGCCAAGTGGGAGGGACTTTATCTGAGAGGATAATGACAAAATCACCGGACGAGTGTTCTCTGCTGGCAGCTTGACGAAGACGTAAACTGAATTTTGTCATGTTTTAATCTTATTTTGGTTTCTATTACTTAGTAGCACTTGGAGCATTTCACTAATAAGCTGTGCGTAGGTAGGATGATGGTGGAGAAAGAACAAATCTCCTTCCAATCTGGCTCCATTATGGTTGATGGTGTAGAAGATTATACCCATCAAATAGCCGAGATGATTGGGCTGCAAGAATCCAATTTCCTTGCAGGTGGGGTTAGTATTTGTGTCCACTTAACTTTGTTTTTCATCTAGCTGTGATCTCTTTTGCTGATGTAAGGGAGAAAATTGAACTAAGAAAATAAAGATTAGTGTGCATAAGTTCATTGTTTTTCTATTTCTCTAAGGGTGACAATTAAACAAGGTTAATTCTTGTCTATGAGTTGCATTTGTTCTCTTCTCTGGGCACAGATCTTTTTTGCACGCTTATCTATGGTTTCCAATATCTAGCCATAGGGCACAGATCGATTGCACGCCTATCATCATGAATTTGTGCTTTGAAAAAACTTCATTTTTACTTATTCTGTCAATGGGTTTATTAGGTTAGATGATGAATCATATTTAAGAACCATTTGAAACTCAAGCTTTAAACTATAGTCATAAAAGGTCATGGCAAATTTGAAGCATATATGTCAGCTATTTGCAGATAATTTGCACTTTTTTGGTGGCTCTCTAGTAGTAAAGTTTCACTAATTTGCAGATAAGAACTGTCTTAGACATTGGATGTGGTTTTGGTAGCTTTGGTGGGTATCTCTTCTCCAAACAACTCTTGACTATGCGCATTGCTAATTATGAGGCATCGGGCAGTCAAGATTGGGTCCTTTTCAACACAACAATTGTCATTTCCTTACCTTTCCTTTGATATGCTACACTGTGCAAGATGCGAGATTGAGTGGGATAAAAATGGTAAGTATTTATTACATTGATAAAATTGAAAGCTTAAAAATATCAGATGTGTTTTTTTTCCCTCTTGCAATCAACCTTAGCAAAAAAAATTTTCTGGATCTATAAGCAAAGTTTATATGAAAACAGTTAAACAACGCCTCTGAATTAGCCAATGAAAAGTTTCAGCGTGACTGATAAGCTGTGTTGTGATCCTTGTGTGGTGCAGCTGCAATGTGTAAGTGGCATGATTTGTTTTGCAATGACATAGAAATATTTATTTTCTCGATAACATTGTTTCACAAACCATGTGTTAGGTATCTAGATTTAGCTGGCATACTCTTAACGCTGAGGGTCATTGAACCTGCCATTTTATCTTAACTTTAACCATAGCTAGCATACCTTTATTGGAAATTCAATCTTGAACTCGGGGTCACTGTTTTACTGGTTGGATGATCAGATCAGTTGGCCATTAGCTTGGCCTGCATGTATATTTTTGAAGCTCTTTCTTTATATACCAGAGATCCAGTATAGATCCAATTAAAAAAAGATATATAGTTGAAAATTCAGGAATTATAAAATAGTCGAGTACTTAAAAAATGGCTATATTAATCTGGCTTAATGCTGAACTTGGGAAAAAAAATTATTTTGCAATTTATAAACAAATAGGATTCCCAATATTTTGCTTTTGGATCTGAGTATTGTTTTAATTCATTGTAAGTTGCTACACAAAGCTCATATTCTCCTAAAAGATATTGAAAGATTGATAAATTAAGCAAAGTTCATATCAAACACTTATGTAGCTTTTACTGAAGTGATGTTTCATGTTCAAAAGTAATAGGAGTATTTCTCTTAATCTTGCAATGTTTTAGAGGATTTTATTTAATGATTGTGATTTGTGTTTTGATATGCAAATGTGGTTTTAGATGGTTTCTTAGTTGAAGTCAATAGACTTTTGGTTGGACCGGCTGTTTGTGGTAGAAGCCATGATGTTGAATCTCCATATTACCAACCGTTAAATCCATGCATTTCAGGAATTTGAAGTCAGCGATGGATTCCCATCAAGTCCCGTACTCCTTGGCCTTGTCAAGCTAGATTGAACTGGACTGAGCTTGATCAATATGGCAAATATCAGATGTAGCTGATAAATTGTCTTAATTGTACTGACATTATTATCATCATCTTCCATATGGAATTGCTGTTGTAATATTTTCCACTCAGTAGGTTTACATCCTGAGGCCTTAACCGAGGATGCTGCAAACTGGAATTCAGTGATTCATAATTATTGGTCACTTGTATCACCTCTTATATTCTCAGATCATCCAAAGAGGACTGGGGATGAGGAACCCTCCCCGCCTTTTAACATGCTTTTCGGAATGTTCTTGACATGAATGCTCATTTTGGTGGTTTTAATGCTGCTTTGCTGGATGCTGGGAAACCTGCATGGGTGATAAATGTTGGGCTGACAAATGGTCCTAATTATCTTCCGTTGATTTTTTACAAGGGTTTTATCGGCGTTCAACATAATTGGTATTACACTCTAGAGACACTCTTTATCTATTGCATCCTCAAACTTGTGCATATTTGTTGTTATTTATATGAATGGAGGAAATTTAGAGATGAAATGAAAATGGCTAGTAGTTGTACTGGTTGTAGTATTCAAGTTAAACATTTGTGGTGTATGCTATTTGTCGAAGATATTTTGCAAAGTGATGAACTTTTATTTAGAATACACTTTTTAAGTTTGAATATGGGGATGAGATTTAGCTAGAAAAAATTTTAAAGTAGAACTAGGATTAACTCTTTGATAAACTGTAGCAACAACAAAAGAATCTGTGCCAATTACTGAAAGTTGTCGAGTGCCCTGATAAAATTAATAGTAAATATAGCTCTTCTAGTTAGTATATCCATCATGAGGGTATCTAAGACTTATTGTTAGGTGTCAAGCCTTCCCAACATATCCAAGAACTTATTATATGGTGCATGCTGAAGGATTGATGACTCATGTAGCTCGCCAAAAGCATAGATGTTCCACACTTGAGATGCTCTTAGAGATTGATCGCATTCTAAGATCTGAGGCATGTGTTCTTTTTTCTCCTTTTTACCTTCTTTTTCGATGGAAGTACTTTTTTGAAAATTCCTCATAATAGAATGTCTTTTTGTTTAATACCAGTTTTGACATTTTTATCAGAATATTGAAGTTATTGATTAGGGTACACCTATTCATAGACTTTTTAGGTTCGATCACAGTTATCCAACATACTTATTGCATAACTTCCTCCTGTTGGAGAGCACTTGTTGTATGACTCACTTGTATTTTCATTTTTTAATATAAGTTTTCACAGGGGTGGATGATCATTCGTGTTACGAGACATTTTGTTGAAGCTGCAAGATCAATGGCCACACAACTGAGAAGGGATGCTCGTTTGATGGAGCTCGATAGTGGCAACAACAAGAAGATCCTGTCCTTCAGGAAACAATAGTAAATAACTCGTACAATTACAACAACTTGGCATACGACAGAGTATTTGTTATTCCATAATTAACTTCAGATGATGAGAAAGCCAAATAAAACTAAGAGCATCTCCTTCATAGATAACCAGTTGAATACATAAGCCGAGCATGTTGAATGTCTTGAGCAAGAGAATTCATGTATCAACTACAAATACAATGATAAGTATATATATACACAGAGTGAAAATTACAAGCTAAGTAATGAAAAAAAGAATGTTTATATATATTAACAAAATGTTTCCAGTACAACAATTAATGTCTCAAGTAGAGAAGGAAACAATTCAGCCGGACAAGCTCCAGACTCTGAGCTCTCCAGTGGCATCGCCAGTAAAGAATAAACCACTAGGGTCACTTTTGACCACCTTCAACTCCTCACTAAAGTGAATTTGGCCCCTCTGCGTGAATCTGCAAAACAAGACCAAAGATTAAAGATCATGCTTATCGATTCTCTCATAATTTCAAAAGAATAAACATGACGATAAATCAATCTTAAATTAGCACATACGATGGCAAATCATAGAGACAAATGGAACGGTCACTGCGTGCACATATCAATACTGACTTAGCATTAGCATCGCTAATGCCGCAAAGAGAAATCACGCCCTGAAGAAACAAAAAGTAATTGAAGGTGAAATAACGATCACTAGAATATTAAAACTAGCTAGCTAGTGGGAATATTAAAAATTACTCACATTATTTTCTTGATGTGTATAAACTAGTTGCAACTGTTGACTTCCTTCGGAAGTGGCCCAAATCTGTACAAAGAAAAATTAAATGATTATTATAAATAAATGTTAATATTAAATCATGTACAATATAATAAATGAAACAATAAAGCAAGGAATATACTACTAACTTTTATTGAGTTATCAAGAGAGCAAGATAGGATATACGGTCCCCATGAAAGCAGCGACATCACTGATGATGTATGACCATTAATTGTTTGTATGCATTGTAACGAAGTGAGATCCCACACCTGAAGTCAAGTAAAAATAAAGGGATTAATTATAAAATGACCATGCATTATTCGAACATTTAATAAAAATAAAAATAATAATAATATTACCTTAATTGTGTGATCCATAGAACCGGAATAGAGTTTATCTTCATGCACTAGCAGTGACACTACTGGAAGTAGATGCCCATCGAGAGATGCCATCGGCTGTTCTGTAATTAATTCTTCTGAATTGAATTGCCAAGCCAAAATGGAGCCATCCTGTAACAATAAATACAAAAATGAGATTTATTGCATGAAAAGTCACATCAAATAATTTAATATTAAAACGTGATTAAAAATAATATATATATACCTGGATACCAGCAAAAACGAATCCATTCGAAGCAGCTATAGCATGAACTTGTCCTCCAAGTTCTTCGATTATATACTGAGTTTTGGTATGTGAATTGTAGGCCTGTCAATAAATTAATTAATTAAAATAAGATCAATTAGTAAGTCATTAAACGAAAACAATTTAATGAAATGTGAAAATAAATAAATAAATATATATGAGTCAGAAGTTCTCACTTGGAAAGAATCGAAGACGCCCATAAAGCTCCAATGTTGCTCAGTGAGGAGGGCTCCAACTTCAGCACCCATAATGTTTACACGAACACGCTGGAAAATGTTTAATGATTTTTAGGTAAACAAATTAATTAAAGAGGTAGTTAATTAATCATGTTAAACAGAATTTATATATTTTAATTAAATTCCATAAAATTAATTAATTAACCTGTCCGGTGAGTGAATCCCAGACGCTGATGGTTCCATCTTTGCTTCCTAGGAGCAATCTGTTTGTATCGGATGCTAATGCGATCCCAGATATGGCCTGTTAATTCCATCACCAAATCAATTAATAAAAACGAGCTAGAATTAATTAAATGAATAAGAATTCATGAAACAATTAATTAAAGAAAAAATTAAATGACTAAAGAATTTATAAAATTCAAACAATTTTTTTTTAAAAAAAATATTATTATATCGGTAATTATCACCTGTTGATGCCCCCGGAGCGTGGCCAGAAGAGAGCAATTGCTCTCGTTACGAACCGTGTCCCTGTCAGCGGCGATCTTATTCTTATCATCAGCGATGACCTGCTACATCAGAATAATAAGATATAATTAAATGAACAACAATATAATTGAATTTGAACAAATAATAATAATAATAATAATAATAATAATAATAATAATAATAATAATAATAATAAATAAATAAATAAATAAATAAAAACCGAGACGATGACCTGCTGATTCGCTGGGGCAGTGTCGGCGACTATCTCCTCGGCGAATGACTCAACAGGTCTCGGTCTCTCAACAGTATAGAGGTTGGCTCCGGAGGAAGCATGCGGCGAAACAACGGAGGAAGCAGTATTCTCTCCCCTCCATGCGAGATCGGTCTTGTCGTTCGTCACCGGAGCAGAGGGAGGCTCCAGGTTGCGCTTGCCCTTTGTTGCCGGAGCAAACGGGGGCTGCAGATTGCGCTTGGCGTTTGTTGCCGGAGATGACAACGGGGTCTGCAGATTGCGCTTGGCGTTTGTTGCCGGAGATGACAACGGGGTCTGCAGATTGCGCTTGGTGTTTTTCTCCGGAGCAGATGGGGGCTGTTCGGCGTGGAGGAAGCGACAAGGTCGACGGTTGCATCGACCCGCGCGCCAGAAGACGCAAGGGACCGCCACCGGCGGCTTCTGAAGAACCACCCTCTTGTTGCGAAGGAGAACACACGATTCCATCTCCGCCGCAATTGATCGAGAGAAAAGAGTTGTGGATTGGGGAGGAAGGAATTGAGGAATGATTACGAACACGCTAGGTTAAAACATTTATATGTAATCCTAAAATGGCGGGATGTTTGATAATTAGGCGGGTTAATGTCAGTGCCACTGGGCTATTTACTCAACTTTAAGTCTAACACTTTTTAAAATTAAATCGTTAGTTTTTAAACTTTGTAAGTAAAAAAGTTAAATCTTATCCATAAATGATACTTTAGAAACACTCTACTAAACCAATTACATCTTGACTTGGATATTAAGGAAGATTATGGATTGCTTTTTCCAAATTAAACTTAGTCAGTAATATTTGAAATTATCGTACAAATTAAATTTAATAAATAAAAAATTAAAATTATCTATAAAATAAATTTTAGCGGTAAATAATTATAATAATTTACTGATGCGATAATGATGAGGGATCCTACCCTGCTTTCATGGTGGAGGTCAAATGAGGTCAAAGTCAAGGCGGTCAATGCGAAGGACCGTCTCTTCGGTCGAGCGGCGCTGCTCGACGACCAGGAAGTCTTCAGCTTCTGGGCGAGAGCCCGAGCCTCCTTATTCTTCTCGTCCAGGTAGGCGATAGCTCGATTCTTCCTCGTGTTCGCCGACTCGATCTTGTTATCAAAAGTGTTTACCTACTTATTTAGTCGCTCGAGCATGGTGGCCTGCCCAGTGCTCTTTACCCGTTCGGCCTCGAGCAGCTTCTCGCTCTTCTCCAGAGCGGCTTGGAGTCGGGCTACCTCAACGTCGATTTTTTCCTGAGCGGCGAAGGATTGGTCGTTCGATGCCTTCAACTGCTTAACTTCCTTCTCCAGAAAAGCGAGCCTTTGGCACATGGTCAGACTCTCCACCCAGTACTGCGAATCAGTAAAAAAGAGTTCGTGAGTACCGATCGGAGGTAAATTATGAATTTACATTAAAATGTTGGATCGAGAATTCGCTATAGGGGGTGAATAGCGATAAAAAAATTTATCGAGTTACGAGCGGAAAAATCAAAAGACAATAATGCTAACAAGATTCGTTTTACTTGGTTCGGAGCCTTTGTCGACTCCTACTCCAAGGCACACACTCGTCGAGTGTTTTCGTTGGACAAGCCACTAGCAATTCAAAAAGGTATTACATAATTGAATTACAGGAAATTGCTAAAAGAAATTCCCACAATAATAATAAGGAAAAGAAGAAAGAAATAAGACACTTTGTCAGAGTAGCCTCGTGGCATCGCAGGAGCACAGCAGAGCACGTGATAGAAGATCTTGTTGTTATACTTTTGCTCCAGCCTTCACCCTCCTTATATAGGAGGTTCGGGGTGCCTGGATCCCTTCGGGGCGCCCTGAATGTGACGTAGCCGAGCCAACCAGGTGCTCCATATGGCGAAGCTCGTTGGGGATAATTTTTGCATTCCTGGCGCTCGGACCCTTGTTTTCCAGCAGTTTCTTTCCTGCAAGAAAACGTTAGTCCGAGGCAAATATTAATTATATATCTTGCAAAACAGAGTGTTAACACATGATCAACATGAAATATTAATTAGACTCCGTCTCATCGAGACCGGAATCTAATCAAGATCTCAACTTAGATAGGGGTGTAATTGAGCCGAGCCGAGCCGAACTCTTGGATGTTTGAGTTTGACTCGTTTATAATCGAGCCGAGCTTGAGCTTTATTTAGCGAATATATTCATGGCTCACGAGCTTATTCGAGCTTTTATCGAGCCTAAACGAGCTTAATAAATATAAATTATAAATTTAAATATTCATTAAAAAATAAATTATATATTTTAAAAAATTTATAATATTCTTGTTAAAATTTATAATTTTATTCTAATAAATAAATTAAATATATTTGTTTATGTTTTGCATAAATAGAGTGTAAAATCTATATATTCAATATTAAAACTATTATTTTTTTAATTTAAAAGTTGATTTATGAGCTTAACGAACATGTTTACGAGCTAACGAGCCGAATATTGTGAAGCTTGAGCTTGGTTTGTTTATCTTAACGAGCCTCATTAAACGAGCTCAAACGAGCTTTTATCGAAAATAGCTTCGAATAGCTCACGAGTGGCTTGACTCATTTACATCCCTAAACTTAGAGTTCCGAAATGGTTCTAAGTTGAATCGGTGTCTAAGTTCCCTTCCCGGGAACGCGTCCTCACAGTCACTCTCCTCCAGTGACTTATCTTCACTTACCTACTAGACGTCCGGTCAGCCCGTCGACCCATCGACCCGTATGGACTTTGTGCCAGCTATCCGATCAGCCCGTCGACCTAGCTGGACTTCGTGCCAAACGTCCGGTCAGCCCTTCGACCTGTCTGGACTTCGTGCCAGCTATCTGGTCGGCCCATCGACTTAGCTGGGCTTCGTGCCAGCTATCCAGTCGACCCGTCGACCTAGCTGGGGTTCGTGCCAGACATCCGGTCAACCCGTCGACCTGTTTGGACTTTTACACACTTGATCAAAGTGTTTAGAACACAAATGAAACTAACTTAACCTACTTTGTCATTTCATCAAAACTTGAGTTAGACCGTTAGTGCTAACCGCACCAACAATCTCCCCCTTTTTGATGTAATGACAACCTGATTAAGTTATTGAAAAATATGCAATTAAAACAATCAATTTGGTTTTTTTAAGTTAACCTTTATTTTAAATTTGGTAGTTTGTTGTTTAACTAACTTAACCACCTAACTCTCCCCTTTTGGCATTCATCAAAAATAAACATAGATCAAATGATAGTTTAAAATGTAAGGAAGTCTACAAATATAAGTCAGATTGACTTGGGGGATTTGAAAACATAGAATATTTTATTTGAAACCTTAGTTTTTAGTTTTCTAAAAATAACTAAGTTTTAAAACTTTAGAAAGATAACTTTTTGAACTTGTAACAAAATTTTTAAAGATAAAATTTGTAAATTTAACCTAGTTTTCGAAATTAGCTTTGCAAACATAATTTTCAAATATAGCATTTTTACAAAAGGGAGATTATTAAGGCTAAGTCCAATTTTCAAAACTAAATAAGAATTTATTTTTCAAGACTCAATTTGTAAAATCCAACTTTTTGAATCAAATTTCAAAACTATGTTTGGAAAATCCAACTTTCAAAACAAACTTTTGAAACGATTTCAAACCTAAGTTTGTAACCTCCAATTTTTAAAATAAATTTTCAAAAATATGTTTTCAAAAGCCAATTTTTTAAAGCTAAGTAGAATATAATTTTCAAAACGCAGTATGAAAAATCTAAATTATAAAATCGAGTAAAGTTTATTTTTCAAAATCAACTTTTCAAACCTAAGTTTGTAAGTTCTAAATTTCAAAACTAAGTAGATAAATATGATTTTCAAAATTAAGTTTGAAAAGTTTAAAGTTTGAAACTAAATAAAATCAATTTTCAAACATAAGTTTAAAACAATCTAATTAAGGAAATCTAATTTTCAAAACTAAGTTTGAAAAATCCAAACAAAATTTTTGTTTTTTAAAAAAAACTTAATTTTATAAAAGTTAGTGTTAAAAAGATTTAAAAAGAAATATTTTTCAAAAATTAATTTCAAAATAAGTATAAAAATAATTAATCCTCCCCCTGAACCTGACATTACAAAAACTGTCTAACCAATTAGCTACTTACTGACTATTAGAGGATAGCAACATTCACTTGGTTAGTCATGTTAAGTCTAATTGTAATCAATTAGTGTTTGACTAAACTGAATAACTTAACCTGATTAATGTTTGTTTTGTATTTAACGCCCAGACTTATGTCGATGCACTGAAATAAGCATCTTAAATCCAGACAATTTACCTATGTATCTCACCCCTTTCTATATTCGGCAATCACAAACAAGGGAATCCTAGGGTGTTGGTGGGATGCTCAAGTACTAGCCCTAAGAGAACATGCTTTCTAAGGAATTATTCTAGTCTAAGGCTAAAACTGTTTTAAAATTCTAAAAATGAGAAGTTTTTACAAAAAAAATAAAGACTTTATCCTAGAATTTGAAAGCACTATTTTTTAAAATAGATTTTGTAATTTAAGAGTCCTAGTCTATTAAACACATTCCTAATTTTCTACGTAGATTGCTAAATTCACTTTCAGGGAGGGGTTTGGTAAATATGCCAGCTAAATTAGATTTGGACTCAATGTACTTGAGTTCAATATCTCCTTTAGTGACATGATCCCTGATAAAGTGGTGCCTAATTTCAATGTGTTCGGTTCTTGAATGATGCATAGGATTTTTTATTAAATTAATTGAGCTAAAATTATCAATTAACACTTTTACATTTGTAAGGTTTAAGTTAAAATCTTTTAAGGTGTGCATCATCCATAATAGTTGTGCAACGCATTCTCCTATAGCTATATACTCTGACTCAGTTGTAGATAGAGCAACACAGTATTACTTTCTACTAAATCAGTTGACAAGTGATGTACATAATAGTTGACATCCACCACTTGTGCTCTTGCGGTCTAATTTACACCCAGTGTAATCTGAGTCAGAATACCCTATTAATTCAAAATTATTAGTTCTACGATACCAAATTCCTACATTTGATGTTCTTTTAAGGTATCTAAAGATTCTTTTGACTTAAGTCAAATGAGATTCTTTAGAGCATGTTTGGTATCTAGAACACATAGTAACTACAAATAAAATATCGGGTCGACTTGCAGTTAAGTATAGTAGGCTACCTATGACACTCCTATAGTATTTTAAGTCAATGGATTTTCCATTAGGATCGTCATCAAGGATTGTGTTAACTTCCATAGGTGTTTTTATTTCTTTACTATTTTCCATCCCAAATTTTTAAGTAATTCTTTAGTATATTTTTGTTGATAAATATAATTTCCCTCATTTGTTTGTTTGATTTGTAATCTTAAAAAGTAAGTTAATTTTTCTACTTAACTCATTTCAAATTTTTGTTCCATTAGATTTGTAAATTCTTTTAAAAATTCTGAGTTGGTTGAACCAAAATTATATCATCTACATATATTTGGGCTATAAAAATATCCTCTTTTATTAATTTCACAAATAGGGTTGGGTCAATTTGACCTTGGTTGAACCCTTTGGATATTAGATAAGAGGTTAGTCTTTCATACCATGCCATGGGTGCTTGCTTAAGTCCGTATAAGGCTTTCTTTAATTTAAAGACATAGTCAGGGTGTTCTAGACTTTCAAACCTAGGTGGTTGTCCTACATAGACTTCTTCTTTTATCAGTCCATTTAGAAAGCCTGATTTAACATCCATTTGATACAGTCTGAACCCTTTATAGGTTGCATAACTGAGTAACATTCTAATGGACTCTAATCTAGCTACTGAGGCATAAGTTTCATCATAGTCAAGTCCTTCTACTTGACTAAACTCTTTAGCAACTAGCCTAGCTTTATTTCTAGTAATTTCCCTAGTTTCACTTAATTTATTTCTAAATACCCATTTTGTTTCTATTATCTTTTTATTTTTGGGTGGTGGCACTCAGTCCCAAACTTTATTTCTTTCAAATTGAGATAGTTCCTCTTGCATAGCAATGACCTAATTTGTATCAAGTAAAGATTCAGCTACGGTTTTAGGTTCAATTTGTGAAATCAAAGGAATTTAGCTCAGGTTTCTAAAGGATGACCTAGTCTGAACCCTTAGGTCTGGATCACCAATTATTTGGTCAATTGGATGATTTGGGTTGACTCTTATGGTTCTAGGCTGTTGATTCTCTTGACGTTCTTCTTCCTCTTTGTGATTGGTTCCTTCTTGATTACTATTTCCTTGAGTAAACTCAATTGGTCGAAGTTGGGTTTGTTCTAGGTTTTGTTTAGATTCCTCAAATTTTACATTGGTAGTTTCTTCAATTCTTAATGTAACCTTATTATAGATTCTGTAACCCTTACTATTTAGTGAATATCTTACAAAGATTCCATTTTCTATTTTAGAAGTGAATTTTCCTAAGTGTTCTCTAGTGTTTAGTATGAAGGCTGGACACCCAAATACTTTAAAGTATTTTATATTGGATTATTTATTATAATATATTTCAAAAAAGGTTTTGTTATGTGTTTTATTTATTGTTATTCTATTTTGTACATAGCAGGCTGTGCTAAGAGCTTCTGCCCAAAAGTGCTTAGGTAGATTATATTCATTTAGCATAGTTCTAGAGGCTTCAAGTAGAGTTCTATTTTTCGTTTCTACAATTCCATTCTGTTGGGGAGTTTTCGGACATGAAAATTCATGATGATATCTGTTTTCAAGAAAGAATTTATTAAAGTTATTGTAAAGCCCGAAAAATTCCCGAATTTATTTTAGAATTTTTCTATGATTTTTCTGGAATTTTTAGGTATTTTTCCGGAATTTTCCGAGTAGCGTAAGTAGCAAAAATAATTAATTAAGCAAAACGGTCTAAGCGGGAATCGAACCCGGGACCTCTCGGGTCCGCTAAACCATTAGTTAGCTTTAGAAACCGGTGAACCAGCCGGGCCATATTGAGAGAAAAGAGAACCGATTTTATTTATATTAGAGTTGGTTCAATTGAACCACTTAATATAAATAGGAGAATTAGGTTGGTTTGGGTTATTTTTTTAGATTTGTGGTTCGGCAATCCTTCTCCCCGACACCCATCCACGCCGCCCCTCTCCTCTCTTCCTCATTCTCTCGGCGCCAATTCAAGAAGAGCCTAGGGATCTTCTCCAAAGGTCCCAAGTTCACCATCCGGCAACGATTTCAACACAAGGAAGATTCCTCCACGAGTAGAGCACGTGGACGCGAGGGAATCGTCGAGAAATCGTCTTCACCGAAATTTCTAGCGGGTAGATTTGTAAGGAAATTAGCGTACGAGGTAAGAAACCCCTCACCTGCGGTATAATAGCTCCGTTTGTTTATATGCATTAGTTATTAGCTATATGTGTAGTTTCCGGCACCTAGGATGTGTTTTAACCCTTCTCGAAGATTAGGAATTTAGTTAGCACCTTTAGAAGGGCCGGACACGTTTATTCTCCTTCAGTTGGAGATCATAGACGCGGTTGGGTGCCTAGAGGTGTCTTTCCTGATGCAGAGAGGGGTTGAAGCACACCAAGTGTTCGAAAAAGGGGTTAGTTTAGCTAATTACCCTTCAGTTATGTTTATTAGCCCAGTTAAATGCATTAGTAGCATTTAAATTAGTAACTTTGCTCACTACAGCTTATATGGGACTATGGTCCAATGGGTAGGCTCCCACAGTCGCCTCTAGGTTCAGATAACCTAGCTCTAGGTTCAGATAACCTAGAAACAGCATGTTATATCAGTTAGCTATAGATATTAGTATTTTATTTTCAGTGGCACTGTACTGGATTAGATATCCATTGGGTTGGACTCCCACAGTCGTCCCTAGGTTCAGACAACCTAGTAAACCCTGCTAAATTCGGGACTTGCAACCCCGGGTCTAGTAGGGATGCGCGCACAGCAAGTACAGTTGCCGGGCCCAACAACATGTTTATTATTTTCACTTATTATGTATTAGTTTTCAAAACTCAAAAACAGTTATGCTAGTTGAGTTTGATTGCAGCTTCAGTTTAGTTAGTTTAGCTCAGTATTATATTTCAGTTCAGTTCTCTATGTTAGCTTTATAATTGGTTGTATGCTATGCCATGACTAGTTCAGTATGCCATGTTTATATGATTGTATGCCATGCCATGCTAGCCTGTCCAGTATGTTTTCGAATAGCATGTTTTCAAATCATAAACTGCATCGTATGCATGATTTTGTGAGGTAGATGGTTTCTTACTAAGCGTTATCTTACAGATACTACTTTTCTTATACTGCAGATACAGGTAAAAGAAAAGTGGATTAGCAGTGGAGGCTGGAGGTCAATGCAGATGAGGGTGTGTGTGTGTGGAACTGGAATAAAAGATCTCAGGGATCTAACAAGTTTTAGTTATGCATTAGAACTCGTTAGCATTTACTTTCATCTTATTAGTTTTGATACTTTCACTTTCATGCAATTTAGATTTGGGACGCATTGAACTATGAAAGAATGTTTTAAAATGTCAGTAATCATGTTAGAATGTTATTACATGTTGTTAGAATAGTTTCTGATGCATTAGTTAGAGGTTATGTGGGGTTTTGGCACGCCAAAGTGCTGAAATCAGAATTCTCGAGTGAAATCAGACACTGATCGGTCTCCAGACCGATCAGAGTCTGAGCTGTTCCACTGGATCGGTCAGCCGACCGATCCAGCGAGATACAGTAGCCTCGAAGAGATTTCCAGGTGCCTGGATCGGTCAGCCGACCGATCCAGCTCGATACAGTAGCCTCCAGGAGAACTGCGAGTGCCTGGATCGGTCAGCCGACCGATCCAGCCATTCCTGGATCGGTCTGCCGACCGATCCAGCCACTCCTGGATCGGTCTGCCGACCGATCCAGTAGCGTACAGAGTCGCAGTATAGTTTGGGGATCGGTCGATGGAACGATCCAGCCCTGAACAGAAGTTGAGCTTTGTGGATCGGTCAGCCGACCGTTCCAGAACCCTTCTTCCGTGCCAGTAGTAAGCTGGAATGATCTTTGGATCGTTTCGATAGCCCAATCGACCCACGGGTCGATTGAAATGTCTGATTACAGTTAGTAGAATATCCGAGAGGCATAGATTGTCTTTCCTAGCACGGGTACAGTAATTAGTTAGCAAAATTTTAATTAGCCCAGCTTTCCGCACAGTATAGCTTAGCAGTAATGTAGCGATTCGCCTTACAGCCTAGTAGTTAGAAGGCGGGTCGTTACAGAGTGGTATCAGAGCAGTGTTCCATACTTCCTACACACACATCAGCATTGTACCTGCAGCTTCCAAGTAAGAATACCTCTACTCTTTTTATTGTTCTTGTTTATAGTTACAGTTCATGTTATATGCTTCTTGCTTATAGTTACAGTTCATGTTATATGCTTATTGCCGGTTAGTACATGATAGTTTAAACATGATATCAGAAATTATATAACTGTGATAGTATTAGTTATACATATGTTCTCTATGTCATTAGAAATGGCACGAGGACGCCCAGCTAGAAGGGCACTAGCCACCGAGCCCCAGCAAGAGGCAGGCAGGTCAGTGCCCCCCCCAGACCCGACAGCGTTAGCGGCTCAGCTAGCTGAACAGCAACAGGAAATAGCCACCTTAAAGGCTAACCAGCAGAATACCCCCACCGTCACCCCGGAACCGAATCTGACGACTCCAGTAGTCTTAGAGGTTCCACCAGCTCAGCCTACAGCACCAGCACCAGCACCAGCAGTCCCAGCAGCTGAGCTAAGGAAGGAAGCATATCTGATCCAGTGGCAGAGAGTCAAGCCAGAGAACTTCTCAGGCACTAGTGAACCATGGGATGCTCAAGCCTGGTTCAAAACACTGGAGAGCACGATGGAGCTTCTGGACTGGCCAGAACACGAGAAGGTGAAGTGTGCCTCCTTCTGCTTGACAGGAGATGCACGCATGTGGTGGGAAAGGATCAGAACGAAGCGCCCAGTGAATCAGATGTCATGGGGGGACTTCGAGAAGGAATTCTTCGAGGAGTTCTTTCACATGCGGGTTACCAATCGCCACTACGACGAGTTCACGGAGTTTCGTCAGGGCAACCTTTCAGTAGAGGAAGCCGTGAAGAAATTCAACAGGTTGGCTCGTCTATGTCCAGAGTTAGTTAGCACAGAGAAGGAACGAGTCTGGTTGATGCTCAAGATGCTGAGGCCAGAGATTGCAATGAACGTGGCTGGTGGCATTCATAGGCCACAAACCACAGAGGAGCTGGTGAGCAGTGCCTTGACCACAGAGCATTACCAGAACAGCATGAAGCAACAGAAGCAAGTCTCCTCAGAGTCCAAAGGCCAAGGAAGCTCTCACACTCAGAAACAGCAAGGCCACAGCTCTAACTGGAAAGGAAACTCCAACAGCAAGCGCAAATCAGGGAGTGACCCAAAAGGAGGGCCATCTAGCAAGCGACCCAGTTATCCAAAGTGTGCCACTTGTGGGAGATTCCACCCAGGGGTTTGTCGCAAGGGCACACGAGGATGCTTTGAATGTGGACAAGAAGGGCACATGGCCAAGCAGTGCCCGAACAAGACCGGTCTTCCTCAGCCACAGCAGATCCAGTATGCAGGCCAGCCAGCTCAGTTACATCAGATGCAGGCCGCTCTGGAGGGTCCACTCATCAGCCAGGGCCGATTAGAAGCCCCTCCAGCTATGGCGAATGCGAGGATCTTCTCACTCACCAGAGAGGACGTAGCAAATGCCTCGACAGTTGTCACAGGTCAGATTAGCATCTTTCAGTATAGTGCTACTGTTCTATTTGATACTGGGGCAACCCATTCATATATAGCCAGGGTGTTCTCCGAGAAATTAGAAATACCCCCAGAGATACTCAGCGGTCAGTTTCTGACGGCACTACCTTCAGGAGAGGTTATGACATCTACGCACTGGCTCAGAGCAGTGCCAGTCGTTATAGCAGATCGGGAACTCTTTTGTGATCTGATCCTGCTGGAAATGGCTGACTACGATGTCATCCTTGGGATGGACTTTCTGGTCAAATACGGTGCTTCCATAGAGTGCCGTAAACAGAAAGTCGTATTCCAACCCGAAGCAGAAGCACAGTTCGAGTACATCGGAGAACCAGAGAGAAAAGCCCGAAAATTTCTCTCAGCTATGAAGGCACGGAAGTTGATGGATTCGGGATGTACGGGATTCTTAGCACACGTAGTCAGCACCAGTCAGGACAGGGACCAACAGCTAGCAGAGGTCCGAGTCGTTTGTGACTACCCAGCAGTCTTCCCTGAAGAGCTACCAGGCTTAGCACCAGACAGGGAGATTGAATTTGAGATAGAGCTCATCCCTGGCACCAATCCTATCTCCAAGGCACCATACCGCATGGCTCGAGCAGAACTGAAGGAACTTCAGGAGCAGTTACAGGAGCTTCTTGACAAGGGTTTCATACGCCCGAGTCACTCACCATGGGGAGCGCCTGTGTTGTTCGTGAAGAAGAAGGATGGAAGCATGCGACTGTGCATAGACTACAGATCACTGAACCAGGTCACAATCAAGAACAGGTATCCTCTTCCCAGAATAGATGACCTATTCGATCAGCTGAAGGGAGCAGCAGTGTTCTCTAAGGTAGATCTCAGATCAGGTTATCATCAGGTAAAGGTCAAAGAAGGAGATATACCCAAGACAGCATTCAGAACCAGATACGGACACTACGAGTTCGTGGTCATGCCCTTTGGCGTGACCAATGCTCCAGCTACATTCATGGATCTCATGAACAGAGTATTCAGGGAGTATTTAGATAAGTTTGTTATTGTGTTTATCGATGACATTCTTATCTACTCAGGAACTCAGGAAGAACATGCAGAGCACCTGAAACTAGTATTGCAGACACTTCAGCAGAACCAGCTATACGCCAAGTTCACGAAATGTGAATTTTGGCTAGATCAGGTGTCCTTCCTGGGTCACATCATCTCAAAGGATGGTATTATGGTAGATCCCAGCAAGATAGAAGCAGTAAGTAACTGGAAGAGACCTAAGAACGCCAGCGAAATCAGGAGCTTTCTGGGATTAGCAGGATATTACAGAAAGTTTGTAGAGGACTTCTCCAGGATAGCCTCCCCACTGACAGCTCTTACCAGAAAGAACAGGAAGTTTCAGTGGACAGGGGACTGTGAGAACAGCTTCAGCGAGCTAAAAAGGAGACTAACCAGTGCTCCCGTTTTGGCTCTACCAGACGACACCAGCAGCTTTGACATTTATAGTGATGCCTCTAAGTTGGGACTAGGAGCCGTACTGATGCAAAATGGCAAGGTGATCGCCTATGCCTCCAGACAACTCAAGGATTATGAGAAGAACTACCCTACTCATGACCTTGAGCTTGCAGCAGTCGTCTTCTCTCTCAAAATTTGGAGACACTACTTATATGGAGCTCTGTGCAGAGTGTATACAGATCATCAGAGTCTGAAGTACTTCTTCACTCAGAAGGATCTGAATATGCGACAGCGCAGATGGCTTGAGCTGGTCAAGGACTACGATATAGACATCCTCTACCATCCAGGGAAAGCCAATAAGGTAGCAGATGCACTTAGCAGGAAATCCAGTGCTACCTTATTATCTCTTACAGCCATGTCACCGCCCCTACAGAAGGAGATCGTGGATTTCGGTCTCGAGCTCATCGTGGGACAGCTCTCTACTATGACCTTAGAGTCTACCTTGCTTGGTGATATTCAGTCAGCTCAGAAAATCAAGCAAGGGCTAGCAGAATCAGAAAGTAGAGAATTCAGAGTGTCCGATAGCGGGGTGTTGTATTTTGGCGACAGACTCTGTGTTCCAGATCAGGAGGAGCTACGGAGACAGATTTTAGATGAGGCTCACAGGACTCCCTACGCGATGCATCCAGGCTCCACCAAAATGTATCAAGACCTGAAGAAACGCTTTTGGTGGCCCGGGATGAAGCGAGACATCGCCAGATATGTTAGCATCTGCCTCACCTGTCAGAGGGTCAAGGCAGAACATCAGCGACCAGGAGGAGTTCTGCAGCCTATACAGATTCCAGAATGGAAGTGGGAGGATATCTCCATGGATTTCATAGTGGGACTACCCAGAACCACGAATGGTTTTGACGCCATCTGGGTAATAGTCGACAGGTTAACTAAATCAGCCCACTTTTTAGCTATCAAGATATCCTATTCCATGGAGCAATTAGCTCATTGTATCTCAAGGAGATTGTTAGGTCGCATGGAGTCCCACGAACCATTATATCGGACAGAGACAGCACATTTACTGGAAGTGTGTACAATCAACTATGGGCACCCGGTTAAAATTCAAGATGCCTTCCATCCCCGCATGATGGTCGACGGAGCGAGTAAATCTGTGCATCAAGATATGCTCGAGCTTGTGCCCTAGATTTCAAGGAAGTTGGTGCAAATATCCGAGTCTAGCAGAATTTGCATACAACAATGCTATCGTGCCACTATCGGCATGGCACCTTATGAGGCACTCTATGGGCGGAGGTGCAGATCACCAATCTGTGGTATGAGAGCGGTGAACAGAAAGAGCTAGAACTAGAGGCAGATACCACAGCAGCCATACAACAGATTCGCCAGAGGATAGAGACAACACAGAGCCGTCGGAAGAGCTATGCCGATACACCACGCACCCTTAGAGTTGGGGATACAGTTTTCCTCGAGTAGCTCCCATGAAGGGAGTCATGCGAAGAAGGGCAAGCTAGCTCCCAGATATGTGGGACCATACCTTATTACGAAGAGAGTGGGCAAGGTAGCATATGAGCTAGAGCTACCTCAGGAGATGTCAGCTGTCCACAACGTATTTCATGTCTCCATGCTGAAGAAGCACATTCCAGACGCCACCCAGGTGATTGAGCCCCAGTTGGTACAGGTCCGTGATGATCTCAGCTATGACAGTCGGCCTATTCAGATAATAGACCGAGCAGTAAAGAAGTTACGGAACAAGGAGGTACCATTAGTCAAAGTCAGCTGGCAAAATCACACAGCGGCAGAGGCGACTTGGGAGACAGAGACCAGCATGAGACAGAAGTACCCAGAATTGTTTTAAGTTCGGGGACGAACTTTTTATAAGGTATGGGGGATTGTAAAGCCCGAAAAATTCCCGAATTTATTTTAGAATTTTTCTATGATTTTTCTGGAATTTTTAGATATTTTTCCGGAATTTTCCGAGTAGCGTAAGTAGCAAAAATAATTAATTAAGCAAAACGGTCTAAGCGGGAATCGAACCCGGGACCTCTCGGGTCCGCTAAACCATTAGTTAGCTTTAGAAACCGGTGAACCAGCCGGGCCATATTGAGAGAAAAGAGAACCGATTTTATTTATATTAGAGTTGGTTCAATTGAACCACTTAATATAAATAGGAGAATTAGGTTGGTTTGGGTTATTTTTTTAGATTTGTGGTTCGGCAATCCTTCTCCCCGACACCCATCCACGCCGCCCCTCTCCTCTCTTCCTCATTCTCTCGGCGCCAATTCAAGAAGAGCCTAGGGATCTTCTCCAAAGGTCCCAAGTTCACCATCCGGCAACGATTTCAACACAAGGAAGATTCCTCCACGAGTAGAGCACGTGGACGCGAGGGAATCGTCGAGAAATCGTCTTCACCGAAATTTCTAGCGGGTAGATTTGTAAGGAAATTAGCGTACGAAGTAAGAAACCCCTCACCTGCGGTATAATAGCTCCGTTTGTTTATATGCATTAGTTATTAGCTATATGTGTAGTTTCCGGCACCTAGGATGTGTTTTAACCCTTCTCGAAGATTAGGAATTTAGTTAGCACCTTTAGAAGGGCCGGACACGTTTATTCTCCTTCAGTTGGAGATCATAGACGCGGTTGGGTGCCTAGAGGTGTCTTTCCTGATGCAGAGAGGGGTTGAAGCACACCAAGTGTTCGAAAAAGGGGTTAGTTTAGCTAATTACCCTTCAGTTATGTTTATTAGCCCAGTTAAATGCATTAGTAGCATTTAAATTAGTAACTTTGCTCACTACAGCTTATATGGGACTATGGTCCAATGGGTAGGCTCCCACAGTCGCCTCTAGGTTCAGATAACCTAGCTCTAGGTTCAGATAACCTAGAAACAGCATGTTATATCAGTTAGCTATAGATATTAGTATTTTATTTTCAGTGGCACTGTACTGGATTAGATATCCATTGGGTTGGACTCCCACAGTCGTCCCTAGGTTCAGACAACCTAGTAAACCCTGCTAAATTCGGGACTTGCAACCCCGGGTCTAGTAGGGATGCGCGCACAGCAAGTACAGTTGCCGGGCCCAACAACATGTTTATTATTTTCACTTATTATGTATTAGTTTTCAAAACTCAAAAACAGTTATGCTAGTTGAGTTTGATTGCAGCTTCAGTTTAGTTAGTTTAGCTCAGTATTATATTTCAGTTCAGTTCTCTATGTTAGCTTTATAATTGGTTGTATGCTATGCCATGACTAGTTCAGTATGCCATGTTTATATGATTGTATGCCATGCCATGCTAGCCTGTCCAGTATGTTTTCGAATAGCATGTTTTCAAATCATAACTGCATCGTATGCATGATTTTGTGAGGTAGATGGTTTCTTACTAAGCGTTAGCTTACAGATACTACTTTTCTTATACTGCAGATACAGGTAAAAGAAAAGTGGATTAGCAGTGGAGGCTGGAGGTCAATGCAGATGAGGGTGTGTGTGTGTGGAACTGGAATGAAAGATCTCAGGGATCTAACAAGTTTTAGTTATGCATTAGAACTCGTTAGCATTTACTTTCAGCTTATTAGTTTTGATACTTTCACTTTCATGCAATTTAGATTTGGGACGCATTGAACTATGAAAGAATGTTTTAAAATGTCAGTAATCATGTTAGAATGTTATTACATGTTGTTAGAATAGTTTCTGATGCATTAGTTAGAGGTTATGTGGGGTTTTGGCACGCCAAAGTGCTGAAATCAGAATTCTCGAGTGAAATCAGACACTGATCGGTCTCCAGACCGATCAGAGTCTGGTGCCTGGATCGGTCAGCCGATCGATCCAGCCATTCCTGGATCGGTCTGCCGACCGATCCAGCACGGGACAGTAGCGAACCCAGGATTCTACAGGTTCCTGGATCGGTCAGCCGACCGATCCAGGCATACCTGGATCGGTCTGCCGACCGATCCAGCCACTCCTGGATCGGTCTGCCGACCGATCCAGTAGCGTACAGAGTCGCAGTATAGTTTGGGGATCGGTCGATGGAACGATCCAACCCTGAACAGAAGTTGAGCTTTGTGGATCGGTCAGCCGACCGTTCCAGAACCCTTTTTCCATGCCAGTAGTAAGCTGGAATGATCTTTGGATCGTTTCGATAGCCCAATCGACCCACGGGTCGATTGAAATGTCTGATTACAGTTAGTAGAATATCCGAGAGGCATAGATTGTCTTTCCTAGCACGGGTACAGTAATTAGTTAGCAAAATTTTAATTAGCCCAGCTTTCCGCACAGTATAGCTTAGCAGTAATGTAGCGATTCGCCTTACAGCCTAGTAGTTAGAAGGCGGGTCGTTACAGAGTGGTATCAGAGCAGTGTTCCATACTTCCTACACACACATCAGCATTGTACCTGCAGCTTCCAAGTAAGAATACCTCTACTCTTTTTATTGTTCTTGTTTATAGTTACAGTTCATGTTATATGCTTCTTGCTTATAGTTACAGTTCATGTTATATGCTTATTGCCGGTTAGTACATGATAGTTTAAACATGATATCAGAAATTATATAACTGTGATAGTATTAGTTATACATATGTTCTCTATGTCATTAGAAATGGCACGAGGACGCCCAGCTAGAAGGGCACTAGCCACCGAGCCCCAGCAAGAGGCAGGCAGTTCAGTGCCTCCTCCAGACCTTACAGCATTAGTGGCTCAGTTACAGCAGCAGCTAGCTGAACAGCAACAGGAAATAGCCACCTTAAAGGCTAACCAGCAGAATACCCCCACCGTCACCCCGGAACCGAATCTGACGACTCCAGTAGTCTTAGAGGTTCCACCAGCTCAGCCTACAGCACCAGCACCAGCACCAGCAGTCCCAGCAGCTGAGCTAAGGAAGGAAGCATATCTGATCCAGTGGCAGAGAGTCAAGCCAGAGAACTTCTCAGGCACTAGTGAACCATAGGATGCTCAAGCCTGGTTCAAAACACTGGAGAGCACGATGGAGCTTCTGGACTGGCCAGAACACGAGAAGGTGAAGTGTGCCTCCTTCTGCTTGACAGGAGATGCACGCATGTGGTAGGAAAGGATCAGAATGAAGCGCCCAGTGAATCAGATGTCATGGGGGGACTTCGAGAAGGAATTCTTCGAGGAGTTCTTTCACATGCGGGTTACCAATCGCCACTACGACGAGTTCACGGAGTTTCGTCAGGGCAACCTTTCAGTAGAGGAAGCCGTGAAGAAATTCAACAGGTTGGCTCGTCTATGTCCAGAGTTAGTTAGCACAGAGAAGGAACGAGTCTGGTTGATGCTCAAGATGCTGAGGCCAGAGATTGCAATGAACGTGGCTGGTGGCATTCATAGGCCACAAACCACAGAGGAGCTGGTGAGCAGTGCCTTGACCACAGAGCATTACCAGAACAGCATGAAGCAACAGAAGCAAGTCTCCTCAGAGTCCAAAGGCCAAGGAAGCTCTCACACTCAGAAACAGCAAGGCCACAGCTCCAACTGGAAAGGGAACTCCAACAGCAAGCGCAAATCAGGGAGTGACTCAAAAGGAGGACGATCTAGCAAGCGACCCAGTTATCCAAAGTGTGCTACTTGTGGGAAATTCCACCCAGGGGTTTGTCGCAAGGGCACACGGGGATGCTTTGAATGTGGACAAGAAGGGCACATGGCCAAGCAGTGCCCGAATAAGACTGGTCTTCCTCAGCCACAGCAGATCCAGTATGCAGGCCAACCAGCTCAGTTACATCAGATGCAGGCCGGTCCACTCATCGCCAGGACGATTAGAAGCCCCTCCGGCTATGGCGAGGATCTTCTCACTCACCGAGAGGACGTAGCAAATGCCTCGGCAGTTGTCACAGGTCAGATTAGCATCTTTCAGTATAGTGCTACTGTTCTATTTGATACTGGGGCAACCCATTCATATATAGCCAGGGTGTTCTCCGAGAAATTAGAAATACCCCCAGAGATACTCAGCGGTCAGTTTCTGACGGCACTACCTTCAGGAGAGGTTATGACATCTACGCACTGGCTCAGAGCAGTGCCAGTCGTTATAGCAGATCGGGAACTCTTTTGTGATCTGATCCTGCTGGAAATGGCTGACTACGATGTCATCCTTGGGATGGACTTTCTGGTCAAATACGGTGCTTCCATAGAGTGCCGTAAACAGAAAGTCGTATTCCAACCCGAAGCAGAAGCACAGTTCGAGTACATCGGAGAACCAGAGAGAAAAGCCCGAAAATTTCTCTCAGCTATGAAGGCACGGAAGTTGATGGATTCGGGATGTACGGGATTCTTAGCACACGTAGTCAGCACCAGTCAGGACAGGGACCAACAGCTAGCAGAGGTCCGAGTCGTTTGTGACTACCCAGCAGTCTTCCCTGAAGAGCTACCAGGCTTAGCACCAGACAGGGAGATTGAATTTGAGATAGAGCTCATCCCTGGCACCAATCCTATCTCCAAGGCACCATACCGCATGGCTCGAGCAGAACTGAAGGAACTTCAGGAGCAGTTACAGGAGCTTCTTGACAAGGGTTTCATACGCCCGAGTCACTCACCATGGGGAGCGCCTGTGTTGTTCGTGAAGAAGAAGGATGGAAGCATGCGACTGTGCATAGACTACAGATCACTGAACTAGGTCACAATCAAGAACAGGTATCCTCTTCCCAGAATAGATGACCTATTCGATCAGCTGAAGGGAGCAGCAGTGTTCTCTAAGGTAGATCTCAGATCAGGTTATCATCAGGTAAAGGTCAAAGAAGGAGATATACCCAAGACAGCATTCAGAACCAGATACGGACACTACGAGTTCGTGGTCATGCCCTTTGGCGTGACCAATGCTCCAGCTACATTCATGGATCTCATGAACAGAGTATTCAGGGAGTATTTAGATAAGTTTGTTATTGTGTTTATCGATGACATTCTTATCTACTCAGGAACTCAGGAAGAACATGCAAAGCACCTGAAACTAGTATTGCAGACACTTCAGCAGAACCAGCTATACGCCAAGTTCACGAAATGTGAATTTTGGCTAGATCAGGTGTCCTTCCTGGGTCACATCATCTCAAAGGATGGTATTATGGTAGATCCCAGCAAGATAGAAGCAGTAAGTAACTGGAAGAGACCTAAGAACGCCAGCGAAATCAGGAGCTTTCTGGGATTAGCAGGATATTACAGAAAGTTTGTAGAGGACTTCTCCAGGATAGCCTCCCCACTAACAACTCTTACCAGAAAGAACAGGAAGTTTCAGTGGACAGGGGACTGTGAGAACAGCTTCAGCGAGCTAAAAAGGAGACTAACCAGTGCTCCCGTTTTGGCTTTACCAGACGACACCAGCAGCTTTGACATTTATAGTGATGCCTCTAAGTTGGGACTAGGAGCCGTACTGATGCAAAATGGCAAGGTGATCGCCTATGCCTCCAGACAACTCAAGGATTATGAGAAGAACTACCCTACTCATGACCTTGAGCTTGCAGCAGTCGTCTTCTCTCTCAAAATTTGGAGACACTACTTATATGGAGCTCTGTGCAGAGTGTATACAGATCATCAGAGTCTGAAGTACTTCTTCACTCAGAAGGATCTGAATATGCGACAGCGCAGATGGCTTGAGCTGGTCAAGGACTACGATATAGACATCCTCTACCATCCAGGGAAAGCCAATAAGGTAGCAGATGCACTTAGCAGGAAATCCAGTGCTACCTTATTATCTCTTACAGCCATGTCACCGCCCCTACAGAAGGAGATCGTGGATTTCGGTCTCGAGCTCATCGTGGGACAGCTCTCTACTATGACCTTAGAGTCTACCTTGCTTGGTGATATTCACCACCGGATCGACCCCGAGATTCGTAAAATCAAGCAAGGGCTAGCGTAATCGAAAGTAGAGAATTCTGTCCGATAGCGGGGTGTTGTATTTTGGCACAGACTACGTGTTCCGGATCGGGAGGGAGATGGATTTTAGATGAGGCTCACAGGACTCCCTACGCGATGCATCCGGGCTCCACCAAAATGTATCAAGACCTGAAGAAACGCTTTTGGTGGCCGGATGAAGCGAGACATCGCCAGATATGTTAGCATCTGCCTCACCTGTCGAGGGTCAAGGCAGAACATCAGCGGTTCTGCAGCCTATCAGATTCCAGAATGGAAGTGGGAGGATATCTCCATGGATTTCATAGTGGGACTACCCGGAACCACGAATGGTTTTGACGCCATCCGGGTAATAGTCGACAGTTAACTAAATCAGCCCACTTTTAGCTATCAAGATATCCTATTCCATGGAGCTAGCTCGGTTGTATCTCAAGGAGATTGTTAGGCGCATGGAGTCCCACGAACCATTATATCGGACGAGACAAAGGTTCACATCACACTTCGAAGTGTGTACAATACTATGGGCACCTTGTTAAAATTCAAGACCTTCCATCCCAGCATGATGGTCGACGGAGCGAGTAAATCGGTGCACTCAAGATATGCTCGAGCTTGTGCCCTAGATTTCAAGGAAGTTGGTGCAAATATCCGAGTCTAGCAGAATTTGCATACAACAATACATTCGGCCATACAGATGGCACCCTATGAGGCACTCTATGGGCGGAGGTGCAGATCACCAATCTGCTGGTATGAGAGTGGGGAACAGAAGGAACTAGAGCTTCAGACAGATCTAGTAGCAGATACCACAGCAGCCATACGGCAGATTCGCCAGAGGATAGAGACAGCACAGAGCCGTCAGAAGAGCTATGTCGATACACGACGCAGACCCCTAGAGTTTTCAGTTGGGGATACAGTTTTCCTCAGAGTAGCTCCCATGAAGGGAGTCATGCGTTTCGGGAAGAAGGGCAAGCTAGCTCCCAGATATGTGGGACCATACCTTATTACGAAGAGAGTGGGCAAGGTAGCATATGAGCTAGAGCTACCTCAGGAGATGTCAGCTGTCCACAACGTATTTCATGTCTCCATGCTGAAGAAGCACATTCCAGACGCCACCCAGGTGATTGAGCCCCAGTTGGTACAGGTCCGTGATGATCTCAGCTATGACAGTCGGCCTATTCAGATAATAGACCGAGCAGTAAAGAAGTTACGGAACAAGGAGGTACCATTAGTCAAAGTCAGCTGGCAAAATCACACAGTAGAAGAGGCGACTTGGGAGACAGAGACCAGCATGAGACAGAAGTACCTAGAGTTCGAGGACGAACTTTTATAAGATATGGGGATTGTAAAGCCGAAAAATTCCAATTTATTTTAGAATTTTTCTATGATTTTCTGGAATTTTAGGTATTTTTCCGGAATTTTCCGAGTAGCGTAAGTAGCAAAAATAATTAATTAAGCAAAACGGTCTAAGCGGGAATCGAACCCGGGACCTCTCGGGTCCGCTAAACCATTAGTTAGCTTTAGAAACCGGTGAACCAGCCGGGCCATATTGAGAGAAAAGAGAACCGATTTTATTTATATTAGAGTTGGTTCAATTGAACCACTTAATATAAATAGGAGAATTAGGTTGGTTTGGGTTATTTTTTTAGATTTGTGGTTCGGCAATCCTTCTCCCCGACACCCATCCACGCCGCCCCTCTCCTCTCTTCCTCATTCTCTCGGCGCCAATTCAAGAAGAGCCTAGGGATCTTCTCCAAAGGTCCCAAGTTCACCATCCGGCAACGATTTCAACACAAGGAAGATTCCTCCACGAGTAGAGCACGTGGACGCGAGGGAATCGTCGAGAAATCGTCTTCACCGAAATTTCTAGCGGGTAGATTTGTAAGGAAATTAGCGTACGAAGTAAGAAACCCCTCACCTGCGGTATAATAGCTCCGTTTGTTTATATGCATTAGTTATTAGCTATATGTGTAGTTTCCGGCACCTAGGATGTGTTTTAACCCTTCTCGAAGATTAGGAATTTAGTTAGCACCTTTAGAAGGGCCGGACACGTTTATTCTCCTTCAGTTGGAGATCATAGACGCGGTTGGGTGCCTAGAGGTGTCTTTCCTAATGCAGAGAGGGGTTGAAGCACACCAAGTGTTCGAAAAAGGGGTTAGTTTAGCTAATTACCCTTCAGTTATGTTTATTAGCCCAGTTAAATGCATTAGTAGCATTTAAATTAGTAACTTTGCTCACTACACTTATATGGGACTATGGTCCAATGGGTAGGATCGCCTCTAGGTTCAGATAACCTAGCTCTAGGTTCGGATAACCTAGAAACAGCATGTTATATCGATTAGTTATAGATATTAGTATTTTATTTTCGGTGGCACTGCATCTTGGATTAGATATCCATTGGGTTGGACTCCCACAGTCGTCCCTAGGTTGAGACAACCTAGTAAACCCTCCTAAATTCGGGACTTGCAACCCCGGGTCTAGTAGGGATGCGCGCAAAGCAAGGCAGCATGTTTATTATTTTCACTTATTATGTATTAGTTTTCAAAACTCAAAAACAGTTATGCTAGTTGAGTTTGATTGCAGCTTCAGTTTAGTTAGTTTAGCTCAGTATTATATTTCAGTTCAGTTCTCTATGTTAGCTTTATAATTGGTTGTATGCTATGCCATGACTAGTTCAGTATGCCATGTTTATATGATTGTATGCCATGCCATGCTAGCCTGTCCAGTATGTTTTCGAATAGCATGTTTTCAAATCATAACTGCATCGTATGCATGATTTTGTGAGGTAGATGGTTTCTTACTAAGCGTTAGCTTACAGATACTACTTTTCTTATACTGCAGATACAGGTAAAAGAAAAGTGGATTAGCAGTGGAGGCTGGAGGTCAATGCAGATGAGGGTGTGTGTGTGGAACTGGAATGAAAGATCTCAGGGATCTAACAAGTTTTAGTTATGCATTAGAACTCGTTAGCATTTACTTTCAGCTTATTAGTTTTGATACTTTCACTTTCATGCAATTTAGATTTGGGACGCATTGAACTATGAAAGAATGTTTTAAAATGTCAGTAATCATGTTAGAATGTTATTACATGTTGTTAGAATAGTTTCTGATGCATTAGTTAGAGGTTATGTGGGGTTTTGGCACGCCAAAGTGCTGAAATCAGAATTCTCGAGTGAAATCAGACACTGATCGGTCTCCAGACCGATCAGAGTCTGAGCTGTTCCACTGGATCGGTCAGCCGACCGATCCAGCGAGATACAGTAGCCTCGAAGAGATTTCCAGGTGCCTGGATCGGTCAGCCGACCGATCCAGCTCGATACAGTAGCCTCCAGGAGAACTGCGAGTGCCTGGATCGGTCAGCCGACCGATCCAGCCATTCCTGGATCGGTCTGTCGACCGATCCAGCCACTCCTGGATCGGTCTGTCGACCGATCCAGTAGCGTACAGAGTCGCAGTATAGTTTGGGGATCGGTCGATGGAACGATCCAGCCCTGAACAGAAGTTGAGCTTTGTGGATCGGTCAGCCGACCGTTCCAGAACCCTTCTTCCGTGCCAGTAGTAAGCTGGAATGATCTTTGGATCGTTTCGATAGCCCAATCGACCCACGGTTCGATTGAAATGTCTGATTACAGTTAGTAGAATATCCGAGAGGCATAGATTGTCTTTCCTAGCACGGGTACAGTAATTAGTTAGCAAAATTTTAATTAGCCCAGCTTTCCGCACAGTATAGCTTAGCAGTAATGTAGCGATTCGCCTTACAGCCTAGTAGTTAGAAGGCGGGTCGTTACAGTTATGTTTTTTAAATTCTCCCCCGTTGTCACTTCTAATTCTTTTAATTTTAAGGTCTTTTTCATTTTCAACTTATTTGCAAAAGTTTGTAAAGATTTCAAACATTTCATCTTTATTTTTTAAAAATTTTACCCAAGTGAATCTAGAATAATCGTCTATTATTACTAGACAATATAAACTTTCATTTATTCATTTGACCTCATGTGAGTCAAATAAGTCTAAATGTAGAAGTTCTAGTATTGAGTTGGTTTAAGTTTGATCAATTGGATTGTGAGTAGATTTTGTTTGTTTACCTTGTTGACAGACATTACATATTGTTGAGTCTAAGTTAGGTAATTTTGGTAATAATCTAACTAATCCATTTAATTTCCTTATATTTCTGAAATTAGTGTGTGACATTCTTCTATGTCATAACCAAGTTTCTTCTTTTTGTGTTAAATAATACTTAATTGAAGAAGTGGTTAAGTTAATTGCATAGATGCTATCTTTTCTAAACCCTTTTAGACTTATCGTAGGGTTATTTAGGTGCTTCATTAGATATTCTGAAGATAAAAACCTAACCTTATATCTAGTGTCACACAATTGACTGATACTAAGGAAATTATACTTAAAATTTTCAACAAGTAAAACATTTGTAATAATGAAGTCAATTTTAAGCTCAATGTTACCTATACTAATTACCTTGAGTTTGTCATTGTTACCAAAGACAACTGTTCCTAAACTTTTGTAGGTAAGTTGAGTGAATTTGGTGTGATCTCCAGTCATATGTTTGAAGCAACCACTGCCCAAGATCCACTTGGTTTCCTACAATTAGTAGGATTGAGGGTTAGTCTATGTCTTAAGTTCAACCTTACTTAGGTAAGAATAATAGTAAAACAATTATCATTTATTATTATTATTATTTAAATGAATTTTTAAAGAGTTTTCAAAATGAATTTTTTTAAGGGTTTTTAAAATGAAAAATTTTAAAGGGTTTTTAAAATGAATTTTTAAGAGTTTTTTTTAAATGAAAATGTTAAAGAGTTTTTAAAATGAATTTTTAAAGAGTTTTCAAAATGAAATATTTAAAGAGTTTTTAAAATGAATTTTTAAAGAGTTTTTTAAAATTAAAATTTAAAGAGTTTTTAAAATGAATTTTTTAAAGAGTTTTTAAAATGAAAATTTTTTAAAGAGTTTTTTTAATGAATTTTTAAAGAGTTTTCAAAATGAAATTTTTAAAGGGGTTTTAAAATGAATTTTTAAAGAGTTTTCAAAATGAAATTTTTTTAAAGGGTTTTTTTAAAATGAAATTTTTAAAGAGTTTTTTTTTAAATGAAATTTTAAAGAGTTTTTAAAATGAAATTTTTTAAAGAGTTTTTAAAATGAAAATTTTAAAGAGTTTTTAAAATAAATTTTTAAAGAGTTTTTTACAATGAAAATTTAAAGAATTTTTAAAATGAAAAATTTTTAAAGAATTTTTAAAATGAATTTAAAAGAATCGATTTTTTTAAAGAATTTTTAATTTTAATTTAAATTAATTTAAATTAAATTAATTTTTAATCCTTAGTCATCTCACCTGATCTAAATTTTCAATCAGGGAGTCCTATAATTTTGTGAGATGAGTTAGATTCAATTTTTTTATTTTTTTTATTTTCAGGATTTAGTTTAACTTTTTATTAGATTCAGGTTTAGCTTTGAGCTCAACAAACAGACATTCTTTGGATAAATTTCTAGGCTATGGTGAGTCACCTGGACATCATTAGAGTAACCAAGCCTTCGAGATTTTCTAAATAATTCTATCCACTAAACTTAGTACAAAACCTTGGTCTAACTAGTTAGGATCCGTAAAGGGTAGCTTCAGTTAATTCCACTTAGACAAATACACTAGGTCGAAGACATATCTTCCTACACATACATAGACTAAGCTTCCCCAACGTACTATCATCCAAAACTTCATTAGTATCATTGGTCAAGTTAAACTATTTTCTCTTTGAACTAGTCCTAATTACCCTACCGGGTAGATTGGTTTTGATTACCCTATCGGGTAGGTTAATTTTTGGAGGTGCCAGCTATTCTGGAGCCTCCCCATTCTGGAGCCTCCCCCTGAATTATTGGTCTGTTATTTTTAAATTCTACATTTGTGTCTGTTACTTTTATAACTATATTTAACTTGATGATAATATGATTTTTGGTTGGTTCTTAAATTTTTCGATTTTGATTTTATTGATCTAGGTTTGTGTTTTGGTTTTTGATTTAGTTTATTGGGTTTTATATAGTATATTTTATCTTTAGGTATGTAATATTGGTTAATTCCTACTTGCGTGGTTAAGCACGCTTTCGGAACCCATGCTTGTTTTGTTGTTTATGTTGGGTTATTAGTGATTTAAATATTTTATTCGAACTTGACTTGTAGCCAAGTCCGATTTTGTTGTAAATTGCCTTTTGATTGTTAAAAATAAGATCTAAATTTTTAGATCTTGTTGTAAATTTTTCTATAAGATCTTTTAATTTATTAATTTCTATTTTTAATGTTAAATTTTCCTCCTCAAGTGTTAAATCTTGAGTTGGATTAGAATTTGTGATTTGTTCCTTGAGGTTTTGATTTTCCTCAAGGAGCAATTCATTTTTATTTTCTATTTTAACTAATTTCTTATTTAAGCAAGAAATAATTTTAAAGAATTTTTTATTCAAATTAGAATATACCTCTTCGGGACCTTCGAAAATTAGTGCGGACACGTGGCTTGATTCGGGTTCGGACCCGTCTTTTAATTCATCCTCCGATTCTGCTTCACGGACCATCAGCGCGAGGTGACTCTGGTGCTTCTGATCTTCAGCTTCTGATTCTTCTGAGGAAAAGTTGTCCCACGTCGCTTTGAGAGCCTTCTTCTTGGTTGTCTTCGTCTTGTCACTCTTCACTCTTGGGCACTCGTTCTTGTAGTGGCCCTTCTTGTTGCACTCGAAGCACGTTACGTTCCTTGGTTCGGTTGGGGAGTTGATCTTCTGTAGGTCCTTTTTGCTGAAGCTCTTCTTTCTCCTGGTGAACATTTTCCTTACCAGGTTCACCAGGTACTCTTCATCTTCAGAATCCTGGTCAGACTCATCTTCAAACTCAGGCTTGTTTTCTATCCTTTCCTTGTGGGAACCTGCAAACAAGGCAACACCTTTCTCGGTTCTGGCATTAGTTTGCTCGTGTAATTCTAATTCGCAAAATAATTCATCGAGTTTTAATTTGGATACATTTTTTGAAATTTTGTAGGCATCCACTATAGATGCCCACAAAGTATTACGCGAAAAAGTATTTAACGCGTACCTGATTAGATCGCGATTCTCCATTTGGTGGCCTATCATGCGAAGTCCATTGAGGCTGTCTTTGATCCTCGCATGCAGTTGACTCGCGTGTTTCTCCTTGCTGTATTTTAATATTAAATAATTTGTTTAAAAAGAGATCATTTTTCATTACCTTGGCGTCGCTTGTTCCTTCATGTAGTTCAATCAGTTTATCCCACAATTCTTGTAACAACCCAAATTTCCTCATTTCGAGTCTTAATAATACTTACAAATATTTAGAAATGCTTTAGAAATATTCTAAAGAATTTTAGAAATTTTTAGAGTATTTTTATGTAATTTTTAGTGTTCGTTTGGTATTTTTACCAAAACAAACAAGTTGTAAAAAAAAAATAAAGAGGTTGAGCCGAGGTTCGAACCGGAGACCTCTGGTTAAGCAAAGCCTTAAGTTGTTTTGAATGACCAAGAACCCAGCAGGGTCGTGCTGATCAAATAGAAGGCGGAAATAATTTAAGCGGTGATAGGTAACAGAAATACCCTAAGTATTAAAAGGGATAAGTTAAGAGGGGAATTGGATTATTGGCTCGTGACCTAAATCTTCCTCCCTTCTCTCGCGTACGCGGCGTCTCTGCTCGAGCGGAAACGAAGCCGAAACTAGGGCTTCGTCTCTGGCGGTCGGCCAAGGGGATCGTCGTGAAGTTCTTCACAAATACGAGACTCTCTCGTCGAGGAGAGCCCGTAGGCACGAAGAAGAGGTTGAAGTTCGAGCTCTCCAAAACCCTAGAAGCTTTTTTGTTTGGTTGTGAGTTTAAGAACGACTGTAAGTGCTTCTCACCTGCAGTAGGAGTAGTTTTCAGACCTTGTTCTTCTTGATTCTGAATCATGCTGTAAAAATTTTGGTTTTGTGCTTGCTGCCATGAACCTCAAAGAAATGAAGAGGATGATTGGTATAGGTTAAGCATGTGGGTTGTTTTCTTCAAGCTTTGAAATTAGTATTTTAGCTTTTGATTTAGATTTCCTGTTTATGACCTTGATGAGCATAATCGGTTCATATGGAGTCTTGCAATTTTTGGGTTTTTGTTGCCGTGGCATTGAGCGTGAAGAACAGTTATGTTTTTAGGGTTCCGATAGCAATTTTCTTACTAGTTGCATTGTGTATAAATTGCTATACATTTTGTAAGTATGATGTTTAGATTTTCTTACCGCTACTCACAAGTTTAGCATTCTAGTACAGACTATCTTGTTAATTTTGAGCATGTACAATTCTAAATCAAGTGTGCGGCCCAAATTAGCTTTTTTTGTTTTGTTTTGTTTTTTTTTCATGAGCTGGAACAGCCACCAAATTGCAATGCAGGTTATTTCTGTTGGCTGGTTTTGTTTGAGTGTGAAAGGCTTTATAACATGGCATTGTAGTTTTCGGTTTCTTTGGGAACTTACTGGACGCAGACAGATATGTGTAGTTGCATCTCAATTTCAGATTTTTACTAAGTATTTCAGCTTCAGATATTTCCTTAAGTATTTAGTTTTAGTTTTTATGTAGATGCAATGAATACGAACAATTTTTAGTTTGCTGTTAAATTGCCGAGGCATTCTTTTATTAGAAGTAATTACCAATAACAAGTATTTTATTTGAAGAGGCTAGTACCCGACTTTCGAGGTTGTCGTTAAATAAATCCGGGTGACCAATTCCGAGGTCTTGACCCTGGTAAGACCAAGGTCTTTACCCTTGTAGGACTGGTGGCTCGCTACCTCAGTTTCTATTAGGGAGCGCGCAAATGGTACTAAGCCTGGGCCCAAGAGATTATTATTATTATTTTGAAGTATAAGAGTATAAGTTTTGGGAACAAATGAAATAAGCTTCACATGGGTTTAAAAATCAACAAGTTAATTTTCTTCTATTCTAGCATGTTGTTTGTTTTCCTTACTGTTATTTGCTATTAGATGAGCAGCTTTACATGTTTAGCATTTCAGTCTGTTTTGATTCCTTTGCTATTAGATGAGCATGAGTAGTGTTTCTTTTAAAGCATTCAGTTCTTAGATTTCTTCCTGTTCACATGCATACCCGAGTTTTGTGAGTTAGATAGCGCTTACTAAGCATTCGCTTATAGTTGTATTTTCCTCTTACTGCAGATAAAGGGAAAGGAAAGCTATAGTGAAGGAAGGCGACAAGGAGATGCGAGATGGATGTGTGATGTCTGGACTATGGAAGCCTTGGGATTTTCTTAAAGAATTTATTAAAATTTTGTATTTAGATTGTTAGTTAAATTTAGGTGGATTATGTTCTTTTTGCATTGTTAGAACTATTCTTTCATGTTGATGGTTTATTCATAGAAAGCTTTTATGTATTTAGAATTTTTTTCCACTTAAATTGCTATGCACATTAGTTCCATTATTTGAGTTGTATTATTGTTGCATGCATATTCAGATTGATATATAGTTTTAGTTGAGAACAAATGCTTGAGTAGAATGTATAGATGAGTTATTTATGTTTTCAGCTGTTACTTATTGCATGTTTCGAGTTTGAAAAGAGTTATAAGTATAACTATCAACATGTGAGCAATACTAGTTAAGTAAAGAATTTATAGTTAAGTAACGTCCCACTCTCACAGACTAGCTAAGGGGAGGGTAGGGTCGTTACAGTTGGTATCAGAGCAGTCCCCATTCTCCAGCATCACACACACATCAGCATCAGCCTTGCCGTCTTCAAATAAGAAAGTACTTAAATTCTTTTATTTAGTATCTCTTTCCTTATTATTTGTAGTATAGAGAAATCCTTAGAAATATTTGCTTATATGTGCTTAAGCTAGATAAAAGTTCTTGTTTGTCTTTGTATGTTTTTATATATATGTCTAGAGAGTATAGAGACAATTTCAGGTTTTCTCTCTCTACATGACTAGATGTCAAGAAGAGGACATCCCCGTACCGCTCGTACTGAGGGCCAAGCACAGGAGAACGAAGAGCCCAGAGCAACTGAACCAAATCTCTCTAAAGTTGTTGCTTAACTCCAGAGACAAGTGGCAGAGCAACAACAAGTGATCGTCAATCTGATGGCTAATCGACAGCCAGCCCCTCCCACTCCCCTAACTATTAATGTGGAGACCCCAGTGGTGACTGAAGTTCCACCGGCTACCCTGGAAGTCGCCACAGCACCTAAAAGACAAGAAGCATATCTGATACAGTGGCTGAAGCTGAAGCCAGAAAGTTTCTCAGGCACGACTGAGCCCTGGGATGCCCAGGCTTGGTTCAAGACACTGGAGAGCACAATGGAGCTTCTTGACTGGCCAGAAGTCGAGAAGGTCAAGTGTGCCTCTTTCTGCCTATCTGGAGATGCCCGTATGTGGTGGGAGAGAGTGAAGAGCAAGAGAGCAGCCAACCAAATGAGCTGGGCTGACTTCGAGACAGAGTTTTACGAAGAATTCTTTCGTCAACGGATCACTAATAAACATTATGAGGAGTTTATAGAATTCAGACAGGGTGACCTGCCAGTAGAAGAAGCAATCAAGAGATTCAACAAGCTAGCTCGTCTCTGCCCAGAGCTAGTAAGTACAGAGAAAGAACGAGTCAAACTGATGCTCTGAATGCTGAGGCCAAAAATAGAACTTAACGTGAGTAGTGGAACTCACCGACCACAAACTGGTGAAGAGTTGGTCAGCAGGGCATTAGTCGCTGAGCACTATCTGAATAGCATTAATGCACAACAAACGCAGCTCAAGCCGGTCAAGATAGAGGACATGATAGCAGGGAGTCAGAAACCCCAGGCAAGCAAGCAGAACTGGAAGGGCAAAGATAACAAAAGGAAACGATGGAATACAGGAGGCAACCAAAAGGGAGGTTCAACAAACAAGCAAACCAAGTTCCCTTCCTGTCATAAATGTGGGAGAGTGCATTCAGGAGCCTATCTTTTGGGTATGACTGGATGTTATTCATGTGGTCAAGAAGGGCATCTAGCTAAGGCATGTCCTAACAAGCTCAAAGCACCTCAACAACAGACAGCGCAATACGGGAACAAGCCTCAGTTACACTACATGCTTGTAACTCTGGACGGACCTCAGCTCAGTCAAGGAAGGTTGGAGGCCCCACCAGTTTTAGCCAGTGCCAGAGTATTCTCCCTCACTAAAGAGGAAGTTGCTAGTGCCTCCACGGTCGTAACAGGTCAAGTAGTTATTTTCCAGCATGTAGCTACTGTACTATTTGATACTGGGGTGACCCATTCTTTTGTATCAGTACCCTTTGCCAAGGAATTTCAGGTGCCTACAGAGAGCATGAACTCCAAGTTCTTGACAACCCTACCTTCCAGGGAAGTCATGGAGTCCAACCAGTGGCTTCGGGCTATACCAGTCAAAATTTCAGACCGAGAGCTATATGTTAATTTAGTAGTCCTTGCGATGCAGGATTTTGACATTATTCTGGGTATGGATTTCCTCAGTAAGTACAGCGCTTTGGTGGACTGCCGCAGAAGGAAAGTGATTTTCAGCCCAGAAGGTGAACCATCCTTTGAGTTTACGGGAGTGCCGAAGAGGAAGACTCAGAAATTCCTCTCTTCCCTAACAGCTCACCAAATGTTAGCTAAAGGGTGTGCTAGTTTTTTGGCGTACATTGTGAATGCAGAAGAACAAGAAGGACCCAAGCAGGAAGATGTTCGGGTAGCCTGTGAGTATCCAGAGGTATTTCCAGAAGAGCTACCTGGACTACCTCCCAACCGAGAAGTGGAGTTTGAAATTGAGTTGGTTCCTGGCACCAGTCCAATTTCAAAAGCTCCGTACCGGATGTCTCCAGCAGAACTGAAAGAGCTACAAGAACAACTCCAGGAGCTGCTTGACAAAGGTTTCATTCGTCCTAGTCATTCACTATGGGGAGCTCCGATGTTGTTCGTTAAGAAGAAAGACGGATCTATGCGGATGTGCATCGATTATAGAGCGCTGAACAAAGTGACAATTAAGAACAAGTACCCTCTTCCCAGAATAGATGATCTATTTGATCAGTTAAAGGGGGCAACAGTGTTCTCTAAGATAGACCTGCGCTCTGGATACCATCAGTTGAAAGTGAAAGAAAGTGATATATCCAGAATAGCTTTCAGGACCAGATATGGACACTGTGAGTTTGTAGTCATGCCTTTTGGTGTGACTAATACACCTGCAGTCTTCATGGACTTAATGAACAGAGTGTTCAGAGAATACCTTGACAAATTTGTCATCGTATTCATTGACGACATTCTGATCTATTCAAGAAACCCAGAGGAGCATGACACACACTTGAGAATAATACTGCAGACCCTTCAGCAAAAGCAGCTTTATGCCAAATTCTCAAAGTGCGAGTTCTGGTTAGAGCAAGTGGCGTTTCTAGGTCACATCATTTCTAAAGAAGGTGTCCAGGTGGATCCTACCAAAATAGAAGCGGTCAACAACTGGAGTAGACCCAAGAATGCCAGGGAGATCAGAAGCTTCCTTGGTTTAGCTGGATATTACAGAAAGTTAGTGGAGGACTTTTCCAGGATAGCCTCTCCACTAACATCTCTAACTAGGAAGAACAAGAAGTTTGAATGGTCAGACAAATGTGAGCAAAGTTTCCAACCATTGAAGAAAAGACTGACCAGTGCTCCCATTCTGATTGTTCCAGAGAGTGACAAGAGTTTTGACATATACAATGATGCTTCCAAGATGGGCCTTGGAGCTGTTCTCATGCAAGAGGGGAAGGTTATAGCTTATGCTTCCAGACAACTCAAAGACTATGAGAAGAATTACCCCACTCATGATCTTGTGCTGGCAGCTGTGGTCTTTGCACTAAAACTCTGGCGACATTATTTGTATGGAGTTCAGTGCAGAATCTTCACAGACCATCAGA
The DNA here is from genome assembly GCF_018446385.1 of Zingiber officinale. Classification (NCBI taxonomy): domain Eukaryota; kingdom Viridiplantae; phylum Streptophyta; class Magnoliopsida; order Zingiberales; family Zingiberaceae; genus Zingiber; species Zingiber officinale. The sequence continues at coordinate 82,317,725 of NC_056000.1, read as the reverse complement.
GCTTGAAGTATTTCTTTACCCAGAAAGACTTAAACATGAGACAGCGCAGGTGGCTAGAGTTGGTTAACGATTATGACTGTGAAATCCTCTACCACCCAGGTAAAGCTAACAAAGTGACGGATGCACTAAGCCGAAAATCCAGTGCAACTCTGATGCCCTTGTCATCATTAGCACTGCCACTACAGAAGGAATTGTCAGACTTTGGAGTCGAAATTATTTATGGGCAACTCTCTACATTGACCTTAGAGTCAACCCTGCTTGAGAATATACAGAGAAAACAAGGTGAAGATCCAAATATCCATAAGATCAAGCAAGGGATACAAAAAGAAGAAAATTCAGAGTTTCGGGTGTCAGACAGTGGAATTCTCTATCAGGGGAGTCGCCTTTGTGTCCCCAATGATGAGGAATTGAGAAGGAAGATTCTAGAAGAAGCTCATAGTACACCAAGATGTATCAAGATTTATCAAGATGTTCCACCAAGATGTATCAAGATTTGAAGCAGAGATTCTGGTGGTCTGGACTCAAGAGAGATGTTGCAAAATATGTCAGTATCTGCTTGATATGCCAGAGAGTCAAAGTAGAGCACCAGAGACCAGGAGGAGTTCTACAACCCCTCCCAATACCAGAGTGGAAGTGGGAAGAAATATCCATGGACTTTATAACAGGTCTTCCAAGAACTACTAATGGATATGATGCGATATGGGTGATAGTGGACAGGTTGACAAAGTCTGCCCATTTTCTAGCTATCAAGGTGTCTCACTCTATAGAGCAGTTGACACAGCTATATGTTAAGGAAGTGATCAGACTTCATGGAGTCCCGAAGTCGATTGTTTCCGATAGGGATGGGCGCTTCACCTCTCATTTTTGGGAGTGTGTCCAGAATGCATTAGTCACCAAACTCAAGTTCAACACAACCTTCCATCCCTAGACTGATGGACAGATAGAATGAGTAAATTAGATTTTAGAAGACATGCTCCGAGCTTGTGCATTAGATTTTAAGGGCAGTTGGTGCAAGTATCTGTATTTAGCTGAATTCGCCACAACAATAGCCATCAGGCCACTATCAAGATGGCACCTTACGAGGCACTGTATGGTCGAAAGTGCAGATCACCCATTTGTTGGCAAGAAGCAGGTGAAAGGAAAGAAATGGAAGTGGAGCTGGGCATTCAGACAGAGATGATAGATGAGACCACTCAGACTATCCAGAAGATCAGACAAAGAATTGAGACGGCCCAGAGCAGACAGAAAAATTATGCAGACACACACCGTAGGCCACTTGAATTTCAAATAGGGGATTCAGTCTTTCTCAAAGTTTCTCCTATGAAGGGAGTGATGAGATTTGGCAAAAAGGGCAAGTTAAGTCCTCGCTACGTAGGACCCTACCCGATCACAGAGAGGATTGGGAAAGTAGCTTACAAGCTGGACTTACTACAAGACATGTCAGCAATACACAATGTATTTCATGTCTCCATGCTAAAGAAGTGTCTCCACGACTCTAGCCAAGTGATTCAGCCTCAGTCGGTGCAGATTCAGGAGGATCTTAGCTATGAGAGCAGACCTATACGGATAGTGGACAGAGAAGTTAAGAGACTAAGAAACAAAGAAGTACCACTAGTGAAGGTCATTTGGCAAAATCAGAAGCACGAGGAAACTACGTGGGAGCGTGAGGACAGTATGAGACAGAGATATCCAGAATTATTCTAAGTTCGAGGACGAACTTTTTATAAGGTATAGGGAATTATAACAACCCACATTTCCTCATTTCGAGTCCTAATAGTACTTAAAAATATTTAGAAATGCTTTAGAAATATTCTAGATAATTTGAGAAATTTTTAGAGTATTTTTATGTAATTTTCAGAGTTTGTTTGGTATTTTTACCAAAAGAAACAAGTTGTAAAAAAAATAAAGAGGTTGAGCCGAGGTTTGAACCGAAAACCTCTGGTTAAGCAAAGCCTTAAGTTGTTTTGAATGACCAAGAACCCAGCAGAGTCGTGCTGATCAAATAGAAGGCGAAAATAATTTAAGCGGTGATAGGTAACAGAAATACCCTAAGTATTAAAAGGGATAAGTTAAGAGGGGAATTGGATTACTGGCTCGTGACCTAAATCTTCCTCCCTTCTCTCACGTACGTGGCGTCTCTGCTCGGGCGAAAACGAAGCCGAAACTAGGGCTTCGTCTCCGGCGGCTGACCAAGGGGATCTTCGTGAAGTTCTTCACAAATACGAGACTCTCTCGTCGAGGAGAGCCCGTAGGCACGAAGAAGAGGTTGAAGTTCGAGCTCTCCGAAACCCTAGAAGCCTTTTTGTTCGGTTGTGAGTCTAAGAACGACTATAAGTGCTTCTCACCTGCAGTAGGAGTAGTTTTCGAACCTTGTTCTTCTTGATTTTGAATCATACTATAAAAATTTTGGTTTTGTGCTTGCTGCCGTGAACCTCAAAGAAAAGAAGAGGATGATTGGTATAAGTTAAGCATGTGGGTTGTTTTCTTCAGGCTTTGAAATTAGTATTTCAGCTTTTGATTTAGATTTCCTGTTTGTGACCTTAATGAGCATAATCGGTTCATATGGAGTCTTGCAATTTTCGAGTTTTTGTTGTCATGACACTGAGCGTGAAGAACAGTTATGTTTTTAGGTTTCCGGTAGCAATTTTCTTACTAGTTGCATTGTGTATAAACTGCTATACATTTTGTAAGTATGATGTTTAGATTTTCTTACCGCTACTCACAAGTTTAGCATTCCAGTACAGACTATCTTGTTAATTTTGAGCATGTTCAATTCTAAATCAAGTATGCGGCCCAAATTAGCTTGTTTTGTTTTTTTTTTTTTTCATGAGCTGGAACAGCCACCAAATTGTAGTGCAGGTTATTTCTGTTGGCTGGTTTCGTTTGAGTGTGAAAGGCTTTATAACATGGCATTGTAGTTTTCGGTTTCTTAGGGAACTTACTGGACGCAGACAGATATGTGTAGTTGCATCTCAATTTCAGATTTTTACTAAGTATTTCAGATTTTTACTAAGTATTTCAGCTTCAGATATTTCCTTAAGTATTTAGTTTTAGTTTTTATGTAGATGCAATGAATACGAACAGTTTTTAGTTTGCTGTTAAATTGCCGAGGCATTCTTTTATTAGAAGTAATTACAAATAACAAGTATTTTATTTGAAGAGGCTAGTACTTGACTTCCGAGGTTGTCGTTAAATAAATCTGGGTGACCAATTCCGAGGTCTTGACCCTGGTAAGACCAAGGTCTTTACCCTTGTAGGACTGGTGGCTCGCTACCTCAGTTTCTATTAGGGAGCGCGCAAATGGTACTAAGCCTGGGCCCAAGAGATTATTATTATTATTTTGAAGTATAAGAGTATAAGTTTTGGGAACAAATGAAATAAGCTTCACATGGGTTAAAAATCAGCAAGTTAGTTTTCTTCTATTCTAGCATGTTGTTTGTTTTCCTTATTGTTATTTGCTATTAGATGAGCAGCTTTACATGTTTAGCATTTCAGTCTGTTTTGATTCCTTTGCTATTAGATGAGCATGAGTAGTGTTTCTTTTAAAGCATTCAGTTCTTAGATTTCTTCCTGTTCACATGCATACCCGAGTTTTGTGAGTTAGATAGCGCTTACTAAGCATTCGCTTATAGTTGTATTTTCCTCTTACTGCAGATAAAGGGAAAGGAAAGCTATAGTGAAGGAAGGCGATAAGGAGATGTGAGATGGATGTGTGATGTCTGGACTATGGAAGCCTTGGGATTTTCTTAAAGAATTTATTAAAATTTTGTATTTAGATTGTTGGTGAAATTTAGGTGGATTATGTTCTTTTTGCATTGTTAGAACTATTCTTTCATGTTGATGGTTTATTCATAGAAAGCTTTTATGTATTTAGAATTTTTTTTTCCACTTAAATTGCTATGCACATTAGTTCCATTATTTGAGTTGTATTATTGTTGCATGCATGTTCAGATTGATATATAGTTTTAGTTGAGAACAAATGCTTGAGTAGAATGTATAGATGAGTTATTTATGTTTTCAGCTGTTACTTATTGCATGTTTCGAGTTTGAAAAGAGTTATAAGTATAACTATCAACATATGAGCAATACTAGTTAAGTAAAGAATTTATAGTTAAGTAACGTCCCACTCTCACAGACTAGCTAAGGGGAGGGTAGGGTCGTTACAATTCTTTTGCGTTTTGGTGCAGTCCTACTCGGTTCAGTTCTTCCTTTGTTAACCCGCATTGTAGTGTATTGAGGGCCTTGAAATCTGTAGAGGACTTTTTTTTTCATGTCCGGAGACCACTGTTCCGGGTCCAGTGGATTTTTGGAGTTGTCAACTGGCGCCTTGTAACCTCTGGTGACGCTGAACCATTGGTCGAAGTCTGTCTTTAGGTAAACCTCCATCCGCTTCTTCTAGTACAGGAAATCATCCCCGTTGAATAGGGGAGGACGTACTATACTGAAGCCTTCAATTTGAGACATAATTATCCTGCACACAAATAAACAAATAGACAAGAAGTCCCAAGACTTGGTCTTGGATTAGTAGTGCGGTATTTAAGAAAAAATTATCTAACACTAAATTGGTGTTGCACCTGTTGGTGCGGTTAGCACTAACGGTCTAACTCAAATTTTGATAAATGACAAAATAGGTTAAGTTAGTTTCGTTGTTATTTAACATTCTGATCGAGTGTGCAGGAGAAGCCCAGATAGGTCGACGGGCTGACCTGATGTCTGGCACGAAGTCCAGCTAGGTCGACGGGCTGACCGGATAGCTGGCACGAAGTTCAAACGGGTCGATGGGATGATCCGACGTTTGGGAGCGCCTTGAGCTCCGGCAAGCAGAGGCCTTGAACTAAGGGAGCGGTTTGGCATGAGGCATTTGTCTCAAAGATAATTTTAGCTCCTATGACAACAAATCGATAACATTACTAAATAAATTAGAAAATGTGCAATTACATTAGCATGAAAAGTTCAAAATATCAACGACATCCGATTTCTGCCCCTTTGTAGAGTCTAGTTCAGTCTATATTGCTTCATCATGGCATACAAAAGAACTGTGAGATTGAAAGGATTAAGTTGTTGCGGATGGTGAGAACACACGCATTGTTAAAGTTGCAGTCCAGTTACAATGCAAAAGCATTAAAACTGCGAGGTCCAAGCTCTAGAAATGCCAAGTGATAACTTGGCATCGTAGTCATCTTCAAAAGCACACATTGACACAACTTATTCATAAAAATTGACAACAATGCATCCACAGCAGTGCACACTTTTTCACATTGCCGGGATCCAAGTGAGATGAATCAGACCTCAACTCCATTAAGTTTTGCGCCTGTCTCTTCCGCTGTGTCGGATTTGGATCCTTGCAATTGCCTCTTCACGAGTGCAGTGTAAATGCCATCCTTGCTGAGAAGATCGTCATGGGTACCTCTCTCAGCTATCTGGCCATCGGAGATTACGGCAACTGTGTCTGCGCTCTTGACTGTTGAAAGTCTGTGAGCTATCACAAGAACAGTCCTTCCTTCCATCAGGGAATCCATTGCATCCTGCACCATTTCAATGAGTAGCGTCACTAAAACATAAATGATTCTGAGTAAAATTGATAAACATAAGCCAAGTTTTCACTGCCAAGTTATATTCTGGAATAACCTCTAGTTTATTAAGATTTGTTAGAAAAAGACAAAAGACAGATAGTGCAGTTGATATGTACCTGCACTAAATATTCACTCTCAGCATCCAAAGCACTTGTGGCCTCATCCAACAGAAGAACTCGTGGATTCATCAGTAAGGCTCTCGCAATGGCTACTCTCTGTTTCTGGCCGCCAGATAATCTTATGCCTCGTTCACCAACCAGTGTCTTATATTTGTCAGGAAAGTTGGATATAAACTCGTGAGCATTTGCCATTTTCTGCCATATTGTAGGAAGCTTCAATCAGAAAAATTCAACAGTTTAACTAAATAATTGACCGGATAGCTGGTGTTATTAACATACAATATTACATCAGTTTTACACCGTTGATGAAACGGTATCGTTAAGTGATACTACACCGGTTAATAACCGATTCGAAGACCGGTGTCGTTAAGTGATACTACACCGGTTTTAACCCGATGTCTAAAATGGCAGACTTTTAACATCGGCTTCATAGACATCGGTCGAAAATGAAATAGACACCGGTGGAAAACCGATGTCTATGAAGGTTTTTGTTGTAGTGCAACTAGGTCGACGGGTTGACCTAATAGGTGACACGAAGTCCAGACGAGTCAACTGGCTGACCTGACGTCTGGAAGGTAAGTGAAGGTAAGACACTGGAGGGGAGTAACTATGAGGACACGTTCCCGGAAAGGGAACATTAGGCGTCGATTCGACTTAGATCCATTTCGGATATCTAAGTAGAGATCGTGACTAGATTCCGGTCTCGAGGAGATGAAATCTAATTACTATTCTGCTTATCCATAAATTGTGCAAACATTCTATTTTACAGGATATGATTTATACTTGCCTCGGACTAATGTTTTCTTACAGGAAGAAGATTGAGGAAAATAAGGGTCCGGGCACCCGGAAGGGATCCGGGCACCCGAAAACAAGTTTTATCCCCAAACGAGCCTCGCCACGTGGAGCACCCTGGTTGGCTTGGCTACGTCACATTCAGGGCGCCCTGAAGGGATCCGGGCACACCGAACCTCCTATATAAGGAGGGTGAAGGCTGAAGAAAAGACACAACTCACGATCTACGCTTATGTGCTCCTGCAACGCTTCTCCGACAAAGTGCTACTGTTTCCTCTTTTTCTAATTATTGTCGATATTATTTCCTTAATAGCATTTGTACTCAAATTTGTAATATTTTACGAATTGCTAGTGTAACGACCCGACCCTTTTGGCCTGTTGGGCGGTCCTTGTGGCGGCCCAACTGGTAGCCCTTATGTCGTCGGCCCATTTGGCGACCTCTCATGTCGTCGACCGACGACCCTTGGCCGTGCCGTTACTCACTAAGACTTTCCACCCCTGGCCAGTGGATTTTTGCCTCCCCCAGGATTCGAACTCTAAACCTCCAGGCTTAAGTATTAGAGTTTATGAATCCTGGTAACCAAGTGAGATCATCTCACTTAGTTACCAGGATTCATAAACTCTAATACTTAAGCCTGGAGGTTTAGAGTTCGAATCCTGGGGGAGGCAAAAATCCACTGGCCAGGGGTGGACAAATGGGCCGACAACATAAGGGCCACCAGTTGGACCGCCACAAGGGCCGCCCAACAGGCCAAAAGGGTCGGGTCGTTACAGCTAGTGGATTGTCCAACGAAAGCACTCAGCGAGTGTGGGCCTTGGAGTAGGAGTCGACATAGGCTCCGAACCAAGTAAAAGATTGCTTGTGTTAGCGTTGTTGTGTTTTTACTTTTTCCGCTGCGTACTTTACAATAATTTTTAAATCGCTATTCACTCCCCCCTCTAGCGAATTCTCGATCCAACAAGTGGTATTAGAGCAAGTACCGCTCTGATTTAGTTCAACTACCAATCAGACAGGATGAAATTCTTTTCTGGTTTTTTTGTTCATTCTTTTCTCTTTTTTTGGTATTTCGTAATATTCCAAATTGGTATTGTTACCTTTTTGGAAATTTTTTTCATTGCAATTTAATCTGAATTGGTGCAATACCAATTTAGTTAATCTCTTTTATTTTATTCCGCATTGTTAATCCAAGATCAAGTCTTGTGACCCCTCGTCTATTTATTAAATTATGTGCAGGTTAAAAAATGTCTCAAGTTGAAGGGTTCAGCACAGTACACCCTCCCCTATTCAACAGGGATGATTTCTCGTACTGGAAGAAGCGGATGGAGGTCTACCTGAAGACAGATTTCGACTAATGGTTCAGCGTCACCAAAGGCTATAAGGTGCCGGTCGACAACTTCGAAATTCCACTAGACCCAGAACAGTGGACTCCGAACACGAAGAAAAAATCGTCAACAGACTTCAAAGCACTCAACACACTACAATGCAGGCTGACGAAGGAAGAGTTGAACCGGGTAGGACCGCATCAAAACGCTAAAGAATTATGGGACAAGCTGATCAAACAACACGAAGGAACAAGTGACGCTAAGGTAATGAAACACGACCTTCTTTTAAACAGATTATTTAATATTAAAATGCAAGAAGGAGAAACGACGAGTTAGCTTCACGTGAGGATCAAAGACATCCTCAGCGGACTCCACACGATAGGCCATCAAATGGAGAATCAGCATCTAATCAGGTATGCTTTAAATGCTTTTCCGCGTAATACTTTGTGGCCATTTATCGTGGATGCCTACAAAATTTCAAAAAATTTATCTAAGTTAAAATTAGACGAATTATTTTGTGAATTAGAATTACACGAGAAAACTAACGTCGGGACCGAGAAAGGTATTGCTTTATTTGCAGGTTCCTCCAAGGAAAGAACGAAGACCAAGTCTGAACATGAAGATGAGTCTGACCAGGATTCTGAAGATGAAGAATACCTGGTGAACCTTGTAAGGAAAATGTTCATCAGGAGGAAGAAGACCTTAAGCAAAAAGGACCTGCAGAAGATCAACTCCCCAACCGAACCAAGGAACGTGACTTGCTTCGGGTGCAACAAGAAGGGTCACTATAAGAACGAGTGCCCGAGATTGAAAAGCGACAAGACGAAGACAAACAAAAAGAAGGCTCTCAAAGCAACGTGGGATGACTCGTCCTCAGAAGAATCGGAGGTCGAAGACCAGAAGCACCAGAGTCACCTCGCATTGATGGCCCTCGAAGCAGAGTCGGAGGACGAATCGGAAGACGGGTCCGAACCCGAATCGAGCCACGAGTCCGTACTCGTTTCCGAAGGTCCCGAAGAGATATACTTTAATTTGAATAGAAAGTTCTTTAAAATTATTGCATGTTTAAATAGGAAATTAATTACAATGGAAAATGAAAACAAATTGTTCCTTGAGAAGAATCAAAACCTCAAGAAACAAATCACAAATCCAAATCCAACTCAAGACCTAACACTTGAGGAGGAAAATTTATCACTAAAAATAGAAATTAATAAATTAAAAGATCTCTTAGAAAAATTTACAACAAGATCTAAGAATTTAGATCTAATTTTAAATAATCAAAAAGTAATTTACAACAAAACCGGACTTGGCTACAAGTCAAGTTCAAATAAAACATTTAAATCGTTAATAACCCAACATAAATAATCAAGTAAAACTTGGGTTCCGAAAGCGTGCTTAACCACGCAAGTAGGACTTAACCAATATTACATACCCAAAGAAAAAATATATTATGTAAAGTCAAATAAATCAAATAAAAAACCAAAATACAAACCTAGACCAACAAATTCAAAATCTAAATATTTTAAAACCCCTCAAAACTTAGAATATCATCAAATCAATTATAACTATAAAAAGAACAAACATAAACCAAGAACTAAAAATCAAAAATAAAGGCCAATAATTCAGGGGGAGGCTCTAGAATAGCTAGCACCTCCAAAAATAATCTACCCGGCATGATAACCAAACTAAACTACCCGACAGGGTAATTAGGACTAGTTAAAAAGGGACAACAGTTTAACTTGACCTATGGTACTGGTGAAGTTTTGGATGATAGTATATTAGGGAAACTATGTCTATGCATGTCTAGGAAGATATGACTTCAACTTGGTGCATTTGGCTTAGTGGAACTAACCGAAGCTACCCTTTACGAATCTTAATCAGTTAGACCAAGGTTTTGTATTAAGTTCAGTGGATAGGACTATTTGAAAAAATCTCGAAGGCATGGTTACTCTAATGATGTCCAAGTGACTCACCATAGCCCAGAAATTTATCCGAAGAATGCTTATTTGTTGAGCCCAAAGCTAAACCTGAATCTAACACAAAGTTAAACCAAACCCTAAAACTGAACCTCATTCATCTCACAAAATTATAGGATTCCCTGATTGAAAACATAGATCGGATGAGATGACTAAGGACTTAAATACAATTAATTAAATTAAATTAAAATAAAATAAATTAAAATGTTAAAAATAAAAAAAACTTTAAAAAATTCTTTTAAAAATTCTTTTAAAAAATTTTTAAAAATATTATTTTAAAAATTATTTTAGAAACTTTAAAAAATTATTTTAAAAATTATTTTAAAAACTTTTTAAAAAATTATTTTAAAAACTCTTTTAAAAATTTTTAAAAATTCTTTTAAAAAAAATTTAAAAATTATTTCAAAAATTCTTTTAAAAACTTTAAAAATTATTTTAAAAATTCTTTTAAAAACTTTTAAAAATTCTTTTAAAAACTTTAAAATATTATTTTAAAAATTCTTTTTAAAATTATTTTAAAAATTATTTTTAAAAATATTTTAAAAATTCTTTTTAAAAAAAGTTTTAAAAATATTTTTAAAAACTATAAAATTTATTTTTATAATTCTTTTAAAAAAAACTTAAAAATATTCTTTTATAAACTTTAAAAATAATTTTAAAATTTCTTTTTAAAAACTTTAAAAAATTATTTTAAAAACTTTTAAAATTATTTCAAAAATTCTTTTAAAAATTATTTTAAAATTTCTTTTAAAAACTTTAAAAAATTATTTTAAAAACTTTTTTAAAAAATTTATTTTAAAATTTATTTTAAAAATTTCTTTTAAAAAATTATTTTAAAATTTCTTTTTAAAACTTTAAAAAATTACTTAAAAAATTCTTTTGAAAACTTTAAAAAATTATTTTAAAAATTCTTTTCTTAAAAAAAAACTTTAAAAAATTTATTTTAAAAATTCTTTAAAACTCGCTCAACTAAAACCAGGGCGCCCAGAGTGATTTCGGGCACCCGGACCTCTCTATAAAAGGGGGGCAGGGCGCCCCCCTCTTATTGCACCTCACTTATTCATCTCTTGTAAAGGTTTTCTTCGAGCCTCAATGAGAGAGAAAGTGCTAATTAAAATTTTTCCTCGTTTCTTCGGTTATTACGCGGTTGCTAATCAACCGAGATCATCATTTCTAAAAATCTTATTCACGATGCCTCAGTAAATTTATTCTCCTCCTAAATTTTTTATTTCAGTTATTTTTTATGCTTAGTATAGTTTTTTTAACTTAGGAAACGTTCTAGATCTGGTGTTGGGCCCTCGACTGCTAATATTGACCCTAGGTTCCCTACTGACGAACTTAGGATTAGGTTTGAGTCTACCATCTATATGTCTATTAGGACTAGGTGATTAGATAGACAGTTTTTCTTGCATTCCTGTATTCCAACTGTAGAGGTCATTAACCACTATAACTTACAGAACCTTGTTTATTGTACCAGTTCAGTAAACATTAGTTTATGTGCTGAATTTTATAACAACTTAGTTAGGGTAGATGATCTTACTCATACAACTAGGGTAGCTGGTACAGATATCACATTATCTCCTACCATTATCCAGACCTTTTTAGAGTTACGACCATCTACGTGCACTTTTCAGTGCTACCCTCCTAGGGATCTACCATTTGGTGATCCTTACTCACACATTACTCTGGATACGATTTACTCGTATTTTTTTTGTATTAAGAAGGACCATTGAGGCAGTTTCTTTTTATAATGACTAAATAAAAGAATAAGACCTCGGTTATTATGGAAATGTATGCTCTTAATCCTAATATAATGACAAACACATATATTTAATATTTATTTCTTTAATTTATCAATGGGTGAGATTTAGTTCGATAAATCAAAATGCCCAATAAGTTGGGAAATGATATTACTTATAGTGTGTGTTGTTTATTATAGAAGGAAACTGTGTCCTAGTAATGTAGGTTGATAATGTCCCCAAGAGGAGCTCATAAGGATTGTCATGTTAAACCCTATAGGTGGATTTAATCTGATATGATAATAAAGTTGAGTGGTACTACTCTCGGAGCTAGATGTTAATTAAATGAGTTGTTAGTAACTCATTAAATTAATGGTCATTCGATATCTTAAACACAGGGAGATTAACACACTCATGATAAGAAGGAGCCCATAATGTAATTTGGGATTGGTGCGGTAGTGCAATAATAATTTTCTAGTGGAATGAGTTATTATTGATGAACTTGAGTTGTGTGTTCGGGGCGAACACAGGATACTCGAGCTCGTCGGGAGGCCAAAACCAATTTCTCCTCTAGGTCCCTGTCGTAGCCTCATTAATGCCTCATATCCACCCATGAAAAGCCCATCTTAGTGTCCAAGAGGGGGCCGACCCAAGGCTTGGTGACTAAGCCAAGGGCCAGTCACTACTTTCTCAAAGGGGGCCGACCACAAGCAATGTGAAGGGGGCCGGCCACATAATTCAAAGTATGAGGGGTGTTTTGAATTTTTAAAATCTTCTCTTTGTAGATATCTACAAGTTTTGAAAGAGAGATTTTAAAATTATAAAACTTTCCTTATTTGAATTAGGCCACATGGTTTTAAAAAAAAGTTTTAAAGTTTTAAAACTTTTCTTTTTTAACCATCCTCATGGCTTTAAAAAAGGAGAGTTTTAAATTTGAAACTTTCCTTTTTTGTAACCATTTTAAAAAAGGAAATTTTAAATGAGAAGTTTTAAATCTTAAAACTTGTTTTAAAATTTTCCTTTTTTAAAAACACATCCACATTAGGAAATTAAAAGAGAGCTTGTAAAATTTTATAAGAGCTTTCCTTCTTTGCTTATAAAATTTTTACAAGATTTTTTTCTTCTTTTAAGGGCCGGCCACCCTTGCTTGGTGTCCAAGCAAGGGGTCGGCCATTAAATCAATTAAGAGGAGAAAAAGGAATTAAAAAGGAGGAAAGGAAAACAAAAGGAAGATTTTAATTTTTTGTAAAAATCTTTCCTTATTTGCCTTGGGCAAGTATTATAAAAGAATGGGAGGAGAGGCCTCATGATGTATTAATTCTTATTCTCTTGCTTGTGCTCTCTCTTGTGGCTGACCCTTTCCCTTTCCCTTTCCCTTTCCTCTTGATCTCTTTTGTTTCTTGGTGATGGTGGTGGCCGAATCTTAGAGAAGGAGGAGGAGCTTTTGGGTGGTGTTCATCTTGGAGGATCATCGCCCACATGACGTCCAAGAGGAGGCGAGGAATACGGCAGAAGATTAAGAGGTCGTTGCATACAAAGAAAGGTATAACTAGTAATTATTTTCCGTATCATGCTAGTTTTTCATTGTTTGAATTCCAAACACAAGAGGCATATGATTCTAGTTTTTCGGATTTGTAATTCGAAGTTGTGTTTCTTTTATTTTATTTTGATCTTGTGATTCGATTGTTCCTTTTGGTTAAACCTAGAGTTATATAAGGAAATTAAATATTAGATTTCTTTAAAAGGCTTTGTCTAGGCGGTGGTGGATGATCCCATACCCAAGAAGGACTAGTGTCTCGCCATGCAGTCCTGGAAGTCGATTTTGGAAATTAATATTTAATTGAATTTATAACTTGGGTGGATTTGGATCAATAATGTTAAGCATCGTTTGCGATCCAAGTCTAAACGATTAAGAACAAATAAGTTAAATTTGGAATCAATAATGTTAAGTTCCGTTTGAGATTCCTAATTTAATTTCTAAAGAACACAATAGGTTGTTAGGAAAGGTTCGACACTTGTATAAAATTTTTGTACAGTGGAACCGGTACGATCTTCCTAGGACCAACCAACATAGATAATATAAACTTCCATTTATGGATTTGACCCCATGGGAGTCAAATAAGTCTAAGTGTAAAAGTTCTAGTATAGAGTTTGTTTAAAGTTGATTAGTTGGTTTGTGAGTGAATTTTGTTTGCTTTCTTATCCTGTCGGGAATCTGAGAAGACAGGACTGTCGATGTGAAGTGTCTGGAATGTTGACCGCATCTTCATGACCCAGATAGTGAGATGTCTTCTGTGTTGACCAAGTCGTCAGAAGTCCTCTGGTCAACAGTACCTGCAGCCAGCGACCGGGTTGCTACGGTCCCTGGTACCCCGATACTCGAGGCGGATCCCACGAACGTATAAGTAGCCAAATAATAGTAGAACAATGAGATGAACGAATAATGACTACGAGAACGTACCCTGGCCTCGGGGCGCCCTCGGATGGATCGGTGAGCTGGTCGCGATGTGGATCGAGTCATCGTGACTCTGAAGAGTAGACGAATGTGAGGCAGCTGAGTAGTCGGATCTGAGGGCGACGACATGGAATCTGGTGCAGTATGAATCCAAAAGGCTGCATGTCGACCGAAATATGACGATAGCTCTTAAGCCAGAATACCACAACGGCTCGCAGGCCTGGACACAGCACGCAGGCTGGATAATACCAATAAGTCACAATCATAATAGCGGTGCGAAGAGTGATATACAACGGTGCGATGGCCAGAGCCACATCGGCTCGCAGGTCGAACATCATCTCGACTCGAAGGCCGAAGTAGATAAACCTGAGCATTCCAACGGCGGCTGCCCGGAGGGTGATAGTGATCGCTAGAGGAGGCAGCGTCGGCGGCTATTGGAGGCGTCGGTGGTAGCAGCGGGAAGCACCGGCGGCCTATCGACGGGAGGCACCGGTGACGGCTGGAGGATGCGTCAACGCCTGCTGGAGGTGGCGGCGCCTGCCGAAGGCAGCGGCAGTGTAACGACCACCCTTCTTACTACTACTACTCTCTACGAATGACCGTTACTTAACTACTAACTCTACTTAACCGGTATGATTAAAATTCTCGAGGAAACCCTACCGAAAAATTCCGGCAGAGTCTCCCCTGTATCGGTGACCTTATTCAACAATACATGACATAATATACACAGTCACAAGCGGCTGGAACACATATCAATCAACCACGTAGTTTATATATCAAAAAGAAGCACAATACCAAGGAAAAATCAACTCTAATGAATACACGACAAAACAAACCAAATAATAACATGCACAAGTTCTAAATACGTTAAACACTTAAACCAAAACATTATAAATAAATTCTGGTTCAATCTCTTAGTCTACTCCATAGTCCAAACATCACACACCATCCGCGCCACCTTGTCACCTTCCTTACTATATCTTTTCCTTTCCCATATCTGCAGTAAGAGGAAGTGCAATCTATAAGCAAAATTTACTTAGTAAGCACTATCTAACTCACAAAATCAGGAATGTGCATGTATACGAAAAGAACTAGAAACTATATGCTCTAAAAAGAAATAAAGCATAAACATAACTTCTCATGTCAAACTAATAGCAAAGAAAAGCTAAGGAATCTACTCATGTAATTCTAATAGCTAATCATGCTACTCATCTAATAGGTAAACATGAAAACTACTCATCCACTAGATAAACATGGTAGAATAAAGAACTAAACTTACTGATTTTTAGAACTATATGAAACTTATTCCATTTGTTCTAACTTAATCTCTAAAACTTTATGTTTATGTAAAACTCGTTTTACTTGTTCAAAAACTTATACTTATAATACTTCAAAATAATAATCAAATTCTCTTGGGCCCGACAACTGTGCTTTTACTTTTGTAACGACCCGACTCATTCGGCGGCCCATTTGGCGACCCTATGGTCGTCGACCGTCGACCGTCGACCGTCGGCCGAGCCGTTACTACTAGGTTATCTAAACCTAGGGACGACTATGGGAGCCCAACCCAAGGACAACTGAGAGTCCAGCACAGTGCCACTGATAAAAGTAAAATACTTGTTATCTTTTAATACTTTTATATAATGCCTCGGCATTTTCTTTAGCACCTTGTGTGTCAAAATCCCTAAAATCTTGACTTTGTGATCTACTTAAGGCCTTGGCCTTCTTCTTTCTTTTCTTTATCTTTCTTATATTTTTCTTAAACTCTTAAAAGAATATAGGCATGCTACAACAGGATTAAATCAAAGGAAAGAAAATTGACTTCTATAAGCATGCTATATCAGAGACAAATCAAAAGAAAGCATATCTAACTTCTTCAAACATGCTACAACAGGTTTAATACAAAGGAAAACAATTCTGAAATCCTGAAATAAACAACATATATATAACTGCTCAAGAATATGCTCCAAAGGGTTGTTCTAACTCATTACGGCAAGGAAAAATCAAACTAAGGTGCTATACAAAAACTAAATCTGTAGAATGTTAAAATTGCATACTTTAAGAACTAGAACTAAACTATCTGTTTATAACACATGCACCCAAACTAAGGCATAAAACTCATGACATGCCAATCCTAATTTGCATACATAAAAACATAATGTACAGTAAATTTGAATGCATTTATACTAGCATAAACATGCACGAAACTAGATCTGAAACTTTATGCACCAAACTAAATTTGAAACTGAATGCCACGGCAGAAAGTCATAAAGAACAGAATGCTCAACGTGCTCAACCCCTACATGCTCCTTCTTTGAAACTCACGGCAACTAAACATAAGGACAGTGCGACAATTTGATCGAACACAAATGCCCAAATCTAAACATGTTTGAATCTGATGTACTTGATCATAGAGGCAAAGGAATCCAAACTACATGCTCAAACTTATACAAATCATCCCCTTTCTCTCCTTGGAACACACGGCAGCAAGCACAAAACCTAACTCCCTTAAAAATCAAAACGAGAAGCCAACACGAATCCGAAGCTACTCTACTGCAGGTGAGGAAGCACTTACCTTGCTGTTCTTGAGCTTACTACCGAAGGAGAAAGGCAGCTCTAGGGTTTCGGAGGAGCTCACGATCTCGGCCTCTTCCCTTCGTGTCCGCGCGTCCTCCTTGACAAGGCGCTCGCGGGCTTCTTCTTCATTGTCGCTCGAGAGGAGAAAGCGCACGGGAGGAGGAGATAGAGGTGAAGCCCTAGCCCTCTTCTTCGTTTCTGCCCGAGAGAAGCCGACACCGTCGCTGCATGTGAGAGGAGAAGAGGGATCGAGCAAAATTCCACTTCCTCTCTTCACTTAACCTCCTTTTTATAACCTAGGGTTATTTTTATTACCAACCATTGCTTAAGAATATTTCGCACCTTATCTTTTCACGAAATATTTGCGGAAGAGTTGGTTGGCCGCATTTTGACCAAGTTAAGGGTTGCAGGTTCAAATCTTCCGTCGCGCCCTTTTTATTTAAATTTATTTCCCAACTACTGCTTAAATGGAATTTTTCTCCTTCATTAATAAGAAATGATCACTGGATCAGTTGGCTAACTGGATTTGGTTAAGGCTCGGTTCAGGTCCAAGGTCCACGGTTCGAATCTCGACTTGAACATTTTTTTTTTGAAACTTCCTTCGTTTAGTAAAAATACCAAACGACCTCCAAAAATTACATAAAAATACTCTAAAAATTTCTAAAAATCTATAGAATATTTCTATAGCATTTCTAAATATTTTTAAGAACTTTTAAAACTCCTAATGAGGAAAATTGGGTTGTTACAATCCCCCATACCTTATAAAAAGTTCGTCCTCGAACTTAGAATAATTCTGCGACTATTGTGGGGCACCGGCAGCTTCTTCCTTAGTAAGAGAAAATACTCTGGCATTGGTTGGAACGGGCGGGGCTTCCAACTGTCCTTGACTGAGATAGGGTCCCTCTAATGACGTTGTCATGTGGTGTAACTGTGCAGGCTCGTCTCCATATTGCACTGACAGTGGCTGAGGTGCCTTAAACTTGTTAGGACATGCCTTAGCTAGATGTCCTTCTTGGCCACAGGAATAACATCCGGTTGTACCCAAAAGACAGGCTCCTAGATGTATCTTCCCACATTTAGGGCAGGGAGGAAACTTGGTCTGCTTGTTTGCTGGACCTCCCTCTTGGCTATCCCTGTATTCCATCATTTCCTTTTATTATCTTTACCCTTCCCGTTCTGCTCACTTGCCTGGGGCTTCTGACTCCCTACTGTCTTGTCCTCCATCTTGACTGGCTTGTGTTGCGCTCGTTGTGCCTTGATGCTGTCCAGATAGTGCTCAGCGACTAATGCTCTGCTAACTAGCTCTTCGCCAGTTTGGGGCGGGTGAGTTCCACTACTCACATTAAGTGCTATTACTGGTCTCAGCATCCTGAGCATCATTCTGACTCGCTCCTTTTCCGTACTTACTAGCTCTGGACAGAGACGGGCTAGCCTATTAAATTTCTTCACTGCTTCTTCCACCGATAGGTCATCTTGTCTGAATTCTATAAACTCCTCAAAATGCTTATTAGTGATCCGTTGGCGAAAGAATTCTTCGTAAAACTCTGTCTCGAAGTCAGCCCAGCTCATCTGATTGATCAACCTCTTGCTCTTAACTCTCTCCCACCACATACGAGCATCACCTGATAGGCAGAAAGAGGCACACTTGACTTTCTCGACTTATGGCCAGTCAAGAAGCTCCATGGTGCTCTCCAGTGTCTTAAACCAAGCCTGAGCATCCCAGAGCTCAGTCGTGCCTGAGAAACTTTTTGGCTTCAACTTCAACCATTGTATCAGGTAGGCTTCTTGTCTTCTAGGTGCTGTGGGGACTTCCAGAGCGGCTGGTGGAACTTCAGTCACTAGTAGAGTCTCCACATTAATAGTTGGAGGAGTGGGAGGAACTGGATGCTGATTCGCCATCAGATTGACGATCACTTGTTGCTGCTCCACCACTTGTCTCTGGAGTTGAGCAACAACTTCAGAGAGATTTGGTTCAGCTATTCTGGGCTCTTTGTTTTCCTGTGCTCGGCCCTCAGTACGAACGGTACGGGGACGTCCTCTTCTTGACATCTAATTATGTAGGAGAGAAACAGAACTAAAATCATCTCTATTCTCCCTAAGCATATGTATCCAAACATAGAAACAAGAATTTTCTTCTTACTTAACCGCATATAAGCAGATACTCTATACCGCAATTAATAAGCATAAAAGAAAAATTAAATACTTTCTTACTTGAAGACGGCAAGGATGGTGCTGATGTGTGATGCTGGAGAATGGGAACTGCTCTGATACCAACTGTAACGACCAACTGCTCTAAGGATGACCGTTACTTAACTACTAACTCTACTTAACCGATATGATTAAAATTCTCGAGGAAACCCTACCGAAAAATTCTGGCAGAGTCTCCCCTGTACCGGTGACCTTATTCAACAATACATGACATAATATACACAGCCACAAGCGGCTGGAACACATATCAATCAACCACGCAGTTTATATATCAAAAAGAAGAACAATACCAAGGAAAAATCAACTCTAATGAATACACGACAAAACAAACCAAATAATAACATGCACAAGTTCTAAATACGTTAAACACTTAAACCAAAACATTATAAATAAATTCTAGTTCAATCTCTTAGTCTACTCCATAGTCCAAATATCACACACCATCCGCGCTACCTTGTCGCCTTCCTTGCTATATCTTTTCCTTTCCTATATCTGCAGTAAGAGGAAGTGCAATCTATAAGCAAAATTTGCTTAGTAAGCGCTAGCTAACTCACAAAATCATGAATGTGCATGTATACGAAAAGAACTAGAAACTATATGCTCTAAAAAGAAATAAAGCATAAACACAACTGCTCATGTCAACCTAATAGCAAAGAAAAGCTAAGGAATCTACTCATGTAATTCTAATAGCTAATCATGCTACTCATCTAATAGGTAAACATGAAAACTACTCATCCACTAGATAAACATGGTAGAATAAAGAACTAAACTTACTGATTTTCAGAACTATATGAAACTTATTTCATTTGTTCTAACTTAATCTTTAATACTTTATGTTTATGTAAAACTCGTTTTAATTGTTCAAAAACTTATACTTATAATACTTCAAAATAATAATCAACTTCTTCTTGGGCCCGACCCGACCCTTTTGGCGACCCATTCGGCGGCCCATTTGGCGACCCTATGGTCGTCGACCGTCGACCGTCGGCCGAGCCGTTACTACTAGGTTATCTAAACCTAGGGACGACTATGGGAGCCCAACCCAAGGACAACCGAGAGTCCAGTGCCACTGATAAAAGTAAAATACTGATTATCTTTTAATACTTCTATATAATGCCTCGGCATTTTCTTTAGCACCTTGTGTGCCAAAATCCCTAAAGTCTTGACTTTGGGATCTACTTAAGGCCTTGGCCTTCTTCTTTCTTTTCTTTATCTTTCTTATATTTTTCTTAAAATTTTAAAAGAATATAGGCATGCTACAACAGGATTAAATCAAAGGAAAGAAAATCTGACTTCTATAAGCATGCTATATCAGAGACAAATCAAAAGAGAGCATATCTAACTTCTTCAAACATGCTACAACAGGTTTAATACAAAGGAAAACAATTCTGAAATCCTAAAATAAACAACATATATATAACTGCTCAGGAATATGCTCCAAAGGGCTGTTCTAACTCATTACGGCAAGGAAAAATCAAACTAAGGTGCTATACAAAAACTAAATCTGTAGAACGTTAAAATTGCATACTTTAAGAACTAGAACTAAACTATCTGTTTATAACACATGCACCCAAACTAAGGCATAAAACTCATGACATGCCAATCCTAATTTGCATACATAAAAACATAATGTATAGTAAATTTGAATGCATTTATGCTAGCATAAACATGCACGAAACTAGATCTGAAACTTTATGCACCAAACTAAATTTGAAACTGAATGCCACGGCAGAAAGTCATAAAGAACAGAATGCTCCACGTGCTCAACCCCTACATGCTCCTTCTTTGAAACTCACGGCAACTAAACATAAGGACAGTGCGACAATTTGATCGAACACAAATGCCCAAATCTAAACATGTCTGAATCTGATGTACTTGATCATAGAGGCAAAGGAATCCAAACTACATGCTCAAACGTATACAAATCATCCCCTTTCTCTCCTTGGAACACACGACAGCAACCACAAAACCTAACTCCCTTAAAAATCAAAACGAGAAGCCAACACGAATCCGAAGCTACTCTACTGCAGGTGAGGAAGCACTTACCTTGCTGTTCTTGAGCTTACTACCGAAGGATAAAGGCAGCTCTAGGGTTTCGGAGGAGCTCACGATCTCGGCCTCTTCCCTTCATGTCCGCGCGTCCTCCTTGACAAGGCGCTCACGGTCTTCTTCTTCACTGTCGCTCGAGAGGAGAAAGCGCACGGGAGGAGGAGATAGAGGTGAAGCCCTAGCCCTCTTCTTCGTTTCTGCCCGGGAGAAGCCGACGCCGTCGCTGCGTGCGAGAGGAGAAGAGGGATCGAGCAAAATTCCCCTTCCTCTCTTCACATAACCTCCTTTTTATAACCTAGGGTTATTTTTATTACCAACCATTGCTTAAGAATATTTCGCACCTTATCTTTTCACGAAATATTTGCGGAAGAGTTGGTTGGCCGCATTTTGACCAAGTTAAGGGTTGCAGGTTCAAATCTTCCGTCGCCCCCTTTTTATTTAAATTTATTTCCCAACTACTGCTTAAATGGAATTTTTCTCCTTCATGAATAAGAAACGATCGCTGGATCAGTTGGCTAACTGGATTTGGTTAAGGCTCGTTTTAGGTCCAAGGTCCACGGTTCGAATTTCGACTTGAACATTTTATTTTTTTTCGAAACTTCCTTCGTTTAGTAAAAGTACCAAACGACCTCCAAAAATTACATAAAAATACTCTAAAAATTTCTAAAAATCTCTAGAATATTTCTATAGCATTTCTAAATATTTTTAAGAACTTTTAAAACTCCTAATGAGGAAAATTGGGTTGTTACAGGCGGTGACGACAGCCGAAGGAGGAGGCTACGACAGCGACGACAGCCACTGGCGACGTCTACGGCTGCTGGAGGTGGTGACCTCTAGAGGCGGCGTCAACGACCGCTAGAGGCGGCGTCAACGGCCGCTAGAGGCAGCTGCGAGAACCTCCAGCGAGGCGACGTGCATCTCCTGCGGCAATGATGGCGGCGGCAAAGAGAAGCACAAAGGAGGAACTCCATCCCTCCTCTGTTCGCGGTGTCGGCGGCCAAACAAAACAAGGTAGCCGCCTGGTGGCTGCGGCCCAAACATAAAAGAAAAAAATGGGGCGGCGCCGGTGTCGTCAGCGTGGAGAAGGAAGAGGAGTGATGGTGGTCGGCGTCCTCGCAAAGGTGGCCTGAAGGGGAGAAGGGGAATGGTCGTCGGCGTCTGCTGATGGCGAAGCTCGCATTCCCCCTTACATGCCTTCATCATGGCGATAGACCAGCCAACCCCCGAAGCAGAAAAACTCCCCCCTGTGAACAGTGCTCCCTTCCCTACTTATGCCCTAAACAGTGGAAGACTCAAATGGCCCTCCTCCTAATTTCCTCTCTACCCCTAAACTGTCTCTGTATCACAAGTCTCTCCCTCAAGTCTAGTCGAAGGAGGCACGAGTCCGACTGACTGGACAGTCTAACGTGAAGGCTAAAACACTCTCGATAACAGAGTCAAATCAATGAACCCATTGTATAAGGCCACGTGAGCGATCGCTATATGGTGTCCCATGAGAGATGGTAACGATGCCGAGCGGACTACGAAAAATAGTACCAAGTCAATAACCGGACTGATGCCGAGTGGGTGGAAAAATGTCAAGCGAAAGAGTAAAATGATAATCGATCGAGTAACATATGGGATGCCGAGCAGACGAGCGGGCGATGCCGAGTGGGAGAGGATCGTGAGAGAAAAAAGCACGACATCAATGTCCCGCGTGGGTGTGAGGCTTATTCGACCGAAGGGTATGGAACCCGCGCGGTACCCTAGTCTGAGACCAGTGAAGATACTTCAGTCCTAGACCAGTGGCAATATGATGGTTCGAGATCAGTGGAGACACTCCTGTCTGAGTTCATTGGAGATATCTCGACCCCGAACGGGGGAGATGAATGCTCTAATAAGCTGGTATGTGACTAGTAAAAATCGCTTGACCCCGAACGGGGGAGATAGGAGATCCGATATGCTGGTCTGAGACCAGTGAAGGCCACTCGACCCCGAACGAGCAGGGGAGATAGGAGATCTGATATGCTGATCTGAGACCAGTGAAGGTCACTCGACCCCGAATGGGGGAGATAGGAGATCTGATATACTGGTTCGAGATCAGTGATGACCGCTCGACCCCGAACGGGGGAGATAAGATATCCGATAAGTTGGTTCGTGACCAGTGAAGACCGCTCGACCCTGAATGAGGGAGATAGAATATCTGATAAGACTGGTTCGAGACCAGTGACGACCGCTCGACCCAGAACGAGGGAGATAGAATATCTGATAAGACTAGTTCGAGACCAGTGACGACCGCTCGACCTCGAATGGGGGAGATAGAATAGTTGATAAACTGGTCTGTGACCAGTGAAGGTCGCTCTACCCCGAATGGGGGAGATAAGATATCCGATAAGTTGGTCCGTGACCAGTGAAGATCGCTCGACCCCGAACGAGGGAGATAAGATATCCGATAAGACTGGTTCGAGACCAGTGACGACCGCTCGATCTCGAACGGGGGAGATAAGATATCCGATAAGCTGGTCTGTGACCAGTGAAGACCGCTCGATCCCGAATGAGGGAGATAGAATATCCGATAAGACTGATCCGGGACTAGTAACGATCGCTCGACTCCGAACGGGGGAGATAGAATATCCGATAAACTGGTCCGTGACCAGTGAAGGCCGTTCGACCCCGAACGGGGGAGATAAGATATCTGATAAGCTAGTCCGTGACTAGTGAAGACTGCTCGACCCCCACGAACGGGGGAGATAAGATATCCGATAAGCTGGTCCGTGACCATTGAAGACCGTTCGACCTCGAACGGGGGAGATAAGATATCCGATAAGCTGGTCCGTGACCAGTGAAGATCGCTCGACCCCAAACAGGGGAGATAGAATATCTAATATACTGGTCTATGACCAGTGAAGGCCGCTCGACCCCGAACGGGGGAGATAGAACATCTGATATGTTGGTCCGCGACCAGTGAAAGCCTTCACATGGGTTTAACGTCGCCGCTCGACGGTCTTCACAGGGGTTTAACGTTGCCGCTCAACGGTCTTCACAGGGGTTTAACATCGCCGCTCGATGGTCTTCACAAGGGTTTAACATCGCCGCTAGATGGTCTTCACAGGGGTTTAACATCGCCATTCGACGGTCTTCATAGTGGTTTATAGTTGTCACTTCACTTCTAGAGCCTGTGGCTCTAATATAACTCAAACCCGGCCGATCGGCGTAGGAGTCTCTGACTTTGAGCCTGTGGCTCTAATATAATATAATCTCGGTCGATCGGCACGGGAGTTTTCGACATTGAGCCCGTGGTCCTAATATAATATAATCCCGGCTGATCGGCACGAGAGTCTTCAACATTGAGCCCGTGACTCTAATATAATATAATCCTAGTTGTTCGGCACGGGGGTCTTCAACATTGAGCCCGTGGCTCTAATATAATATAATCTCGGTCGATCAGCACGGGAGTCTTCAACATTGAGCCTGTGACTGTAATATAATATAATCCCGACCGATCAGCACGGGAGTCTTCGACATTGAGCCCATGGCTCTAATATAATATAATCCCGGCCAATCGGCACGGGAGTCTTCGACATTAAACCCGTGGCCCTAATATAATATAATCCTGGTCGATTGGCACAGGAGTCTTCGACATTGAGCCCGTGGCTCTAATATAATATAATCTCGACTGATTGGTACGAGAGTCTTCAACATTGAGCCCATGACTCTAATATAATATAATCCCGACCGATCGGTACGGGAGTCTTCAACATTGAGCCCCTGACTCTAATATAATATAATCCCGGTCGATCGGCACAGGAATCTTCAACATTGAGCCCCTGGCTCTAATATAATATAATCCCGACCGATCGGCACAGGAGTCTTCAACATTGAGCCCCTGGCTCTAATATAATATAATCTCGGTCGATCGGCACAGGAGTCTTCAACATTGAGCCCGTGACTCTAATATAATATAATCCCGGCCAATCGGCACGGAAGTCTTCGACATTGAGCTCGTGGCTCTAATATAATATAATCCCGACCGATTGACACGAGAGTTTTCAACATTGAGCTCGTGGCTCTAATATAATATAATCCCGGCCGATTAGCATGGGAGTTTTTGATCAGGGACTGATAACCATGATTTTACTATATTATTTTGATTCATATATGCATGGTTTGATGTTATGTTCATAGATAAAACATATATTTGCATCACATTTCATGCATTGTCTTTATTCTTGGACTTAATTGTAAATTATCTTATTTGTGTGTTATTTGATGTTAATATTTGATTCTTATTTTGTAGGCATCAAGGGATCTTGGATTTGGATCTATTCGAACCAAATTTGTGCTCGAATCGGAGTTTAAACGAGAAGATCAAGCTGCGGAGTATTATGGACCGTTCATCAAAGATTGGATAGATCTGAACCATCCATTGAAGACTAGTCCATCCGACCTAAGGGAGAGTAGATCCAGACCCTTGATCAATGTCAATACATTCGGATCGGATTTTAGGCGATCTTTCACCATTGATTGAGCTCCGAAGCATCCCAGCCATCCGATCAGATATGAGATTTGATTTAAAATGAGAAGCTACAGTAGCTTCATCCGGTGTTCCTGAACTTCATCCGATGATCATCCATCATCTGTAGCTTCCATTTTAGATTCGGAGGTGAAGGTTTGCATATTTCCAGATTTTTGGCCATATCTTAGGTTTTGGGATGTTTCCAGCTTGCCGGAGGCGTTCCTCTGGTGTAGCTAAGCAATTCCAAGCTAACACGCCGCTGAGATTCTTCACTGAGGACTGAAGTTGGGCGTTCTCATCTCCGGCCTCTTGTGTGATGGCAAGAGTGTGAAGTTTGGTTAGATTGATTATGGGATTAGAACAATTATCATTTTAGTTCCTTTTATTACTATTTTAGAAGTTAGGACAGATTTCGTTGATGTTTGTTATGTTTTAGCAAGTAATCTAGCTAGCATTTCATTACCTTGTTGAAGCTTAATTTGTGTTTAATTTGTGCTTGGTTAATTGTTAAGTTGGCTAATTTTTAGTTAGGGTTTAAAGTTTGCTGTAGGTTAGATTTATTTCTGTCTCGCTATATCATATTTAGAGTTAATGGTGTTGATGATGAAATTCATTACGTAGTGTGACAATGCGTATGGATTAATTGGAGATACTTAGTTAGATTTTACTATTGCTTTAGATTAGTTCTTATTTGCTTTGATTTCCATTTATTTAGTTTAGAATCAAAATTCAAACCCCCAATTCTATATAAAAACCCTAAAAAAATGAGAATAACATACAATCTTAGGTTATCATCCGACTGTTAGTTCCTCAAGAGATTCGATCCTGGGCTCGTTATTACAGCATCATTGTGTAGTTAAAGGGTTCAATGGATATAATTTGTTAATTTGATTTGCGAGTGTGACAGATTGTGCTTATCAGGGACTATGGAAAATCCTATGGCTGAAAGAGAAAATATAACGAAAAAACTAACCTGCCGATCAGCAAAGGATCTGACTCAATTTCTCGACTCCCAAATGCCCATGGAGTGAGGAGAATATGATATGCTCGTCGAACCCCACCAAGGTCATGAGTATGGCAGATTTTTTCGACGTCGCCCATCTCCACATTCCAGATCAGGCAAAGTTTCCACAGACGGTGCCAATTATGATCCTGTCGGGAATCTGAGAAGACGAGACTGCCGGTGTGTGAAGTGTTTGGAATGTTAAACGCATCTTCATGACCCAGATAGTGAGCTATCTTCTGTGTTAACCAAGTCGTCAGAAGTCCTCTGGTCAACAGTACCTGCAGCCAGCGACCGGGTTGCCCCAGTCCCTAGTACCCCGATACTCGAGGTGGTTCCCACGAACGTATAAGTAGCCGAATAATAGTAGAACAACGAGATGAACGAATAATGAGTACGAGAACGTACCCTAGCCCCGGGGGAGGGGGTGCCCTCGGATGGATAGGTGAGCTGGTCGCGATGCGAATCAAGTCGCCGAAGCTCTGAAGAGTAGACGAATGTGAGGCAGCTGAGTAGCCGGATCTGAGGGCGACGACATGGAATCCGGTGCAGTATGGATCTAAAAGGAGGCATGTCAGCCAAAATATGACGATGGCTCCTAAGCCGGAATACCACAACGGCTCACAAGCTGGGACACGACATGCAGGCCAGATAATACCAATAACTCACAATCATAATAGCGGTGCAAAGAGTGACATACAACGACGCAATGGTCGGAACCACATCGGCTCGCAGGCTGAACATCATCTCGACTCGAAGGCCGAAGTAGACAAACCTGAGCATTCCAACGGCGGCTGCCCGAAGGGTGACGGCGACCGCTAGCGGAGGCAGCATCGGCAGCTACTGGAGGCGTCGATGGTAGCAGCGGGATGCACCGGCGGCCTACTGACGGGAGGCACCAATGACGGCTGGAGGATGCGTCAGCGCCTGCTGGAGGTGGCGGTGCTCGCCGGAGGCAGCGACGGTGATGATAGCCAAAGGAGGAGGCTGCGATAGCTGCGACAGCTGCGACAGCGGCGACAGCCACTGGGGACGACGTCTACGGCTGTTGGAGGCGGTGGCCTCTAGAGGCGGCGACGACGACCGTTGGAGGCGGCACTCGCCAGAGGCGGCAGCGAGAACCTCCAGCGAGGTGGCGTGCGTCTCCTGCGGCTATGATGGCGACGGCGAAGAGAAGCACGAAGGAGGAACTCCATCCCTCGTCCGTTCGCAGTGTCAACGACCAAGCAAAACAAGGTAGTCGCCTGGTGGTTGCGGACCGAACGCAAAAGGAAAGAAGGGGGCGGCGCCGGTGTCGTCGGCGTGGAGAAGGAAGCGATGACGACCATGGCGTCAAGAGGAGAAGGAAGAGGAGTGACGGTGGTCGGCGCCCTCACGAAGGTGGACTGAAGGGGAGAAGGGGAATGGCCGCCGACGTCTACTGACGGTGGAGTTCGCGTTCCCCCTTGCATGCCTTCGTCATAGCGGCGGACCAGCCAACCCCCGAATCAGAAAAACTCCCCCCCTGTGAATAGTGCTCCCTTCCCTACTTATGCCCTAAACAGTGGAAAGACTCAAATGCCCCTCCTCCTCCTAATTTCCTCTCTACCCCTAAACTGTCTCCGTATCACTTTCCTTGTTGATAAGCATTATAGATTGTTGAGTCTAAATTAGGTAATTTTTATAATCCTCTAATTAATCCATTTAATTTGCTTATATTTCTGAAGTTTGTGTGTAACATTCTTCTATGTCATAACCAAGTTTCTTCTTTTTGTATTAAGTAACACTTAAGTGAAGAAGTGGTTAGGTTAATTGCATAGATGTTGTCTTTTCTAAACCCTTTTAGACTTATTGTAGGGTTATCGAAGTGCTTGATTAGGCATTCCGAAGATAAGAACTTAACCTTATATCTAGTGTCACATAATTGACTAATACTAAGAAGGTTATACCTGAAATTTTTAACAAGTAACACATTTGTAATAATAAAGTCAGTTTTAAGTTCAATATTATCTATGCCAATTACCTTGAGTTTGTCGTTGTTCCCAAAGGCAACTGTTCCTAAGCTTGTGTAGGTAAGTTGAGTGAATTTGGTGTGATCTCTAGTCATATGTTTGGAGCAACCACTGTCCAAGATCCGATCCACTTGGTTTCCTATAATAGGTAGGAGTTAGGGTTAGTTTGAGTTTGATTTTAAATTTACTTGAAATGATTCTTAAGTTTAATTGTTTAATTAAGAATAATTTTAAGTTTATTACTTTAGAATAACCCTTTAAGATAATTTTTTAAGTTAAAAGGATTTAAAATAATTTTTAAGTTAAAAGAATTTAAAATAAATTTTAAGTTAAAAGGATTTAAAATAATTTTTTAAGTTTAAAATAATTTTTATGTTAAAAAGATTTAAAATAATTTTTAAGTTAAAAAAGTTTAAGATAATTTTTAAGTTTAAAATAATTTTTTAAGTTAAAAAGTTTTTAAATAATTTTTAAGTTCAAAAAGATTAAGATAATTTTGAAGGTTAAAATAATTTTTTAAGTTAAAAAGATTTAAAATAATTTTTAAGTTAAAAAAGAGTAAGATAATTTTTAAGTTTAAAATAATTTTTTAAGTTAAAAAGATTAAAAATAATTTTTATGTTAAAAACGTTTCAGATAATTAACTTTAAAATAATTTTTTAAGTTAAAAAGATTTAAAATAATTTTTAAGTTAAAAAAGTTTAAAATAATTAAGTTTAAAATAAACCTTTAATTTAAAATAATTTTAAAATCAAATTTTCAATTTTATTTTATTTTATTTTAATTTGATTTTGATCCTTAGTCATCTCACTCGATCTAACTTTTTCAATCAGGGGATCCTATAATTTTGTGAGATGAGTTAAATTTGATTTTTAGGGTTTGGTTTAACTTTGTGTTAGATTCAGGTTTAGCTTTAGGATCAACAAACAGGTATTCTTTGAATAAACTTCTGGGCTATTGTGAGTCACTTGGACATCATTAGAGTAACCATGCCTTCGAGGTTTTCCAAATAGTCATATTCATTGAACTTAATACAAAACCTTGGTCTAACTAGTTAGGATCTGTAAGGGGTAGCTTCGGTTAGTTCCACTAAGCCAAATACACCAGGTCAAAGCCATATCTTTCTAAACATGCATAGACAAAGTTTCCCTAACGTATTATCATCCAAAATTTCACCAGTATCATAGGTCAAGTTAAACGGATGTCCCTTTTTAATACTAGACCTAATTACCCTACCGGGTAGGTTATTTTTGGAGGTGCCAACTATTCCAGAGCCCCCCCTGAATTATTGATCCAATTTAGGTTTTAGTTTTGGGTTTATATCGATTACTTTTATAATTGTATTTGACTTGATGATAGTCTGATTTTGGGTAGGCTCTAAAATAGTTTGATTTTGATTTATTTGGTCTAGATTTGTGTTTTGGCTTTTGATTTGGTTTATCAGATTTTACATAGTATATTTTATCTTTGGGTATGTAATGTTGGTTAATTCCTACTTGCGTGGTTAAGCACGCTTTCGGAACCCAAGCTTTAGTTTGTTACTTGTGTTGAGTTATTAGTGATATAAATGCTTTATTTGAACTTGACTTATAGCCAAGTCTAGATTTATTGTAAACGACTTTTTGACTATTTAAAATAAGATCTAAATTTTTAGATCTTGTTGTAAA
Source organism: Zingiber officinale (assembly GCF_018446385.1). Lineage (NCBI taxonomy): Eukaryota > Viridiplantae > Streptophyta > Magnoliopsida > Zingiberales > Zingiberaceae > Zingiber > Zingiber officinale. The sequence continues at coordinate 82,287,758 of NC_056000.1, read as the reverse complement.
TTTTTCTAAAAGCCCTTTTAATTTATTAATTTATTTTTTTAGTGTTGAATTTTTCTCCTCAAGTGTTAAATCTTGAGTTGGATTAGGATTTGTGATTTGTTCCTTAAGGTTTTGGTTTTCCTTAAGGAGCAATTTATTTTTATTTTCAATTGCATTTAATTTTTTATTTAAACAGGCAATGACTTTGAAAATTTTCTTATTTAGACTAAGGTATACCTCTTCAGGGCCTTCGGAAACGAGCGCAGACTCGTGGCTCGATTCGGGTTCAGACTTATCTTCCGATTCTTCCTCCAATTCTGACTTGTGTGCCATTAACACAAGGTGGCTTTGGTGCTTCTGCTCCTTGGCTTCCGATTCTTCTGAAGACGAGTCTTCCCATGTTGCTTTGAGAGCCTTCTTCTTGGTTGTCTTCAACTTGTCGCTCTTCATCTTCGGCCACTCGTTCTTGTAGTGGCCTTTCTTGTTGCACCCGAAGCAAGTCACGTTCCTTGGTTTAATTGGGGAGTTGATCTTCTGCAAGTCTTTTCTGCTGAAGTTCTTCTTCCTCCTAGTGAACATCTTCCTTACCAGGTTCACCAGGTACTCTTCATCTTCTGAATCTTGGTAAGACTCATCTTCAGGTTCAGGCTTGGTCTTCATCTTTTCTTTGGAGGAGCCTGCAAACAAAGCGATACCTTTCGCGGTTCTAGCGTTAGTCTGCTCGTGTAACTCAAGTTCGTAAAATAACTTGTCTAATTTTAACTTAGAGAGATTCTTCGAAATCTTATAGGCATCCACAATGGATGCCCACAATACATTTCGAGGAAACACGTTTAGAGCATACCTGATTAAGTCGCGATTCTCCAATTGGTAGCCTATCGCGTGAAGTCCATTGAGGATGTCTTTGATCCTCGCATGGAGCTAACTTGCCATTTCTTCTTCCTGCATTTTAATATTAAAGAGTTTATTTAAAAGAAGGTCATGTTTAGTTACCTTGGCGTCGCTTGTTCCTTCGTGTAGTTCGACTAGCTTGCCCCATAATTCCTTCGCATTTTGGTGTGGACCCACTCGGTTTAGCTCTTCCCTCGTCAGTCCGCATTGTAGCATGTTGAGGGCTTTGAAGTCCATTGAGGCTTTCTTTTTCATGTCCGGAGTCCACTGTTTTGGATCCAGTGGTCCGAAGTTGTCGACTGGCACCTTGTATCCTCTGGTGACGTTGAACCATTGGTCAAAATCAGTCTTCCGAGTGTCTGGACCACCTTTCTCCAGAAAGTCCTTCTCCTGCAAGAAAGAGTTAGCCCGAGGCAAAATAATAGTTAAACTACCCTGCAAAATAGAAGTTAGCACAATATAATAAAAGAATAGAAATTATATTCTGTCTCATCGAGACTGAATCTAGTAAAGATCTCAACTTAGATTTTTGAAATGATTCTAAGTTGAATCGGCGCCTAAGTTCCCTAACTGGGAACGCGTCCTCACCAAGTCACTCTCATCCAGTGACTCACCTTAACTTACTGCCAGACGTCCGGTCAGCCCGTCGACCCGTCTGGACTTCGTGCCAACTTTCAGGTCAGCCTGTCGACCTAGCTGGACTTCGTGCCAGACATCCGGTCAGCCCGTCGACCAGTCTAGGCTTCGTGCCAGCTATCAGGTCGGCCCGTTGACCTAACTGGACTTCGTGTCAGACATCCGGTCAGCCCGTCGACTAGTCTGGGCTTCTCCTGCATACTTAGTTAAAGTGTTAGATCACAATGAAACTAACTTAACCTATTTTATCATTCATCAAAACCTGAGTTAGACCGTTAGTGCTAACCGCACTAACAGGTCACAGTCAAGACGGTCAGCGGTTGGGCGATGTTGGTCGGTCGAGCAAGTCAAACATCGATCGGGGATTAAGCACCAAACCACCATCTTTGGTACAGGGAGTAATCAAACTGACACTCAAGGGATGCACAGAAGCCGAGTTGAGCGGCTCCTCCGCTCGGCCCGACAACGGACGACACTTGGGCAGAGGACTTTCAGCCGAGCGGATTTCCACTCGGTACGACAGTGAACTTTCAGCCGAGCGACATGGTCAGACAACGCAATGATAGCAGAATTCCGGCCGAGCTATCATTCCGCTCGGCCAAGTAACAGACACAACGAGATATCCTTCGACATCCTTTTGGGAGTGATAACCAGTATTTTGTCATGACATTTTGATCCATATAGGCATACTTTTTAATCTTCTCATATGTTAAAGTGATGTTTACATCATGTTTCATGAGTTAGAGTCATTTGTGGACTTAATTACAAATTATATCATATTTGTGGTATTTGATGCTAATATTTGGTTATATTCTTTGTAGGCATCGAGGGGCCATGGACCCGATCAGATCAAACCAAATTTGGGCTCAAATCCAAGCTTAAATGAAGAGATAAAGTTTTGGAGCCACATGAGCCGTTCATTCAAGATCAAGAGAGATCTGAACCATCCATTGAAGATCTGGTTCATATAATCTAATGGAAAAGTATATCAAGACCCTTGATGAAGATTTGAACCTTTGGATCAGATTTAGATCAAGATTCACCGTTGGATCATAGGCAGAATAATCACAGCCGTTCATCACATATCTGAGATTTGATTTAAATGGGAAATGAGAAGCTACAGGGGCTTCGTTAACTTCTACAGTGGGATCGCGAAGAACAGAGGAGGTGCGATCCTTCTCCGACGATTTCGATCCACTCCACCGCCGGCGAGCAAGTGAGGTCAAGGGCACTTCCCTTCCTCTGGTGATCTTTCACAAGCAACCAGCGATGCCACTTCGATCATCTAATCTCAACCACTGCCGCGACTTCATGTGAGAAAGAAGGAGCAGAGAAGGTGAAGAATCTGGTGGTTTCAGCCGATTCTTCTGTCTTCCGGCCGGCGATCTTTCTTCCCTGAAGCTCCGCACCCATCTGAACCATCAGAAGTGTTTGCTTCTGCTTTCCCTCTAATCTTGATCCATTTCCAGCCGAATTTATCTCCTCTGTTACCTTCATCACTGAGTTCTTCCTCCGATACACATCAGATCCAAGCTAGGGTTTCCTAGTTTGATTAGTTTCCTTATCTTTGTTTGAATTGTCGTTTTGTTGTAGTCTATCGTGGCGTAGTTGATTCAAATTCCCTTGCTAGTATTTGAAACCTTTGATTAATGCCACTGTTCTTGATTTTGATGTCTACACAATTTAGATTTGCTTAATTGTTGCATTAGGTTATTCTTGTTTGCCATTACTTTCAATGCAGTAGTTTAGATTAGTTAACTTCTTTGTTTATTAATTTCCATGAGTTGAATTTACAAATGTAGCATAGTTTTAGGTCCTTACTTTTTCTCTTTGTTCAAAAGTCAATTCTAAAATTCCCAATTTATTCAGAAACCCCCAAGCCAACAATAATTGATCCTAAGACTATCATTTTACCGTTTACATTCGTTGGGAGACGACCCGAGTTATCTCTTTGCTACATTAGTGTAGAATGAATTCGGTCACTTAATTCTTTTGATACCCCTTTTACGACAAAATTAGGGTTTATCAAATTGGCGTCGTTGCCGGGGAATGTAGCGGTGTTTGATGCCTCAGGATTATTTCTTTTTCTTTTTACATAAAAATTTGAAAAATTGTTTCAATTTCTTTCATGTTCATATATCCCTATGTTTGATATTATATGTTCCTGTGTCTTCTGATTTTATTTGCTAGTGTTTCAGTGTAAGAGCAGGAAACTTTTTTGACCATGGATCCATAGTATCAATACTATCAACCTCAGACTTGGTTCTATCAACCTGAACATCAGTACTACTCACCTGTGGATCAATCAAATTTTAGGTCTGAGGTTGCACATAGTCAGTTTACTGACTCATATCCAGCATATCGAAGCCCACAGGGAGTTCAAAATGATCATATAGCTATGCGAAAAAAGATTCGTGGTATTCAACAATTTGAGGAGGAGACATTGCATGAATATTGGAAAAGATTCAAGGAACTTTGCTCTAGTTGTCCTCAACATCAAATCAGTGATCAGTTGCTTGTCATACATTTTTATGATGGGCTTTCACCGTTTGATTTGTACATGGTGGATAAAGCTAGTGGAGGGCCCTTGATTGACAAAACTCCTGATGAAGCTTTGAAACTTTTGGAAACCATGGTAGCCAATCCTCGACAATTTAGAAATGGACAACCGATTACCTTAAGAATTGATGAGACCTTTCCTACAAATATTGAGGTGCTTGAGCAGAGGGATTGTAGTGTCTTTGTGGACCTTATCTTGATTTTATTACTTCACAGGACTCCTCTAGCATTTCTTGTTATGATTCTGTAGTTGTAAGAATTTCTGACTTTACTGATACTATTGTTGTAGATGTAACTGATAATGTAGGTACTGATGTGTATGATGAGGAAAGTGTAGGGGATTGCAAAGTGGAAGCAATACCCCAAGAATCACCTGAACCAGATGTTGATGATGAGAGTGTAGGGACTTGTGCTATGGAAGCAGAGCCCCAAGAATCACTTCCCTTAGATACACCAACTGAGCCAGAGCCTGAACCATTACTTGATGATGAGGAGGTCACAGTCACCATTCCAGAACTTCCAGGTACCTTTCAACATGACAAGGTTAGTATTTCTTATGATTTATTAGAAAATCTCATAGAGGTACCATTAATTGACTTTATTGGATGTGATGCATTTCTTGACACATGCTTTATAAGGACTAATATTGTTACATCTTTTTCTGACCTTATATGCTTGTGAGGGATGTATACCTTTCATCTTTATAGGCTTTCGGAGTAGATGCTTAAATTGAACCGTCTTCAACCTCCGGGACAAATTTTCAAGGAGCATATGGTGGCAGGAGAGGTCTTGACCTCAATACAAAATATTCCACTTCCAAAGTGGATTTTGCACCTTAACCGACTCCAACCACCGGGAAGAACCATTCCAATACCGGCGTGGACTCTAATTCTAAATCGTCTGCAACCACCCGGAATAAAGGGGAGTTCGTTCCTTATTTTTATTTTTGCTTATTACGTTTCTTTTACTTTCATACTTTACACTTTTCATTTTATTTTCATACATTGCATTTTGCTTAGTATACATAGCATTTCATTTTGAATAAATTCTCCATGAATTGTTTTAGTAATACTTTTAAGATGGTAAAAGTTCCTTAAATTTGATCATCAATTTTAGGTCATGTGACATGATTGGATGCTTTTCTTACATGATATTGGTTAAAATGGTGGTGGATTCCAATTTGATTAATTGAGCTTGATTGCATGAAAATTACCTAGAGATGACGACCTAAAGCCTACATTCTATTATCTTTTTGTGTGATATGCACTCATGACAATTGAACTCTAGAACTTATTTTGTTTTTTTTTTCAAAATCACAATAACATTAGTGTGCATGAATATGATGAAGGATATTTCCCTTCCTATTCTTTGATTTCTTTTCCTTCTCAAATTCTAGTTGAAATAACTCACTCAACATTTTATTTTCGACCACATTTGCTTCGCTTTTGTTTGTTTGAGAGTTTGGTTGAATTCTTGATGAGTTAGATTTATAAGATGGACAAAGGTTTAAGTGTGGGGGATGTTATGTGTTGGGAATTTATGGAGGTCAAAATCGATTAGAAATTCTGAGATTGGTGAATTTTGTAAAAAGTGCTTGATAAATACTTGAAGAAAAGGGCATTAGTTTAAAATCAAGTGCAGTTTTTGCTTATATCAGAGCCTTGAACATCAGTTTCAAAATTATGAGTTTCTATTTAGTTCCTATTGTTGGGGTTGGAAAGTGCTAAATATGGAAAAAAAAAAAAAAGCGATTGGATTGTGCAGCAATGTAGAATATGAGAATATGTATCATTGACAGTTTGTTTCAAGTTTTCTTGTAAACTTTTAATCAATGAAAGGTTCAAGTGAAGCTCTTATCTTTCTATTGCCAAGTGGCTCCTTCCTAAGCCTTCTATGGTTTAAAGAGATGAATCATGTTCCGTAAGTTGATTTAAATTCAAAGTACTTGACAAAGTTTGAATTCATGTGGGGAAAAATTCAATTCAAGAATGATGGCAGTGAATAGATGTATTTTCTGTTTAGGAGGGAAGAAAAAAAGTAGAGAAAGATAGAAATGAGGGGTGTAATTGATTGGAGTTGTACTAATTCTGTTAAAGATCTGCATTGCTGGAAATTAAATTGATTCCTAGAATTTTTGGAGCTGTGAAGATCAGAGGATTTTGGATATTACTAATTTTGGGACTGAGTTGTGCAAAGAGAGCAGTTCAAAGTAAGGAGATGTGGAATAGTGACAAACTGTGGAATTTTTGGAATTCTACAGAAAGAAATTGCAGTGGATGTATCAATTCAAGATCTTGCGTGTCAAACTTGTTGAGCCAAATTGCTGAAGCTATTTTTGATCAACATTATTTGGAACTCAAGTTCTAACCAATGCATTACTAAATGAAATTCTTCATCAAGGTTAATTCCTCAGGCAAGGCTCCCATAGGTTCTGATTTCTGAAACTAAAAATTGTATCAATTCTGAAATTGAACTTCTTGAATTAAGGTATCCAGGAATCAACAGTAATGGAACCGTGCTTATATATTTGAGGTGTCAGCTATTAAATAACAGGAGTCATGTGTTAATAAGAGGATAGAAACATTGACAGAGAAGAGACCCAGAATTTGCTGATTACTTTGACTTTTAATACTGAAACTTATTCCAGTAAGTTGGTACTGTTGTGCTGTGGAAAAGCTGGGTTGTGGACAAAATTTAGACTATTATGTGCCAAAGTTTATAGATTTCTTTGATCATAACCGGTTCAAGTTAGGTTCCTGCCATTACAGTAACTAAATGTCACCAATTCAAATGCATGGAAAGCATCAGATTCAGCTAAACATTCTTAGAGTTCAACTTCAACTGTCAAAGGTTTCAAAATTCTAGAAATCAGATACAAATTCAAATCTAAGGAATTCCTGCATTTCAAAAATTTTGCAAACATGTAATTTCTGCAGATTCTGGATTCCTCAATCCAGAAAATTTCAAGTTCTCAATCTTGACAGAATTTGAGAGATTCATTTGCTTGGATTTGTATTTAAATTCTTGGGAATAAGTCTTCTTGCAATTTAAAACTTGGAAATCTGATATTCAAACCCTACCAAAGAACTTCCAGACATGAAACTCATCTGTTCACCTTTATTGTCCCATGTTAGCTTCAGAATTGCATTCAGAGGAAGTCCAGGTCTGAGTCATGAAGTTCCCTGTTTGGAATGCCATGCTATTAGTACTGTAATGGCAGAGAACTCTGATTCTGGTATAAATTATTGACCGGCAGCTATTGCATTCAAGCTCTCACTCTTTTGAAGTTTTCTAGAACTTGAAGCATATGACTACTTTGAGTCTGATTCTTAGAATTAGAGTTCTGAAACTGAATTCCTTGAATCTGGCAAACTGTAGATGTGCTGGAATTTTGCAGAATTACAAAAATGAAACCAAAGTACTAATAAGTATATGTTAGGTGCCAAGTCTTTATGCTATTTTTGACTAGTAACATCATGAGTTCAGTCTAGCCTAGCTGAATTCTATAAGACTTGAACTTAAGCAACCTTAAGTTCTCATTTCTGAAACTTATGCTTCAATTATGAACTTTTCCGAATCTGTTGTGGTTTAAGTTAGACCTTTCATCGTCCGAGACGGACAATATTATAAGTGTGGGGGAAGCTCTTCTTCATAAGGTGATTTGAGACTATTTTAGTTTCCAAATTCTGGAATTAAAGTGTGAAAAAAAATAGTAGCAAAGAAGAGTATCAAATAGAGAGGATAGTGTGCCAAGATTCTATGGTAGTGATCAAATTGAAGAAGAGTTTGGCTTAATCTCTTGTTTTGACATCGACAAATGGTGTTCTTTATTCCCCATAATAAATTCTTTGATACATCTCAAATTAGTCAACTCATCAAGTTATTCTTTCAATGTTCTCAATTTTTCATTGATTCCTTTTCTTTTGCCTATTACATTCATTTCACTTAGTTTTTCTTAATTCTATTGCAATTTTCAATAAATCCTTTTGATTCATGTGTGCTATGTTTTATGGTGGTGGAGAATTAGAAACTAAGCAAGCATATGGTTGTGAAATGTTGTGAGTGACATTGAGTGAGCTCCACTTATACATATTTGAGTGTGAGAGTTATAATAGGTGAATACCTTGAGAAATTGCAACTTGCTTAATTTTCCAATTGGATTGAATCCACCATACCTACTGATTATTGTTTGGATTGAATTCATGATTGTTTGTGATCTTTAGATGGTCTTAGTTAAATTCCTTTTACTATCTTCTAGGTATTGCTAGGAAATTATTGTGGAGATGATTTTTAGTTGTTTCTTTGTTTTGTTTGCTTGCACGGGACGTGCAAGAATAAGTGTGGGGGAATTTGATAACCAGTATTTTGTCATGACATTTTGATCCATATAGGCATACTTTTTAATCTTCTCATATGTTAAAGTCATGTTTACATCATGTTTTATGAGTTAGAGCCATTTGTGGACTTAATTGTAAATTATATCATATTTATGGTATTTGATGCTAATATTTGGTTATATTCTTTGTAGGCATCGAGGGGCCATGGACCCGATAAGATCAAACCAAATTTGGGCTCAAATCCAAGCTTAAATGAAGAGATCAAGTTTTGGAGCCACATGAGCCGTTCATTCAAGATCAAGAGAGATCTGAACCATCCATTGAAGATCTGGTTCATCTAATCTAATGGAAAAGTATATCAAGACGCTTGATGAAGATTTGAACCTTTGGATCATATTTAGATCAAGATTCACCGTTGGATCATAGGTAGAATAATCACAGTCGTTCATCACAGATCTGAGATTTGATTTAAATGGGAAATGAGAAGCTGCAGGGGCTTCGTTAACTTCTACAGTGGGATCGCGAAGAACAGAGGAGGTGCGATCCTTCTCCGGCGATTCCGATCCACTCCACCGCCGGCGAGCAAGTGAGGTCAAGGGCACTTCCCTTTCTCTGGTGATCTTTCACAAGCAACCGGCGATGCCACTTCGATCATCTAATCTCAACCACTACCGTGACTCCGTGTGAGAAAGAAGGAGCAGAGAAGGTGAAGAATCTGGTGGTTTCAGCCGATTCTTCTGTCTTCCGGCCGGTGATCTTTCTTCCCTGAAGCTCCGCACCCATCTGAACCATCAGAAGTGTTTGCTTCTGCTTTCCCTCTGATCTTGATCCATTTCCAACCGAATTTATCTCCTCTGTTACCTTCATCACTGAGTTCTTCCTCCGATACACATCAAATCCAAGCTAGGGTTTCCTAGTTTGATTAGTTTCCTTATCTTTGTTTGAATTGTCGTTTTGTTGTAGTCTATCATGGCGTAGTTGATTCAAATTCTCTTGCTAGTATTTGAAACCTTTGATTAATGCCACTGTTCTTGATTTTGATGTCTACACAATTTAGATTTGCTTAATTGTTGCATTAGGTTATTTTTGTTTGCCATTACTTTCAATGCAGTAGTTTAGATTAGTTAGCTTCTTTGTTTGTTAATTTCCATGAGTTGAATTTACAAATGTAACATAGTTTTAGGTCCTTACTTTTTCTCTTTGTTCAAAAGTCAATTCTAAAATTCCCAATTTATTTAGAAAACCCCAAGCCAACAATAATTGATCCTAAGACTATCATTTTACCATTTACATTCGTTGGGAGACGACCCGAGTTATCTCTATGCTACATTAGTGTAGAATAAATTCGGTCACTTAATTCTTTTGATACCCATTTTATGACAAAATTAGGGTTTAAGTACCGACCCACCGTCTTCACTACAGGGAGTAATCAAACTAACGCTCAAGGGATGCGCAGAAGCCGAGTTGAGCGGCTCCTCCGCTCAGCCCTACAACGGACGACACTTGGGCAGAGGACTTTCAGCCGAGCGGATTTCCACTCAGTATGACAGCGGACTTTTAGCCGAGCGACATGGTCAGACAGCGCAAGGATAGCAGAATTCCAGCCGAGCTATCATTCCGGTCGGCCTAGTAACAGACACAACGAGATATCCTTCGACATCCTTTTGGGAGCTAGTGCTACTGATATGTGGCATGGTCAGACATAGGATCGTACGACGGAAGCTTCCACTGTTACTTCAGAGATTGTGTCACAACAACTTGGTAACAAAATTTCCCTAGGGTTAAACTCTTAACTAGTATAGCATGAGATGGCCTAGAATCATTTCTCGGACACTCTGAAAAGACGTTGTAATTCCCTAACTCAGATTTTGTTGTAATTTTTTACCAATTCTCTATTCAGATCAGGAATGAGTTTTAACAGTTCAATTAAATGTTCAGGTGAAATGTAAGTCTAATCAAACTCGATGGAATATTGAAACATGAAAAGGAAAAAGAAATCAGAATTCAAATGAACAATATGTGGTAACAGTTGCTAACTAATCATAGATCTAAGTTCACATCTCCATTGAAAGAAATTACTAGATTTCTAAATGAATTTTTTAAAAAGAACAAAGAATTGAGTTCAAATCTACTCTCTGCCTAAAATGCGAATGCGTAGATTTGCCAGCAAACATACGTTCCAAACAAACAACAAAGGAAACAAGGATCAAAGACAAGAGGAAAGAGGAATAATGTTCAAAAGAACTCAAATCTTGCAGAATAAAGATGAATGATCAAGCTGGATCAAATCAACAGATCCATTGGGGCTTTTCGGCAATCAGAAACCAAGAATCAGGGAGAGTGTAAGCAGAAATCATTCTCCTCCAAACATGATCAGAACCTCCTCTCAGGAAGAAAGCCAAGCTGAAGATGAAGAATCTTGTTGAATCCACGAGCTCCTTCGTCTTCGCCACCTTCTCTCGCCCCCAGAAACGCCGATCCCTAATTCTCGCTTACTCCTCCCCCTTTATTTCCCTCCTCAGATCTCAGATATAAGTTGTACGGTTTAGATCCTTCCAATACAATTTCAACGGTCCAGATCCGCTTCAAGTTGCAAATCTTGATCAGCAATTCATCCATGGTCCATGTTAAACCTGACACAAAGTCCAGCTGGCAATTAAAATCACTTATCATGGATAAAAGCGCCATTAAAGCTCAATAAACACTAAAAATTTGGAGAATCAACCAAAAAATATTACAGTGAAATGACCAATATCAAAAATCCCCCACACTTGTTTTTTTTACCGTCCCGGCAATTAAATGATTAACAAGAATGCTCCATATCATTTCTTCGAACACTACTTAAGTATATTAAAAAGTGTAAAAGGAGTAATCTATGTCCATCAAACCAAACCAGGACATTCAAGTTCAATACCTTCCATAATTCAATTAGCAAGGTAGTTTTCATTACTCAAATAGCTAAGAACAACTCACCCTTTCCAGTTGGGACTTGATCCCTTCCACTATCCTAATCTAACATTTAAATGGAGTTCCTCTCTATGCCACTTTAACACTTCACTACCATATGTTTGCTTTCTTCTAATTCTCCACTACTGTGACACAGCATGCCATAGGTCAAAAAGCTCTTTAGAGAGAGGAGAAAAGAAACAGGAATTTAGAACAAGCATTACCAGAACAATAAGGAAAAATGAAGAATAACTATGCTGGAAATTGTACTTGATAAATTCCATATTTGTTCTAAACCATTCTATCAGTCAAAATTGTCATTCCTCTACCAATCAACCTCCCTAGTCCATTTGTGTTAAATATTCATTTCCTTTCAGTATTCTATTCACTACAGTTCTGACATTTAGCTACTCGAATAATACCAACTGTTAATGAAAACTCAATCAAGATTAATTTGCTGAAGGAATGCATCTCCACTTGTAACTTTTTTTTTCGAAATTTGCATTCCATGATATTTCACAGTTGCTCAAACCTTTTTCCTCTATTTCTATTTTCCAATTTAGCTTTTATCCTGTAAAGAATTATAATTCAAGACATTACCAAGTAAAACTCACCAAAATTTGAACAATCTCTACCAACCTACTAGCTTACTGTACTCAAAATATTTGACCAAGTTGACTACTGAAAATTCACAATTTTTTTTTTGGTGTTTTTGGTTTGAGTTTTTTTTTACTATTTTTTTTTTGAGTATTTTTTTTGAAAGAAGAGTACCCCTTGATCAAAACTTAAATCCACACTCTAATCCTTCAATTTGCTACCCTACGTCCTCCAATACCAGAATTCATATTCTTAGGAATCAAGATCCTTAAAATTTCCAATAGTTCCTTATTAACAAAGGAAACACTTCCAATGTTATATAAAACACGACTCGAATCACTTGCCTTAGCAGTTACAAAATTCTTAAACTTCATTCATGAGCATCTATTTTGCAGTAAATTCAGCATCAATCAACAACTCTTCATATTTCAGGCCCAACTTAGAATTATGAAACAAAATTCTAATAACACTTCCTGCTTCCATAACTCTCACATTTCCAGTGACAATGCTCATCTGAATCAGCTTGTAACATACAATTTCTATCGCTAATCTGGGGCTACAGCACAAGAATTTCCACAACTCTCCCTTAAAAATTCTAGCACACCAACTTCCTACAACACAAGCTCTACTACAAACAAATCACTCACCTCTCCTCCCCCCACACTTAAACTATTGTTCGTCTCGAACAAAGGAATTCATCAAGACACTTCCAGCATAACAAAAGAATTTGGGAAAAGAGAGAGAGCCAAAGAAATAATGGAAATAGACAATTAGGCTAGGGAAATTAAAGTGGAATAAAAACCAAAGAAAAGAACTTCATCATCCCCATGCTAAATGTATGTCAACTGTAATTTTGAATAGAAACAAAGCAAATTCTAGAGTTCCATGTTGAAAGTGCATTTCACACAAATGGAAGTAGACAAAAGTCCTGATATGATCCTCACTAGAAATTTAATGAACTGAACTATTCAAGTTAAGAGCCACCACCTTACTAACAGAATACATGAAATTATCTGACAAGTCATGCCAAAATTTGAATGTCAATGAACTATAAACAAAACCCTTTACAAATCCGAACACAACATCAGTATTGCCCAAAGAAATTGATAGATTGGAGATTCAAGGCAATCATTATTGAATCCATAGAAAACAACAAAACTACAAAACCATAGAGCAGTTGTTAAAAGAAAAGATTATCAAAATTTCAAATAAAAAAAACACATACTAATATAGAACACACTCCCCTTTTTCAAGTCGAGTAGACTGCCTCCTCCAAATTCAGCTTCTCCATCGATCCTCCCATCACACCTTCGTGGAACACTTTGAGACGATGCCCATCACCTTGAAAATTCTTCCTGCAGGAAGTTCCTGAATTTCAACAACGCCATAAGGAAAAACATTAGTAACATAAAAAGGACCTTCCCATCTAGACTTCAACTTACCTCCCATCAATCTAAGTCTAGAATTAAACAATAAAACCTATCTCCTACATGGAATTCTCTTCTCAAAATCTGCTTATCATGAAAGGCTTTAGTTTTTTCCTTATAAATTCGAGAGTTCTCATAGGCCTCCAATCTAAGCTCTTCCAGTTCTTGTAATTGCAATTTCCTCTCACAACCGACCTCACCCAAGTTCATATTACATGATTTCACTGCCCAATATGCTTTATGCTCCACCTCAACCGACAAATGACAAGCCTTACCAAAAACAATCCGGTAGGGAGACATCCCTAAAGGAGTCTTATAAGCCGTTCGATAGGCCCATAGAGCATCATCGAGTTTCTTACTCCAATCCTTCTTATCCAAATTTACTGTTTTCTCCAGAATTTGCTTAATCTCCCTATTAGAAACTTCAACTTGACCATTTTTTTGTGGATGATAGGAAGTGGACACCCTATGAATCACACCATACTTACTCATGAGTGCTTTCATATGTCTATTACAAAAATGAGTTCCTCGGTCACTAATAATAGCTCTAGGTACTCCAAACCTGTAGAATAAATGAGACCTAACAAAACGCACAACAACAAAAGAATCATCAGTTCTGGTGGGGATTGCTTCCACCCATTTTGATACATAATCAACAGCTAATAAAATGTAAGCAAAACCAAATGAAATGAGAAAATGACCCATAAAATAAATACCCCACACATCGAAGATCTCACAAAATAAAATAGGTTGTTGAGGCATTTCCTGTCTACGTCCTATATTCCCCATCCTCTGGCAACGCTCACAAGTCATCTGAAACTCAAAAGCATCCCTGAACAGGGTAGGCCAATATAATCCTGAGTCTAAAACTTTCCTAGCCGTACATTGAGGACCAAAATGACCTCCACACGCAAGTGAGTGACAAAAAGATAATATAGACTGAAACTCATCATCAGATACACATCTCCTCACTACTTGATCACTACCAAACTTCCAAAGATAAGGATCATCCCACACATAATATTTTGCATCACTCTTCAACTTATCACATTGAAATCTAGAGAAATGTGTAGGAAAAACATTAGCTACCAAGTAATTCACAATGTCTGCATACCATGGCTCCTTACCTTGAAGCCGAAGGTTTCTCATCGAGAAATGAATTGTAATCGATCGACATTCACTTTACCTCGATTACGCTCCAAATGATCTGCCGCAAATTCTCTTTTCCACTCTATCTACGTATCTCGATATCAAATTCTTGAAGAAGGAGCATCCGCCAAGATCGACCCTGGGTTTTAAACCAAAAATGGACTTATTACCTTCTCCGAATCGACATGAGCCTAGGCGGACCGTGCGGACATCTGATCGGCCAATCGACGATCTAGGCTTCATACCCCGGCTATCAAATCCCAGCCATTGACTAAAGCGGACTTCGTGCCAAACATCAGTCGATTAGGTAAACTAGTACAGGCTTCTCTTCGTACTTAGTTAAAGTGTTGGTCGTAATGAAACTAGCAACCTGCTTTATCATTCATCAAACGAGTTAGACCATTGGTGCAAACCACACTGAATTACCATGCGTCCGAGGCAGTGTGGTTGGCGATGTTGGTCGATCGGCGTCGTACATCGATCGGGTTAAGCCGCGAGCCAGGCGTCTTGATTATAGGAGTAATCAAGCGGCGCTGAGGATACGCGAGAAGCGGGGTTGAGCTCCTCCACTCGGCCCGGCAATGGACGACACTTGCGGAGGACTTTCGGCCGGTATCTCTATGCTACATTAGTGTAGAATGAATTCGGTCACTTAATTCTTTTGATACCCATTTTACAACAAAATTAGGGTTTATCAAATTGGCGTCGTTGCTGGGGAATGTAGCGGTGTTTGATGCCTCAGGATTATTTCTTTTTCTTTTTACATAAAAATTTGAAAAATTGTTTCAATTTCTTTCATGTTCATATATCCATGTGTTTGATATTATATGTTCCTGTGTCTTTTGATTTTATTTGCTAGTGTTTCAGTGTAAGAGCAGGAAACTTTTTTGACCATGGATCCATATTATCAATACTATCAACCTCAGACTTGGTTCTATCAACCTGAACATCAGTACTACTCACCTGTGGATCAATCAAATTTTAGGTCTGAGGTTGCACATAGTCAGTTTACGGACTCATATCCAGCATATCGAAGCCCACAGGGAGTTCAAAATGATCATATAGCTATGCGAAAAAAGATTCGTGGTATTCAACAATTTGAGGAGGAGACATTGCATGAATATTGGAAAAGATTCAAGGAACTTTGCTCTAGTTGTCCTCAACATCAAATCAGTGATCAGTTGCTTGTCATACATTTTTATGATGGGCTTTCGCCGTTTGATTTGTACATGGTGGATAAAGCTAGTAGAGGGCCCTTGATTGACAAAACTCCTGATGAAGCTTTGAAACTTTTGGAAACCATGGTAGCCAATCCTCAGCAATTTAGAAATGGACAACCGGTTACCTTAAGAATTGATGAGACCTTTCCTACAAATATTGAGGTGCTTGAGCAGAGGGATTGTAGTGTCTTTGACAGACCTTATCTTGATTTTATTACTTCACAGGACTCCTCTAGCATTTCTTGTTATGATTCTGTAGTTGTAAGAATTTCTGACTTTACTGATACTATTGTTGTAGATGTAACTGATAATGTAGGTACTGATGTGGATGATGAGGAAAGTGTAGGGGATTGCAAAGTGGAAGCAATACCCCAAGAATCACCTGAACCAGATGTTGATGATGAGAGTGTAGGGACTTGTGCTATGGAAGCAGAGCCCCAAGAATCACTTCCCTTAGATACACCAACTGAGCCAGAGCCTGAACCATTACTTGATGATGAGGAGGTCACAGTCACCATTCCAGAACTTCCAGGTACCTTTCAACATGACAAGGTTAGTATTTCTTATGATTTATTAGAAAATCTCATAGAGGTACCATTAATTGACTTTATTGGATGTGATGCATTTCTTGACACATGCTTTATAAGGACTAATATTGTTACATCTTTTTCTGACCTTATATGCTTGTGAGGGATGTATACCTTTCATCTTTATAGGCTTCCGGAGTGGATGCTTAAATTGAACCGTCTTCAACCTCCGGGGCAAATTTTCAAGGAGCATATGGTGGGAGGAGAGGTCTTGACCTCAATACAAAATATTCCACTTCCAAAGTGGATTTTGCACCTTAACCGACTCCAACCACCGGGAAGAACCATTCCAATATCGGCATGGACTCTAATTCCAAATCGTCTGCAACCACCCGGAATAAAGGGGAGTTCGTTCCTTATTTTTATTTTTGCTTATTACGTTTCTTTTACTTTCATACTTTACACTTTTCATTTTATTTTCATACATTGCATTTTGCTTAGTATACATAGCATTTCATTTTGAATAAATTCTCCATGAATTGTTTTAGTAATACTTTTAAGATGGTAAAAGTTCCTTAAATTTGATCATCAATTTTAGGTCATGTGACATGATTGAATGCTTTTCTTACATGATATTGGTTAAAATGGTGGTGGATTCCAATTTGATTAATTGAGCTTGATTGCATGAAAATTACCTAGAGAGGACGACCTAAAGCCTACATTCTATTATCTTTTTGTGTGATACGCACTCATGACAATTGAACTCTAGAACTTGTTTTGTTTTTTTTTTCAAAATCACAATAACATTAGTGTGCATGAATATGATGAAGGATATTTCCCTTCCTATTCTTTGATTTCTTTTCCTTCTCAAATTCTAGTTGAAATAACTCACTCAACATTTTATTTTCCACCATATTTGCTTCGCCTTTGTTTGTTTGAGAGTTTGGTTGAATTCTTGATGAGTTAGATTTATAAGATGGACAAAGGTTTAAGTGTGGGGGATGTTATGTGTTGGGAATTTATGGAGGTCAAAATCGATTAGAAATTCTGAGATTGGTGAATTTTGTAAAAAGTGCTTGATAAATACTTGAAGAAAAGGGCATTAGTTTAAAATCAAGTGCAGTTTTTGCTTATATCAGAGCCTTGAACATCAGTTTCAAAATTATGAGTTTCTATTTAGTTCCTATTGTTGGGGTTGGAAAGTGCTAAATATGGAAAAAAAAAAAAAAGCGATTGGATTGTGCAGCAATGTAGAATATGAGAATATGTATCATTGACAGTTTGTTTCAAGTTTTCTTGTAAACTTTTAATCAATGAAAGGTTCAAGTGAAGCTCTTATCTTTCTATTGCCAAGTGGCTCCTTCCTAAGCCTTCTATGGTTTAAAGAGATGAATCATGTTCCGTAAGTTGATTTAAATTCAAAGTACTTGACAAAGTTTGAATTCATGTGGGGAAAAATTCAATTCAAGAATGATGGCAGTGAATAGATGTAATTTCTGTTTAGGAGGGAAGAAAAAAAAAGTAGAGAAAGATAGAAATGAGGGGTGTAATTGATTGGAGTTGTACTAATTCTGTTAAAGATCTGCATTGCTGGAAATTAAATTGATTCCTAGAATTTTTGGAGCTGTGAAGATCAGAGGATTTTGGATATTACTAATTTTGGGACTGAGTTGTGCAAAGAGAGCAGTTCAAAGTAAGGAGATGTGGAATAGTGACAAACTGTGGAATTTTTGGAATTCTACAGAAAGAAATTGCAGTGGATGTATCAATTCAAGATCTTGCGTGTCAAACTTGTTGAGCCAAATTGCTGAAGCTATTTTTGATCAACATTATTTGGAACTCAAGTTCTAACCAATGCATTACTAAATGAAATTCTTCATCAAGGTTAATTCCTCAGGCAAGGCTCCCATAGTTTCTGATTTCTGAAACTAAAAATTGTATCAATTCTGAAATTGAACTTCTTGAATTAAGGTATCCAGGAATCAACAGTAATGGAACCGTGCTTATATATTTGAGGTGTCAGCTATTAAATAACAGGAGTCATGTGTTAATAAGAGGATAGAAACATTGACAGAGAAGAGACCCAGAATTTGCTGATTACTTTGACTTTTAATACTGAAACTTATTCCAGTAAGTTGGTACTGTTGTGCTGTGGAAAAGCTGGGTTGTGGAAAAAATTTAGACTATTATTTGCCAAAGTTTATAGATTTCTTTGATCATAACCGGTTCAAGTTAGGTTCCTGCCATTACAGTAACTAAATGTCACCAATTCAAATGCATGGAAAGCACCAGATTCAGCTAAACATTCTTAGAGTTCAACTTCAACTGTCAAAGGTTTCAAAATTCTAGAAATCAGATACAGATTCAAATCTAAGGAATTCCTACATTTCAAAAATTTTGCAAACATGTAATTTCTGCAGATTCTGGATTCCTCAATCCAAAAAATTTCAAGTTCTCAATCTTGACAGAATTTGAGAGATTCATTTGCTTGGATTTGTATTTAAATTCTTGGGAATAAGTCTTCTTGCAATTTAAAACTTGGAAATCTGATATTCAAACCCTACCAAAGAACTTCCAGACATGAAACTCATCTGTTCACCTTTATTGTCCCATGTTAGCTTCAGAATTGCATTCAGAGGAAGTCCAGGTCTGAGTCATGAAGTTCCCTGTTTGGAATGCCATGCTATTAGTACTGTAATGGCAGAGAACTCTGATTCTGGTATAAATTATTGACCGGCAGCTATTGCATTCAAGCTCTCACTCTTTTGAAGTTTTCTAGAACTTGAAGCATATGACTACTTTGAGTCTGATTCTTAGAATTAGAGTTCTGAAACTGAATTCCTTGAATCTAGCAAACTGTAGATGTGCTGGAATTTTGCAGAATTACAAAAATGAAACCAAAGTACTAATAAGTATATGTTAGGTGCCAAGTCTTTATGCTATTTTTGACTAGTAACATCATGAGTTCAGTCTAGCCTAGCTGAATTCTATAAGACTTGAACTTAAGCAACCTTAAGTTCTCATTTCTGAAACTTATGCTTCAATTATGAACTTTTCCGAATCTGTTGTGGTTTAAGTTAGACCATTCATCGTCCGAGACGGACAATATTATAAGTGTGGGGGAAGCTCTTCTTCATAAGGTGATTTGAGACTATTTTAGTTTCCAAATTCTGGAATTAAAGTGTGAAAAAAAATAGTAGCAAAGAAGAGTATCAAATAGAGAGGATAGTGTGCCAAGATTCTATGGTAGTGATCAAATTGAAGAAGAGTTTGGCTTAATCTCTTGTTTTGACATCGACAAATGGTGTTCTTTATTCCCCATAATAAATTCTTTGATACATCTCAAATTAGTCAACTCATCAAGTTATTCTTTCAATGTTCTCAATTCTTCATTGATTCCTTTTCTTTTGCCTATTACATTCATTTCACTTAGTTTTTCTTAATTCTATTGCAATTTTCAATAAATCCTTTTGATTCATGTGTGCTATGTTTTATGGTGGTGGAGAATTAGAAACTAAGCAAGCATATGGTTGTGAAATGTTGTGAGTGACATTGAGTGAGCTCCACTTATACATATTTGAGTGTGAGAGTTATAATAGGTGAATACCTTGAGAAATTGCAACTTGCTTAATTTTCCAATTGGATTGAATCCACCATACCTACTGATTATTGTTTGGATTGAATTCATGATTGTTTGTGATATTTAGATGGTCTTAGTTAAATTTCTTTTACTATCTTCTAGGTATTGCTAGGAAATTATTGTGGAGATGATTTTTAGTTGTTTCTTTGTTTTGTTTGCTTGCACGGGACGTGCAAGAATAAGTGTGGGGGAATTTGAAAACCAGTATTTTGTCATGACATTTTGATCCATATAGGCATACTTTTTAATCTTCTCATATGTTAAAGTCATGTTTACATCATGTTTTATGAGTTAGAGCCATTTGTGGACTTAATTGTAAATTATATCATATTTATGGTATTTGATGCTAATATTTGGTTGTATTCTTTGTAGGCATCGAGGGGCCATGGACCCGATAAGATCAAACCAAATTTGGGCTCAAATCCAAGCTTAAATGAAGAGATCAAGTTTTGGAGCCACATGAGTCGTTCATTCAAGATCAAGAGAGATCTGAACCATCCATTGAAGATCTGGTTCATCTAATCTAATGGAAAAGTATATCAAGACGCTTGATGAAGATTTGAACCTTTGGATCATATTTAGATCAAGATTCACTGTTGGATCATAGGTAGAATAATCACAGTCGTTCATCACAGATCTGAGATTTGATTTAAATGGGAAATGAGAAGCTGCAGGGGCTTCGTTAACTTCTACAGTGGGATCGCGAAGAACAGAGGAGGTGCGATCCTTCTCCGGCGATTCCGATCCACTCCACCGCCGGCGAGCAAGTGAGGTCAAGGGCACTTCCCTTCCTCTGGTGATCTTTCACAAGCAACCGGCGATGCCACTTCGATCATCTAATTTCAACCACTACCGTGACTCCGTGTGAGAAAGAAGGAGCAGAGAAGGTGAAGAATCTGGTGGTTTCAGCCGATTCTTCTGTCTTCCGGCCGGTGATCTTTCTTCCCTGAAGCTCCGCACCCATCTAAACCATCAGAAGTGTTTGCTTCTGCTTTCCCTCTGATCTTGATCCATTTCCAACCGAATTTATCTCCTCTGTTACCTTCATCACTGAGTTCTTCCTCCGATACACATCAAATCCAAGCTAGGGTTTCCTAGTTTGATTAGTTTCCTTATCTTTGTTTGAATTGTGGTTTGTTGTAGTCTATCATGGCGTAGTTGATTCAAATTCTCTTGCTAGTATTTGAAACCTTTGATTAATGCCACTGTTCTTGATTTTGATGTCTACACAATTTAGATTTGCTTAATTGTTGCATTAGGTTATTTTTGTTTGCCATTACTTTCAATGCAGTAGTTTAGATTAGTTAGCTTCTTTGTTTGTTAATTTCCATGAGTTGAATTTACAAATGTAATATAGTTTTAGGTCCTTACTTTTTCTCTTTGTTCAAAAGTCAATTCTAAAATTCCCAATTTATTCAGAAAACCCCAAGCCAACAATAATTGATCCTAAGACTATCATTTTACCATTTACATTCGTTGGGAGACGACCCGAGTTATCTCTATGCTACATTAGTGTAGAATGAATTCGGTCACTTAATTCTTTTGATACCCATTTTATGACAAAATTAGGGTTTAAGTACCGACCCACCGTCTTCACTACAGGGAGTAATCAAACTAACGCTCAAGGGATGCGCAGAAGCCGAGTTGAGCGGCTCCTCCGCTCAGCCCTACAACGGATGACACTTGGGCAGAGGACTTTCAGCCGAGCGGATTTCCACTCGGTATGACAGCGGACTTTTAGCCGAGCGACATGGTCAGACAGCGCAAGGATAGCAGAATTCCGGTCGAGCTATCATTCCGGTCGGCCAAGTAACAGACACAACGAGATATCCTTCGACATCCTTTTGGGAGCTAGTGCTACTGATAGGTGGCATGGTCAGACATAGGATCGTACGACGGAAGCTTCCACTGTTACTTCAGAGATTGTGTCACAACAACTTGGTAACAAAATTTCCCTAGGGTTAAACTCTTAACTAGTATAGCATGAGATGGCCTAGAATCATTTCTCGGAGACTCTGAAAAGACGTTGTAATTCCCTAACTCAGATTTTGTTGTAATTTTTTACCAATTCTCTATTCAGATCAGGAATGAGTTTTAATAGTTCAATTAAATGTTCAAGTGAAATGTAAGTCTAATCAAACTTGATGGAATATTGAAACAGGAAAAGGAAAAAGAAATCAGAATTCAAATGAACAATATATGGTAACAGTTGCTAACTAATCATAGATCTAAGTTCACATCTCCATTGAAAGAAATTACTAGATTTCTAAATGAATTTTTTAAAAAGAACAAATAATTGAGTTCAAATCTACTCTCTGTCTAAAATGCGAATGCGTAGATTTGCCAGCAAACATACGTTCCAAACAAACAATAAAGGAAACAAGGATCAAAGACAAGAGGAAAGAGGAATAATGTTCAAAAGAACTCAAATCTTGCAGAATAAAGATGAATGATCAAGCTGGATCAAATCAACAGATCCATTGGGGCTTTTCGGCAATCAGAAACCAAGAATCAGGGAGAGTGTAAGCAGAAATCATTCTCCTCCAAACATGATCAGAACCTCCTCTCAGGAAGAAAGCCAAGCTGAAGATGAAGAATCTTGTTGAATCCACGAGCTCCTTCGTCTTCGCCACCTTCTCTCGCCCCCAGAAACGCCAATCCCTAATTCTCGCTTACTCCTCCCCCTTTATTTCCCTCCTCAGATCTCAGATATAAGTTGTACGGTTTAGATCCTTCCAATACAATTTCAACGGTCCAGATCCGCTTCAAGTTGCAAATCTTGATCAGCAATTCATCCATGGTCCATGTTAAACCTGACACAAAGTCCAGCTGGCAATTAAAATCACTTATCATGGATAAAAGCGCCATTAAAGCTCAATAAACACTAAAAATTTGGAGAATCAACCAAAAAATATTACAGTGAAATGACCAATATCAAAAATCCCCCACACTTGTTTTTTTTTACCGTCCCGGCAATTAAATGATTAACAAGAATGCTCCATATCATTTCTTCGAACACTACTTAAGTATATTAAAAAGTGTAAAAGGAGTAATCTATGTCCATCAAACCAAACCAGGACATTCAAGTTCAATACCTTCCATAATTCAATTAGCAAGGTAGTTTTCATTACTCAAATAGCTAAGAACAACTCACCCTTTCCAGTTGGGACTTGATCCCTTCCACTATCCTAATCTAACATTTAAATGGAGTTCCTCTCTATGCCACTTTAACACTTCACTACCATATGTTTGCTTTCTTCTAATTCTCCACTACTGTGACACAGCATGCCATAGGTCAAAAAGCTCTTTAGAGAGAGGAGAAAAGAAACAGGAATTTAGAACAAGCATTACCAGAACAATAAGGAAAAATGAAGAATAACTATGCTGGAAATTGTACTTGATAAATTCCATATTTGTTCTAAACCATTCTATCAGTCAAAATTTTCATTCCTCTACCAATCAACCTCCCTAGTCCATTTGTGTTAAATATTCATTTCCTTTCAGTATTCTATTCACTACAGTTCTGACATTTAGCTACTCGAATAATACCAACTGTTAATGAAAACTCAATCAAGATTAATTTGCTGAAGGAATGCATCTCCACTTGTAACTTTTTTTTTTTGAAATTTGCATTCCATGATATTTCACAGTTACTCAAACCTTTTTCCTCTATTTCTATTTTCCAATTTAGCTTTTATCCTGTAAAGAATTATAATTCAAGACATTACCAAGTAAAACTCACCAAAATTTGAACAATCTCTACCAACCTACTAGCTTACTGTACTCAAAATATTTGACCAAGTTGACTGCTGAAAATTCACAATTTTTTTTTTGGTGTTTTTGTTTTGAGTTTTTTTTTTTACTATTTTTTTTTTTGAGTATTTTTTTTGAAAGAAGAGTACCCCTTGATCAAAACTTAAATCCACACTCTAATCCTTCAATTTGCTACCCTACGTCCTCCAATACCAGAATTCATATTCTTAGGAATCAAGATCCTTAAAATTTCCAATAGTTCCTTATTAACAAAGGAAACACTTCCAATGTTATATAAAACACGACTCGAATCACTTGCCTTAGCAATTACAAAATTCCTAAACTTCATTCATGAGCATCTATTTTGCAGTAAATTCAGCATCAATCAACAACTCTTCATATTTCAGGCCCAACTTAGAATTATGAAACAAAATTCTAATAACACTTCCTGCTTCCATAACTCTCACATTTCCAGTGACAATGCTCATCTGAATCAGCATGTAACATACAATTTCTATCGCTAATCTGGGGCTACAGCACAAGAATTTCCACAACTCTCCCTTAAAAATTCTAGCACTCCAACTTCCTACAACACAAGCTCTACTACAAACAAATCACTCACCTCTCCTCCCCCCACACTTAAACTATTGTTCGTCTCGAACAAAGGAATTCATCAAGACACTTCCAACATAACAAAAGAATTTGGGAAAAGAGAGAGAGCCAAAGAAATAATGGAAATAGACAATTAGGCTAGGGAAATTAAAGTGGAATAAAAACCAAAGAAAAGAACTTCATCATCCACATGCTAAATGTATGTCAACTGTAATTTTGAATAGAAACAAAGCAAATTCTAGAGTTCCATGTTGAAAGTGCATTTCACACAAATGGAAGTAGACAAAAGTCCTGATATGATCCTCACTAGAAATTAAATGAACTGAACTATTCAAGTTAAGAGCCACCACCTTACTAACAGAATACATGAAATTATCTGACAAGTCATGCCAAAATTTGAATGTCAATGAACTATAAACAAAACCCTTTACAAATCCGAACAC
Organism: Zingiber officinale; assembly: GCF_018446385.1. Lineage (NCBI taxonomy): Eukaryota > Viridiplantae > Streptophyta > Magnoliopsida > Zingiberales > Zingiberaceae > Zingiber > Zingiber officinale. Next base: position 82,263,042 of record NC_056000.1, on the reverse strand, counting down.
AACATCAGTATTGCCCAAAGAAATTGATAGATTGGAGATTCAAGGCAATCATTATTGAATCCATAGAAAACAACAAAACTACAAAACCATAGAGCAGTTGTTAAAAGAAAAGATTATCAAAATTTCAAATAAAAAAAACACATACGAATATAGAACACACTCCCCTTTTTCAAGTCGAGTAGACTGCCTCCTCCAAATTCAGCTTCTCCATCGATCCTCCCATCACACCTTCGTGGAACACTTTGAGACGATGCCCATCACCTTGAAAATTCTTCCTGCAGGAAGTTCCTGAATTTCAACAACGCCATAAGGAAAAACATTAGTAACATAAAAAGGACCTTCCCATCTAGACTTCAACTTACCTCCCATCAATCTAAGTCTAGAATTAAACAATAAAACCTATCTCCTACATGGAATTCTCTTCTCAAAATCTGCTTATCATGAAAGGCTTTAGTTTTTTCCTTATAAATTCGAGAGTTCTCATAGGCCTCCAATCTAAGCTCTTCCAGTTCTTGTAATTGCAATTTCCTCTCACAACCGACCTCACCCAAGTTCATATTACATGATTTCACTGCCCAATATGCTTTATGCTCCACCTCAACCGACAAATGACAAGCCTTACCAAAAACAATCCGGTAGGGAGACATCCCTAAAGGAGTCTTATAAGCCGTTCGATAGGCCCATAGAGCATCATCGAGTTTCTTACTCCAATCCTTCTTATCCAAATTTACTGTTTTCTCCAGAATTTGCTTAATCTCCCTATTAGAAACTTCAACTTGACCATTTGTTTGTGGATGATAGGAAGTGGACACCCTATGAATCACACCATACTTACTCATGAGTGCTTTCATATGTCTATTACAAAAATGAGTTCCTCGGTCACTAATAATAGCTCTAGGTACTCCAAACCTGTAGAATAAATGAGACCTAACAAAATGCACAACAACAAAAGAATCATCAGTTCTGGTGGGGATTGCTTCCACCCATTTTGATACATAATCAACAGCTAATAAAATGTAAGCAAAACCAAATGAAATGAGAAAATGACCCATAAAATAAATACCCCACACATCGAAGATCTCACAAAATAAAATAGGTTGTTGAGGCATTTCCTGTCTACGTCCTATATTCCCCATCCTCTGGCAACGCTCACAAGTCATCTGAAACTCAAAAGCATCCCTGAACAGGGTAGGCCAATATAATCCTGAGTCTAAAACTTTCCTAGCCGTACATTGAGGACCAAAATGACCTCCACACGCAAGTGAGTGACAAAAAGATAATATAGACTGAAACTCATCATCAGATACACATCTCCTCACTACTTGATCACTACCAAACTTCCAAAGATAAGGATCATCCCACACATAATATTTTGCATCACTCTTCAACTTATCACATTGAAATCTAGAGAAATGTGTAGGAAAAACATTAGCTACCAAGTAATTCACAATGTCTGCATACCATGGCTCCTTACCTTGAAGCCGAAAGAGTTTCTCATCAGGAAATGAATCAACAATCGGTACGACATTCACTTTACCCTCGATTCTGCTCAAATGATCTGCCACCAAATTCTCTTTTCCACTCCTATCTCGTATCTCAATATCAAATTCTTGAAGAAGGAGCATCCATCGAATCAACCTAGGTTTTGCATCCGTCTGGACTTCGTGCCAACTATCAGGTCAGCTTGTAGACCTAGCTGGACTTCGTGCCAGACATCTGGTCAGCCCGTCGACCAGTCTAGGCTTCATGCCAGCTATCAAGTCAACCCATTGACCTAACTGGACTTCGTGCCAAACATCCGGTCAATTCGTCGACTAGTCTGGGCTTCTCTTGCATACTTAGTTAAAGTGTTAGATCATAATGAAACTAACTTAACCTACTTTATCATTCATCAAAACCAGAGTTAGACCATTAGTGCAAACCACACTAACAGGTCATAGTCAAGACGGTCAGCGGTTGGGCGATGTTGGTCGGTCGAGCGAGTCATACATCGATTGGGGATTAAGCACCGACCCACCGTCTTCAGTATAGGGAGTAATCAAACTGACGCTCAAGGGATGCGCAGAAGCCGAGTTGAGAGGCTCCTCCACTCGGCCCGACAACGGACGACACTTGGGCAGAGGACTTTCAGCCATGCGGATTTCCACTCGGTACGACAGCGGACTTTCAGCCGAGCGACATGGTCAGACAGCGCAAGGATAGCAGAATTTCGGCCGAACTATCATTCTGCACAGCCAAGTAACAGACACAACTGTTGGTGCGGTTAGCACTAACGATTTAACCCAGGTTTTGATGAATGACAAATCAGGTTAAGTTAGTTTGTTTTTGTCTGACACTTTGATCGAGTGTGCAGGAGAAGTCCGGACAGGTCGACGGGCTGACCGGATGTCTGGCACGAAGTCCAGCTAGGTCGACGGGCTGACCGGATAGCTGGCGAGAAGTCCAAGCGGGTCGACGGGCTGACCGGACGCCTGGCACGAAGTCCAGCTAGGTCGACGGGCTGACCGGATAGCTGGCGAGAAGTCCAAGCGGGTCGACGGGCTGACCGGACGCTTGGTGAGAAGTCCAAGCGGGTCGACGGGCTGACCGGACGCTTGGCGAGAAGTCCAGACGGGTCGACGGGCTGACCGGACGTCTGGCAGGTAAGTGAGGTAAGTCACTGGAGGGGAGTGACTACGAGGACGCGTTCCCGGGAAGGGAACATTAGGCGTCGATCCGGCTTAGATCCATTTCGGAAGTCTAAGTCGAGATCGTGACTAGATTCCGATCTCGGAAAGACAGAATCTAAGTCATACTATTTTTGCTAATTCATACTCACTTTGCTTTTGCTAACAATCTGTGTTGCAGGGTAAATTTGCCTCCGGACTAACGTTTGTCTTGCAGGACGGATTCTGCGGGAAAACAGGGTCCGGGCGCCCGGAAGGAATCCGGGCGTCCGGAGGTCCGGGCGCCCGGAAGGCATCCAGGGCGCCCCGAGCCTCATATAAAAGAAGGGTCAGAGGAGAGCTTCAGAACAACAACGAAAAGAAAAGTCTTCCACTGCTCTGCACTTCTGCGACGCGAACAAAGCTCCGACACTATGCTCCTTTCTTGTCTTTATTGTCGGTATTTGCTTTTCATTTTCATTAGCATTTATTGTACTGTTTTTTGTAATCATTATTTCGAACTGCTAGTGAATTGCCCAACGAAAATACTCACGGAGTACGGGCCTTCGAGTAGGAGTCGTCACAGGCTCCGAACGAAGTAAAAAACACTGTGTCTACTTTACTTTTCCGCCGCGCTTATACTCGATATTTTCGAATCGATATTCACCCCCCCTCTATCGAATCTAACGGTCCTACAAGTGGTATCAGAGCGGGTACCGCTCTGATTTGGTGCAACCACCAATCAGGCAAAGGGGGGACCTTTTGAAAGAAAAATTAGATATCGTTTGTCTTTAAAATAAAACCTTACGCCTTTCGTTTTTTCCCTCCAAAACTGTTTTTGAAAAATACATCGTCATCTCTTCACCATTGCTTAGTATTGACAAAATATTACATTTTCAAAAATTTGAAATAATATTTTTTTATTAATATTTTAATAATATTTTATTACTTTTTTCGAAAATAGTGAAGTATTATTTTTTTCAGCACTGCTAATCCAAGACCAAGTCTTGGGATATTTTTTTGTTTGTTTCTCTGTGTGCAAGAAATTATGACTCTTCTAGAAGGACGGAACCCCTGCGAACCGCCACCATACGATCATGAAGACTTCAACTACTGGAAGCGATTAATGGAATGCTTCTTAGGAAGCGTAGACATCGATTATATGTTAATTTTGAGGAAACCTTCTCAAAACTCGGAACTGAACAAAAAGGTAAGTAACATTATTTGTAATGTTTTACCTAACAATATTTTATGCAGATTAGAAAAGTACAAGAATGCATATGAGCTGTGGACCCAGTTGATCAAGCTTCACGAGATGTCGATGGAGCTAGAAGATCAAGTTAAAGTCGAATCCGGACTCGAGTCAGATCCAACGGAGAAGCCTGCTGAATTAGGGGTTGCGCTCAAGGTTAGTAATATTTACCAAAACACCCTTGCTAGTAGTAGTTTAAAATATGCGACTGTTAATTTGGATATGTCTGAAAGTATATGTGAAAATAGTGTACATGACAATACTTGCAAAAATACCTCTAGGATATTTTTTGATAAAACAAATATAATTAATTTAGAAAATACAGAAAATCTGAAAATAGTTAATAAATCTAAAAATTTGAGTTTAAACCTAAACAAATTTGAAAATTCAAACAAAAAAGATGACAAGGTCAATATTGATCTAGATAAAATTAATAAATTATTTAATCTAGACAATATTAATCTAGAAAATTCTATCCAAAATCAAGATAATTTAATTAATAAGAAATTAAACTTTAAAGATAAAACTAATCTAATAAATTCAATTAACCATATCAATTTAAAAGGCAAAGAAAATATAAGGATAAAATCAAACACATTGATAAAATCAAAACGGAATTTAACAAACTTAAAATTAAATGTTAAAGATAACATATTAAACAAAAATAATCTAGAAATTTTAAAATTTAATAAAAAGCTAAAAGATAAACCATTAAGAAAATATAATTCAAACAGTTTAGTTAATTCAAATTTAAAAATAAATAAAAACTTAAACTTTAAAAATAAGCTATTAAAGAAAGATAATTCAATTAACCCAATAAAATTGAAATTAAAAGAACATTCAAATATTAAATACACTCTCTTAAAGAAAGATAATTTGACCAATTTAATTAATTCAAAATTAAAAACTTAAATTTAAATTACAAATTAAACATTACAACTTAACTAAAACCAACTCTAATTATACAAAAATCTTAAATTAAAGACCAATGATTTAGGGGGAGGCTCCAGAATAGCTGGCACCTCCAAAACTAACTTACCCGACAGGGTAACCCAAACAAACTAACCCGGCAGGGTAATTAGGATTAGTTAAAAAGAGACCAAGTTTAACTTGAATCATGGTACTGGTGAAGTTTTTGGATGATAGTACGTTAGGGAAGCTTGGGCATCGCATGTCTAGAAAGATATGGCTTCGATCTGGTGCATTTGGCCAAGTGGAACTGACCGAAGCTACCCTTAAATGGATCCTAACTAGTTAGACCAAGGTTTAATATTAAGCTCCGTGGATAGGACTATTCGGAAAACCTCGAAAGGTTGGCTACTTCTAATGACGTCCAAGTGACTCACCAAGCTTAGAAGTTTATCCGAAGAATGCCTATTTGTTGAGACCAATGCTAAACCTGAATCTAACAAAAGTTAAACCAAACTCTGTAATTAAATCTAATTCATCTCACAAAATTATAGGATTCCCTGATTGATAATCTAGATCGGGTGAGATGAATAAGGATCAAATTAATTTTCAAATTAAATTAAAATTAATTAAAATTAAATTCCAAATTTTAAATTGAATTTCAAATTAAAATTAAATTTCAAATTTCAAATTGAATTTCAAATTAAATTAAATTTCGAATTAAAACTAAATTAATTTTTTAAAAAAATATTAAATTAACTTTAAAAATTATTTTAAAACAAAAATTAACTTTAAAAAATAATTTTAAATTTAACTTTAAAAATTTTATATTTAACTTAAAAATTTTATTCTAAACTTAAAAATTATTTTAAAATTATTTCCAAATTTTTTAAAAATTATTTTTAAAAACTATTTTAAAAATCATTTTAAAAACTTTAAAAAATTCTTTTAAAACATTTTAAAAATTATTTTTAAAAAAAAACTCTTTTAAAAATCATTTTAAAAACTTTTAAAAAAATTCTTTTAAAAATTCTTTTAAAACTTTTTAAAAATTATTTTAAAAACTATTTTAAATCATTTTAAAAACTTTAAAAAATTATTTTAAAAAACTATTTTAAAAATCATTTTAAAAACTTTAAAAAATTCTTTTAAAAATTCTTTTAAAACATTTTGAAAATTATTTTTTAAAAAAAACTCTTTTAAAAATCATTTTCAAAAACTTTAAAAATTCTTTTAAAACCTTTTAAAAATTATTGTTATTTTAAAAATTATTTTAACATAAAAATTATTTTAACTTAAAAATTATTTTAACTTAAAAATTATTTTAACTTAAAATTATTTTAATATAAAAATTATATTTTTAAATTATTTTAACTTAAAAATTATTTCAAAAATTATTTTAAAAACTTTTAAAAATCATTTAAAAACTATTTTAAAAATTATGTATCATTTTGAAAAATTCTTCTTATTTTTTCACTATAATAAAATTCTTTTAACTTAAAAAAAATAGTAATAATAATAAATTATTTCTATAGACTATTTTCACTTTAAAAATTATTATTTTAACTTTAAACTCATTTTCAATCTTAAACATCATTTTAACCTTAAAATTATTTTTTAATTTAACTTAACTGAAAATTAGATCTTAAATTAAAACTCATTAAAACTTAATTTAAACATTACTTTTCAACTTAATTTAACCTAACTGAAAATTAAAACTTAAAAATTTAACTTAAACTTAAAACTTAAAGCTAAATTAATCACTGATATTAATTTTAATCTAAAATCAAAACTGAATTGAACGTATATTAATTGTCATTAAATTCCTGTTAGAAATCCCTTAAAAATAATAATTATTATAATTCTTTTAAATTCATTTAAAACTTAGACACCTAACTTAAAAACTTAAATTCCGTTAACTTTAACTTTAAACTTAATTATGTAATTAATAAGTAGAACTTAACTATTTAAGTTTAACTTTATTTGAGAACTAAGCTTGATTTGATCAGAACCTAGGTTTAACCTTAGTAAAAATATTAAAATTACTCTAAGTCATTTTTCTTAATCAACCTTTAAAATATTAATTATTTTTATTAAAACATAATTAAAGTTTGACTTAAATTGACCCTTACTTAACCTTGTTTAATAACGAGTTTAACTTCAAATTACCACCAACTTTAAACTAAGTCAATCCAACTTAAAAGGAAGTAAGTGAAAAGTTAAATTATAACTAACACCTTCATCAATTAATACAAAATTTAGATTATAGCAAAATTTAATCAATAAATTATTAATATTGATCAATTATTGAATTAATAACAACTTATCTTACTTAACATTACACTAAAGGTTAATTTATTTCAACTTAATCTAACATTAATTACGGTTAGTCAAATTTAAATGAACAATTTTATAAAGATAATTATACAATCGTTTAAAACACTTAGGTATAAAAATATGTTATGGTTGTAAAATTTTATATTAAGGGGAAGTAATAAATAAGGAGGATTAATAAATTAAAGGAGTATCAAATTAAGGGGGAGGTTTATTTTTTAATTATCTCCTGAAGTGTTATTTTTTAATCTTCTCTTTAAAATCTCTCTAGAAAATTCTACCTCAATTTAAAAAATAAATATATATCTACTTTGAATATTTTTAGCAAATATTTTCAAATTTTATGTCAGGTTCAGGGGGAGGAATTAATTAAAAATTTCCCTTTATATAAAATATTTTAAATTTTGTTTGAAAAATATTTTCTTAAAAATTTCTTAAACCTACTTTTGAAAACTAACTCTTATAAAACTAAGTTGTTTTTAAGAATTGGGTTTTACTTTTTATTGAAAATTGATTTTGAAAATTAGATTTAACTTAGTTTTGAAAATTGTGGAAATTAGATTTTTCAAAACTTAAGTTTACAAACTAAGCTTCTCAAAATCATTTTCCTTAATTTTGAAAATCAAAGTTTAAAAATCAATTTTCAAAATCAACTTGCTTAAAATTGTGAAAAATTTTTAAATCAACTCAAAATTGTTTCTTTTAAATCACAAACTTTTTATCCTTTTTACTTAGTTTTTGAAAACTCAACTTTTCAAGTATTTTAAACCATGGTTTTGAAACTAATACTTTTGAACTTTAAAATTTTGATTTTTTGAAAATTAGATTTAATTATTTTACTTTATCAAAATTAGTTCTACCAAACTCCTTTGAAAACTAAAAGTAAAGTTCAAAATCAATATTTGCAAACTGAAATTTGATTTGCAAAAACTCAGTGTTGAAAATTATGAAAGTTAGATTTTTCAAACTTAAATCATTGTCAAAACTTAAGTTTTAAATTAAATCGTTTACAAACTTAGTGTTGAAAAATAAATCAGTTTTTGGAAAAATAAATTTTTGAAACTTAGTTTTGGAATTTTGGTTTTTGAAAACTTATGTTTGAAAATGAAACTATCTAAACTTAGCTAGCTTTCTAAAAGCTAAAAGCTAATGCTTTAAACAAATTTTCAAAAGCTTAAACTCCCCGAGATTAACTTGACATTTTTTTTGTCTGAAGTCTATAATTACTTAATCCATGCTTATTTTTGATGAATGCCAAAGGGGGAGGGTTTGGTGGTTAAGTTAGGTTAAGTTAGCTGAACCTAACTGAAAATTCAAACTAACTTAAAAACCACAAAAATGCATAGTCAGACAGCGCAAGGATAGCAGAATTTCGGCCGAACTATCATTCTGCTCTGCCAAGTAACAGACACAACTGTTGGTGCGGTTAGCACTAACGATTTAACCCAGGTTTTGATGAATGACAAATCAGGTTAAGTTAGTTTGTTTTTGTCTGACACTTTGATCGAGTGTGCAGGAGAAGTTCGGACAGGTCGACGGGCTGACCGGATGTCTGGCACGAAGTCCAGCTAGGTCGACGGGCTGACCGGATAGCTGGCGAGAAGTCCAAGCGGGTCGACGGGCTGACCGGACGCCTGGCACGAAGTCCAGCTAGGTCGACGGGCTGACCGGATAGCTGGCGAGAAGTCCAAGCGGGTCGACGGGCTGACCGGACGCGAAGTCCAGCGGGTCGACGGGCGACCGGACGCTGGCGAGAAGTCCAGACGGGTCGACGGGCTGACCTCAGGCGGTAAGTGAGGTAAGTCACCGGAGGGGAGTGACTGCGAGGCGTTCCCGGGAAGGGAACATTAAGCGTCGATCCGGCTTAGATCCATTTCGGAAGTCTAAGTCGAGATCGTGACTAGATTCCGGTCTCGGAAAGACGGAATCTAAGTCATACTATTTTTGCTAATTCATACTCACTTTGCTTTTGCTAACAATCTGTGTTGCAGGGTAAATTTGCCTCCGGACTAACGTTTGTCTTGCAGGATGGATTCTGCGGGAAAACAGGGTCCGGGCGCCCGGGAGGGAAATTTCATCCTGATCGCGCGTCGCCACGTGGAGCTCGCTGGTTGGACTTGCCACGTCTCACCAGGGCGCCCGGAAGGCATCCAGGGCGCCCCGAGCCTCATATAAAAGAAGGGTCAGAGGAGAGCTTCAGAACAACAACGAAAAGAAAAGTCTTCCACTGCTCTGCACTTCTGCGACGCGAACAAAGCTCCGACACTACGCTCCTTTCTTGTCTTTATTGTCGGTATTTGCTTTTCATTTTCATTAGCATTCATTGTACTGTTTTTTGTAATCATTATTTCGAACTGCTAGTGAATTGTCCAACGAAAGTACTCACGGAGTACGGGCCTTCGAGTAGGAGTCGTCACAGGCTTCGAACGAAGTAAAAAACACTGTGTCTACTTTACTTTTCCGCCGCGCTTATACTCGATATTTTCGAATCGATATTCACCCCCCCTCTATCGAATCTAACGGTCCTACAACAACAAGATATCCTTCGACATCCTTTTGGGAGCTAGTGCTACTGATAGGTGGCATGGTCAGACATAGAATCATACGGCGGAAGCTTCTACTGTTACTTCAGAGATATGCTCGGCCCGTTAAGGTCAAGGATACTTTACTGACACGTCTTTTTAGAGAAAGCTTTGAGATATGTGCTCACCTTGGGAAGTGTGCATGCACATTTTCGGGGCTCTATATAAAGGAGGTCCAAACATCGACAGAGGTATGCTTTACAAGCGATACTTATTGTTGTGCTACAGTTCTCTCTTTTCTTGTTTCTTGTTTCTTGCTTCATCGTAGGTTGACTTGAGCGTCGAAGGGTCATCGTCGGGGACTCCTTCCCTGGCTCAGCACTGACGCTACTTGTGTTGCAGGCGGAGCAAAGTCCCCGAAAGGTCAACAAGAGCGTCACGTCCCCAGCATCCATCCCATCGGCTTTCGGACAGGATCACATAGCTAGCATACCTATATTGGAAATTCAATCTTGAACTCTGGGTCACTATTTTACTGGTTGGATGATCAGATCAGTTGGCCATTAGCTTGGCCTGCATGTATATTTTTGAAGCTCTTTCTTTATATACAAGAGATCCAGTATAGATCCAATTAAAAAAAAGATATATAGTTGAAAATTTAGGAATTATAAAATAGTCGAGTACTTAAAAAAAATGGCTATATTAATCTGGCTTGATCCTGAACTTAGGAAAAAAAATATTTTTCAATTCATAAACAAATAGGATTCCCAATATTTTTCTTTTGGATCTAAGTATTATTTTAATTCATTGTAAGTTGCTACACAAACCTCATATTCTCCTAAAAGATATTAAAAGATTGATAAATTAAGCAAAGTTCATATCAAACTCTTATGTAGCTTTTACTAAAGTGATGTTTCTTGTTCAAAAGTAATAGGAGTATTTCTCTTAATCTTGCAATGTTTTAGAGGATTTTATTTAATGATTGTGATTTGTATTTTGATATGTAAATGTGGTTTTAGATGGTTTCTTAGTTGAAGTCAATAGACTTTTGGTTGGACCTGTTGTCTGTGGTAGAAGCCATGATGTTGAATCTCCATAGTACCAACCGCTAAATCCATGCATTTCAGGAATTTGAAGTCAGCGATGGATTCCCATCAAGTCCCGTACTCCTTAGCCTTCTCAAGCTAGATTGAACTGGACTGAGCTCGATCAATATGGTAAATATCATATGTAGCTGATAAATTTTCTTAATTGTACTGACATTATTATCATCATCTTCCATATGGAATTGCTGTTGTAATATTTTCCACTCAGTAGATTTACATCCTGATGCCTTAACCGAGGATGCTGCAAACTGGAATTCAGTGATTCATAATTATTGGTCACTTATATCACCTCTTATATTCTCAGATGATCCAAAGAGGAATGGGGATCGGATGAGGAACCCTCCCCGCCTTTTAACATGCTTTTCGGAATATTTTTGTTGGATGCTGGGAAATCTGCATGGGTGATAAATGTTGTGCTAACAAATGGTCCTAATTATCTTCCTTGATTTTTGACAAGGGTTTTATCGACGTTCAACATGACTGGTATTACACTCTAGAGACACACTTTATCTATTGCATCCTCAAACTTGTGCATATTTGTTGTTATTTATATGAATGAAGGAAAATTTTTGGAGTATCAATTTTTTAGAAAAAAGGAGATACAAAATCTTGTTTCTAATCATGGTGGTAGTGACAATGGGTCACTATATGAACCTTGGGGAAAGATATCGAGGGGAAAGTTAGAGATGAAAATGAAAATGGCTAGTAGTTGTACTGGTTGTCGTATTCAAGTTAAACATTTGTGGTGTATGCTATTTGTCGAAGATATTTTGCAAAGTGATGGACTTTTATTTAGAATACACTTTTAAGTTTGAATATGGGGATGAGATTTAGCTAGAAAAAATTTTAAAGTAGAACTAGGATTAACTCTTTGAGAAACTATAGCAACAACGAAAGAATCTGTGCCAATTACTGAAAGTTGTCGAGTGCCCTGATAAAATTAATAGTTAATATAGCTCTTCTAGTTAGTATATCCATCATGAGGTTATCTAAGACTTATCGTTAGGTGTCAAGACTTCCCAACGTATCTAAGAACTTATGATATGGTGCATGCTGAAGGATTGCTGACTCATGAAGCTCGCCAAAAGCATAGGTGTTCCGCACTTGAGATGCTCTTAGAGATTGATCGCATTCTAAGATCTGAGGTATGTGTTCTTTTTTCTCCTTTTTACCTTTTTTTTCGATGAAAGTACTTTTTTGAAGATTCCTCATAATAGAATGTCTTTTTGTTTAATACCAATTTTGACATTTTTATCAGAATATTGAAATTATTGATTAGGGTACACCTATTCATGGACTTTTTAGGTTCGATTGCAGTGATCCAACCTACTTGTTGTATGATTCACTTGTATTTTCATTTTTTTAATATAAGTTTTCGCAGGGGTGGGTGATCATTCGTGATACGAGACATTTTGTTGAAGCTGCAAGATCAATGGCCACACAACTGAGATGGGATGCTCGTTTGATGGAGCTCGATAGCGGCAACAACGAGAAGCTCCTCATTTATCAGAAGCCCTTCTTCAGGAAACAATAGTAAATAACTCATACAATTACAGCAACTTGGCATATGACAAAGTATTTGTTATTCCATAACTTCAGATGATAAGAATGTTGAAAAAATAAACCAGAATTAAAGTTATTTAATATTATGTGCATGAATATTGGAGGATTCATGAATGACTCTTTGGATGATGAATGTAGGTCATTTAATATTGGTTCATGTATTTATGTAGATACATCTTGGGTACTCTCTATAAATACCCTATGTATTTAATAATTTAGAGATGAAGAAAATAAGAAGAAATAGTTTACTCTCATCTTGAGTGTTATAGTTTTTTTTTATGCTCTTCATCTGCTAACAAATTGGTATCAGAGATGTCATTTGTGTTTGGAGACAAGCTTGAAGGAAAATGTCGAATGGAACCCCATTTGTTATTCCATCTCTCACCAAAGAAAATTATGATAATTGGTGCATAAGAATGAAGGCTTTGCTTGGATCATATGAAGCTTGGGATCCTGTGGAGAATGGCGTTGATGAAAATGTGGCATCTACCAAGAAGAAGGACCAAAAGGTGCTTACCCTCATCCATCAAAGTTTGGATGAAAAGATGTTCGAGAAAGTTGTTGCATCAACTACTTCCAAGCAAGCATGGGAAACTCTTCAAGCTTCATTTAAAGGTGTTGATAAAGTGAAAAGGTACGTCTCCAAACATTAAGAGGAGAGTTTGAATCTCTATGCATGAAGGATTCCGAATCCATTTCGGATTATTTCTCAAGAGTATTGGCTATTACAAATCAATTAAAAAGATACGGAGATGATATGAAAGATGATCGAATTGTTGGGAAGATTTTGAGATCTTTGGATCTAAGATTTAATTATATCATGGTTGCCATCAAAGAGTCTAAAGATCTAGACACCATGACCATTGATGAACTTGCCGATCTTTATAATCACACAAAGAAAGATTGATAAAACCGGTTCAAGAATCGGTTGAACAAGCTTTAAAAGCAAAGCTATCATTGACGGACACAAACCAAGGCACATCCCAAAGAGGCCGCGGACGTGGAAGATCTCGAGGGCAGGGTCAAAGTCAAGGTCATGGTCATGGAAGAGGTGGGCGAGGTGACAAAAACACCTCATATAATAATGAGAGGAGTCAAAACATCAATCAAAGAAGAAGTCGTGGAAGAGGTAGAAGTCGTGGAGGCCATCAAATGAGGTATGACAAATCTGAAGTTGAGTGCTTTATTTGTCATCATCTTTGCCACTATTCTTGGGAATGTTGAAATAATATGGAGGAGACAAACAATTTTGCGGAGAGCAATGATGCAAAAGAAGATTTGGGCCCTACTTTGCTTCTAGCTTGCAAAAATGATCAAGATGAGAATGAGAGTACATGGTATCTTGATTCCAGCACAAGTAGCCACATTTGCGGAAGGAGAAATTTGTTCATGGAACTTGATGAATCAACAGATGGAGACAAAACTTTTGGCGACTCTTCAAAAGTTCAAGTGAAAGGAAAAGGTACGATTTTGATTCGTTCAAAAGATGGGAGTCATCAATTAATTTCCAATGTGTTTTATGTGCCGACCATGAAAAGTAACATTTTGAGTTTGGGCCAATTATTGAAAAAGAATTATGATATTCACCTAAAAGATAAATACTTGACGTTGAAAGATGATAGTGGAAGATTGCTTGCTAAGGTGCTCATGACAAAGAATCGAATGTTTTCGCTAAATATTCAAAGTGATGTTCCTATGTGTTTGAAATCTTGTTTCAAAGATTCATCTTGGCTATGGCACATGAGATTTGGGCATTTGAACTTCGATGGGCTGAAAATGATGAGCAAAGGAAGAATGGTGAAAGGATTGTCTTCCATAAATCATCCTAATCAACTTTGTGAAGGATGTCTTCTTGGCAAGCTAGCGAGAAAAAGTTTTCCCAAAGAGTCTTTAACAAGGACTCAACATCCATTGGAGTTGATACACTCGGATGTGTGTGGACCATTCAAGCCATCATCAGTTGGCGAGAATAATTACTTTGTGCTTTTCATTGATGACTATTCTCGGGAAACTTGGGTGTATTTTTTAAAGGCAAAATCAGAGGTGTTTAGAACCTTCAAAAGGTTCAAATTAATGGTGGAGAAACATAGTGGCTATCAAATCAAAGCTCTTCGGTCCGATAGAGGTGGAGAATTCACATCTAATGAATTCAAGGTTTTCTGTGAAAAAAATGGCATTCATCGTCCAATGACGACTCCATACTCACCACAACAAAATGGAGTGGCAAAAAGGAAGAACCGAACTATTCTCAACATGGTGAGGAGTATGTTAAAGAACAAGAATATACCAAATAAATATTGGGCCGAAGGTGTCTCTTGTGTAGTATACTTGATGAATCAGTGTCTGTTCATGGTATGGCACCTCAAGAAGCTTGGAGTGGATACAAGCCAAGTGTTTCACACTTGAGGGTTTTTGGAAGCATTGCCTACACGCATGTTTATGATGAGAAAAGAACAAAGCTTGATGATAAAAGTGCAAAGTATCTCTTCATTGGCTATGATCAAAGCTCTAAAGGCTACAAGTTGTATAATCCATGCAATGGGAAGATTGTCATAAGCAGAGATGTGGAGTTCGATGAAGCAGGTGTTTGGGAGTGGAGTACTACAAAGAAAGAGAGGGATATAGTTCTTTCCTTGATGATGATGAGGGGGAAGAAGGCATGGCACCACCTAATACTCCACCACCAACACCACCACCACAAGATTCACAAACAAATGAAGCAAGCTCGAGTGAAGAGCCTCAAAGATTCATAAGTTTGAGTGACATTTATGATGCCATTAAAGAGGTAAATTTTAATGATTTTACTCAATTTTGCTTACTAACAGAAGCTGAGCTTGTAAGTTATGACGATGCCGCTCATGATAACAAATGGAGAATTGCCATGAATGAAGAAATCAAGGCAATCACAAAGAATGATACATGGGAGCTAGTATCATTACCGTATGGCAAGAACACAATTGATGTGAAGTGGGTGTACAAAATAAAGAGAAATGCGCAAGGCGAGGTTGAAAAATACAAAGCAAGATTGGTTGCCAAGGGGTACAAGCAAAAGGTCGGAATTGACTATGATGAGGTATTTGCACTTGTTTCTTGTCTTGAAATAGTTCGGTTGATCATTTCTATTGCAGCTCAAAACTGTTGGAGCATCCATCAAATGGATGTAAAATCCATATTTTTGAATGGAGACTTGGAGAAAGAAGTCTATATTGATCAACCTTTGGGTTATGTAGTGCCTAACGAAGAAAATAAAGTGCTAAAATTGAAGAAGGCTCTCTGTGGCTTGAAGCAAGCCCCTCGTGCTTGGAATAGCAGAATTGATAAATATTTTCAAACAAATGGTTTTATCAAGTGTCCACATGAACATGCTCTCTATGCAAGGAATGATAAAAATAGTGATATGTTACTTGTTTGCTTATATGTGGATGACTTAATTTTTACAAGGAATAATCCAAAGATGTTTGAAGATTTCAAGAGAGGTATGACAAAGGAGTTTGAGATGATGGATATTGACATAATGTTTTACTATCTTGGGATTAAAGTGAAGCAACGAAATGATAGCATATTTATTTCTCAAGAAGGATATGCTAAAGAAATTCTCAAGAAGTTTGATATGAAAAATTGCAAGCCGGTCGGGACACCCGTGGAGCGTGGAATCAAGCCACACATGAATCAAGATGGTGGAAAAGTTGATTCAACTTTATTCAAGAGTCTTGTTGGCTTGAGGTATCTAACATGTACAAGATCGGATACTACTTCACATTTGAAAATTGCCATAAGAATTCTTCGCTACATCAAAGATACAATTAATTATAGTATCTTGTATGCTTTCTCGGACAACTTTATGCTTGTTGGCTATTGTGATAATGATTGGACTGGTGATATTGATAGTCAAAAAAGTACTACTGGGTTTGCTTTCTTTATGAAAAATTCCGTTTTTACTTGGAATTCTAAGAAGCAACCTATTGTGACTCCTTCTACTTGTGAGGCGGAGTATGTAGCTGTTTTCTTGTGTTTGTCATGCTATTTGGTTAAGAAGTTTGTTGAAAGAATTGAATCTGTCACAAGAAGATCCGACGGAGATTTATGTTGATAATAAATCTGTAATTGCATTGGCCAAGAATCTAGTGTTTCATGAAAGAAGCAAGCATATTGATACAAGGCATCATTTTATTCGAGATTGTATATCGAAGGAAGAAGTGAAGCTTGAATACGTGAAGTCAAAAGATCAAGTTACCGACCATTGAAATTTGATGTTTTCAAGAAACTTCTTTTTTTGCTTGGAGTAATGAATCTGATTTAAGAAGGTATGTTAAAAATATAAATCAGAATTAAATTTATTTAATATTATGTGCATGAATATTGAAAGATTCATGAATGACTCTTTGGATGATGCATGTAGGTCATTTAATATTGGTTCATGTATTTATGTAGATACATCTTGGGTACTCTCTATAAATATCCTATGTATTTAATAATTTAGAGATGAAGAAAATAAGAAGAAATAGTTTTCTCCATCTAGAGTGTTATAATTTTATTTTTATGCTCTTCATCTGCTAACAGTGAAAGCCAAATAAAACTAACAACATCTCCCTCATAGATAACCAGTTGAATACATAAGCCGAGCATGTTGAATGTCTTGAGCAAGAGAATTCATGTATCAACTACAAATACAATGATAAGTATATATATACACAGAGTGAAAATTACAAGCTAAGTAATGAAAAAAAGAATGTTTATATATATTAACAAAATGTTTCCAGTACAACAATTAATGTCTCAAGTAGAGAAGGAAACAATTCAGCCGGACAAGCTCCAGACTCTGAGCTCTCCAGTGGCATCGCCAGTAAAGAATAAACCACTAGGGTCACTTTTGACCACCTTCAACTCCTCACTAAAGTGAATTTGGCCCCTCTGCGTGAATCTGCAAAACAAGACCAAAGATTAAAGATCATGCTTATCGATTCTCTCATAATTTCAAAAGAATAAACATGACGATAAATCAATCTTAAATTAGCACATACGATGGCAAATCATAGAGACAAATGGAACGGTCACTGCGTGCACATATCAATACTGACTTAGCATTAGCATCGCTAATGCCGCAAAGAGAAATCACGCCCTGAAGAAACAAAAAGTAATTGAAGGTGAAATAACGATCACTAGAATATTAAAACTAGCTAGCTAGTGGGAATATTAAAAATTACTCACATTATTTTCTTGATGTGTATAAACTAGTTGCAACTGTTGACTTCCTTCGGAAGTGGCCCAAATCTGTACAAAGAAAAATTAAATGATTATTATAA
This sequence comes from Zingiber officinale, assembly GCF_018446385.1. Classification (NCBI taxonomy): domain Eukaryota; kingdom Viridiplantae; phylum Streptophyta; class Magnoliopsida; order Zingiberales; family Zingiberaceae; genus Zingiber; species Zingiber officinale. The sequence continues at coordinate 82,245,408 of NC_056000.1, read as the reverse complement.
ATAAATGTTAATATTAAATCATGTACAATATAATAAATGAAACAATAAAGCAAGGAATATACTACTAACTTTTATTGAGTTATCAAGAGAGCAAGATAGGATATACGGTCCCCATGAAAGCAGCGACATCACTGATGATGTATGACCATTAATTGTTTGTATGCATTGTAACGAAGTGAGATCCCACACCTGAAGTCAAGTAAAAATAAAGGGATTAATTATAAAATGACCATGCATTATTCGAACATTTAATAAAAATAAAAATAATAATAATATTACCTTAATTGTGTGATCCATAGAACCGGAATAGAGTTTATCTTCATGCACTAGCAGTGACACTACTGGAAGTAGATGCCCATCGAGAGATGCCATCGGCTGTTCTGTAATTAATTCTTCTGAATTGAATTGCCAAGCCAAAATGGAGCCATCCTGTAACAATAAATACAAAAATGAGATTTATTGCATGAAAAGTCACATCAAATAATTTAATATTAAAACGTGATTAAAAATAATATATATATACCTGGATACCAGCAAAAACGAATCCATTCGAAGCAGCTATAGCATGAACTTGTCCTCCAAGCTCTTCGATTATATACTGAGTTTTGGTATGTGAATTGTAGGCCTGTCAATAAATTAATTAATTAAAATAAGATCAATTAGTAAGTCATTAAACGAAAACAATTTAATGAAATGTGAAAATAAATAAATAAATATATATGAGTCAGAAGTTCTCACTTGGAAAGAATCGAAGACGCCCATAAAGCTCCAATGTTGCTCAGTGAGGAGGGCTCCAACTTCAGCACCCATAATGTTTACACGAACACGCTGGAAAATGTTTAATGATTTTTAGGTAAACAAATTAATTAAAGAGGTAGTTAATTAATCATGTTAAACAGAATTTATATATTTTAATTAAATTCCATAAAATTAATTAATTAACCTGTCCGGTGAGTGAATCCCAGACGCTGATGGTTCCATCTTTGCTTCCTAGGAGCAATCTGTTTGTATCGGATGCTAATGCGATCCCAGATATGGCCTGTTAATTCCATCACCAAATCAATTAATAAAAACGAGCTAGAATTAATTAAATGAATAAGAATTCATGAAACAATTAATTAAAGAACAAATTAAATGACTAAAGAATTTATAAAATTCAAACAATTTTTTTTTAAAAAAAATATTATTATATCGGTAATTATCACCTGTTGATGCCCCCGGAGCGTGGCCAGAAGAGAGCAATTGCTCTCGTTACGAACCGTGTCCCTGTCAGCGGCGATCTTATTCTTATCATCAGCGATGACCTGCTACATCAGAATAATAAGATATAATTAAATGAACAACAATATAATTGAATTTGAACAAATAATAATAATAATAATAATAATAAATAAATAAATAAATAAATAAAAACCGAGATGATGACCTGCTGATTCGCTGGGCTGTGTCGGCGACTATCTCGTCGGTTAATGACTCAACAGGTCTCGGTCTCTCAACAGTAGAGAGGTTGGCTCCGGAGGAAGCATGCGGCGAAACAACGGAGGAAGCAGTATTCTCTCCCCTCCATGCGAGATCGGTCTTGTCGTTTGTCACCGGAGCAGAGGGAGGCTGCAGGTTGTGCTTGCCCTTTGTTGCCGGAGCAAACGGGGGCTGCAGATTGCGCTTGGCGTTTGTTGCCGGAGATGACAACGGGGTCTGCAGATTGCGCTTGGCGTTTGTTGCCGGAGATGACAACGGGGTCTGCAGATTGCGCTTCGTGTTTTTCTCCGGAGCAGATGGGGGCTGTTCGGCGTGGAGGAAACGACAAGGTCGACGGTTGCATCGACCCGCGCGCCAGAAGACGCAAGGGACCGCCACCGGCGGTTTCTGAAGAACCACCCTCTTGTTGCGAAGGAGAACACACGATTCCATCTCCGCCGCAATTGATCGAGAGAAAAGAGTTTGGATTGGGGAGGAAGGAATTGAAGAATGATTACGAACACGCTAGGTTAAAACATTTATATGTAATCCTAAAAATGGCGGGATGTTTGATAATGAGGCGGGTTAATGTCATCACTGGACTGTTTACTCAACTTTAAGTCAACACTTTTTAAAATTAAATAGTTAGTTTTTAAACTTTATAAGTAAAAACGTCAAATCTTATCCATAAATGATACTTTAGAAACACTCTACTAAACCAATTACATCTTGACTTGGATATTAAGATTATGGATTGCTAATGAATTTTTTTTTTTTTTTTTGTCCAAATTAAACTTAGTCGGTAATATTTGAAATTATCGTACAAATTAAATTTGATCAATAAAAAATTAATATTATCTATAAAATAAATTTTAACAGTAAATAATTATAATAATTTATTGATACGATAATGATGAGGAATCCTATCCTACTTTCACGGTGGAGGTCAAAGTCAAGACGGTTAATGCGAAGGACCGTCTCTTCGGCCGAGCGACTATGCCGCTCGACAACCAGGAAGTCTTCAGCTTCCTTCAGCTTCTGGGCGAGAGCCCGAGCCTCCTTATTCTTCTCGTCCAGGTCAACGATAGCTCGGTTCTTCCTCGCGTTCACCGACTCGATCTTGTTATCAAAAGTGGCGACCTGCTTATTCAGCCGCTCGAGCATGGTGGCCTGCCTAGTGCTCTTTGCCCGTTTGGCCTCAAGCAGCTAATTACTTTAGTTGGTGCTGTCGACACGGGGCATGGCTACCAGAAAATCGTACAGCAGAAGGTTCCACTATCACTTCAGAGATATGCTCGACCTATTAAGGTACTGTGTTAGAGACATTTTGCTAACAAGTCTTTTCAGGTAATGCTTTGAGAAGCGTGCTCACTTTGGGAAGCGTGCACACACACTACTAGATCTCTATATAAAGGGGGATCTAAACATCGGCAGAGGTATGCGATATTCACTATTTGTGCTACAGAAGTCTTCTTGTTGCTCTGCTTTCCACTTAGTCGCCGGTGACTGACTTGAGCGTCGGCGGGCCAACGCTGAGGTCATCTTCCTTGGCTCAGCACTGACGTAGTCTGTGTTGCAGGTCCGCGTGGAATCCACAGGAGGTCAGCGTGAGCGCCACATTCCCAGCTTTCTGTCTCGACTTTCGGATAAGATTATATTTGACGCCGTCTGTGGGAACCTCACCTGCATCCGAGCTAAGAAGATGGAGGACGCTGGATGACTCACCACCGTGACGCTCACCCAGGAAGAGCTTGAGATGCTCGTTCAAGCCCAAGCAGCAAAAATGATCGAGCAACAACAACAACAGACGCTTGTCGATCAGCAAGCGCCACAGCCTGCAACATCGGCAGCCGGTAGACGAGCAGGGCCGGAAGACCGAGCAAAGCAAATCTCCGTCTAGGAGCAGAATCGAAGGCCAACCGACACACAGGGTAAAGCGCCACCCGCGTTGATCCCCTTCCAACACGCTTTGTTCCAAACCCCCTCGGAGATAGTACAGGTGCATCAGGAGCGGGGATCATCTTCGGATGATGCTCTTGTTCAGGACGCACGCAAAGGCAAGGCGCCCCGAAGCAACCGGTCTCCCGAACGGATCAACTGTCAGTTCTCAGAGGAGATCTTACAAGAACCTCTGCCCAGACACTACACCTTGCTGGCAATCGGGACGTACAACGGATCAACCGATCCAGACGATCATCTGGATCGTTTCGAAATGAAGCCACGCTGCACCAGTACACGGACGGAGTGAAGTGCCGAGTCTTAGCTTTCTCACTACGCTCTCCGGATCGACGTAACGTTGGTTCCGAAGATTGCCGGATGACTCAATATGGAGATTCAAAGACTTCCGATCCGCATTCCAGTACCATTTCGCCAGCAGCCGACGCTATCAGAAAACGAGCATCAGTCTCTTTGCCCTAAAGCAAGGGCCCAAGGAAGCGCTCGGAGCATACATACATCGTTTCAACCAAGTAGCCATGGACATCCCCTCAGTCTCGTCCGAGACAATGATAAACGTCTTCACCCAGGGGCACTTCGAGGGACCCCTTCCCTGGCTCGGCATTGACGCTGCTTATGTTACAGGTAGGAGTAAGGTCCACCAGAGGTCAGCAAGAGTACCACATCCCCAACATACGTCTCCCCAACTTTCGGACAAGATCATCGACAAAATAAATTTTAGCGGTAAATAATTATAATAACTTATCAAAATTTATTTTGACAAATAATTTTAATTTTTTAATAACTAAAGTTTAATTTAAATTTGGTCGATAAATATGTAATTTTAATTTGGCTAAAGTCAAATTTGATCATAATTTAAAATTTTTACAGGGCAAAATTGGATTTTACATACAATTTATAATTCGTTGAGTCAAAATTAAATTTGACATATATTTCAAATTAATTTATTAGTTATTTGGATATTAAAATATTTTACTTTGTCCTTTGAAAAATACATTTATTATTATTATATTACTTATTTATTTTTAATTTTGGTCTAATTATAAATATTTGAGGCTTCGAAAAGTAGTCAAAGTAGATCCATAAGATATTATATTAAATTTGAAACATCTTTATTTTTTTATTTTTTACCAATAACTTTTTTCTCTAACACAAATATTATATATATTATATAAAATTTATATCTTTTATTAATTTTGATCGTCTTTGTTGAACAAATTATATCTATTAGTAAATATATTAATGGATCAAGCGGAGAATATGAAAGCGGCCTTATTTGAAGTTGAAGAATTTAGTCCCACATCTGGTATTTTCAATCAAGCTAGCGGAGACAAGCTTGCACTATAAAGCTGGCGCGGGTTCAACAGTGGAAACCATCTTTGCGCTTGGGGCAATGTCGCAGCTAGTGAGGTTTTAACCGAGGCGCGACAATTGCTGGTTGAAAACTATTTCCAAACCCCCTCTTTGGCCTGGGTTTTGCCCAGTGCCTTCGAGAATTTCTGGAAGGGTTCCCTCTAAAAAGGAAAGCCCTGCAATTTTAAGTTAAATTTGGGTGGTGCTGACGTTGATTGCCACGATGGAAAATAATTTATGATCATTAATTAAAACTGTATAAAAAATAATATGGATAATGAAACATCATTTTTATCATCCGTGTTTCAACAAAACTTAATCTGCCTCTCTACTTGATTATAATAATTGATTGATACGGTAATAATGAGGGATCCTATCATGTTGTCAGAATAATTGATTGATGCGGTAATAATGAGGGATCCTATCTTGTTGTCATGATGTAGGTCAATGTCAAGATGGTCAATGTGAAGGGACACGGATGTATGTCAAGTGGTCAATGTGAAGGTACACGGATGTATGTCAAGTGGTCAATGTGAAGGGACACGGATGTAGGTCAAAGTCAAGACGATCAATGTGAAGTGACGTTTATTCGGCCGAGCAGCTATACCGCTTGACGACCAAGAAGTCTTCAGTTTCTGGGCAAGAGTCCGGGCCTCCTTATTCTTATCGTCTAGGTCGGCGATGGCTCAATTCTTCGCATTCGTTGACTCGATCTTGTTATCAAAAGTGGCGACCTGCTTATTCAACCGCTCGAGCATAGTGGCATGTCCAGCGATCTTTGCCCGTTCGGCCTCGAGCAACTTCTTGCTCTTCTCCAAAGCGGCTTGGAGTAGGGCCACCTCAGCCTCGGTCTTTTCTGGAGCAGCGGAGGATTGACCGCTCGACGCCTTTAGCTGCTTAACTTCCTCCTCTAGAAAGGTGAGCTTTTGGCACATGCCTAGACTCTCCACCCAGTACTGCGAACTAGCAAAAAAGAGTTCGTGAGTACTGATCGGAGGTAAATTATGAATTTACATTAAAGTATTTGTTGGATCGAGAATTCGCTAGAGAGGGGGGGGGGGGGGGGGGGGGGGAATAGCGATTTAAAAATTTTCGTAAGTACGCAGCGGAAAGAAAGAAATACAACAATGCTAACATATGTCGTTTTACTTGATTCGGAGCCTTCGTCGACTCCTACTCCAAGGCCCGCACTCGTTGAGTGCTTTCGTTGGGCAATCCACTAGCAATTCGAAAAGTCAATTACAAAATTGAATTACAGGAATGCTAATAGGAAAACAAATACCGACAATAAAAAGAGAAATGGAAGACAACACTTTGCCGGTCGCAGCGTTGCAGGAGCACAGCTGAGCACGTAATGGAAGATCTTGTTCTGTATATTTTGCTCCAGCCTTCACCCTCCTTATATAGGAGGCTCCGGGCGCCCAAATCCCTTCCTGGCGCCTGGACTCTGACATAGCCCAGCAAACCGACGAGCTCCACGTGGCGAAGCGATAAGGGGATAAGTTTACACTTCCGGGTGCCCGGACCTCCGGGCGCCCATACCTCCACTTTTCCAGCAACATGCAAAAAAGTGTTAGTCCGAGGCAAAATGCAAACTACCCTGCAAATCAAAGTGTTAGCACAGTATAGTTATAAAAAGGAATAGTAATTAGATTTCGTCTCACCAAGACCGGAATCTAGTCAAGATCTCGACTTAGAGTTCCGAAATGATTCTAAGTTAGATCGGGCCTAAGTTCCCTTCCTGGGAACGCGTCCTCACAGTCACTCTCTTCCAGTGACTTACCTCAACTTACCTGCCAAACGTCCGATCAGCCTGTTGACCCGTCTGGACTTCGTGCCAGCTATCTGGTCGGCCCTTTGACCTAGCTGGACTTCGTGCCAAACATCCGGTCAGCCCGTCGACCCATTTGGACTTCGTGTCAGCTATTCGGTCAACCCGTCGACCTAGCTGGGCTTCATGCCAGACATCCGTTCAGCCCTTCGACCTATCTAGGCTTCGCCTGCACACTCTATCAGAGTGTTAGATAATAATGAAACTAACTTAATCTACTGTCATTCATCAAAACCTGAGTTAGATCGTTAGTGCTAACTGCACCAACAGTACTTACTCAAGTGGGCATTTGGGTGTGACTGCTCGCAAGGGCGCCCAGAGGCATCATCGCCGCATGAGCTCGGGCGTCCTCCCAGATTTTGGCGAGCATAATTTGGTGCTCGGGGCCTAGATACCAGACACTTGGCTCGCTGTATTCCTCGGTGGGCAAGTGAAGGATCGCAGTGATATGGCGCTGGCCGCTCGGGGCCGACTACGTCGAGGTTGCCTGACCCGGGGGGTAGGACACCGTCGCCGACCGAGCAGATGCGGGACTTCTCAACCTTGGAGGGCTTCGAAGTCAGCGGCAAGAAGGCCACCAGCGGTGCGACGAGAGTCCGTTGGGGCAGATCGGCAAGGGACGATGTCCGGTCAGATGACATGGAGGCCACCGTTGGTTGAGCCGGAGTTGGGGTCGAAGTTTCGACCTGCTCGGCCGACTGTGCAATTGAAGTAGCAGAACGTGATGAAGGCTCGACCCGTCGCCTCTTGCGCCGGTTCAGTAGCACGTCAGAGGAGGCCAAGCTCGATGGTTCCTTGACGGGAATAATGGGGCGTTGCTCGGCCTGAGGCTATGAGCCCGGGGCGGCCCCTCCGCTCGGCGCATGGCTAGACTCACCTTCGCCCACCACCACTGGCGTCTCTTCGCTTAGGCCGAGTAGATCTTCATGGGAACCGACCGGCTGCAGGCCTCAGCTCGACAGTTCTTCAGTAGCCACCACCTCGATCGCGACGTCCTTAAGCTTCGACTTGACGGCCATACGTGCTTGTATCATGACTTTGGTAGCAAAAGAAAAAGAAAAATCAGTTAGCATCAAAAGAAGAGGCAAAGAGGCGTCATACCTAGGCTGGTCGGCAGCCGGGTGCAGATCAGCTCAGGTCGAAGATGTACAAAACACCCTCCAGCAGTAGTTTATGGATGCCATATTTCTGACCGGCTAGCATGGAGGTTGTGTTCAAATAGTCTGGTGGGCTCTTGTAACTTTTCAGAGGCGGCTAAGGCGCCACTTCGAGCTGCTAGCTGGTCGGGAAGTCTGGACGTTCGGGAAGGCCCATGAAAAAAATACTCTTTTTAGTGCTTGTCAGAGGTCGACATCTTGTCGAAGAATACCAAACCGACTCACGACTGGAAGAGGAAGGTTCCTGAATCGGATAGTTTAGGGTAATAAAAATAATGAAAGACCCAGAGGATAAGAGGAATGTTGTGCAGACGAAACAAGATGATGACCCCGCATAGCAGCTGAAAGGAGTTCAGCACAAGTTGAGGAAGGGAAATACGAAAGTATTTACAAATGCTAGAATGAAATGATGAAGAGGAAACCGCAGACTGACAACAATTGGTCTTGGAAGAAGCAAAGGCAGCCGGTCGGCGGGGAGTTGGGCCGATTGGACGAAGAAGGCAAAATAATCTGATGATCGGGAGGAATTTCAAAAGCCTTGCGCAGGCTCTCAACGTCACCCCCATTGAACCTAGACCCCATGGATGAATACCAGAGTCTAGGGACAGGTGCAAGCAGCTGAGAGGAGCTGGCCATCGCAAGAACAGAGGAAGAAGGCGAAGAATGCGATCGAAGGGGAAGAAAGGCCACTTGAATACTGTCGGAACAAAAAGAAAGGCCAAAACAAATCGAAAGCAGACACGATGGGGAGAGTGCTTCCAGGAAAAAGGAGCACCGAGAAAGCAAAGGTTGCCGGAGGAGAGGCGTAGAGGATCGCTAGAGATAGGATCACACAGGAGCACGAAGAGACGGTCGCCGGAGAACTCACACGCGAAGTGTGCGAAGGAAGCGGTACAACAGGCTTATAAGGCCCTGGCTCGACCGACCGGGGTAGTCCGATCTAGGTCACGGAAAATCGGGCCAAGATCTCACCGTTGAATTCAAACCGTCAAACGTCACATCACGCCTGTCACGTCAGGCGTGCGACGGCTGTGGGCGTGACACGTGGTGCACCATCACATGCCGACAATTAAGGAAGACGTAGGAACATGTTCAACCTTAATAAGCGGAGATTTGCATGATTCCCAAGAAATCTAGGTGACGCTAGCCTAGCCCACACATGCCCAAGACAGCCTGAGGAAAAAGTTCTACAAGTGCAAACCTTTGTCCGTCCGATCGGATTAAGGGAGCGTGCTCATAACCGAGTGACAATCTTCAAAAAGCCGAGCGGCAAGGATCAGGCCAATCCCGATCGGAGTCTATATAGTGACAAAGGTCGATCAGGAGGGAATCTGCTCACACAATAGTCCAATCAGTCGGACAGCAGCCTCCTTCGACTAGACTTGAAGGGGAGGCTTATAATGCGGTGATGATGAGGGGCCCTACCCTAATGCCATGGGGAGATCATGTTAGATCGTGAAAGTCGATAGAGGAGGGTGAATATCGATTGAAAAATTCGTAGCGAGTACACAGCGGAAAAGAAAGAGAACAATGCTAACAAGAACCGATTTACTTGGTTCAGAACCTTGGTCGACTCCTACTCCAAGTGTGAGATATCGGAAAATTTAAATAATAGGGTTATTTGGGAAAAAGCCTTATAAATTTTTTCCAGAATTTTTAGAAAATTTCTGGAAATTTTTCGGAGCTCGTACGACGGGTTTTGAGAGGATCAATTCTGGGTACAAATAAGGACTGTTTGGGATACCCGTTTAGGTGAGGAAATGTTTTTAATTATAAATCATTTTCTTTTCCTTTAATTCCTTTCCCAAGCATTGTTTCCCCCAAAACCGACGCCGATCACCCGAGCCTTCCCCTCTCTTCTTCCTTTGTGCTCTCCCTCTCTCGCGGATCACTCGATGTAGAGGCCGGAGGAGACTCATCACCGGAGCTCGACGGTGCCGAGGAGCTGGATCTGATCGGGGGGTTCTGTCTGGCGGATTTGGAGGCCGATCGTCGAAGGCGCTGTGGCTAGGGCACGGTGAGAGACAGATCATGCATCGTCTCCTATCAGTAGACCATTCCTCTTCTCTCCTCATGCTGGACACAGTGTGTTACCCTTTTCGCTGGCCGGATTGGACCGAGCGGCATCACCTAGCAGTGATCTTGGAGGCAGGGCATCGCCGGATCGCGTCTCCTTCCACCATCGGCAACCGAAGCTTAGAGAGGTTCCCTAGTCCGGATTTGTGCCACTCGATCGTCGGCGAGGGTAAGCTAGACTTAACCGAAACCCATCTTGTCGATTTCCCTCTTGATTCATCATCGGATTCTTGTTGATTCACGGATTAATGCTCTGTTCTGATGTTATTGTAATCCGATTGATTTCCAGCAGGTAAGGATCTGTTCGGTGGAGTTGTTCTTGGTTCCAGCAACTCTCCAACAACAGCTACCTTTCCTAGCAGCAACATTACTTTGTGTTGTGGATCAACAAGCATGGCAGGTAAGCATCTGTACAGTGATGAATCTTGGGTCTTCTTAGCAGTGAGATACTTAGATGTAGATCATGGTGTAGGGGTTTGAGTACATGATGTATTGATGAATTAGATTCATGTATTGGATTAGGGTTGAATTGGATTACTAGATGGTTAGTATATCATTAGATGATACATGTTAATTGTAGATTATGTGTTGATTGGAATATTGTGATTGATTTATTTAGTTTAAATTTATCTAATGGGATGATTAGGGTTAAGGTAATTAACCCTAATCAATCGTTAGATTTCTAATCTAATTGGTGGTTAGGGATTAGGTAACTAACCCTAATTGACCGTTAGATTAATTAGGTAGGTTGGTGTTCGTGTGATTAGGGTTTTGCCCTAATTTAGTTTTAGGGATTTTATTTAGCTATTCATTTGGATATAGCTAAATAAAATATATATATTGTTTGACACAGGACTTTGATTCGAGACGGGTGTCTCGACGTCGACTTTGGATTTGGCGTGATACTACCTGCTATTTGAGGCGGGTACCCTTTGACTTATCTCTTGATAGTGTCTTATGATATGTGCAGTTTATATATACTTACTAGTGTTGGTAGTTAGTATTTCCTTGGTTTAGTTTAGTTGATACCTATCATGTTTCTACTGTTAGTTGCTTTACATTAGAACTAGATGCTTTATCTTTTGCCATGTGTATATGTGTTAATAGAGATAGAGGTATTTATTGTGTTTCCCTCTATACAAGATTAGTTGATAGATATATTGGATATGTGATATTGGATTCATGTTGTTTATTATCCTTGTTATATATGTTTTTATCTTTTTGGCATCTACACATATGGAGGATATGCTCATGTATGACATACTGTAGCCGCATGCACCATATCGCATGATTGCATGCTGGACGATTGACAACTCCATTATTGTTGAGCTCGTCGGCCGGCTACATGGACCTCTACATACGTGATCACTACATGGGTAGTGGCACAACACTCAGGGTGTGTATGGTAGGTTGCTCTGTCGAGGGCTCCGCTGGTACACTCATGGGTTAGTGTGACGCAGCGTAGTAGCAGGACAGGGGTCCCTTCCCGTCATTGCATACCGGGAGATGAGAGCATTACGCTCCCTCACTATGTTTGAGGTTGGAGGATAGGTGTACTCCGGTGCATCCCGTCCACTCGGTCACTCTTCAGGGGTAGTGACGACAGAGTACACGGTGTCACAACCCTACCCACTCGGTCTCACCATTGTGTGTGTAAAATACCTAAAATAGGCGAATATTAATAATGGAATTTTTCGAAATTTTTTGGAAATTTTTCGGGAAATTTTCGGAACTCGTACGGACGAGTTAACGGGGATAAAAATGGGGCCCGGAAAAGCCTGTTTAGGCTACCCCGTTTTAAGCGAGGAAATGTTTATATATATATATATATATATATATTTATTTCTTTTTCTTTTCTTTTGTTTTGTTTCTCTTTTATTTTTCTCTCGCGCCCGAGGCTTCTTCCCCGCCCGACGCGAACTCTCTGCCCTAACCGGCGCCGGCCCGGCGGTTCCTTCTTCCCCCTTCTCTTCATCTCATCCCCAAGGACCATGCCCTAAACCTCCCTCGCGCTGACTTCCTCTCCCGATTCCTTTCTCTCCTTCCCCACAGCAGCGACGCCGACTCCACAGCCCTAGCGTCGACCGCCGTCCCTATGTGCCGAAGCATCTCCGCCGACGCCGCCTCCCGATTCCTCTCCCTTCCTCTGGTCCGACGAGACATCGCCGGCCCCTCTTCTGTGTTAGTGCCCTAGCAAGTCGTCGGCGTCGCCCGGAGCAGTGTCGCTCCTCGCTGTGCCGCCTCTCCTCTGTTGGCACCCGAACCCTCTTTCCAGCGGTGCCCTAGCCATCTCCGCACGATCGCCTGATTTCCTTTGTCTCTGTTTGGATTTGCACCCGGCCAAGAGCAACGAATCAGACCCTAGTTATCCCTTGGCGTGCCACTGCCGAGTGCGGGTTGCTTCTCCCTTTTGTTCTCACTCAGCGTATCCCTCTGCCCTAGCTTGGTCTTCACTGCCGTGCCCTAGGTTCCTCCTTGCAAGTGAGTGAGGTGAGCAGCTTACCTTTGTTTCTTTGTATTTAATCACTGATTGGATGCAGAAGCAACTCACGGATATGGTTGATTGATTTCTAAGTTTGGTATCAACGGGAATAAGCTGTTGTTGGAGCTGAGGAATCTGATCATTATTCATACACTTAGGTGAGCAGGTTTAGTGACTTTTGTTGGGTTCCTATGGAGGATGTTCCATGCTGTACAATTTTGTATAGGGTATTAGGTTATATCTGGGTTGATCCAATTTGGAATTTCTTAGCTTGGTTAGAGATTTTAATTAGCTATTTAGAAGAATTGTAGCTAAATAAAATATATGTGAATTGATGACACAGGACTTTGACGCGAGACGCGTATCTTAACTACCAGATTGGACTTTACGATTGGAGGCGGGTACTTTAACTTATGTCTTTTGATATGCATAATAATGTGTTTAACATATAACAATAATTGTGTTATCTATTTGTTTCGGTTGGTCACTACATGATCTGTTACATGTTTGCTTGTTTACTTATTATGCACTGCATGCTATTATTTACCTGATCATACATGCTTTAGGTAGTGACCCAACCATAGGATACATTATGTTCGAGACCTAGGGTTTATTTGATACCCTATCTGTTTGTGTACCTTCCATTTGATTCATTATCAGATGGAACACATTTTATATTTATGTATAGAGCATGCTATGCTATTCGTGATATTGCCATATTTAGTGTCATGCATCATCTTGTATGATTACATGCTGTGCGATTGTCTGTTCCATTATTGTCGAGCACATCGCCAGTTACATGTATCTGTACACACCACCACTCATGGGTTAGTGGTATATCAGATAGGTGTGTGACAGTTTTGCTTTTTGGCTCCGTTGGTCTGGTGACTCAGCGTGGTAGCCGGCAGACAGTTCCGCTCTGTTTGGCTCCGTTGGTTTAGTGTAGCAGTGTTGTAGCCGGCAGATAGTTGGACTTTGTTTGGCTCCGTTGGTCCGCTCATGGGTAGTGTGACTCAACGTGGTAGCCGACAGAGATTCCTCCTCGTCATCGTGTACCGGGAGATGAGAGCATTGCGCTCCCCCATTTATTATTTCGAGGTAGGAGTATGTGTGTACTCCGACAGCATCCCGTCCACTCGGTCACTCATCAGGGGCAGTGATGTCAGAGTGCACGGTTGTTACAGCTCTACCCACTCGGACTCACCATTGTATGTGAGATGGCTGACTGACGTCAGGGGTGACCATGTCATTGGCATCATATGCATGATGCATTTATTGTTTGTGTTTGTTGCATTTACTTGCTGCATTTATATGGATGCATATGATTGACATGCATACAGGATTATGACACCCTCGGTTTGACGACCCTGTTACCTTTATACCTTGGTCCTGGTTAGTATAGTTTTCTCCTGTTTTTGTTTCAGTTGCATTTATTCTTCTCGTATTCAGGAGACTGTACACATGATTAGTGTTGTCTGTTATTTACTTTATTATGTATATCAGTTGTACCTGCTGAGTGTTGGAGTCACACCCGCCTCCGTTGATATTTTCAGGTTGAGGCTGTCGGGAGCAGTTCCAGTCGCTAGTCCCCATTGCACGTAGTGCTAGTCCTCTGCTGATCACGAGTTGTTGTTTTAGTTTTCTCTATCAGACTATGTCTTGGTCTTGTAATGTTTTACTTATGGATCTTGTATGGATTCTTATCGTTGATGGATTTTGGTATGGTTTGGATATGTTTTACTCCATGCCTGCCTGGACGGCAGAAGAGGTGAGTTTGTCAGATTTGTGTTTTATGAGTGTAGTGGAGTAGGAAAAATCGGATTTGAGCTTTACGAGTGTAGTTGAGTAGGGTTGTTTTCGAGTCATCGTATTACTGTTCTATTTGTTTACTATTAAACTGCGTGGTTGTGTCAGCCAGAGGCTGAAATTGATATTAACTGCGTGGTGATTGTTTTATTATTGTTATTATTCCAGCCGCATGTGGCTGAGGTATATCGTGATTGTAGAAAGTTTCAGATTGTCCGCCGTACAGGGGTGATGCTGCCGAAATTTCTTCGGACAAGGACTCCTCCGAGGCGTGACAATTTATTTGGTATCAGAGCTTAAGTTTTACGATCGTTGTTTTCGTATTTTGGATATTTGAGATAACCTGATACCAATTTATATGGTATCAGAGCGCCAAAGTTTGGCGATACTTGTTTGGTTTCCGTGTGTTGGATTTTTGAGATTTATCTGATACCAATTTATTGGTATCAGAGCAGGGTGTGATACCTGCTTTTAGTATTCTGGATATATTGTGCTAGCCCAAGTTTGCGAGTCAAACTGGGTAGTTATTTTGGTTGCACGGGATTTCCATTACGTATATGCTTTGGACTTTCGTTTCGGATTTATATGGATTTCCGGTGATTTTCTCGTACGAAATTCCGAGATCAATTTGGGGACTGGACAACGATGGAACATCTCCAGACGGCATATAGGTATGATGTTTAATTTTATAGTTTGTGACATGTATTAGCATTTTTTTTTATTTAGTACCTGTCTGGTTGTTGTAACACATATTACATGTGATGGGTTAGCCATTGAGCATGGTTGACCTTAATAGAGATCAAGGATTATAGTCTCTGGAGATTTTTCATATCATACCATCAATAGTTTTAGCTTCTGTTACTACTAGTAGGAGATGGAGGCACATACCAGTCTCTGCTATTGTTAGCTGGGTAATGAATGATACTTACATATTCCTGTTGACTTAGCCAGTAGAGTTTTTATACTCATATCTTTTGGATATTAGGGTACCCGATACGATGAAGATTGTTCATCGGGGAGTTATCATGTTTGATCATTGTTGAGAATGGTTTGAGGTTGAGGGATATGGTGAGATCAGATATTTCTAATGATTTATGAGAGTAAATGTTATGTGGTTGTCTGATGATCGATTACTAGATATTTGTTTTGATGATCTATTAGTGGATAACTATTTTGATGATTTATTATTTGGGTTGTCGTTGATGGTGACATAGTGAGTGTCATGTATGATATTCACAGGTTTGATGATTATAGTTGGTGATCAGATTATAAATCGGGTGCTAGAGAGTTTACGGTTGAGTGTGCCTATGAGATTTTAATAAATCTGGTTAGTTGTGGTTAGTTAACAGGATGATAAAATTGATATTTGCTTCCTCTGATATTGGACTATGTGGATAAATAATGATTTGATGTTTTGAATGCTAACTTGCTCTCATGGGGAGTAGAGACTGATTCATCTGATATTATGTGGGCTGATATTTTTGAGGATAAAAATGAGAGTGTCTTGATGTTCTTGAATTCTGACTTTATCTTTTGGGTCGTACACATTTATACATATGATTATTGTGGGTTTCTAGTAGATTATACCCGAGTGGTTAGGCATACATGTCTGATTGTTTATTGGAGGTATTTGTCAATTAAAAACTATGTTGTGGAATGTGCACATATGTTTGAGTGTTTTATTGGATGTATCTTATCGATTCAATCTGAGTTGTGATATGTGCAGATGTGTTCGGTGTAATATTTGAGGTATCTTGTTTATTATGTGATTGTTCTGAGTGTATACTCGTGTCGATTATGATTTGTTGGAAGTATTTCGTTGATTATACTCTTGGCATAGGTGTATATATGTCATGTGAGTGTTGTTGAGGTGTATTGTTGATTATACCTATGTTGATATTTGCACACGGGTTCGGTATGCATTGTTGGAGGTATCACGATGAATTATACCTATGCTGTGAGTATGTGTGGTGGGTACAAATTGGAGGATTATATCGATCATACATATGTTGTGTGAGCAAGTGTGCCAGGTGTATTGTTGGTAGCAACATGATGATTCTACTTATGTTGAATGCAGGATGTGGAGTGTCTGCATTATGTCATTTGTTGGATTACCCTGTCAACCCATATTCTTATCAGCGGGTGACTCACTACAATGTTGATAGATTTGACGATGAGTTTGATTGATTGCTGGATTATTATATCTTTGGCTGCCCACAGTGATATGTGGTTGAGTGGTCTCGTGCAGCCTCTAGTTGTATAGTTAGGTGCCTTGGACATTTATGGATCGTTTGTGGTGGAGCGGAGCTCCCACATATTATTGTTGGTTTGTGATAGAGCGTTGCTCTTACATATTTTGGATTGTTGTGGTGGAGCATTGCTCCCACATGTTACGGATTGTTTGTGGTAGAGCATTGCTCCCACATATGTGGTATTTTCTCACACTGGAGGATCTATTTTTAGATGATTGATATCGTTGGTGATCAGATTCCTGATTTGTTGTCGGGGATCTTATGGTTAAGAATGTTTGTCATACAGACATTATGTGTCTTGGTGTTACCATTAGGGCTTACGGAGCCTTAGATGTTTTCATGGACTCGATGATTTGGGTATTCCCAGGATGTTTGGATCGGTTTTCATTGTCTTTGTTGACGATGTTGTGATCTATTTCGGATCCACGGTGAGTCACGCACATCATCTTTGCATAGTTCTAGAGATGTTTCGATGGAAACGTCTAGATGTGAAGATCAGTAGTGCGTATTTTGGTTGTCTTCTGTGAGATGTTTGAGACACACGGTCACTAGTAGGAGTATAACGTGGTTCCACAAGAGATCGAGATTGTTACCGTTGGGAGTAGACGAGTCTATAGAAGAGGCTCGCAACTTCCTTTGTTTGGCTCGATATTTCCGGAGATACGTTGGGGGTTTATCACGTGTTGTTATGCCACTGACACGCTTGACCAGGAAAGGCGTGAAGTTTATGTGGTTCGAGGACTACGAGACCAGCTTCGAGGAGCTAAAGCGGAGACTAGTGTCGGTTCCGATTTTGGTTTTACCTTCTGAAGAGGACAGATTCGTGCCCTATACCGATGCATCTCTATAGGTTTTGTGCGCTGTTTTGCTGCAGCACGGCAGGGTAGTCTCCTACTTCTCGGCAGTTGAAGAAGCATGAGAAGAACTACCCTGTACATGATCTGGAGCAAGTCGCTATTATTTTTGCCATGAAGATTTGGCGACATTATTTATACGGCGTTACATTTGAGATTCTCACTGACCATAAGAGTCTCAAATATCTGTTTACTTAGAAGGAACTTAATCTCCGACAGAGGAGATGGATGGAGTTCCTGAAGGATTATGATTGTACCATTAGCTATCACTCGGGAAGAGCTAATGTGGTTGCCGATGTGCTTAGCAGGAAGTCCGGAGGGACTTTAGCTTCCCACCGAGTTGTGGTCACAGACTTGATTTAAGGTTCCTCCGATTTGGGCCTTGAGGGGTAAGGACAGATAGAGCAGGGTACTCTGGTTACCATGGTTGCTCAGTCGTTCATCAGGACGAGGATACGAGAGCCCTAGGCTGCTGATCAGTATTTGTAGTTTATTTGCAACTAGATAGCTTCCAGGCAGCAGACCGAGTTCACACGAGACGAGGAGGGTATTATATACTTTCGAGACAGATTATGCGTACCTTAGTCTCAACCGGTCTTACAGGAGCTACTTCAGGAGGCCCATCGCTCTCGATTTGCGATCCACTCCGGCGGTACCCGTATGTACCGAGGTTTGAGGCGTTCTTATTGGTGGAACAAAATGAATAAAAACATTGCAGATTTTGTAGCTAGATGTCTTGTTTGTCAGCAGGCGAAGGCTGAACACCAGAGACCTGTCGGATTACTTCAGCGGATTTCTATTTCCGAGTGGAAATGGGAACACATTACCATGAACTTTGTGGTGGGTTTGCCGAGGACACGACGAGGCCATGACGCAATTTGGATAATCGTTGATCGATTAACCAAATCCGCGCACTTCTTAGCGATCCGGAGGACTGAACCCCTAGATTGATTGGTAGATTTGTTTTGCCGGGAGATCATCAGATCACGTGGTGTTCCGTTGACTATTATTTCGAATAGAGACCCCCGGTTCACGTCTCGTTTTTTTTTTGACAGAGTCTGCAGCAAGCCTTGGGCACGCAGCTCTGTTTTAGTACAACTTTCCATCCGCAGACAGATGGATAGTAGAGCGGACCATTTAGACTCTAGAGGACTTGTTGAGGTCTTGTGTATTGGATTTTAGGGGCAGTTGGGAGTACCATTTGCCATTGGTAGAGAGTTCGTCTACAACAACGGTTTGCATTTGGCTATCCAGATGGCACCGTTTGAAGCGTTGTATGGTAGGCCTTGTCGGACACCCATCCTCTGGGATGAGGTTAGGGAGGCCCAGTTGTTGGGACCTCATAGAGCTTAGCATGAGGCAGAGTTGGTTCGTACTATTAGACGGAGAGTGTCAGAGGCATAAGACTGCCAGAAGAGTTATGTTGACCGAAGTCAGAGACTCTTAGAGTTCTTCATTTGCGACCATGTATTTCTGCGAGTTTCACCCACGAAAGGGGTGAAGAGATTGGCCTTAGAGGTAAGCCAGCTCCGCGATACATTGGACCTTTCCAGATCTTGAAGAGGATTGGAGCAGTATCTTACTGGCTAGCACTACCACCGTCCTTGGTAGGCGTGTACGATGTGTTCTACGTATCTATGTTGAGGAGATACGTACCCGACCCGACGCATGTGCCGACAGATATCTCAGTTCCAGTTCAGCCTGACGTCACTTATGAGGAGATTCCGGTACGGATTTTGGACCGGAAGGAGCGTCAGTTGCGGAACAAGACAATCCGGCTGGTTAAAGTCGGATGGCAGCATCATTCGGATGAGGAGACTACTTGGGAGCTCGAGGATACTATCCGAGCTCGATACCCCTATCTTTTCACTTGAGGTATGTGATTTAATTTACCGTTCAACATTTTGTACTCTTTACCTGTTGTTTGTACTTGCTGATGGTAGATACTGAAATTTGGGGACCAAATTTTTGTTAGTGGGGGAGAATGTAAAATACCAAAAATAGGCGAATATTAATAAGGGAATTTTCTAGAATTTTTTAGAAATTTTTCGGAGCTCGTACGGACGAGTTAGCGGGGATAAAAACGGGGCCCGGAAAAGCCTGTTTAGGCTACCCCATTTTAAGCGAGGAAATGTTTATATATATATATATATTTCTTTTTCTTTTCTTTTGTTTTGTTTCTCTTTTATTTTTCTCTCGCGCCCGAGGCTTCTTCCCCGCCCGACGCGAACTCTCTGCCCTAACCGGCGCCGGCCCGGCGGTTCCTTCTTCCCCCTTCTCTTCATCTCATCGCTAAGGACCATGCCCTAAACCTCCCTCGCGCTGACTTCCTCTCCCGATTCCTTTCTCTCCTTCCCCACAGTAGTGATGCCGACTCCACAGCCCTAGCGTCGACCGCCACCCCTCTGTGCCGAAGCATCTCCGCCGACGCCGCCTCCCGATTTCTCTCCCTTCCTCTGGTACGACGAGACATCGCCGGCCCCTCTTCTGTGCTGGTGCCCTAGCAAGTCGTCGGCGTCGCCCGAAGCAGTGCCGCTCCTCGCTGTGCCGCCTCTCTTCTGTTGGCACCCGAACCCTCTTTCCAGCGGTGCCCTAGCCATCTCCGCACGATCGCCTGATTTCCTTTGTCTCTGTTTGGATTTGCACCCGGCCAAGAGCAACGAATCAGACCCTAGTTCTCCCTTGGCGTGCCACTGCCGAGTGCGGGTTGCTTCTCCCTTTTGTTCTCACTCAGCGTATCCCTCTGCCCTAGCTTGGTCTTCACTGTCGTGCCCTAGGTTCCCCCTTGCAAGTGAGTGAGGTGAGCAGCTTACCTTTGTTTCTTTGTATTTAATCACTGATTGGATGCAGAAGCAACTCACGGATATAGTTGATTGATTTCTAGGTTTGGTATCAACGGGATTAAGCTGTTGTTGGAGCTGAGGAATCTGATCATTATTCATACACTTAGGTGAGCAGGTTTAGTGACTTTTGTTAGGTTCCTATGGAGGATGTTCCATGCTGTACAATTTTGTATAGGGTATTAGGTTATATCTGGGTTGATCCAATTTGGAATTTCTTAGCTTGGTTAGAGATTTTAATTAGCTATTTAGAAGAATTGTAGCTAAATAAAATATATGTGAATTGATGACACAGGACTTTGACGCGAGATGCGTATCTTGACTACCAGATTGGACTTTACGATTGGAGGCGGGTACTTTGACTTATGTATTTTGATATGCATAATAATGTGTTTAACATATAGCAATAATTGTGTTATCCATTTGTTTCGGTTGATCACTACATGATCTGTTACATGTTTGCTTGTTTACTTATTATGCACTGCATGTTATTATTTACCTGATCATACATGCTTTAGGTAGTGACCCAACCATAGGATACATTATGTTCAGGACCTAGGGTTTATTTGATACCCTATCTATTTGTGTACCTTCCATTTGATTCATTATCTGATGGAACACATTTTATATTTATGTATGGAGCATGCTATGTTATTCGTGTTATTGCCATATTTAGTGTCATGCATCATCTTGCATGATTGCATGCTGTGCGATTGTCTGTTCCATTATTGTCGAGCACATCGCTAGTTACATATATCTGTACACACCACCACTCATGGGTTAGTGGTATATCAGACAGGTGTGTGGCAGTTCTGCTGTTTGGCTCCGTTGGTCTGGTGACTCAGCGTGGTAGCCGACAGACAGTTCCTCTCTATTTGGCTCCGTTGGTTTAGTGTAGCAGCGTTGTAGCCGACAGGCAGTTGGACTTTGTTTGGCTCCATTGGTCCGCTCATGGGTAGTGTGACTCAGCGTGGTAGCCGACAGAGATTCCTCCCCGTCATCGTGTACCGGGAGATGAGAGCATTGCGCTCCCCCATTTATTATTTCGGGGTAGGAGTATGTGTGTACTCCGACAGCATCCCGTCCACTCGGTCACTCATCAGGGGCAGTGATGTCAGAGTGCACGGTTGTCACAGCTCTACCCACTCGGACTCACCATTGTGTGTGAGATGGCTGACTGGCGTCAGGGGTGACCATGTCATTGGCATCATATGCATGATGCATTTATTGTTTGTGTTTGCTGCATTTACTTGCTGCATTTATATGGATGCATATGATTGACATGCATACAGGATTATGACACCCTCGGTTTGACGACCCTGTTACCTTTATACCTTGGTCCTGGTTAGTACAGTTTTCTCCTGTTTTTGTTTCAGTTGCATTTATTCTTATCGTATTCAGGAGACTGTACATATGATTAGTGTTGTCTGTTATTTACTTTATTATGTATATCAATTGTACCTGCTGAGTGTTGGAGTCACACCCTCCTCCGTTGATATTTTTAGGTTGAGGCTGTCGGGAGCAGTTCCAGTCGCTAGTCCCCATTGCACGTAGTGCTAGTCCTCTGCTGATCACGAGTTGTTGTTTTAGTTTTCTCTATCAGACTATGTCTTGGTCTTGTAATGTTTTACTTATGGATCTTGTATGGATTCTTATCGTTGATGGATTTTGGTATGGTTTGGATATGTTTTACTCCATGCCTGCCTGGACGGCAGAAGAGGTGAGTTTGTCGGATTTATGTTTTATGAGTGTAGTGGAGTAGGAAAAATCGGATTTGAGCTTTACGAGTGTAGTTGAGTAGGGTTGTTTTCGAGTCATCGTATTACTGTTCTATTTGTTTACTATTAAACTGCGTGGTTGTGTCAGCCAGAGGCTGAAATTGATATTAACTGCGTGGTGATTGTTTTATTATTGTTATTACGTATGTGGCTGAGGTATATCGTGATTGTAGAAAGTTTCAGATTGTCCGGCGTACAGGGCAGATGCTGTCGAAATTTCTTCGGACAGGGACTCCTCCGGGGTGTGACAGTGTGTGAGATGGCTGACTGGCATCAGGGGTGACCATGTCATACTGCATCATATGCACAGATTACATTAATTGTGATTGTTGCATATTGGATGGTGCACTTGGGTGACTGCATATGATTGACATACATACAGGATACATGCGCATTTGCTCTGACTATCTTTATCTGTGTATGTCCACAGTCATTCGCCCAAGCCTCGCAGGTGAGTACAGTTTAGTTTAGTTATGCACTTCTTATATTCTTGCAGTAGATTGTATTTCATGCTTATTGTTGGTTACTGCAGTTTATTTAGTTATGCATACCTGTTATACTTAGGAGACTGTACTATATATGTATACTGTTAGGATACTGTACCGTAGGATTGTTGCTGGTAGTTATATGTTGCTGTACATATCTATTGGATTACCTGCTGAGTTCTTTGGACTCACACCGTTTTATTACTACCTTTCAGGTTGATGCCGTCGGGAGGTATTCCAGTCGCTAGCCCCATTTGCGCGAGGATTTTCTTTGTCGGATTATATTTTGCTTTTGCATCTTATATACTTGTATTGTGGGTTTGCATTGTGGACATTGAACGTTCGGGTTTGCTACTTTGTTTTTCGCTGCGGATTTTCTCATTACTTCGTGGATTTTGTTTTCTTCGTTGTAGTGGAGTAGGATGTTTACATATATCTTTGAGGATTCTTTATCGTCTTTCTATATTAAACTGCGTGGATTGATTATATGTTGAACTGTGTGGAATGTAACGACCCACCTTCTACACTACTACTACTCTATAAAGGTGGACGCTACTTAACTACTAACTCTACTTAACCGGTACGCTACTTAACTACGAGAAATCCCTACTGAAAAATTTCGGTAGAGTCTCCCCTGTACCAGTGACCAAATCCATAATACATAAGATATATACGCAGCCACAGGCGGCTGGAACACATTTTTCACAACCACGCAGTAATAAAATCACAATAAAAATAAAGAAACTACTCTAGCAATAACAACGACTACAACACTCCACAAATAATAAAAGAGACTAACTAGACATGCGGAAATAAACTCAACTACAACCCCAAATTTAATATAACATTAAAAGAGAACTAAAAGAAAGTCTTGATAATTTTGCCAGCCACTTCTGGATCTCTCCACAATGCAGTCATCACACACCTTCATCACCACCACCACCCTGTCGCCTCCCTTTCATATCTTAGCTTTTCCTTTATCTGCAGTAGGAGGAAAGAAAACAAAACTATAAGCGAAAATACTTAGTAAGTACTAATCTATCTCACAAAAACTCGAAGTGCATAAAAGTAATGCAATAATACTGAAACTGAAATGCTAAAGCAAAGCTGCATGTACTCTTTTATTGATTCTAAGCATGCTCACTAACTGACAAGAAAAATAAGGAAACTAACACTGTAAGCTTAGAATTAAAGAAACTAAACTTTTATTGATTCTAAGCATAAACTTATGTCATTTTCCTATATCCTTATACTAGAAATTAATCTTTTAATTTCTCTTTTACTTTCTTCTTCTTGTTCTTCTTACTTTTCTTATACTAGAAATTAATCTTTTAATTTCTCTTTCACTTTCTTCTTCTTGTTCTTCTTTTCTTTTCTTTTACTAGAAGTTAAGACTTTTAATTTCTCTTTCACTTTCTTCTTCTTGTTCTTCTTTTCTTTTTCTTTTTCTTTTCTTTTCTTCTTCTTTGGGCCCAGGCTTAGTACCATCTTTGTTTTGCGCGCTCTCTAATAGTGACTGAGGTAGCGAGCCTCTAGTCCTATGAGGTAAAGACCTTGGTCTTACCAGGGCCAAGACCTTGGAATTTGTCACCTGGATTTATTTAACGACAACCTTGGAAGTCGGGTACTAGCCTCTTACTTTAATTTACTTGTTATCTCTTTTTAACTAGACTTTAGTCTTTTTCTTTACTCATGCTTCTTATAATCCTTTATTGGAGCCTATTAGAATCCTATAGATATATCTAACAGGTATAGGATTACAACTAACCAAGCATGCTATATAAAAATAACACAAAGGAAAACAAATCTGAACTCTCTAAGCATGATATAAAATAAAGCAAAGGAAAGCAAATCTGAACTTACTAATCATGCTATAAAATAGAGCAAAAGAAAACAAATTTGAACTTACTAATCATGCTATAAAATAGAGCAAAAGAAAGCAACTTTGAGCTTACTATACATGCTGTAAAATAGGGCAAAAGAATGCAACTCTAAGCTTTCTATACATGCTGTAAAATAAGAAATTTACATCTAACTGAACATGCTGTCCAATAACAAGAAATCTAAGACTTGCATGCTTTAAATCAGATCATTCAAGCTCACTTGTTTGCAAGGAAATAAAACTACAAAGCTAAAGGAGAAAGCCGGTTGTCCATGCTTAATACCTTTTTTCAAAAGAACTAAACTGAATCACTGTCCTAAAATTAATCATACTCATTTATTTACCAAAGGGACCACATCTAACACACTAACTACAAGGTTGTTCTTGCTTGTGGATTTAGTCTTCATACTTCTACAACCACCTACAGCGTACGGGCAATGCACAGATGCCACAACACTAGGCTGAAATGCAAGGGAAAGAAACCTGCCGTTCATGCTTGCTGGATAATAAGGGTTTCACCCAAAAATTGAAATGAAAGGGAAGAACTATTCGGCCATGCTAAAGCAACAACTAAAAGTTTACTACATGCTCAAGGAAAATAATTTAGGAATCTGTTCGTGCCCTTAACTAACACTAGATCTAAACAGTATGGGAATTTACTGCATATACTAAAGGAAACTAGAAGCTTAATGGATAATAAAATTCTGAAATGTTTCGTTTGTTGTGATAAACCTTTGACTGCTAAAATGCCACCTCAAAGCCAAATCTGGAATACACCAAGGCTGTTCAACCAGAACAGAGCTTTATTTATGCAAAAAAAAGTGACACCTATGTGCAACTTGCTGGAATTTAAACAAACCTATATAACCTGCTTCGTTTGTTCAAAACTTGTAATTTCATTGAACAGTAGAAGTCTTAAAGCATGCTACAGCAGAGATGGGAAAAAAAAACGAATTCCGAACTACACTTAGGCCTTCAGCCACTCAATTTTGCATGGTATAATTCAAACACCCAAAGGAAATAAATCAGGTCCTTAGCAACCACAATTTAAACTGCATGTTTCGATAACAAAAGGAAACCTAAACAATCAATCTCTTCTTCCTTTCTTTAAGGTTCGCGGCAGCAAAACATCAAGCTCATCCCTACTCACGACATACCAAGAAAATAAAGGAAGCACCAAATTAAACTCAGAAACAAGAAGAGGAACAAAGAATAAACCTCGGAGCTACTCCTACCACAGGTGAGTAGTACTTACAGCATGTTCTTGGATTCAAACCGAGAAGGAAGGGGATTCTAGGGTTTCGGGTAACTGGAGTTTTCGACTTCTTCTTGCGCCCACAGATCCTCCTCGACGATGGTGGTCGCACACGGTTGAGGACCCGCCGGAAAAGCCCTTCGCCGGCGTCGGAGAGAATAAACCCTAGCCTTGGCTGCGGTTTCGCCCGAGAAGAAATCGCGATGCCGCGAGTGCGTGTGAGGAGAAAGGGAGTTTCGGCTCGGGAGAAAAGGAATTAGGTCCTTTTAAAACTAGGGTTTCCTATTACTAACTATACCTTAAATATCTATCTCTACTTATTTGGTTAACAAAACCCGCGTAGCTCAGCTGGTTGGCTGCGCTCGGTTAGGTCGGGTTCGACTCGAGGTCATGGGTTCGAGTCTCGCCTTCAACAGTTTTTGTCAAAATTTCTTTCTTTTTGTAAACATACTAAACGACCTTCAAAAATTACGTAAAAATACTCTAAAAATTTCTAAAAATCTCTAGAATATTTTAAAAGCATTTCCAAATATTTTTATGGATATTTGGAACTCGAAATAGGGAAAATCGGGTCGTTACATGGAATATTGATATAAACTGCGTGGTTTGTTTCTTATTTGTATTGTATTGTTTCAGCCGTGTGTGGCCGAGGTATAGATATATGTATTCTGGATTCATATTGTCACCCGTACAGGGGAAATGCTGCCGAAATTTCTTCGGACAGGGACTTCCTGGGGCGTGACAATTTATTTGGTATCAGAGCAAGGTACACGATACTAGCTCTTAGATTTGGATTTTCGAGGTTTATCTGATGACAATTTATTTGGTATCAGAGCATCATTTGCGATACCGGTATGTTTTTACGAGTCTTGCGAGCTTATCTCGATATTTTTGGATTTGTACGGATTCCGTCGATTTTCTCGTTTTGGAATTTTGAGGTATTTTGATGAGGTTCTATTGATTCGATTTGGGGGCTAAGCAGCAATAGGATATCTCCAGACGACAAATAGGTAAATTAGGTAACCTTATAGTTTTTATACCTATAGTGATATCTGGGTAGCCTTTTGTTTACAGATATGACACATACACGTATACCGGCACCGAGACGTGGCAGACCACGTAAGCGGCCGATAGATTCCCCTGAGACAGAGTCTTCAGAGAGGTCTGCTAGGCTTGAGCCTGTCCGTCAGAGGCAGACTCCTCAGGACATTGTGGGTACGTCTGCTTATCAGACCCCGATAGTTCCGACTTCAGAGGTACCTACCTCGACTGTACCACCAGTGGTACCACCGTCAGCATATTAAGCACCTCCCCCATCAGCTGTACCCGCAGAGTACCCGACACCCTCTCTAGCCGTGCCTGCTACCGCGTACTCGGCACCGCAGACACATGTGCCGATTACTACATATTCGGTATCAGTACTGGCAGTACCGACTGTTTCTTACCCGGTACCACCCATCGTACCTTCAGTGGCCCCTACATACGTCTACTCAGTAGTTCCGCCAGCAGTACTACTCATAGGAGCAGTCCCAGTGGTTCTGCCCAGTGCTGCAGCGATTCCCACTGATATAGTTACAGCACGTGCACGGATCCCAGCCTTAGCAGAGTCGGCGAAGAGACGATTCACATTATTCCGCGGGGAGACTGATCCGAGCATAGCTCAATCCTAGATTGAGACTATGGAGCGGACATTCTTTTACATGGCCTGCTCCGAGTGGGAGAAGACCGAGCTGGCTGCTTACCACCTGCGAGATGGGGCAGAGATTTGGTGGGGCACACAACGCTCCATTATAGGCGACCAGCATATTACCTGGACGAGATTTAGGGAGGCATTCGAGAGGCAGTATTTTCCCCGAGCATATCAGATGACTGTTCGGCAGGATTTTCTTAATCTGCGGCAGAATAACCGCTTAGTGATGGAGTATAATGCTGAATTTAATCGATTGGCCAGATTCTATCCTGAGTTAGTTGCCGATGACAGATCTCGTATGCTTCAGTTTGTCCAGGGACTGGGCGGGCATCTTCAGCTGAAGATTTTTGGTTTTAGTACTTCATCATTCACCGAGACACTGGATAGAGCGCTCATGATTGAGTCTACTCATCGGAGAGTGAATGCAGATAAGAAGAGGAAGCAGACTGATCGGACTTCCGGATAGAGCCAGCAGCCGCAGACTACGGGACATCAGCAGAGTAGTCGCACTCAGACGGGTCAGGGTACTTCTGGATCATCTGGCCGACACCAGAAGTAAAGACGATTAGGACATTTCCGGTCTGCTCAGCAGAACCGGAAACAGTCCACTGGTGACTCTTTTTGCACCAGATGCGGATCCCGAGATCACATCACCTCTGCGTGCTCCTTGGGACAGTCAGTTTGCTATCATTGCAAACTGCCCGGACACATAAGACGAGACTGTGCGCTGAAGTCTCAACAGGTAGCCTCCGGGATTTCTGTTTCGGGAGGACAGGCTGATCAGTCCGTGACTCAGCGAGGGGGGCCGAAAGGCCAATCTTCGCATCGCCAGCAAAGGACAGCTCCCCTTGCGGTAGCTGCATATGGCATGAACGGTCAGGAGCGTTTCGGTGTTCTTATGGAGTCCCAGAGTTCTATTTCTGGACCTCAGTATCTGACTCAGGGGCAATATCAGTTGCAGCCCCAGCCATTGGTACAGTATCAGTTACAGCCCCAGCCACCGGTTCAGTACATGCTGCAGCCCATAGTCCCATCTTTGACTCAGTATCCAGTACCGACTCAGTGGCATGCTCAGACTCCGACGCAGCAACCTTTGGCAGTGCTACCACCTCTACCACCGTCAGATACTGGATGAGTTCACGCGGTCACCAGAGAGGATGCACAGCGGGCCGACGGATCCATTTTCCGGGGTACGGTTTTACTTTATGCATTTTCTGCTGATATGTTAATTGATACAGGTAGTTCACATTCTTTTATATCTTGTGCATTTATGAGAGAGATTGGTAGACTACCTTCTTATAGACCGCGGTGACATCATATGTATGCGAAGTTCAGCAAGTGTGTATTTTGGCTATCCTCAGTTGGTTTTCTAGGACATGTGGTTTCTAGCCGAGGTATTTCAGTAGATCCACAGAAGATCGAGGCTATCACTAGTTGGGAGCAGCCTAAGTCAGTCCAGGAGATCCGCAGTTTCTTGGGGCTGGCTGGATATTACAGACGATTTGTTGAGGGTTTCTCCCGTATTGCTATGCCGTTGACACGTCTGACCAGAAAGGGCGTGAAGTTCACGTGGTCAGAGGCTTGCGAGACCAGCTTTCAGGAGCTGAAGTGGAGATTAGTATCAGCACCAGTTTTGGTTTTACCTTCTGGTGATGACGGGTTCGTACTTTACACAAATGCATCTCTTCAGGGCTTGGGCGCTGTTTTGATGCAGAACGGTAGGGTAGTCTCCTATGCTTCTCGTCAATTGAAGGAGCATGAGAAGAACTACCCAGTACATGATTTAGAGCTAGCCGCTATTATCTTTGCTTTGAAGATTTGGCGACATCATCTTTATGGTATTACTTTTGAGATTCTTACTGATCATAAGAGTCTCAAATATATTTTCACACAGAAGGAACTCAATCTCCGACAAAGGAGATGGATGGAGTTCCTGAAGGATTATGATTGTACTATTAGCTACCATCCGGGTAAAGCTAATGTGGTTGCTGATGCACTTAACAGGAAGTCCAGAGGGACTTTAGCTTGTCATCGAGTTTTAGTCACGGACTTGATTCAGGGATTCTCCGAGTTGGGCCTTGAGGAGCAGGGACGGACAGAGTAGGGTATTCTTATTACCATGGTTGCTTAGTCGTCGATCAGGATGAGGATTCGAGAGGCCCAGGCTGGAGATCAGCATTTACAGTTCATTGGCAGCTAGATAGCTTCCCGACAGCAGACCGAGTTTACACGAGATGATGAGGGGATTGTTTATTTCCGAGGCAGATTATGTGTACCTCAGTCTCACCCGGTCATGGAGGAGTTACTTCAGGAGGCTCATCGTTCTAGATTTTCTATCCACCCAGGTGGGACCCGTATGTATCGTGATTTGAGGCGTTCCTATTGGTGGAACGGTATGAAGAAAGACATTGCAGATTTTGTAGCTAGATGTCTTGTCTGTCAGCAGGTGAAGGATGAGCACCAGAGACCTGCTGGTTTACTTCAGAGGATCCCTATTCCAGAGTGGAAGTGAGAGCATATTACTATGGATTTTGTTGTAGGATTGCCTAGGACTCGACGAGGCCATGATGCGATTTGGGTAATCGTTGATCGATTAACCAAATCCGCACACTTTTTAGCGATCTGGAAGACTGATTCTCTAGATCGATTAGCAGAGTTATACTGTCGAGAGATTATCAGGTTGCATGGTGTTCCTTTGAGCATTATATCTGATAGAGACCCACGGTTCACGTCCCGATTCTGGCAGAGTCTACAGCAGGCCTTGGGCACACAGCTTCGTTTCAGTACGGCATTCCATCCGCAAATAGATGGGCAGTCAGAGCGGACTATTCAGACTTTGGAGGATTTGCTGAGGTCTTGTGTTATGGATTTCGGAGGCAGTTGGGAGGAACACCTGCCCTTGGTGGAGTTCGCCTACAACAACAGCTATCATTCGTCTATCCAGATGGCACCGTTTGAGGCGTTGTATGGTAGACCGTGTCGGACACCCATCCTCTGGGAGGAGGTTGGGGAGGCCCAGCTGTTAGGACCTCAGAGAGCTCAGCAGGAGGCAGAGTTGGTTCGTACTATTAGACGGAGGATGTCTTAGGCTCAGGACTGTCAAAAGAGTTATGCTGATCAGAGACGGAGACCTCTGGAGTTCTCCATTGGTGATCATGTATTTCTTAGAGTTTCACCCACGAAAGGGGTGAAGAGATTTGGTCTTCGAGGTAAGCTAGCTCCACGATATATTGGGCTATTCCAGATCTTGGAGAGGATTGGAGCAGTAGCTTATCATCTGGCGCTACCACCATCTCTAGTTGGCATTCACGATGTATTCCACGTATCTATGCTGAGGAGATATGTATCCGATCCGGCACATGTACTGTCAGATATATCGGTTCCCATTCAGCCTGATGTTACTTACGAGGAGGTTCCGGTTAAAGATTCTGGACCACAGAGAGCGTCAGCTGCGGAACAAGACGGTCCGACTGGTTAAAGTCGGATGACAGCATCATTCTGACGAGGAGGCTACTTGGGAGCTGGAGGATACGATCCGAACTCGATACCCTCATATGTTTACTTGAGGTATGTGGGTTAGAGTTCCTTTCAGCATTTATACTGTATGGGTATATTCTAGTGTTTGCTGTTGGTTATAGCGATATTTGGGGACCAACTTTTTATTAGTAGGGGAGAATGTGAGATATCGGAAAATTTAAATAATAGGGTTATTTGAGAAAAAGACTTATAAAATTTTTTCGAAATTTTTAGAAATTTTTTGGAAATTTTTCGGAGCTCGTACGACAAGTTTTGAGGGGATCAATTTCGGGTACAAATAAGGCCTGTTTGGGATACCCGTTTAGGTGAGGAAATGTTTTTAATTATAAATCATTTTCTTTTCCTTTAATTCCTTTCGCAAGCGCCGTTTCCCCCAAAACCGACGCCGATCACCCGAGCCTTCCCCTCTCTTCTTCCTCTGTGCTCTCCCTCTCTCGCGGATCACTCGACGTAGAGGCCGGAGGAGACTCATCACCGTAGCTCACGGTGCTGAGGAGCTGGATCTGATCGGGGGGTTCTGTCCGGCGGATTTGGAGGCCGATCGTTGAAGGCGCTGTGGCTAGGGCACGGTGAGAGACAGATCATGCATCGTCTCCTATCGGTAGACCATTCCTCTTCTCTCCTCACGCTGGACACAGTGTGATTACCCTTTTCGCTGGCCGGATTGGACCGAGCGGCATCACCTAGCAGTGATCTTGGAGGCAGGGCATCGCTGGATCGCGTCTCCTTCCACCATCGGCCACCGAAGCTTAGAGAGGTGCCCTAGTCCGGATTTGTGCCACTCGATCGTCGGCGAGGGTAAGCTAGACTTAACCAAAACCCATCTTGTCGATTTCCCTCTTGATTCATCATCAGATTCTTGTTGATTCACGGATTAATGCTCTGTTTTGGTGTTATTGTGATCCGATTGATTTCCAGCAGGTAAGGATCTGTTCGGTGGAGTTGTTCTTGGCTACCTTTCCTAGCAGCAACATTACTTTGTGTTGTGGATCAACAAGCATGGTAGGTAAGCATCTGTACAGTGATGAATCTTGGGTCTTCTTAGCAGTGAGATACTTAGATGTAGATCATGGTGTAGGGATTTGAGTACATGATGTATTGATGAATTAGATTCATGTATTGGATTAGGGTTGAATTGGATTACTAGATGGTTAGTATATCATTAGATGATACATGTTAATTGTAGATTATGTATTGATTGGAATATTGTGATTGATTTATTTAGTTTGAATTTATCTAATGGGATGATTAGGGTTAAGGTAATTAACCCTAATCAACTATTAGATTTCTAATCTAATTGGTGGTTAGGGATTAGGTAACTAACCCTAATTGACTGTTAGATTAATTAGGTAGGTTGGTGTTCGTGTGATTAGGGTTTTGCCCTAATTTAGTTTTAGGGATTTTATTTAGCTATTCATTTGGATATAGCTAAATAAAATATATATATTGTTTGACACAGGACTTTGATTCGAGACGGGTGTCTCGAAAGTCGACTTTGGATTTGGCGTGATACTACCTGCTATTTGAGGCGGGTACCCTTTGACTTATCTCTTGATAGTGTCTTATGATATGTGCAGTTTATATATACTTACTAATGTTGGTAGTTAGTATTTCCTTGGTTTAGTTTAGTTGATACCTATCATGTTTCTACTGTTAGTTGCTTTACATTAGAACTGGATGCTTTATCTTTTGCCATGTGTATATGTGTTAATAGAGATAGAGGTATTTATTGTGTTTCCCTCTATACTGGATTAGTTGATAGATATGTTGGATATGTGATATTGGATTCATGTTGTTTATTATCCTTGTTATATATGTTTTTATCTTTTTGGCACCTACACATATGGAGGATATGCTCAGGTATGACATACTGTAGCTGCATGCACCATATCGCATAATTGCATGCTGGGCGATTGATGACTCCATTATTGTTGAGCTCGTCGGCCGGCTACATGGACCTCTACACACGTGATTACTACATGGGTAGTGGCACAACACTCAGGGTGTGTACGGTAGGTTGCTCTGTTTAGGGCTCCGTTGGTACACTCATGGGTTAGTGTGACGCAGCGTAGTAGCAGGACAGGGGTCCCTTCCCGTCATTGCGTACCGGGAGATGAGAGTGTTACGCTCCCTCACTATGTTTAAGGTTGGAGGATAGGTGTACTCCGGTGCATCCCTTCCACTCGGTCACTCTTCAGGGGTAGTGACGATAGAGTGCACGGTGTCACAACCCTACCCACTCGGTCTCACCATTGTGTGTGAGATGGCTGACTGGCATCAGGGGTGACCATGTCATATTGCATCATATGCACAGATTACATTTATTGTGATTGTTGTATATTGGATGGTGCACTTGGGTGACTGCATATGATTGACATGCATACAGGATACATGCGTATTTGCTCTGACTATCTTTATCTGTGTATGTCCACAGTCATTCGCCCAAGCCTCGCAGGTGAGTACAGTTTAGTTTAGTTATGCACTTCTTATATTCTTGCAGTAGATTGTATTTCATGCTTATTGTTGGTTACTGCAATTTATTTAGTTATGCATACCTGTTATACTTAGGAGACTGTACTATATATGTATACTGTTAGGATACTGTACCGTAGGATTGTTGCTGGTAGTTATATGTTGTTGTACATATCTATTGGATTACCTGCTGAGTTCTTTGGACTCACACCGTTTTATTACTACCTTTCAGGTTGATGCCGTCGGGAGATATTCCAGTCGCTAGCCCCATTTGCGCGAGGATTTTCTTTGTCAGATTATATTTTGCCTTTGCATCTTATATACTTGTATTGTGGGTTTGTATTGTGGACATTGAACGTTCGGGTTTGCTACTTTGTTTTTCGCTGCGAATTTTCTCATTACTTCGTGGATTTTGTTTTCTTCGTTGTAGTGGAGTAGGATGTTTACATATATCTTTGAGGATTCTTTATCGTCTTTCTATATTAAACTGCGTGGATTGATTATATGTTGAAATGTGTGGAATGTTGATATAAACTGCGTGGTTTGTTTCTTATTTGTATTATATTGTTCCGGCCGTGTGTGGCCGAGGTATAGATATATGTATTCTGGATTCATATTGTCACCCGTACAGGGGAGATGCTGCCGAAATTTCTTCGGACATGGACTACCTGGGGAGTGACACCAAGGCCCGCACTCGTCGAGTGCTTTTGTTGAGCAATCACTAATAGTTCGTAAAAATATTACAAATGAAAGTACAAGAACTTTTAAAGAGGAAATACCTACAACAACAAAGGAAATAAAAATCAGCACGTTGTCGGAGAAGCTTCGCAGGGGCACAGCGCAGTAGATCAGGCATTGTAAGACGTTATTGCCAGTTGTTCTTTGCTCTAGGGCTCACCCTCCTTATATAGGATTCTCTGGGCACTCAAGTCCCTTCTAGGCGCCTGGACCATGACGTCGTTGGACCAATCAACACACTCCATGCTATTGAGGATAGAATTTGCCTTCCGGGCGCTCGGACCAACTCTGGGTGCCTGGATCCCTTCCGGGTGCCTGGACCACCTTTCTCCAGAAAGTCCTTCTCCTGCAAGAAAGAGTTAGTCCGAGGCAAAATAATAGTTAAACTACCCTTCAAAACAGAAGTTTGCATAATATAATAAAAGAATAGTAATTAGATTCCATCTCACAGAGACCAGAATCTAGTCAAGATCTCAACTTAGATTTTCGAAATGGTTCTAAGTTAGATCGACACCTAAGTTCTCTAACTGGGAATGCGTCCTCACCAAGTCACCCCCTTCAGTGACTCACCTTAACTTACCTGCCAGACGTCTGGTTAGCCCGTCGACCCGTCTGGATTTCGTGCCAGCTATCAGGTCAACCCGTCGACCTACTTGGAATTCATGCCAGACATCCGGTCAACCCGTCGACTAGTCTAGGCTTCATGCCAGCTATCAGGTCAACCAGTTGACCTAGATGGACTTCGTGCCAGACATCCCATCTACCCATCGACCAGTCTGGGATTCTCCTGTACGCTTAGTTAAAGTGTTAGATCACAATGAAACTAACTTAACCTACTTTATCATTCATCAAAACCAGAGTTAGACCGTTAGTACTAACCACACCAACAATCTCCTTCTTTTTGATGCAATGACAACCTGAGTTAAGTTAGTGAAAATATGCAAAAAGGTAAGCAATCAATTAAGATGGTTTTTAGGTTAGGGTTTTGTTTCTTTACTAACTTAAACCACTGTCCCTCCCCCTTTGACATTCATAAAAAAAAACATAGAAATCATAGGCCAAGCAAAAATTCAATAGAAAGTACAAATTGAAATCAGATTGACTTGGGGGAGTAAAAGCATAGAACATTTTGCTTTAAACTTTATTTTTTTAGTTTTTTCAAAAATTGCTAAGTTTGAAAAAAATAGCTAACTTAGAAAAATAACTTATTAACTTTGTAAACTTTAAACTTTATCTACTAGCTTTTTGAAAAAGTGATTTAAAAATAATTTTCAAACATAAGTTTTATAAAGGCTAATTTTCAAACATACCTAATTACAAAAGTAAGATTAACAAAGCCAAGTTTATAAAGTCCAAGTTACAAATCTAATTTTCAAAACTAAGTTTGTAAAATCGAATTTTCAAAACTATGTTTGTATGTAAGTTTGAAATAAAAGTCAATTTTCAAAGACTTAGTTTTAAAAAAACTAGTTTTCAAAAATAGATTTATCAAATTAGATTTGCAAAAATAAGTTTATAATGTCATATTTTAAAAAAAATAGAATATTTTTAAGGAAATATTTTTCAAAAATATTTTCAGAGCGGAGAAAATAATTTTGGTACTAAGTATGAAAATAACTTGAATTAATCTTCCTCCTGAACCTAACATCAAAAAATAACTATCTAACCAATTAGTTACTTGCTAACTATCAGAGGATAGCAGCTTTCACTTGGTTAGTCAGATTAAGTTAATTATAATCAGTTAATGTTTGACTAAGCTGAATAACTTAACATGATTGATGGTTTGTATTTAACGCCCAGACTTATGTCGATGCACTGAAATAAGCATCTTAAGTCTAGACAATCTGCCTATACATCTCACCCCTTTCTAAGTTTAGAAATACACAAACAAGTTAACCCTAGTGTGTTGGTGAGATGCTCAAACCTTAGATCTATAGGAACATGCTTTCTAAGGAAGTGATCTAAACTAAGGCTAAAATTGATCTTTGAAATTCTAAAAATGGGAAATTTTGAATACATAAAAATTTTATCCTAGAATTTAAGTAAAACATTTTTGAAAACAATTTCTACAATTTAAGAA
This sequence comes from Zingiber officinale, assembly GCF_018446385.1. Classification (NCBI taxonomy): domain Eukaryota; kingdom Viridiplantae; phylum Streptophyta; class Magnoliopsida; order Zingiberales; family Zingiberaceae; genus Zingiber; species Zingiber officinale. The sequence goes on along the minus strand of NC_056000.1, from coordinate 82,209,426 downwards.
TCCCAGTCTATTAAACACATTCCTAATTTTCGACGTAGATTACTAAACTCACTTTCAGGGAGGGGTTTAGTGAATATATCAGCTTTATTAGACTTGGACTCAATGTATTTGAGTTCAATATCTCCTTTAGTGATATGATCCCTGATAAAGTGGTGTCTAATTTCAATGTGTTTAGTTCTTAAATGATGCACAAGATTTTTTGTTAAATTAATTGAGCTGACATTATCAATTAATACTTTTACATTCTTAAAATTTAAATTAAAATCTTTTAGGGTGTGCATCATCCATAATAATTGTGTGACACATTCACCTATAGCTATGAATTCTGACTCAGTAGTAGATAAAGCAACATAGTGTTGCTTTCTACTAAACTAGCTGACAAGTGATGAGCCCAATAGTTGACATCCACTACTTATACTTTTTCGATCTAATTTACAGCCAACGTAATCTGAGTCAGAATAGCCTATTAGTTCAAAATTATTAGTTCGAGGGTACCAAATTCCTACATTTGATGCTCCTTTAAGATATCTAAATATTTGTTTGACTTTAGTCAAATGAGATTCTTTAGCACAGGTTTGGTATCTAGCACACATACTAACTGCATATAAAATATTGGGTCAACTTACTGTTAAGTATAATAGGCTACCTATGACACTCCTATAGTATTTTAAATCAATAGGTTTACCATTTGGGTCGTCATCTAGGATTGTGTTAACTGCCATAGGTGTCTTTATTTCTTTAGTATTTTCCATTCTGAATTTTTTAAGTAATTCTTTAGTATATTTTTGTTGATAAATGTAATTACCTTCATTTGTTTGTTTAATTTGTAATCCTAAAAAGTAAGTTAATTTATCTACTAAACTTATTTCAAATTCTTATTCCATTAGAGTTATAAATTCTTATAAAATTTTGAGTTGGTTGATCCAAATATTATATCATCTACATAGATTTGGGCCATAAAGATATCCTCTTTTATTGATTTGACAAAAAAGATTGGGTCGATTTGACCTTGATTGAACCCTTTGGATATTAGGTAAGAGGGCAACATTTCATATCATGCCCTAGGTGATTGCTTAAGTCCGTATAAGGCTTTCTTTAGCTTAAAGACATAGTCAGGATGATCTAAATTTTCAAACTCAGGTGGTTGTCCTACATAAACTTTTTTTTTATTAGTCCATTTAGAAAGACAGATTTGACATTCATTTGATACAGTTTGAACCCTTTATGGGCTGCATAACTGAGTAACATTCTAATGGACTCTAGTCTAGCTACTGGGGCATAAGTTTCATCATAGTCAAGTCTCTCTACTTGACTAAACCCTTTAGCAACTAGCCTACCTTTGTTTCTAGTAATTTCCCCAGTTTCGCTTAATTTATTTCTAAACACCTATTTTGTTTCTATTATCTTCTTATTTTTGTGTGGTGGTACTAAGTCTCAAACCTCATTTCTCTCAAATTGAGCTAGTTCCTCTTGCATAGCTATGACCCAGTCTGGGTCAAGTAAAGATTCAACTATGGTTTTGGGTTTGATTTTTGAAATCAAAGATATTTGACTTAGGTTTCTAAAGGATGACCTAGTATGAACCCTTAGGTCTGGATCACCAATTATTTAGTCAATTGGATGATTTGGGTTGACTCTTATGGATCTAGGAGGTTGATTCACTTGAGGTTGATCTTTTTCTTTGTGATTTAAAATCTTCACTGGTTCCTTCGTGATTATTGTTGCCTTGACTAAAATCAATTGGTTGAATTTGGGTTTGTTCTAGGTTTTGGTTGAATTCCTTGAATTTTACATTTGAGGTTTCTTCAATTCTTAGTGTAACTTTATTATATATTCTATAACCTCTACTGTTTAGTGAGTATCATATAAAAATTCTATTTCCTATTTTAGAAGTAAATTTTCCTAAGTGTTCTCTTGTGTTTAGTATAAAGACTGGGCATCCAAATACTTTAAAGTATTTTATATTGGGTTGTTTATTATAATATATTTCAAAGAGGGTTTTGTTATGTATTTTATTTATTGTGGTTCTATTTTGCACATAACAGGCTATACTAACAGCTTCTGCCAAAAAATATTTTGTAACACCCCACCCTCCTCACTACTAGTCTGTGAGGGAGGAGCGCTACTGGACTACTAACTTATCTTAACTAACATTGCACACATGTGAATATCAATACATAAAACTCTCTAAACATGCAATTAATGATAGCGGAAACATGAATAACTTATCCCTACATTCTACTCCAGCACGTATACATAACTAAAACTATACATCAATCTAAACATGCTGAAATATATGTATTAATCTGAACATGCATGCAACCATTGTACAACTCAGATAATAGGTCTAATGTGCATGACAATTTAAATGAAAGAATTCTAAATACACGGCAATTTTAATAAATTCTTATGCTAAATCCGAAGGCTTATATAGTCCATGCATCACACATCCATCCGCACCTCCTTGTCGCCTTCCTTTGCTATATCTTTTCCTTTCCTTTATCTGCAGTAAGAGGAAATGCAACTATAAGCAAAATTGCTTAGTAAGCGCTATCTAACTCACAAAACTCGAATATGCATGTGAATAAAATAAATCTAAAACTGAATGCTTTAAAGGAAATACTACACATGCTCGTCTAATAGCAAAAGAAACAAGACATGCTGAAATGCTAAACATGTAAAGCTTATTTCACTTGTCCAGAACTTATATTTTTATACTTCAGAATAATAAGTTTAACTGAACTGAAACATAAGCTGAGCTAAACTGATGCTAGGCTAATGCTGAATCTGAACTGTATTCACGTAACTGATTTGTGAAGTTTTGAAAACTATTTTCATAATAGATAAAAATAATAATCAATCTGCTGATGGGCCCGACAACTGTACTTGCTATGCGCGCATCCCTAACTAGACCCAAGGTAGCTAGTCCCGAATCTAGTAGGGTTTACTAGGCTATCTAAACCTAGGGACGACTATGGGAGCCCAACCCAAGACAACTAAGAGTCCAGCACAGTGCCACTGATAAAAGTAAAATACTGATTCATAAGCTGATTTATCTTATCTCTCTCTTATTAGGTTATCTGAACCTAGAGCTAGGTTATCTTTTATTACTTCTAATATATAATGCCTCGACATTTTAACGAACACCTTGTGTGTCAAAATCCTTAAAGTCTTGACTTTGGGATCTACTTAAGGTCTTGGCCTTTTTCTTTCTTTTCTTTATCTTTCTTATACTTGTTAATACCTCTAATAAAAGAATGCTTCTTTAAAAATTGAAATGTTTAAACAAATTCTAACATTGAAATGCATAAATAAAAATCTGCATACTATGCTAATCAAAATTCTGTATACTATACTAACAAAATTCTGCACTTGTAAGCTTAATAAAATTCTGCACTTGTAAACTTAATAAAATCTGCACTTGTAAGCTTAATAAAATCTGCAAATCTAATTAAGCTACTAGAGATCTAATTGGATCTTCCAATGCTAAACCATCAAAACTGCAATGCTAAACAAATCAAAATCTGTAATGCTACACATAGCTATTCCACACTAAAAATCTGTTAAAGCTTGATACCTATGTAAATCTTATACTTTTATAGAGCAATAGAGATCTTTAAGCATGTTACAACATGATCTAAACTGGAATACTAAGCCAAAATCGCAAACTGAAAACTAAATTTGCATACTATACTAATCAAGATTCTGCATTCTATGCTACACAATTTCTGCATACTATACAAACATAAATTCTGCACTATAATACTTAACCAAACTGCACTATAATCTTTTTTTAAAAACTGCACTATAGGTTCCACCAAAAATCTACACTAAAAGTTCCACAAAAAATCTGCACTATAAATTCCACCAAAAATCTGCACTACAAGTTCCACCAAAAATCTGCACTATAAACTTAATTAAAATATGCACTATAAGCTTAATTAAAATCTGCACTATAAGCTTACATAAAAATCTGCACTATAAGCTTAATTAAAATCTGCACTATATGCTTAATTAAAATCTGCACTATAAGTTTAAATAAAAATCTGCACTATAAGCTTAATTAAAATCTGCACTATAAGCTTACATAAAAATCTGCACTATAAGCTTAATTAAAGTATGCACTATAGGCTTAATTAAAATCTGCACTATAAGCTTAAATAAAAATCTGCATAAAAATCTGAATTTCTAATTACAAGGGAAAAACAAATCTTGGATCTACTCTAAATTCCCAAGCAACCACAATCCTTTACAGCATATTCCGAAAAACTAAAAGAAACACTAAATCAAAGCTTGAAACTACCCTTACCGCAGGTGAGTAGCACTTACATATTCTTGGAGTTCTTGGACTCACAACCAAAGGGGAGCTTCTAGGGTTCCGGAGATGTGCTCCCTCAACGATCTCTTTGTATCTACTTGCTCTTCTCGACGAGGGGATCACGAAGGTGTGAAGACCTCACGGAGAAAGGTGCTCACCGGCCGCCGGAGACGAAGCTAGGGGTTCGTTTTGTTTTCGCTCGAGCAGAAACGCCGCGCGCGAGAGAGAAGGGAGGGGAAGAAATTAGGTCACGACAATCACCCCAACTTATCCCCTTTTTATAACTCCCATATTCTGTTAACTAACTATCCTTTAAATTATTTCCGCTCAATATTTTCTTAGCACCACCCGCTTGGGCGCTTGGTCATTGCACTTTGCTTAAGGCGTGGACTGGGTCGGAGGTTGCGGGTTCGAATCTCGGCTGCAACTCTTTTATACTTAATATTTTCTGTTTAACTACTACTACTTAAAATATTTCCGCTATCTTTTCTAAGAAGCTCGGCCCGCTTGGGTTCTTGGTCAGCCGGATTCGCTTAAGGTTCGGGTCGGGTCGGAGGTCGCGGATTCAAATCTCGGCCGAATCCCTTTTATTCCTATTTATTTTCTGTTTATTAACTACTACTTAAATAAATTTCACTCTTCCTTTAATCAGCAACACCCACTTGGGCACTTGGTCAGCCGAGACAACTTAAGGCTTTGCTTGACCGGAGGTCTCTAGTTTGAACCTCGACTTAATTTCTTTATTTTTATGCAATTTGTTTCTTTTGGTAAAAATATCAAACGAACTCCAAAAATTACATAAAAATACTCTAAAAATTTCTAAAAATCTCTAGAATATTTCTAAAGCATTTTTAAATATTTTTAAGTGCTATTAGGACTCGGAATGAGGAAATTTGGGTCATTACATATTTAGGTAAATTATATTCATTTAGCATTGTCCTAGAGGCTTCAAGTAGAGTTCTCTTTTTTCTTTCAACAATTCCATTTTGTTGAGGTGTTTTAGGACACAAAAATTCATGATGATATCCATTTTCAAGACAAAATTTGTTTAAATTAAGATTTTTAAATTTACCCCCGTTGTCACTTCTAAATTTTTTTTAATTATAAAGCCTTTTTCATTTTCAACTTGCTTGCAAAAATGTGTAAAGGTTTCAAAAGTTTCATCCTTATTTTTTAAGAATTTTACCCAAGTGAATCTAGAATAGTCGTCTATTATTACTAGGCAATATAAACTTCCATTTATGGATTTAACCCCATTGGAGTCAAATAAGCCTAAGTGTAAAAGTTCTAGTATAGAGTTTGTTTGAAGTTGATTAGTTGGTTTGTGAGTAGATTTTGCTTGCTTTCCTTGTTGACAAGCATGATAGATTGTTGAGTCTAAATTAGATAATTTTGGTAATCCTCTAACTAATCCATTTAATTTGCTTATATTTCTGAAGTTTGTGTGTGACATTCTTCTATGTCATAACTAAGTTTCTTCTTTTTTGTTAATTAACACTTAAGTAAAGAAGTGGTTAGGTTAATTGCATAGATGTTATCTTTTCTAAACCCTTTTAGACTTATTGTAGTATTATCTAAGTGCTTGATTAAGCATTCTGAAGATAAGAACTTAACCTTATATCTAGTGTCAAATAATTGACTAATACTAAGAAGGTTATATTTGAAATTTTCAATAAGTAACACATTTGTAATAATAAAGTCAGTTTTAACTTCAATATTACCTATTCTAATTACCTTGAGTTTGTCGTTGTTCCCAAAGGCAACTGTCCTAAACTTTTGTAGGTAAGTTGAGTGAATTTGGTGTGATCTCCAGTCATATGTTTGGAGCAACCATTGTTCAAAATCCACTTGGTTTCCTATAGTAGGTAAGAGTTAGGGTTAGTCTGAGTTTGATTTTAAATTTACTTGAAATGATTCTTAAGTTTAATTGTTTAATTAAGAATAATTTTAAATTTCTTACTTTAGAATAACCCCATATAATAATTTTTTAAGTTAAAAAAATTTAAAATAATTTTTAAGTTAAAAGGATTTAAAATATTTTTTTAAGTTTAAAATAATTTTTACGTTAAAAATATTTAAAATATTTTTTAAGTTAAAAAAGTTTAAGATAATTTTTAAGTTTAAAATAATTTTTTAAGTTAAAAAGTTTAAAATAATTTTTAAGTTAAAACAATTTAAGATAATTTTTAAGTTTAAAATAATTTTTTAAGTTAAAAAGATTTAAAATAATTTTTAAGTTAAAAAAGATTATCTAAGTTTAAAATAATTTTTTAAGTTAAAAAGATTTAAAATAATTTTTAAGTTAAAAAAGTTTATTGATCCTGTCCGAACGCTGAATCAACAGACGCTGGGCACGTGGCGCTCTTCGAAATGCTGACGTGGATCTCCGACCGGTCGCACTGGTCTCCGGCGAACCTGCAAAGAAGTCGGGCCGGGAAGGGGTTCCCGGCGACGACCCTCCGACGCTCAAGTCAGGCAAGAGGAAATACAGAAGTGGCTTCGAATACTAGAGAATGCGTACCTCCGGCGAAGTATGAGGACCCTTATATAGGGCTGTGGAGAAGCGAGTGCACACATACCGAGGTGAATACATGTTCTCTAACCATACCTCAGTATGAGCTTGTCAGAAGAGCTTGCTTGACCCCATACTGCTACAGTCTGAGCATCTCTCTGATGGGACAGCGGAACCCTCTGATGGGACAGCGGAACCCTCTGTTGTAAGATCCTGCGTATGGCCTGGTCGTTGAACATACCTGCTGTCAGAAGATGTTTCCCCGCATCCCCTTGTCTTTGTCTCCTTTTCCCCGAGCCAAGCGTCCGTTGGCTTGGCAAGCATCGGCCCGACTGGGCGTAGATATCGGTCCGACCGAGAAGATTCTCCCGGTCACGTGCTCGGATGAGACTGTTCACAGCATTGCTGTCTTATGCCTTCGGCCGAGCGGGCTATCCGCTCGGCCAGTCGACCCTGTTCAACATGAGCGTCGGAACCCCGACTCCCAGCCGGGGTGTCTTTTCTTCCGTTCGGAACGTTCGACCGGTCGCCCCAATCTTTATCCGCTCGGCCAAACCTCTGGTTGACCTTTTACCTTTCAATTTCCACGTGGCGTTGACTTCCCTCAAAGGGGGTCCCCCATCGTTACCGCCGGATCATTTATGATAATTTTTAAGTTTAAAATAATTTTTTTAAGGTAAAAAGATTTAAAATAATTTTTAAGTTAAAAAAGTTTAAGATAATTTTTAAGCATAAAATAATTTTTTATGTTAAAAAGATTTAAAATAATTTTTAAGTTAAAAAAGTTTAAGATAATTAAGTTTAAAATATTTTTTTTAATTTAAAATAATTTTGAAATTGAAATTTCAATTTAATTTAATTTATTATTAATTTAATTTAGTTTAATTTTAATTTAATTAAATTTAATTTAATTTGATCCTTAGTCATCTCACCCGATCTAAATTTTCAATCAGAGAATCCTATAATTTTGTGAGATGAGTTAAATTCAATTTTTAGGGTTGTTAGGATGTATACTAAAAGCCTAGCTTTTTGTAAAAATATTTATTTTGAAATGAGAATCACATTGGTCAAATGTCTGCATTTAGTTAAATGCAGTTGTCCATTTAATTTATATTGTAGATAACATGGTGTGTGGTGTCACACATAAGATCATGTTATCAGTTCCTTATAAATTATAAATAGAAGCTCACAACCAAGATGGATTGGGACAAACCATTAAAATGGTTGTAGTGTAATTTGGTATTAGTTTATCTTGACTATAAAATTACACAGTACACTATGTGTGTATAGAGTAGGACCATTTGAGGTTGTTCCTTATATACTGATTGCATAAAAGAACAAAACCTCTGTTATTATGGATGTGCGTACTCTTAATCCCGATATAATAACAAGTACATGTACTTAGTATTTATTTCTTTAATTTATCAAAGGGTGAGATTTATTCGTTAAATCAATAGACCTGATAAGTTGAGAAATAATATTATTATATGGTGTGTTGTTGATTATAGAAGGAAACTGTGTCCTATTTATTAGGATGATGATGCCCCCTTGAGGAGCTCGTAAGGATTGTCATGTAAACCCTGCAGGTGGACTTAGTTCCGACATGAAAATGAAGTTGAGTGGTACTACTCTTAGAGTTAGATATTAATTAAGTGAGTTGTCAATAACTCATTTAATTAATGGGCATTTGATATCTTAAACACAGGGAGATTAATGCACTCATGATAAGAAGGAACCCAAATGTAATATGGGATTGGTGCGGTAGTTCAACAATAACTCTTTAGTGGTATGAGTTATTATTGATAAACTTGAGTTGGATGTTCGGGTCGAACACAGGAAGCTCAGGCTCATCAGGAGGCCAAAACCAATTCCTCCTCAAGGTCCCTATTGTAGCCTATATGTATAAAGTCTCGCATCCACCCAAGTCATCCTTATGGGCATCCACATCCTTGCTTGATGCCCAAGCAAGAGGCCGACCAAGATGGGTTTAAAAGTGGATTTTTAATTTTTTAAATATTTCTTTTTGTAGACATCTACAATGTTTTAAAAGAGAGATTTTAAATTTTAAAAATTTTCCTTTTTTGAAGCCATCCACATAGTTTTAAAAAAGAGTTTTAAATTTAAAAAATCTTTCCTTTTGTAGCCATCTACAATGATTTAAAAGAGAGATTTTATTTTTGTTAAAACTTTCCTTTTTTTGTAACCATGATTTAAAAGAGAGGCTTAAATTTTAAAAATCTTTCCTTTTTGTAGTCATCTACAATGTTTAAAAGAGGGATTTTTAATTTTAAACTTTCCTTTTGTAGCCATCCATAATATGAAATTTAAAAGAGAGATTTTAATTGTTGTTAAAATCTTTCCTTTTTAGCCATTACCAAGGATTATAAAAGAGGATAGATGGTGCCTTAGAGAAAATAATCATCTACACAATTTCGATTCCTCTTCTATTCTCCTTGTGGGTGGCCCCCTCATATTCTTATTCTCCCCTTCCTTTCTCACCTAAGGTCGGCGACATCAAGAGGCTTTAACCATCTTGTGGCCGGAGGGTTGCAAGGAAGAAAGAAGAACAAGAGGTGGTGTTCCTAGCTTTGATCCCTTGGTGGCCGAAAGTCTTAGAAGAAAGAATGACTTGGGTGGCTTTTGCGTCTTGGTATATCGCCGCCCACACGACGTCCAAGAGGTGGAGAGGAATATAGCAGAAGATCAAAAGGTCTTTAAGATACAAAGAAACATATAACTAGTTAATTGTTTCCGCTGTGTACTAGGTTATTTTTCCTTTGTATGGATCCTGAAATACCAACACAAGAGGCTAGCGATATTGTGCTTTGATTGAGGTCTCTGTAGTTTAACCTAGGATTTACTGTAAGGAGTTTAAATATTCAATTTTTTTGAAAGGCTTTGACTAAGAAGTGGTGGATGCTCCCATACCCAAGAAGGTCGAGTGCCTCGCCAATGACCTGGAAGTCAATCCTTGAAATAGATATTTAATCAACTTCTGTAATATGGTTTAACTTCTGATGAACACATGGGTTGAACTTGGATTAATAATGTTAAGTTTTGTTTGCAATCCAAATTTAACTATTGAAAAGCACATGGGTTTCTAAGAAAAGTTCTATGCTTGTACAAATTTTGTACAGGGGAAACAAAATGAAATTCCGAGTAGCGCCAACAATTGGTATCAGAGCTAGTTTTCTGCCTCTGTGTGTTTGGTTTTCAGTTAAATTATGCACTTTTCATACATAAATTTAGGCAGGATAATAGTAGGATGTGCAAATAGATTAACACTGTGGTTGCAGGCATCCTAGTTCCAACTATTATGACCCTATTGTGTTTGTGTGTGATTTGGACCCTCGGGCATGTCCAGAGCATTTTATGTGTGTGCATGATTGTAATTATTAAATACAGTAGGAGCTGTATTAGTTTTAGGATTTTACATTCTGTTTGATCTAGATTACATGTACATTCCCTTGTGGAATATAGGATTGATAAATGTAAAATTTTATTTTTGTCACGAATTTTATCCTTGCGAGGTGTGGTGCTATTTGAGGACTAGAGGCGCAGCGGAAAAGGAAGCAAGATGGACACGACGACATGACCTGTTGGTGGCGGCTAGTGTTGGTGGCACACGGAGGACAACTATGGATGATGCCATAATAGTTAGAAAATTATTTTTCATATTTATTGCCTTTTATGCTGTTTATATGTGCTGTGTATGTGTGCATGTTAAAATTCCTCGTTTTAAATAACTAAGTGGGAGAGGAATTATTTAAATTCCACGGTCTCCATTACTGGTTTGTAAGTGATGCATTCAAACTTGCGCGTTGACTTTTAGTGTCTTCCTCCACATCGAATGAGTTTGTTTGCGGATCACTAGATTAAGCTCCCTTTATAGATGATTATAGGAAATTATTTAGGTTTGTGTAATTTTCTCCATCTAAAGGGGCACGATCCTATTTAATGGATTAATAAGTATCAAGTAATTGTATACACTTAGGCGCATTTAATAGTATCCTCCCCATCGGAGTCACTGCTATTATTTGTGTGACTAAAGAAAAACCAACTATTAATTTTATTTGTCATAAAGTTAGGTTGACAAGATAATAAAATTAATGGATAAAACCCCCTCTTACAAATGTTTGAATTTGTATATGTCCACACTATCGTGGAATACAAAATTCACGGTATTTTGAGGTGTTGGTGAATTTAAATGATATTGTTTGAGGAATCAATATTATTTTAAATTCTAAAGTTTTGAAAAAATATTTTATGATTCTTAGGATTTCAAATGGCTTTCAATCCTCTTGCTATTATATTGAAAGAAAACAAACTTACTGTTCCCAATTACATTGATTGGAAATGAAACTTGGACATTGTCTTAACTACTGAAGGTTACAAGTTCATACTTTTTGAGATCTGTCCAAGCCTGCCTAATAGCGATTCTAGTGAAGAGGAGATTGAATATCATAAGAAATGGGTCAAGACAGATGAGATGGCGCGGTGTTACATTTTGACTTCTATGTCAAATGTGTTGTAACATCAACATCAGTCCATGCCTACTGCTTATGACATGATGCGCAAGCTCAAGGAACTCTTCGGCCACCAGAATCGGGCTACTAGGCAGGGGGCTATGAGAAACTTGATGACGACAACCATAACTTAGGGAACACCCGTAAGGGATCATATCCTCAAAATGATGACTCTTTTGAATGAGATGGAAGTTCGTAGAGCAGAAGTTGATGGAGAAACTCAGGTCGATATCATTCTCCAAACACTGCCTAAAAGTTTTGAACAGTTCTGCCTGAACTACAACATGAACAAAAGGGTTTATTCGTTGACGGAACTTCTGACAGAACTTCAAGCAGCAGAAGGGCTATTTCGTCAAAGTTCTCAAATTCACATTGTTGAAAATGTTTCTGTTTCTAAGCCGAAAGGCAGAAAGAAAAAAAAAGAAACAAGTTGGTTCAGCAAAGATAGTGAATCGATCTCTAGGGACTGGGTCGCATGCAGGTGTGAAGAAGCCGAAGGGCAAGTACTTCACATGCAAGCAGTCTGGACATTGGAAAGTGGGTTGTCCTCACAGAAAGGAGAACAATAAAGGTATATCTTATTCTCTAGTGGTTGAAACATGTTTAGTGGTGTTATCTACCGGTACCTGGTGTGTAGATACGGGAGCCACTGATCATGTCTGCAATTCATTGCAGGGGTTCCAGGAAACTTGACTACTATATGAAGGGGCGATTACCGTCTACATGGGCAATGCTACAAAAGTGGCGGCTGTTGCAGTGGGAGATATTTATTTATCTTTTGATAGGAATAAAACATTGATTTTGAAAAATTATTTTTACGTACCATGTTTTAGAAAAAACTTGATTTCAATTTCTAAACTATTTATAGATGGATATTCTGTTTCTTTTGATGACAAAGTAGTTGTCAAGAAAAATAAAATAGTTATCTGTTCTGGTACGTTGGTTAGCAATTTGTATACTCTAAATCCAATAACTCCCACGATACAACAAATGGAAATTAATAACACATCTTCTAATTCTAATAAGAGAAAGCAACCTTCGGAATTAAACCAAACATATTTTTGGCATCTAAGGCTTGATCATATTAACTTGAGTAGGATTCAAAGGCTAATAGCCGATGGACCTTTGGGTTCATTGGTGGTGGAAAATTTTCCAACATGCGGATCTTGCTTGGAAGGAAAAATGACCAAGAGACCTTTTGAGGCCAAGGGGTATAGAGCTAAAGATGTGTTGGAATTGGTTCATTCTAATTTTTGTGGACCTATGACTATCCCGGCAAGAGGTGGTTTTGAATATTTTGTCTCTTTTATAGACGACTATTCGAGATACGGGTACATTTATTTGATGCGCCGCAAGTCTGAGTGCTTTGATAAGTTCAAAGAATACAAGGCTGATGTGGAGAAATGTCATGGTAAAGGTATCAAGATACTACGGTCTGATCGTGGTGGCGAGTACCTCTTGGAGAGTTTAGGAGTTACTTATCAGAGGCCGGAATTCAATCCTAACTGTCTGCACCTAGTACACCCTAACAGAATGGTGTGGTAGAATGAAGGAATATGACTCTTATGGAAATGGTTAGATCAATGATGAGTTATTCAGAATTACCAAATTTGTTTTAGGGATATGCTCTGGAAACAACAGTGTATATTCTGAATTTGGTACCTTCTAAGTCAGTAACATCTACTCCCACAGAATTATGGAATGGGCATAAGCCTAGTCTGAAACATATTTGGATTTGGGGTAGTCCAGCACATGTGCTAAAGGGAGACACTGATAAGTTGGAATCACGTACAGAAGTTCGCTTGTTTGTGGGTTATCCTAAAGGAACGAAAGGTGGTTTATTTTATAGTCATAAAGATCAGAAGGTCATTGTTAACACCAATGCCCAATTTTTAGAAGAGGACTATGTAATGAACCACAAGCCCATGAGTAAAATTGTTCTTGAGGAAATAAGAGAAGACATGTCTACTTTAGTATCAACGGTACAAGATGAGATACCACAAGAAACTGCAACACGTGTCACAAATGATGCACAATTACAAGTAGTGCCTCGTCGTAGTGGGAGGGTTGTTAGGCAACCTGATAGATTCATGTTTTTGGGAGAATCTTCGGACTTGATCCCTGGTGAACATGAACCTGATCCCTGGACATATGATGAAGCACTCCAAGATAAAAATGCAGCATCTTGGTAAAGTACAATGAACTATGAAATAGAATCTATGTATTCTAATCAGGTCTGGGAGCTTGTAGAAATACCAAATGTGTAAAAACTATTGGATGTAAATGGATCTACAAAAGAAAAACTGGAATAGACGGGAAGGTGGAAACCTTCAAAGCAAGGCTTGTTGTAAAAGGGTATACTTAGAAATAGGGAATCAATTATGAGGAAACCTTTTCGTCGGTAGCCATGCTTAAGTCTATCCGGATTCTTTTATCTATTGCCGCTCATATGAATTATGAGATTTGGCAAATGGATGTCAAGACAGCTTTCTTTAATGGAAGTCTTGAAGAAAATATCCATATGAAGCAACGAGAGGGATGCATTGCGAATGGCAAAGAACATCTTGTATGTAAGCTCAATCAGTCTATCTATGGACTGAAATAAGCTTCGAGATCTTGGAACATCCGATTTAATGAAGTGATACTATCTTATGGATTTATTCAGTGTCCGAATGAGTCTTGTGTATACAAGAAGAGTGACGGAAATGTGGTGGTATTTCTTGTACTATACGTAGATGTCATTTTGCTCATTGGCAACAATGCCAAAGTGTTGTCAGACGTATGAGTATGGTTGTCCAAGCAGTTTGCTATGAAGGATTTGGGAGAATGTGGACATATTCTTGGGATCAAAGTAATAAGGCATCGTAAGAAAAGAATGTTGTGCTTATCCCAAGCTTCATACATCGATACTATTCTAGCTTGTTTTAGCATGCAAAACTCCAAGAAAGGTTTTCTACCTTTTCGGCATGGAGTACCTTTATCTAAAGAGATATCTCCTAAGACATCAAAGAAAATAGAGGACATAAAGGTAGTTCTTTATGCTTCGGTTATAGGAAGCCTAATGTATGCAATGTTATGTATGAGACCGGATATCTGTTTTGCCAAGGGCATGATTAGCAGATATCAAAGTAACTTAGGACAAGGACATTGGACTGTCGTAAAGCATATATTGAAGTACCTGAAAAGGACTAGAGATTATATGCTAGTTTACCAGGCAGATGATTTGCTCCCTGTGGGTTACTCGGATTCAGACTTCTAATCAGATAGGAACAATAGTAAGTTGACTTCAGGGTATGTGTTTACTTTGGGAGGTGGAGCCATAGCATGGAGGAGTGTTAAGCAGAAATATGTTTCAGACTCCACCATGGAAGCTGAGTATGTGGCAGCCTCTGAGGTAACCAAAGAAGTTGTATGGCTCAGAAACTTCTTGATGGACTTAGATGTGATTCCTGTTTTGCCTCAAATTATCACAATTTATTGTGATAATAGTGGTGCAGTAGCAAACTCGAATGAACCACGAGCCCATAAGGCAAGTAAACACATTGAGCGCAAGTACCACCTGATACGAGACATCATAAAGCGAGGAGAAGTTGTTGTCGCCAAGATTACATCAGAAGATAACCTAGTAGATCCTTTCACTAAGGCCCTTCCGGTGAGAGCTTTTGATGGGCATGTTGAGGGGATGAGGATCAGATGTATAACAGCATATATGGCAGCATAGTCTTTTAGTATAAGTGGGAGATTGTTAGGATGTATACTAAAAGCCTAGCTTTTTATATAAACATTTATTTTGAAATGAGAATCACATTGGTCAAATATTTTCATTTAGTTAAATGCAGTTGCCCATTTAATTTATATTGTAGATAACATGGTGTGTGGTATCACACATAAGATAATGTTATCAGTTCCTTATAAATTATAAATAGAAGCTCACAACCAAGATGGATTGGGACAAACCATTGGAATGGTTGTAGTGTAATTTGGTATTAGTTTATCATGACTATAAAATTACACTAGTACACTATATGTGTATAGAGCAGGACCATTTGAGGTTGTTCCTTTTATACTGGCTGTATAAAAGAATAAAACCTCTGTTATTATGGATGTGCGTACTCTTAATCCCGATATAATAACAAGCACATGTACTTAGTATTTATTTCTTTAATTTATCAAAGGGTGAGATTTATTCGTTAAATCAATATGCCCGATAAGTTGGAAAATAATATTATTTATATGGTGTATTGTTTATTATAGAAGGAAACTATGTCCTATTTATTAGGATGATGATGTCCCCTTGAGGAGCTCATAAGGATTGTCATGTAAACCCTACAGGTGGACTTAGTTCCAACATGACAATGAAGTTGAGTGGTACTACTCTTGGAGTTAGATGTTAATTAAGTGAGTTGTCAGTAACTCATTTAATTAATGAACATTCGATATCTTAAACATAGGGAGATTAACGCACTCATAATAAGAAGGAGCCCATAATATAATATGGGATTGGTGCAGTAGTTCAATAATAACTCTTTAGTGGTATGAGTTATTATTGATGAACTTGAGTTGGATGTTCGGCTCGAACACAGGAAGCTCAAGCTCATCAGGAGCCCAAAACCAATTCATTCTCTAGGTCCCTGTTGTAGCCTCTATGTATAAAGTTTCGCATCCACCCAAGTCATCTTTATGACCGACCACATCCTTGCTTGGTGCCCAAGCAAGGGGCCGGCCTAGATAGGTTTAAAAGTGGGTTTTTAATTTTTTAAATATTTCTTTTTGTAGCCATCTACAATATTTTAAAAGAGAGATTTTAAATTTTAAAAATTTTCCTTTTTTAAAGCCATCCCCATGGTTTTAAAAGAGAGTTTTAAATTTTAAAAATCTTTCTTTTTGTAGCCATCTAGTTTAAAAGAGAGATTTTATTTTTGATAAAATTTTCCTTTTTTGTAACCATGATTTAAAAGAGAGGTTTTAATTTTAAAAATCTTTCCTTTTTGTAGCCATCTACAATGTTTAAAAGAGGGATTTTTAATTTTAAAACTTTCCTTTTGTAGTCATCCATAATAAGAAATTTAAAAGAGAGATTTTAATTGTTGTTAAAATCTTTACTTTTTAACCATTACCAAGGATTATAAAAGAGGATAGATGGTGCATTAGAGAAAATAATTTTCTACACAATTTCTATTCCTCTTCTATTCTCCTTGTGGGCGGCCCCCTCATATTCTTATTCTCCCCTTGCTTTCTCACCTAAGGCCGGCAGCATCAAGAGGCTTCAACCATCTTGTGGCCGGCGGGTTGCAAGGAAGAAAGAAGAACAAGAGGTGATATTCCTAGCTTTGATCCCTTGGTGGCCAAAAGTCTTAGAAGAAAGAAGGACTTGGGTGGTTTTTGCGTCTTGGTAGATCGCAGTCCACACGACGTCCAAGAGGAGGAGAGAAATACAATAGAAGATCAAGAGGTCTTTAAGATACAAAAATAGGTATAACTAGTTAATTGTTTCCGCTGTGTACTAGTTTATTTTTCCTTTGTATGGATCCTGAAATACCAACACAAGAGGCTAGCGATCTTGTGCTTTGATTGAGGTCTCTGTAGTTTAACCTAGGATTTACTGTAAGAAGTTTAAATAATCAATTTCTTTGAAAGACTGACTAGGAAGTGGTGGATGATCTCATACCCAAGAAGATCGAGTGCCTCGGCAACAACCTGGAAGCCAATCCTTGAAATAGATATTTAATCAACTTCTGTAATATGGTTTAACTTCTGATGAACACATGGATTGAACTTGAATTAATAATGTTAAGTTTCATTTGCAATCCAAGTTTAACTTCTGAAAAGCACATGGGTTGCTTGAAAAAGTTTTGTGCTTGTACAAATTTTTGTACAGGGGAAACAGAACAGAATTTCGAGTAGCGCCAACAAGGATTTGGTTTAACTTTGTGTTAGATTCAGGTTTAGCTTTGAGCTCAACAAACATACATTCTTTGGATAAACTTCTGGGCTATGGTGAGTCACTTGGACATAATTAGAGTAACCATGCCTTCGAGATTTTCCAAGTAGTCTCATTCACTGAACTTAATACAAAACCTTGGTCTAACTGGTTAGGATCTGTAAGAGGTAGCTTCGGTTAGTTCTACTAAGCCAAATGCAATAGGTCAAAGTCATATCTTCCTAGACATGCATAAAAAATTTTTCCTAACGTAATATCATCCAAACTTCACCAGTACCGTAGGTCAAGTTAAACTGATGCCCTTTTTTAATACTAGACCTAATTGCCCTACCAGGTAGGCTATTTTTGGAGGTGCTAGTTATTCCGAAGCCTCCCCCTGAATTATTGATCCAATTTAGATTTTAGTTTTGGGTTTATATCGATTACTTTTATAATTGTATTTGACTTGATGATTGTCTGATTTTGGGCAGGCTCTAAAATAGTTTGATTTTGATTTATTTTGTCTAGATTTGGGTGTTGCCTTTTGATTTGGTTGATCAGATTTTACATAGTATATTTTATCTTTGGGTATGCAATATTGGTTAATTCTTACTTGTGTGGTTAAGCACACTTTCGGAATCCAAGCTTTAGTTTGTTGCTTGTGTTGAGTTATTAGTGATATAAACGTTTTATTTGAACTTGACTTGTAGCTAAGTCCAAATTAATTGTAAACGACCTTTTGACTATTTAAAATAAGATCTAAATTTTTAGATCTTGTTATAAATTTTTCTAAAAGCTCTTTTAATTTATTAATTTCTATTTTAGTGTTGAATTTTCCTCCTCAAGTGTTAAATCTTGAGTTGGATTAGGATTTATGATTTGCTCCTTGAGGTTTTGGTTTTCCTTAAGGAGCAATTTATTTTTATTTTCAATTGCAGTTATTTTTTTTATCTAAACAAGCAATGACTTTGAAAAATTTCTTATTTAGACTAAGGTATATGTCTTCGGGGCCTTCGGAAATGAGTACAGACTCGTGGCTCGATTCGGGTTCAGACCCATCTTCCAATTCTTCCTCCGAACTTGCGGGCCATCAACGCGAGGTGGCTTTGGTGCTTCTGCTCCTCGGCTTCCGATTCTTCTGAAGACGAGTGGTCCCATGTTGCTTTGAGAGCCTTCTTCATGGTTGTCTTCGACTTGTCTCTCTTCATCTTGGGGCACTCGTTCTTGTAGTGCCCTTTCTTGTTGCACCCGAAGCAAGTCATGTTCCTTGGTTCAATTGGGAAGTTGATCTTCTGCAGGTCTTTTCTGCTGAAGTTCTTCTTCCTCCTAGTGAACATCTTCCTTACCAGGTTTACCAGGTACTCTTCATCTTTTGAATATTGGTCAGACTCATCTTCAGGTTCAGGCTTGGTCGTCATCTTTTCTTTGGAGGAACCTGCAAATAAAGTGATACCTTTCCCGGTTCTAGCATTAGTCTACTCGTGTAACTCAAGTTCGTAAAATAACTCGTCTAATTTTAACTTAGAGAGATTTTTCAAAATCTTGTAGGCATCCACGATGGATGCCCACAATGCATTTCGAGGAAACGTGTTTAAAGCGTACCTAATTAAGTCGCGATTCTCCAATTGGTAGCCTATCACGTGAAGTCCGTTGAGGATGTCTTTGATCCTCACATGGAGCTGACTTACCATTTCTTCTTCCTGCATTTTATTATTAAAGAGTTTATTTAAACGAAGGTCGCGTTTAGTTACCTTGGCGTCGCTTGTTCCTTCGTGTAGTTCGACCAGCTAGTCCCATAATTCCTTCGTATTTTGGTGTGGGCCCACTCGGTTCATCTCTTCCCTTGTCAGTCCGCATTACAACGTGTTGAGGGCTTTGAAGTTCGTTGAGGCTTTCTTTTTCATGTCCGGAGTCCACTGTTCTGGATCTAGTGGATTTTCGGAGTTGTCGATTGGTGACTTGTATCCTCTGGTGACGCTGAACTACTGGTAGAAATCGGTCTTCAGATAGACCTCCATTCGCTTCTTCCAGTAAGGGAAATCGTCACCGTTGAATAGAGGGGGACGGACTGTGCTGAAGCCTTCGATTTGAGACATTTTACCTTGCCCACAAACAAATAAGGAAACAAGAAATCCCAAGACTTGGTCTTGGATTAGTAGTGCAGGATTGAATTAAAAAAAAAAAATCTAAAACTGAATTAGTTTTGCACCAGTTTAGCTTAATTGCTACGAAAAAAACTTCCAAAAAAGGAGTTGAAAAAAAAATTTCACCCCCCTATCTGATTGGTGGTTGCACCAAACTAGAGCGGTACCTGCTCTGATACCACTTGTTGGATTGTGAAAGTCGATAGAGGGGGGGGTGAATATTGATCAAAAAATTCGTAGTGAGTACGCAGCGGAAAAGTAAGGGAACAATGCTAATAAGAACCGATTTACTTGGTTCGGAGCCTTGGTCAACTCCTACTCCAAGGTCCGCACTCGTTGAGTGCTTTCGTTGGGCAATCACTAATAGTTTGCAAAAATATTACAAATGAATGTACAAGAACTTTTAAAGAGGAAATACTGACAACAATAAAGGAAATAAAACTCAACTCGTTGTCGGAGAAGCTTCACAGCGTCGCAAGGGTACAACGCAGTAAAGCAGGTGTTGGAAGACGTTATTATTAGTTGTTCTTTACTCCATGACTCACTCTCCTTATATAGGATGCTCCGGGCACCTGGACTGTGACGTCATCGGACCAATCAGCGCGCTCCAAGCTGTCAAGGATAAAATTTACCTTCCGGACGTCAGGACTAGTTCCAGGCGTCCTGACCAGTTCCGGGTGCCCGAACCACCTTTCTCCAGAAAGTCCTTCTCTTGCAAGAAAGAGTTAGTTCGAGGTAAAATAATAGTTAAACTACCGTACAAAACAAAAGTTAGCACAATATGATAAAAAATAGTAATTAGATTCCATCTCACTGAGACCGGAATCTAGTCAAGATCTCAACTTAGATTTCAGAAATGGTTCTAAGTTGGATCAACGCCTAAGTTACCTAACTGGGAACACGTCCTCACCAAGTCACTCCCCTCCACTGACTCACCGTAACTTACCTGTCATACATCCGGTCAGCCCGTCGACCCGTCTGGACTTCATGCCAGTTATCAGGTCAACCCGTCGACCTAGCTGGACTTCGTGCCAGACATTTGGTCAGCCCGTTGACCAGTCTGGGTTTCATGCCAGATATCAGGTCAACCAGTTGACCTAGTTGGACTTCGTGCCAGACATCCCGTCTATCCGTCGACCAGTCTAGGCTTCTCATGCACACTTAGTTAAAGTGTTAGATTACAATGAAACTAACTTAACCTACTTTGTCATTCATCAAAACCTGAGTTAGACCGTTAGTGCTAACCGCACCAACAATCTCCCCCTTTTTGATGCAATGACAACCTGAGTTAAGTTAGTGAAAATATGCAAAAAGGTAAGCAATCAATTAAGATGGTTTTTAGGTTAGGATTTTGTTTGTTTACTAACTTAAGCCACTGTCCCTCCCCCTTTGACATTCATAAAAAAAACATAAAAATCATAGGCCAAGCAAAAATGCAATAGAAAGTACAAATTGAAATCAGATTGACTTGGGGGAGTAAAAACATAGAACATTTTGCTTTAAACTTTATTTTTTAGCTTTTTCAAAAATAGCTAAGTTTTAAAAAAAATAGCTAACTTAGAAAAATAACTTATTAACTTTGTAAACTTTAAACTTTATGTGCTAGCTTTTTGAAAAAAAGATTAAAAAATAATTTTCAAATATAAGTTTCATAAAGGCTAATTTTCAAATATACTTACTTTACAAAAGTAAGATTAATAGAGCCAAGTTTATAAAATCCAAGTTACAAATCTAATTTTCAAAACTAAGTTTGTAAAATCGAATTTTCAAAACTAGGTTTGTATATAAGTTTTATATAAAAGTCAATTTTCAAAGACTTAGTGTTATAAAAACTAGTTTTTAAAAATAGATTTATCAAATTAGATTTGCAAAAATAAGTTTATAAGGTTATATTTAAAAAAAAAGAATATTTTTAAGGAAATATTTTTCAAAAATATTTTCAAAGCGAAGAAAACAATTTTGGTACTAAGTATGAAAATAACTTGAATTAATCCTCCTCCTGAACCTGAAATAAAAAAATAACTGTCTAACCGAATAATTACTTGCTAACTATCAAAAGATAGCAACTTTCACTTGGTTAGTCAGATTAAGTTAATTGTAATCAGTTAGTGTTTGACTAAGCTGAATAATTTAAGCTGATTGATGTGTGGTTTATATTTAACACCCAGACTTATGTCGATGCACTGAAATAAGCATCTTAAGTCTAGACAATCTGCCTATACATCTCACCCCTTTCTAAGTTTAGAAATACACAAACAAGTTGACCCTAGTGTGTTGGTGAGATGCTCAAACCTTAGATCTATAGGAACATGCTTTCTAAGGAAGTGATCTAAACTAAGGCTAAAATTGATTTTTGAAATTCTAAAAATGGGAAATTTTGAATACATAAAAGTTTTATTCTAGAATTTAAGAAAAACATTATTTAAAACAATTTTTGCAATTTAAAAATCCTAGTCTACTAAACACATTCCTAATTTTTGACGTAGATTACTAAACTCACTTTCAAGGAGAGGTTTAGTGAATATATCAGCTAAACTAGACTTGGACTCAATATATTTGAGTTCAATATCTCCTTTAGTGACATGATCCCTAATAAAGTGGTGTCTAATTTCAATGTGTTTGCTTCTCGAATGATGCACAGGATTTTTTGTTAAATTAATTGAGCTGACATTATCAATTAATACTTTTACATTTGTAAGATTTAAATTAAAATCTTTTAGGGTGTGCATCATCCATAATAATTATGCGACACATTCACCTATAGCTATGTATTCTGACTCAGTAGTAGATAAAGCAATACAGTGTTGCTTTCTACTAAACCAGTTGACAAGTGATGAGCCCAGTAGTTGACATCCACTACTTGTACTTTTTCGGTCTAATTTACAGCCAGCGTAATCTGAGTCAGAATAGCCTATTAGTTCAAAATTGTTAGTTCTAGGGTACCAAATTCCTACATTTGATGTTCCTTTAAGATATCTAAAGATTCATTTGACTTTAGTTAAATGAGATTCTTTAGTACATGTTTGGTATCTAGCAGATATACTAACTGCAAATAAAATATTGGGTCGACTTACTGTTAAGTATAATAGGCTACCTATGTCACTCCTATAGTATTTTAAATCAATTAGTTTACCATTAGGGTCGTCATCTAGGATTGTGTTAACTGCCATAGGTGTTTTTATTTCTTTAGTATTTTCCATCCCAAATTTTTTAAGTAATTCTTTAGTATATTTTTGTTGATAAATGTAATTACCTTCATTTTTTTGTTTGATTTGTAATCCTAAAAAGTAAGTTAATTTACCTACTAAAATCATTTCAAATTCTTGTTCCATTAGAATTGTAAATTCTTATAAAAATTCTGAGTTGGTTGATCCAAATATTATGTCATCTATATAGATTTGGGCTATAAAGATATCCTCTATTATTGATTTGACAAAAAAGGTTGGGTCGATTTGACCTTAGTTGAACCCTTTGGATATTATGTAAGAGGTCAACCTTTCATATCATGCCCTAGGTGCTTGCTTAAGTCCGTATAAGGCTTTCTTTAGCTTAAACACATAGTCAGGATGATCTAAATTTTCAAACCCAGGTGGTTGTCCTACATAAACTTTTTCTTTTATTAGTCCATTTAGAAAGGCGGATTTGACATTCATTTGATACAGTTTGAACCCTTTATGGGTTGCATAACTGAGTAACATTCTAATGAACTCTAGTCTAACTATCGGGGCATAAGTTTCATCATAGTCAAGTCCCTCTACTTGACTAAACCCTTTAACAACTAGCCTAACTTTGTTTCTAGTAATTTCCCCAGTTTCGCTTAATTTATTTCTAAACACCCATTTTGTTTCTATTATCTTCTTATTTTTGGGTGGTGGTACTAAGTCTCAAACCTCATTTCTCTCAAATTGAGCTAGTTCCTCTTGCATAGCTATGACCCAGTCTGGGTTAAGTAAACATTCAGCTATGGTTTTGGGTTTAATTTTTGAAATTAGAGATATTTGACTTAGGTTTCTAAAGGATGCACTACAACAAAAACCTTCATAGACATCGGTTTTCCACCGGTGTCTATTTCATTTTCGACCGATGTCTATGAAGCCGATGTTAAAACTTTGCCATTTAGACATCAGGTTAAAATCGGTGTAGTATCACTTAACGACACCGGTCTTCGAATCGGTTATTAACCGGTGTAGTATCACTTAACGACACCGTTTCATCAACGGTGTAAAACCGATGTAATATTGTATGTTAATAACACCAGTTTTGGTAGCGATAAATGACCGATGTAATATTAGTCAATAACACCGGTTTTGCAGCGGTGGAAAACCGATGTAATATGTATATTTTTTCACAAATTTGATTTCCGAAACAATGAAAAACCGACAATAACAAAAAAAAATACACAAATATTCACAAATTATACAAATATTCTTCATTCAATAATATCCATAAAATACACAAATATTAACAAATTATATAAATAATCTTCTTACAACAATATCCATAAAATACCCAAACATTCTTTTTACATCAAAAGCTAGCTAATAGATATCAAATCAAGGTAGAACATTCTTTTAACACATCAAGGTAGAACCGCACTTCAAATGTAATCTAGCATGCATTCAACCCACTCGAACCGCACTTCATCAATTTCAACTCTGGAGTACTTGAGATTTGTAAACTGTAAAAACACATAAATCCACCATATGTCAAATAACTAAAACAAATGTGTACATGTATCAAATAAAATAGAATACTGAGTTTTTAAAGGATGCTATGGAAGATAACGAATATAACATAGAATCTAAAACTTTCATATATGACACTTAGTATATGCTGCTTAGAATATAACATAGATAATTTGCTCCTTCTAATTCAAGTGTACAGATTGATAAGAACCGACAACATCATACAACAACTTACTAGGCATGATAATGGTTGAACAAAGAAATATGACTACACAACAAATCCAGTGAAGGAAGCATAGAAGAACAAAGCTACCTCTGATGAAGAGATATACTATTTATTGTACTACCTCTGATGTCATCTTGGTATCCTGAATACCCTACACTAAGCCCCCTATTTTCTGTGATTTCTGCTACCAACCACAGTAGCAAGGAATGCGGCTAGAAGGCAGCTGCCTCCTTAGTTCAGCACCCAAAACAGCAAGTTAGAGCTTCCTTTTGGGTCCATTCAATCCTCTAGTAAGTAGAAACTATTTTCCCTTTGGTTTATGATGGATTTGGAGTGTCTTGACCTAAGATATAATCCTCTTGTAGCCCTCTATATTAAAGGCCAGCATACATGGAAAATTCAGCATGTTCTTCTGAAGTCAAAAAGACTAGTTTAGATCATCATGCACTATACCAATCATTCACAAAAAATTTGACAACAGAAAATATCATAACATGAGGTATATCTCCCATGTGACGTGATATGCTAATCACTACTGCATGCACAACTGGGCAATAAAGAAACATGGTTAAGAGTGATGCAACTAGGTAAATACTGAAATGAACAAAAAATAACAGCAAATTGGAGAACTGCATCATCATCCAAGAAGGAAATCTAAAAACGAATATATATATATATACAAAGCAAGAATCATGTAAAAACTATAGTTATTTAAAATTGAAATAAATCAGCCAAGCAAAGATAAATTTCATGGCAAGCAAATAATTATCTCATCACTGCTAGAACACAAATATATTATAAAAAATTAACTACCCCATGAAAACCCCATTAAACTGACCTAAACAAACTAAGATAAATACAGTTAAATGAACTAGCTAAACATAGTAGGGTATTTGCATTTAGCAACTACAATTAGGATGCTTGTATGCTAATTACTTTGTGTGAATTCCTACTATATCAACCACAGTAAATTTATCTAATACCATTAAAGAATTTTGTTTGTATGCTAATTACTTTGTGTGAATTCCTACTATATCAACCACAGTAAATTTATCTAATACCATTAAAGAATTTTGTCATTTACCGTCAAAGAAATCATCTAATATCAAATTATCAATTAATGGTGATAATGAACTTTAATTTTTCTTGTATTCCAATACACTACTGTACTTCCAGCAGAATCAAATTGCTTATTTCCAGATGAATAGGTGCAAACATAAAAATTAGTAAAATTAAAATTAAAAAATGGACTTACCTTAGCTCCTTCATCGCCAATATTATTTCCTGATAGGTTCAGAGTTTTAAGCATGGTATTCGTCTGAAGAACACCATAAAGTGCCTTTAGGCCAACTGCTGTAATACCATTTGCAGAAAAATCAACTTCCTCTGCTGCTTGAGACTTGGAAAAAAACTAATGAGATGCTAAACGACACAAAAAAAAGTTATGCTTAAATGTCTTGCTTTAGTAATGCCATACCTTTAAGAGTCTGGTTCAGTAATAGTTTACAAGTAGGAACAAGAAAAAAAGTAAGGTTATGAAAAAGGAAGGAAAAGAACTAACTTGTTGTAACCAAGGCTTTCAGCAAGAAAAAACAGACCATCATCACCAAAGTTACGACCTAATAGAATCATGAATTTGTTAAATATCTACAAGTATTCCATTACCTTGGTAAAGTAAATGTAAGTTTAATCCCCTGAAAAAGTTATCTCAGCATATTCATTACCAGATATTAGATTTAGAAATAATCAGTTATAGAGTGAACAATTGTAATCACTTGCTGTAGATACATTCTAACAAGTTTAGTGTGCTAACCTGACAAGTCAACACTTCTGAATGTTCTAAGTTCCTTGGAAAACTCATTTAGTTTTTGCCTAGACTCTTTTTCAAGTTTTGCAGCACCACCTGATAGCATGTTAGTCCCAGGAGAAAAGTACCACTTAAGTCCAGATGACGGAGCTTTTTTAATCTCAGATGTTAAGCCCTTTGGTTTTGGCATGATTAGTTTTCCAGCCTTTAACTTTTCACCCCCCCAAACTCAGTCATAGATCAAATAGCTGAGTATAGATGCAAGGAAAGGGGTAGGTCTCCAGGTCCCTTGACAC
Organism: Zingiber officinale; assembly: GCF_018446385.1. NCBI lineage: Eukaryota > Viridiplantae > Streptophyta > Magnoliopsida > Zingiberales > Zingiberaceae > Zingiber > Zingiber officinale. The sequence goes on along the minus strand of NC_056000.1, from coordinate 82,182,992 downwards.
AGCATGGAGGGACAATGACAAGATATTTAATGATATTCAACTCAGACTTTAACTTTTCATTATCCTCTAAGTCCTCATCGACTTTATGTCCATCATCAAATGTGACAGATGCAACATCAATAAGAGTCCCCAAAGCAAAAATAGCAGAAGCTCTAGCCTACCAAACAGATGTTGAACTACAAGAATTTTCCTAGTAAAACATAGACTACAAAGATGTATAAATTCTACCTCGGGCTATGGTTCCAGCAATTAAGGTAAAATAGTTTCTACTCCATCTGCATGAGAACCTATGATTTGTACTTATGGAAAATCTTCCCAGAGCTTTCCCGGCCCAGACATAAACAAAGCCATGGAGAAGTAAAGGTTCAGTTTGCCCATCACTTGGATTAGCAATTTGTAAATGCTTCAGGGACACATTTAAAAAATTTGCTTGAATACATGCTTCTTGTCTTCGCCGATGTCCATCCACTACAACTGCCAAGAAAAAAGCAGCCATTGCTCACTGCTCAGCATAGGCATCCATTCTATCATGAAACCTGATAAAATATTTGTGACCACCATCTTTCACCAGATCTACCTGACAAGACTGATATCATTAAAAAAAAAAGTAAACAATAAATTAGTCATTCTCTAGAAGCTAGCAAAAAGATGAAGGAACACCTAGATCAAGGTCAGCAGTCTAGCAAAAGATAAAGGACAAAAGTAGATTAGCATGGAGGATGGTTGTAATTACATCAGGTAAAGTATGCAGGAGTATACTTTTCAATCAGTATGGAACAGAGATGAATGGTTATGTGTGTACCTAACACTGACAAAATAAGGGAATGCCAGCAAAGAGCATTAACACAACCAAAATCATGTCACATGGCATTTGTCAATGGCTATCCCAACAAGAAGGGTCCTATGCATGAGCTACTAAGCTCATGTGGACAAGGGTCAATGAGTAGTCTTCTCAAACAAACAAAAAACATGGTACCATGTAGGTCATTCTCCTCCTCTTATCTATATCCTTCCACTTCATCTTCCACCCCATAATCCCCCTCCCGATCACTAGAGAACAACACAACTAGAATTAACAATCTAGCACAATGCCAAACTAGCATAGATGCGATCTAGTTCCAACTCCATGATTCGACACACATCTTACTCAAACTTATATGACACATATGTGTATCCAAGTGTGACATAAATGTTTCCAATTGTTTGTATACATGATCAATAGAGATCTTTGAAATTCCACTCGAAGTGTTGGGATCAAAGACACAATTATGAATTGGGTAGATAAAGACTAAAGATTCTAAGTATCAGAGTCCAATGCACGTCATAACAAGATCACAATCCTTTAGCAAGAGGAGTGGTTGGTAGAAGGCCTTGTCCAAATAAGCATTCATATACAAAAAATGTGGAACCGCCACATCAGCGGCCCCCCTAGAGCCGGTCCCACGGATATGGAGGGAGGTAAATGCAGGTACACAGGTGGAAAGTGCATGGCGGAGACGTTAACCCCAGGCAGTGACACCCCGGGGATCGACCCTGGACCTTTAAGCCACAGAACCATGCACTTCCCATCTGTGCTACGCCCTGGGGACAAATAAGCATTCATATACATCTGACTTGAAGATGAACCAAGAGGCTAGCATGAATACCAAAGGATGTCAAAAGACTAGCAATGACAACAAAGGCTTGTAGAGTAACCCAACAGATTTGTCTTTGTAAAGAGCATCTCTACCTGCATGGATGTTGTATGTCATGAATAGCATGGCCATTTGCAAAATTCAAACTTTTGTCCAGATATGGAACTTCTTCAAGCTTGACAAATACAACCCGGTATTCAGGAATGGCAGCTGTATAAGGAGTAGATGCACCTGTCTCATTTTCATCCTGAAGTAACTTATCCAACTCCGGCCAAAGAAGCTCCCTCCTGAAAGTACAGTTGATATTTCATATTCCACACAGGAGTAATGAGATAATGATGGGCAAAAGAGAAAAAAAAATAGAAAACTAAAAAATAGCAGTAGCCGACATTGAAATTTGGATGGTATGCATAAAAGTTTGCTGATACTACATACCATGCAGAGAAGTCATCCTCAATACCCTGATCATCATCTCCTAACCCCACTTGGACAATGTGCTTGGTGCCTATGCAGAGGAAAAAAATATAGAAGAATATCCAAGTACGAATGATACTTAAATTCATTAAACACATCTACAAACTTGCACATGGCTACTACATTACAGTTGTATGTATGAAACTCACATATAACATGAATACTCAACTGTTTCTTAGTAACTCCTCATACCATGTTGACTTTACAAGTTTTTAGAGTAACAATTAGTCTACAAAACAAGTTAAATTCTCTAGAAAAATGAAATGCATGAACTTTGAGCTTGCAACTGAAGATAGGATTTAAAATCAGCTTTAGGAGCATATGTGACTTAGTCAAATCACAAACTAAATAAATCAACTATATACCTTGCTCATAAAGTAGTTCATCGACCACCACAACAACCTTTGCAAGGACACAATACACAAATATATTAGCCAAGCAATTCCCACAAAAAAAATACTGACAATTTCATCATGCCAAACCTTATTAAAATGTTCATATTGCTGATTGCCCAAACTAAACACACCAAATTGAAGATTTTCCAACCAGGTTCCTCTCTCTTTCCCCTATAAAAACTAATAATCAGCAATCGATCAAGGCAAAAGGATTATTGGTAGAATAGATTAACTAAATGTGCATGTTTCCAGAACCTCTGTAAACCATTTGTAGAACCGGGCAGCATTATCAGTAGGCTCGCCATCTCCATACCTAAAGAAAACAAAGGGATCAGCTAGAACTTTGAGGAAACTAATCGTTTATAAAAACAAAAAATTCCTGGCTTTCAACTTACGTAGCCAAGAAGAACAAAGCCAAGCTCTCCTTTTTCAGGTTCTCCTCGTACTCATCATCCTCAGTAGTATATTCGTCCTATAATTGAGGAAACTAACTACAGATCAGTCAATTAATCAGTAGTATTTCCAATGATCTGAAACAGAAGGAAGATAATCTTACGATATCCATGACTTTAAATATGGCATTAGGGTACCGTGCTTTTGCCTCCTCAGCCAGCGCCTAGAAGGGGGGAAAAATCTAAGATCATGGGAGAAAAATTCAAAAATTGAACTACTCGTATAAAAACCCTAACCTTCGCGAACCCCTCAGCCGTCCTGGTTTGCGTCCTGAAGAAGACGGTGACCTTCTTCTTCCCTTGGTCCTCCTCTGTATCCATCTGGGTCTTCACTACTAGCGGCTTCGGCGGCTCGGCGGCCTTCCTTCTGCTTGATCGCCGGACGAAGAAGATTGCCACGCAACCGACAAGCACGGCGATGACTATGCTTAGGACGACGATCAGCAGCCAGTTCTCCACGAACGCATCTCCGGTGCTGGAATCGAGCCCATATCTGTCGGAGAGGGAGGCGACGACGACCGACAAGAGATCAAGGGACGACGCCTTCTCGGAACCTATCTGCATCTTGGCGGATCGAGCGGTGAATCGAAGCACAGATCTCTGATCTCTGTTTCTGTCTGCTTCGAATTGGGAGAATGAAGGAGGTCAAGATTGGGTCAGTGATGGGAGGGGAGGAGAAGATAGAGGCGAAGAAGGTGAGTCGCCCGAAGACGGCTCTCTCTCTCTGCCTCCCGTGGACAGCATCATATAGGGTTAGGTTAGAGGGAAGAGTTGAAAATTTTAGCTAAGTATTGGTGGGAAAATTATCATAGACATCAGATTTTAAAAACCGATGTTAAAATCGGTGTCTATTAATGAAAAAATGGACGCTCATAGACATCGCCTAAAAAACCGATGTCTATGAGCGAAAATCTGCGCTCATAGACACCGGTTTTTGGAAAAACCGGTGTAAAATACTCAAAGACATCGGTTTTTGCTTAAAACCATTGTTGTTCCACTGATGTCTATGAGGGTTTTTGTTGTAGTGATGACCTAGTATGAACCCTTAGGTCTGGATCACCAATTATTTGGTCAATTGGATGATTTGGGTTGACTCTTATAGATCTACGAGGTTGATTCACTTGAGGTTGATCTTCTTCTTCGTGATTTAAATCTTCACTGGGTCCTTCGTGATTATTATTGCCTTGACTAAAATCAATTGGCTGAATTTGGGTTTGTTCTAGGTTTTGGTTGAATTCCTTGAATTTTACATTTGAGGTTTCTTCAATTCTTAGTGTAACTTTATTATATATTCTATAACCTCTACTGTTTAGTGAGTATTTTACAAAAATTCCATTTTCTATTTTAGAAGTAAATTTTCCTAAGTGTTCTCTTATGTTTAGTATAAAGACTCTCACTTGGTTACCAGGATTCATAAACTCTAATACTTGAACCTGGAGGTTTAGAGTTCGAATCCTAGGGGAGGCAAAAATCCACTGCCAGGGGTGGAAAGTCCTAGTGAGTAACGGCACGGCCAAAGGGTCATCGATCGATGACATGAGAGGTCGCCAAATGGGCCGACGACATAAGGGCCGACAGTTGGGCCGCCACAAGGGCCGCCCAAGAGGCCAAAGGGTCGGGTCGTTACAGATTAGTTAGTTTGTGAGTGGATTTTGTTTGCTTTCCTTGTTGACAAGCATTACAGATTGTTCAGTCTAAATTAGATAATATTGGTAATCCTCTAACTAATTCATTAATTTGCTTATATTTCATAAGTTTGTGTGTGACATGTTAGGATCCTTCGTACGGAGGCTAGAGAGGGGGGGTGTGAATAGCTGACACCAAATCGTCGCGTTTCTACAAACTAGGTTAGCGCAGTGGAAAATAACACGTAGAAACGAAGGAAAAGAAGACAAACCTCAAACAAACCGATGTAACGAGGTTCGGAGATTAGGGCTCCTACTCCTCGGCGTGTCCGTAAGGTGGACGAGTCCAGTCAATCCGTCGGTGGATGAGTCCCCGGAAAACCGGCTAAAAATAACTCCTTATGGGTGGAGAAACCTCGCCACAATACTTGTAACAACAAGAAGTACAAGAAAGCAGAAGACAATACAAGTGTAAAAACAATCTTGCCTTCTCGTCGACTGGAAGAAGCAACAGCTCCAAGCGCCTACAACAGCAGATGGTCCAGCCGGAAGCTCACGCGAAGCTTTGGAGGAGCTCAATCAAAGCTCAAGCACAGCAGCACTTAGGGACAGGAAGAAGGAAAAAGAAGTAGTAGCACCAAAGCCTTGATCTCCTTTTATAACCTGCGAACCTGCACAGCGAAGACAGAAGCCAGCGGAGAAGACGGAGTGACCCGTTGTGACTCAACGGTCGAATGTGGACCGATCAGGCTCCACCCTGATCGGTCCAGGACCCTTCTGATCGGTCCGGGGACCGATCAGGCCCTGGGCTGATCGGTCCCTAGACCGATCAGAATGCTTCACAGAAAGTTGCCTAACTTTCTGTTCGTTTCTTGATCGGTCTGTGGACCGATCAGGCCACAGCTGGATCGGTCCACAGACCAATCCCACCTCTCTGTGAGAGAGGTGGCTGCGTCTCTGATCGGTCGTGGAGACTGATCAGGCTTCATGCTGATCGGTCCCTAGACCGATCAGTAAGCTCACAGAACCGATGCGCTTTGCCTTCTGTTTGTTATCTGATCGGTCACCAGACCGATCAGATACACAAACGTATCACTGGATCAGTCTGCAGACCGATCCAGAGCTTGGTTTTTGCCCAAACCAAGTCCCAAGTCTCCCAAACCATCATCCGGTCAACCTTGACCTGTTGGTACATCATGCTTAGCATCCGGTCACTCCCTTGACCTGCTAAGACTCTCCACCAAGTGTCCGGTCAATCCCTTTGACCCACTTGGACTTTTCTCTTCGTGTCAAGTATCCGGTCACTCCCTTGACCTGCTTAACCTTCTTAACACCAGATGTCCGATCACCCTTGATCCATTTGGATTTTCCCTTGCCCGGCTTCACTCACCAGGACTTTCACCTAGCTTCACTCACTAGGGTTTTCACCTGGCTTCACTCACCAGGATTTCCAATCTGCCTGGCATCACTCACCAGGACTTTCAAACTGCCTGACTTCACTCACCAGGACTTTCCCGAATGCCTAGCTTCACTCACCAGGACTTCCACTTTCACCTAGCTTCACTCACTAGGATTTTCACCTGGCTTCACTTACCACGGCTTCACTCACCAGGACTTCTCCGACTGCCTGGCTTCACTCACCAGGACTTTTCCCCGTGCCAAACTCCCTGTTTGGACTTTCCCCGTGCCAAGTCTCCATACTTGGACTTTCCGTGTGCCAAGCTACCTGCTTGGACTTTTCCCCGTGCCAAGTCTCCATACTTGGACTTTTCGCGTGCCAAGCTCCCTGCTTAGACTTTTCCCGAATCAGGTCAACCAGGTCAACCTTGACCTAAGGTTGCACCTACAATCTCCCAAACACCTATTCTTGTCAAACATCAAGAATACAACTCTCTTCTCGTCAAACATCGTCAAACATCAAAACACAACTCGAGTCAGGTCAACTCGAGTCAGGTCAACCAGGTCAACCTTGACCTAAGGTTGCACCAACAATCTCCCCCTTTTTGATGTTTGACAAAATCCAAAATCAAGTTAGGTTAACCCGATAACCTAACTTAGCTTTTCCAATGTTCTTCCTTGAACATTCTTCCAAAACCTACACTCTCCCCCTTGGGACATCTCTCCCCCTTTTTGACACACATCAAAAAGAGGGAATCAAGGTCAAGAGTTTCTTCCTAATGAAAGTCCCATACCTTTCATTGAAACCCTTAATTTCCCCCTTGATACTAAACTCAACACTCAACTTAGTGACAATCCCATATCACTAATCCTCAAAAGTCTTAAGAAGTAAAAACTCCCCCTAAAAGTCAACTCCCCCTTGACAATTAGTTAAGACTCCCCCTAAAGGTCAACTCCCCCTTGACCATTGCACCAACAATGTCTTGGAGAGTTTCAAACCTTTAGAAACCCGAAACTCAACTCCCACAGCTGAACTTTCAGACCACAGTCGAAATTCAGCAAATTCAGCGCGCCTGATCGGTCACCGGACCGATCAGGACCCCTCTGGATCGGTCCCCAGACCGATCCAGCCTTCCCTGGATCGGTCCAGTGACCGATCCAGCCTTGGACAGACTCGAGTTCTGATTTCCTTCTCCCGAAATTCAGAAACTCACAACAAATTCCAGAAAATTCCAAAAATTATAAAATTTTGAGGATATATTCCTCATAACATATACTATCAAGTAAAAATAGTTTTCTATGAAAATAACTTCCATTTTCAAATCTTGATACAAATTTCGAAAAGTTTTGAAGTAGCTCAAAGTTTCAAAAACTTTGTATCACTTTGCTCAATGATGAATGCTATCACTAGAAAAGCTTCACCAAGGTTTTTCAAATCAATTTTGAAATGATCTTAAACCCTTTAATTTGGGACCACAATCTTAGGGCTATATGCACATGACTTGTACACAAGCTTTCCCTATGATCCCCACTTTTGAATTAGGTTCATCTAGGTACAAAAAAACTATGCACCTTGATCCTAACTCATAATCCTAATATTTCACACACATCTAAGGTGTATCAAAACACATTCAAGTCAATTTTGATGTGAGATATGGGTCAAGGTTATCTTAAACTAGATTCTCATGCATTTTCTAAACTACAATTTGATCTCCATATCAAATTGTGTTGTTTATCCTTAGATCAATTTCATTGATCATTAATGCAAGAGATGATGACATGGCATGAAATAATATCATAAATGAAAACATGTGCCAATGTCATGATGTCATGACATAAAGTGTGAAACTTAAATAAAGAATGACATTTAAACTAACCTAAGCATTATCATGACATTTTAAATGATAAACTTAAATATGATGTCATGACATGTGAGGGCAAACAATCATGGCAAGATTTAGCATGAATAAGACATACCTAGATTACCTATCTAAGTATCCTTAGCCTTAGCTAATACTTAAGCTTTAACCCTTGATTGCCCTAATATGCCAAAATCCTAATTTTGACACTTCTTGAACTCATGCCACTTAAAGATCAAATTTATCCTCAAATCTTGGCATGTTTCATTTTTCCTCAAGAGTTCTCTAGATTTTCCCAAATTGTGCCAATTGAAATTAACATCATCATTTTCCATGATGGCACATTTTACTCTTCCAAGGAGTAAATATTAATGATTGTTCCATATCATTTTCAAAGGTTCCCAAAAACCTTGAAAATGCTCCTTGAGTGTCAATTTCCTCAAAGTTGGGTTGACTACCCTTCTAATCGGAGTTGACACTCTCTAACCCATCTATGGGGTAGAGAAGATGTTCCTAGGTACCCAATACCTATTTGAGCTCATTGGGTTCACTAAATATTCACTAGGGATAACTTCCCTAACAACCCTCCTAATGACCCTCTTAGGCTTTAAAGCCTTGGTCATTTGCGACTCATCAAGATCAACTCTAGGGGTGACTCCCCTTGTGACCTTGGTGGTGGTCTTCCTAGCCCTAGATTTTGTTCCATAATCGAATGGAACATTGTGATAAGTGGGCTTGACCACTTGGGACTTAGGTTTGTGACCCAAACCTTTCTTGTCCTTGGACATTGGTTTTTGACCCCTAGACCCTAGAGTCAAATCCTTAAGAGCCTTTTCTAGAGAATCAAGTCTTGACCTCAAGACTTGGTTTTCTTTCTCTAATACCTCAAGTTTTGATTTATCATTTTTCTTTGAGGTATTCCTAGGCATGTGTCTAGATGATTTGGGATTTCTATCTAGATTTTCCTTAGCCTTAGATGAGTTAATTCTAGGGTTAGCATTTCTAGAGTTGTTCTTATCTAGGCTAACATGCTTGGCTCCTAAGCACATGTATCGATTTCTAGTGTTAACATGCTTATCATTATTGACAATGGCTATAAGACTACTAGCATGCATCCTACTAGAATTGCAAGAATGGGCTTTAAATGTTACCTTAGGGTTTGCCTTAGCTCCCCCTATACACGTGCTTTGTCTCTTGTCCTTGCGAGGTTGCCTCCCCCTTGGACATTGACTCCTATAGTGTCCCCGTTGCTTGCATTGGAAGCACACCACGTGCTCTTTGCCTTTGCGTATCGGGATTCCGGCTTTCTTGACCTTTGGCGCCGGTGGGGTCTTTCTAACCCTCTTTGGACACTTACTCTTGTAATGCCCAAATTCCCTACACTCAAAGCACATTATGTGTAATTTGCTAGAAATTAAAATGCTTGAGTTACCTAGGTTTGAGGATGGATGGATGCTCTCTTCTTCATCCCTCCCGGAGGTAGAAGCTTCTTCTTCGTGCTCCGATCTTGAAGAAGAACTCACCTCCTCTTCTTCTTTAGATGTTGAGTAGCCCTCAACTTCTAATTCCTCACCTCCACGATGTGAGCTACTTGGCTCACTAGACTCCTCTTCATGGCTTGAAGTGGGGCTCTCCTCATGGAGTTTGGCCAAGTTGTTCCACAACTCCTTGGCATTATTGTATCCTCCTATCTTACACAAAATATCATTAGGTAAAGAAAATTCAATGATTTTCGTTACCTCATCATTGATGGTTGATTGGTGGATTTGCTCCTTGGTCCACTCCTTCTTCTCTAGGGTTTCTCCTTTCTTGTCCATCGGAGGCTTGAAACCTAATTGAACACAACTCCAATTTTCAAGGTTAGTCATAAGAAAATACCTCATTCTTACCTTCCAATACGCGAAGTCGCAGCACTCGTAGAAGGGTGGAAACGTGATGTCTTCTCCGAGTCGATCCATTCTCTAGCTTGTGCTCCCACGGGTGTTAATCCGACGAAGAGCAACCTTGCTCTGATACCACTTGTTAGGATCCTTCGTACGGAGGCTAGAGAGGGGGGTGTGAATAGCCGACACCAAATCGTCGCGTTTCTACAAACTAGGTTAGCGCAGCGGAAAATAACACGTAGAAACGAAGGAAAAGAAGACAAACCTCAAACAAACCGATGTAACGAGGTTCGGAGATTAGGGCTCCTACTCCTCGGCGTGTCCGTAAGGTGGACGAGTCCAGTCAATCCGTCGGTGGATGAGTCCCCGGAAAACCGGCTAAAAATAACTCCTTATGGGTGGAGAAACCTCGCCACAATACTTGTAACAACAAGAAGTACAAGAAAGCAGAAGACAATACAAGTGTAAAAACAATCTTGCCTTCTCGTCGACTGGAAGAAGCAACAGCTCCAAGCGCCTACAACAGCAGATGGTCCAGCCGGAAGCTCACGCGAAGCTTTGGAGGAGCTCAATCAAAGCTCAAGCACAGCAGCACTTAGGGACAGGAAGAAGGAAAAAGAAGTAGTAGCACCAAAGCCTTGATCTCCTTTTATAACCTGCGAACCTGCACAGCGAAGACAGAAGCTAGCGGAGAAGACGGAGCGACCCGTTGTGACTCAACGGTCGAATGTGGACCGATCAGGCTCCACCCTGATCGGTCCAGGACCCTTCTGATCGGTCTGGGGACCGATTAGGCCCTGGGCTGATCGGTCCCTAGACCGATCAGAATGCTTCGCAGAAAGTTGCCTAACTTTCTGTTCGTTTCCTGATCGGTCTGTGGACCGATCAGGCCACAGCTGGATCGGTCCACAGACCGATCCCACCTCTCTGTGAGAGAGGTGGCTGCGTCTCTGATCGGTCGTGGAGACCGATCAGGCTTCATGCTGATCGGTCCCCAGACCGATCAGTAAGCTTACAGAACCGATGCGCTTTGCCTTCTGTTTGTTATCTGATCGGTCACCAGACCGATCAGATACACAAACGTATCACTGGATCGGTCTGCAGACCGATCCAGAGCTTGGTTTTTGCCCAAACCAAGTCCCAAGTCTCCCAAACCATCATCCGGTCAACCTTGACCTGTTGGTACATCATGCTTAGCATCCGGTCACTCCCTTGACCTGCTAAGACTCTCCACCAAGTGTCCGGTCAATCCCTTTGACCCACTTGGACTTTTCTCTTCGTGTCAAGTATCCGGTCACTCCCTTGACCTGCTTGACCTTCTTAACACCAGATGTCCGATCACCCTTGATCCATCTGGATTTTCCCTTGCCCGGCTTCACTCACCAGGACTTTCACCTAGCTTCACTCACTAGGGTTTTCACCTGGCTTCACTCACCAGGATTTCCAATCTGCCTGGCATCACTCACCAGGACTTTCAAACTGCCTGGCTTCACTCACCAGGACTTTCCCGAATGCCTAGCTTCACTCACCAGGACTTCCACTTTCACCTAGCTTCACTCACTAGGATTTTCACCTGGCTTCACTCACCAGGATTTCCCGACTGCCTGGCTTCACTCACCAGGACTTTTCCCCGTGCCAAACTCCCTGTTTGGACTTTCCCCGTGCCAAGTCTCTATACTTGGACTTTCCGCGTGCCAAGCTACCTGCTTGGACTTTTCCCCGTGCCAAGTCTCCATACTTGGACTTTTCGCGTGCCAAGCTCCCTGCTTAGACTTTTCCCGAATCAGGTCAACCAGGTCAACCTTGACCTAAGGTTGCACCTACAATCTCCCAAACACCTATTCTTGTCAAACATCAAGAATACAACTCTCTTCTCGTCAAATATCGTCAAACATCAAAACACAACTCGAGTCAGGTCAACTCGAGTCAGGTCAACCAGGTCAACCTTGACCTAAGGTTGCACCAACATGACATTCTTCGATGTCATAACCAAGTTTCTTCTTTTTTATGTTAAGTAACTCTTAAGTGAAGAAATGGTTAGGTTAATTGCATAGATGTTGTCTTTTCTAAACCCTTTTAGACTTATTGTAGGGTTATCTAAGTGCCTGATTAAGCATTCCGAAGATACTAACTTAACCTTATATCTAGTGTCACATAATTGACTAATACTAAAAAGGTTATACTAGAAATTTTTAACAAGTAACACATTTATAATAATAATGTCAGTTTTAAGTTCAATATTACCTATGCCAATTATCTTGAGTTTGCCGTTGTTCCCAAAGGTAATTGTTCCTAAGCTTTTGTAGGTAAGTTGAGTGAATTTGGTATTATCTCCAGTCATATGTTTGGAGCAATAACTGTCCAAGATCCACTTGGTTTCCTATAATAGGTAGGAGTTAGGGTTAATTTGAGTTTGATTTTAAATTTACTTAAAATGATTCTTAAGTTTAATTATTTAATTAAGAATAATTTTAAATTTCTTACTTTAGAATAACCCCTTAAGATAATTTTTTAAGTTAAAAAATTATAAAATAATTTTGAAGTTAAAAGGATTTAAAATAATTTTTAAGTTAAAAGGATTTAAAATAAATTTTTAAGTTTAAAATAATTTTTACGTTAAAAATATTTAAAATAATTTTTAAGTAAAAAATTTAAGATAATTTTTAAGTTTATAATAAAATTTTAAGTTAAAAAGTTTTAAAATAATTTTTAAGTTAAAAAGTTTAAGATAATTTTTAAGTTTAAAATAATTTTTTAAGTTAAAAAGATTTAAATTAATTTTTAAGTTAAAAAAGTTTAAGATAATTTTTAAGTTTAAAATAATTTTTTAAGTTAAAAAGATTTAAATTAATTTTTAATTTAAAAAAGTTTAAGATAATTTTTAAGTTTAAAATAATTTTTTTAAGTTAAAAAGATTTAAAATAATTTTTAAGTTAAAAAAGTTTAAGATAATTAAGTTTAAAATAAATTTGTAAGTTAAAAAAGTTTAAGATAATTAAGTTTAAAATAATTTTTTAATTTAAAATAATTTTGAAATCAAATTTTCAATTTAATTTAATTTTAATTTGATTTTGGTCCTTAGTCATCTCACCCGATATAAATTTTCAATTAGGGAATCCTATAATTTTTTGAGATGAGTCAAATTCGATTTTTAGGGTTTGGTTTAACTTTGTGTTAGATTCAGGTTTAACTTTGGACTCAACAAACAGGCATTATTTGGATAAACTTCTTGGCTATGGTGAGTCACTTGGACATCATTAGAGTAATCATGCCTTCGAAGTTTTTCAAATAGTCTTATTCACTGAACTTAATACAAAACCTTGGTCTAACTGGTTAGGATCCGTAAGAGGTAGCTTCGGTTAGTTCCACTAAGTCAAATGCATCAAGTCGAAGTCATATCTTCCTAGACATGCATAGACAAAGTTTTCCTAACGTACTATCATCCAAAACTTCACCAGTACCGTAGGTCAAGTTAAACTGATGGCCCTTTTTAATACTAGACCTAATTACCCTGTCGGGTAGGTTATTTTTGGAGGTGTCAACTATTCTAGAGCCCCCCTGAATTATTTATCTAATTTAGGTTTTAATTTTGGGTTTATGTCGATTACTTTTATAATTATATTTGACTTGATGATCGTCCGAATTTGGATAGGCTCTAAAATAGTTTGATTTTGATTTATTTAGTCTAGATTTGTGTTTTGGCTTTTGATTTGGTTTATCAAATTTTACATAGTATATTTTATCTTTGGGTATGTAATATTGGTTAATTCCTACTTGTGTGGTTAAGCATGCTTTCGGAACCCAAGCTTTAGTTTGTTGCTTGTGTTGAGTTATTAGTGATATAAACGTTTTATTTGAACGTGACTTGTAGCCAAGTCCGGATTTATTGTAAACGGTTTTTTGACTATTTAAAATAAGATCTAAATTTTTAGCTCTTGCTGTAAATTTTTATAAAAGCCCTTTTAATTTATTAATTTCTATTTTAGTGTTAAATTTTCCTCCTCAAGTGTTAAATCTTGAGTTGGATTAGGATTTGTGATTTGTTCCTTGAGGTTTTGATTTTCCTTAAGGAGCAATTTATTTTCATTTTAAATTGCAATTAATTTTTTATCTAAACAAGAAATGACTTTGAAAATTTTCTTATTTAGACTAAGGTATACCTCTTTGGGGCCTTCGGAAACTTGTACGGACTTGTGGCTCGATCCGGGTTCGGACCCATCTTTCGATTTTGACTCGCAAGCCATCAACGCAAGGTGGCTTTGGTGCTTCTGCTCCTCGACTGAAGACGAGTGGTCCCATGTTGCTTTGAGATCCTTCTTCATGGTTGTCTTCGACTTGTCGCTCTTCATCTTCGGGCACTCATTCTTGTAGTGACCTTTCTTGTTGCACCCGAAGCAAGTCATGTTCCTTGGTTCAATTAGGAAGTTGATCTTCTGCAGGTCTTTTCTGCTGAAGTTCTTCTTCCTCCTAGTGAACATCTTCCTTACCAAGTTCACCAGGTACTCTTCGTCTTCTGAATCTTGGTCATAGTCATCTTCAGGTTCAAGCTTGGTCTTCATCTTTTCTTTGGAGGAACTTGTAAACAAAGCGATTCCTTTCTCAGTTCTAGCGTTAGTCTACTCGTGTAACTCAAGTTCGCAAAACAACTCGTCTAATTTTAACTTAGAGAGATTCTTCAAAATCTTGTAGGCATCCACGATGGATGCCCACAATGCATTTTGAGGAAACGTGTTTAGAGCGTACCTGATTAAGTCGCGATTCTCCAATTGGTAGTCTATTGCGTGAAGTCCATTGAGGATGTCTTTAATCCTCGCATGGAGCTGACTTGCCCTTTTTTCTTCCTGCATTTTAATATTAAAGAGTTTATTTAAAAGAAGGTCATGTTTAGTTACCTTGGCATCGCTTGTTCCTTCGTGTAGTTCGACCAGCTTGTCCCATAATTCCTTCGCATTTTGGTGTGGGCTCACTCGGTTCAGTTTTTCCCTCGTCAGTCTGCATTGCAGCGTGTTAAGGGCTTTAAAGTCCGTTAAGGCTTTCCTTTTCATGTCCGGAGTCCACTGTTCTAGATCTAGTGGGTTTCCGGAGTTGTCGACTGGTGCCTTGTATCCTCTGGTGACACTGAACCACTGGTCGAAATCGGTCTTCAAATAGACCTCCATTCGCTTCTTCCAGTAAGGGAAATCGTCACCGCTGAATAGAGGGAGACGGACTGTACTGAAACCTTCGATTTGAGACATTTTACCTTGCACACAAACAAATAAGGAAACAAGAAATCCCAAGACTTGGTCTTGGATTACTAGTGCGGGATTAAATTAAAAAGAATCTTAAACTGAATTGGTTTTGCACCAGTTCAGCTTAATTGCTACGAAAAAAACTTCCAAAAAAGGTAATAATATAAGTTTGAATTATAACGTAAAACTTAAAGTTGAAAAAAAAACTTCACCCCCGTGTCTGATTGGTGGTTGCACCAAACCAGAGCAGTACCCGCTCTGATACCACTTGTTGGATTGTAATTCGTAGCGAGTACGCTGCGAAAAAGAAAGAGAACAATGCTAACAAGAATCGATTTACTTGGTTCGGAGCCTTGGTCGACTCCTACTACAAGGCCCGCACTTGTCGAGTATTTTCGTTAGGCAATCACTAATAGTTCGCAAAAATATTACAAATGAAAGTACAAGAACTTTTAAATAGGAAATACCAACAACAATAAAGGAATGAAAATTCAGTACGTAATCGGAGAAGCTTCGCAGCGTCGCAGGGGTACATCGTAGTAAAGCAGGCATTGGAAGACGTTATTGTTAGTTGTTCTTTGCTCCAGGGCTCACCCTCCTTATATAGGATGCTCCGGACGCCCAGATCCCTTCCGAGTGCCTGGACCATGACGTTGTCAGACCAATCAGCGCGCTCCAAGCTGTCGAGGATAGAATTTACCTTCCGAACCAATTCCGGGCGCCCGAACCACCTTTCTCCAGAAAGTCCTTCTCCTGCAAGAAAGAGTTAGTCCGAGGGAAAATAATAGTTAAACTACCCTGCAAAACAGAAGTTAGCACAATATAATAAAAGAATAGGAATTTAATCAAGATCTCAACTTAGATTTTCGAAATAGTTCCAAGTTGAATGGACGCCTAAGTTCCCTAACTAGGAATTCGTCCTCACCAAGTCACTCTCCTCTAGTGACTCACCTTAACTTACCTGTCAGACGTTCGACCAGCCTGTCGACCAGTTTGGACTTCGTGTCAGCTATCATGTCAGCTCGTCGACCTAGCTGGACTTCGTGCCAGACATCCGGTCAGCCCGTCGACCAGACTGGGCTACACGCCAACTATCAGGTCAACCCATTGACCTATCTGGACTTCGTGTCAGACATCCGGTCAGCCCGTGGATCAGTCTGGGTTTCTCCTGCACACTTAGTTAAAGTGTTAGATCACAATGAAACTAACTTAACCTACTTTGTCATTCATCAAAACCTGAGTTAGACCGTTAGTATCAACCTGAATTAGACCGTTAGAGAATTCATGTATCAACTACAAATACAATGATAAGTATACATATACACAGAGTGAAAATTACAAGCTAAGTAATGAAAAAAAAGAATGCTTATATATATTAACAAAATGTTTCCAGTACAACAATTAATATGTCTCAAGTAGAGAAGGAAACAAATTAGCTGGACAAGCTCCAAACTCTAAGCTCTCCAGTGGCATCGCCGGTAAAGAATAAACAACTAGGGTCACTTTTGACCACCTTCAACTCCTCACTAAAGTGAATTTGGCCCCTCCGCGTGAATCTGCAAAACAAGAACAAAGATTAAAGATTATGCTTATCGATTCTCTCATAATTTCAAAAGAATAAACATGATGATAAATCAATCTTAAATTAGCACATACGATGGCAAATCATAGAGACAAACGGAACGATCACTGCGTGCACATATCAATACTGACTTAGCATTAGCATCGCTAATGCCGCAAAGAGAAATCACGCCCTGAAGAAATTAAACAAAAAGTAATTAAAGGTGAAATAACGATCATTAGAATATTAAAACTAGCTAGTGGGAATATTAAAAATTACTCACGTTATTTTCTTGATGTGTATAAACTAGTTGCAACTGTTGACTTCCTTCGGAAGTGGCCCAAATCTGCACAAAGAAAAATTAAATGATTATTACAAATAAATGTTAATATTAAATCATGTACCATATAATAAATGAAACAATAAAGCAATGAATATAATACTAACTTTTATTGAGTTATCAAGAGAGCAAGATAGGATATACGGTCCCCATGAAAGCAGCGACATCACTGATGATGTATGACCATTAATTGTTTGTATGCATTGTAACGAAGTGAGATCCCACACCTGGAGTCAAGTAAAAATAAAGGGATTAATTATAAAATGACCATGCATTATTCGAACATTTAATAAAAATAAAAATAATAATAATAATTACCTTAATTGTGTGATCCATAGAACCGGAATAGAGTTTATCTTCATGCACTAGCAGTGACACTACTGGAAGTAGATGCCCATCGAGAGATGCCATCGGCTGTTCTGTAATTAATTCTTCTGAATTGAATTGCCAAGCCAAAATGGATCCATCCTGTAACAATAAATACAAAAATGAGATTTATTGCATGAAAAGTCACATCAAATAATTTACTATTAAAACGTGATTAAAAATAATATATATATATACCTGGATACCAGCAAAAACGAATCCATTCGAAGCAGCTATAGCATGAACTTGTCCTCCAAGCTCTTCGATTATATACTGAGTTTTGGTATGTGAATTGTAGGCCTGTCAATAAATTAATTAATTAATTAAAATAAGGTTAATTAGTAAGTTATCAAAAAAAACAATTTAATGAAATATGAAAATAAATAAATAAATAAATATATATGAGTCAGAAGTTCTCACTTGGAAAGAATCGAAAACGCCCATAAAGCTCCAATGTTGCTCAGTGAGGAGGGCTCCAACTTCAGCACCCATTATGTTTACACGAACACGCTGGAAAATGTTTAATGATTTTTAGGTAAACAAATTAATTAAAGAGGTAGTTAATTATTAATGTTAACAGAATTTATATATTAATTAAATTCCATAAAATTAATTAATTAACCTGTCCGGTGACTGAATCCCAGACGCTGATGGTCCCATCTTTGCTTCCTAGGAGCAATCTGTTTGTATCGGATGCTAATGCGATCCCAGATATGGCCTGTTAATTCCATCACCAAATCAATTAATAAAAACGAGCTAGAATTAATTAAATGAATAGGAATTCATGAAACAATTAATTAAAGAACAAATTAAATGACTAAAGAATTTATAAAATTCAAACAAAAATATTATTATATTGGTAATTATCACCTGTTGATGCCCCCGGAGCGTGGCCAGAAGAGAGCAATTGCTCTCGTTACGAACCGTGTCCCTGTCAGCGGCGATCTTATTCTTATCATCAGCAATGACCTGCACCTGCTACATCAGAATAATAAGATATAATTAAATGAACAACGATATAATTGAATTTGAACAAATAATAATAATAATAATAATAATAAACCTAGATGATGACCTGCTGATTCGCTGGGGCAGTGTCGGCGACTATCTCGTCGGCGAATGACTCAACAGGTCTCGCTCTCTCAACAGTAGAGAGGTTGGCTCCGGAGGAAGCATGCGGCGAAACAACGGAGGAAGCAGTATTCTCTCCCCTCCATGCGAGATCGTGCTTGTCGTTTGCCACCGGAGCAGAGGGAGGCTGCAGGTTGTGCTTGCCCTTTGTTGCCGGAGCAAACGGGGGCTGCAGATTGCGCTTGGCGTTTGTTGCCGGAGATGACAACGGGGTCTGCAGATTGCGCTTGGCGTTTGTTGCCGGAGATGACAACGGGGTCTGCAGATTGCGCTTGGTGTTTTTCTCCGGAGCAGATGGGGGCTGTTCGGCGTGGAGGAAGCGACAAGGTCGACGGTTGCATCGACCCGCGCGCCAGAAGACGCAAGGGACTGCCACCGGCGGCTTCTGAAGAACCACCCTCTTGTTGCGATGGAGAACACACGATTCCATCTCCGCCGCAATTGATCAAGAGAAAAGAGTTTGGATTGGGGAGGAAGGAATTGAAGAATGATTACGAACACGCTAGGTTAAAACATTTATATGTAATCCTAAAAATGGCGGGATGTTTGATAATGAGGCGGGTTAATGTCATCACTGGACTGTTTACTCAACTTTAAGTCAACACTTTTTAAAATTAAATAGTTAGTTTTTAAACTTTATAAGTAAAAAAGTTAAATCTTATCCATAAATGATACTTTAGAAACACTCTGCTAAACCAATTACATCTTGACTTAGATATTAAGGAAGATTATGGATTGCCAATGAATTTTTTTTTCCAAATTAAATTTAGCCGGTAATATTTAAAATTATCGTACAGATTAAATTTGATCAATAAGAAATTAAAATGATCGACAAAATAAATTTTAGCGGTAAATAATTATAATAATTGACTGATGCAGTAATGATGAGGGATCCTATCCCGCTGTCACGGTAGAGGCCAAAGGAGGTCAAAGTCAAGGCAATCAATGCGAAGGACCGTCTCTTTGGCAGAGCGACTATGCTGCTCAACGATCAGTAAGTCTTCAGCTTCCTTCATCTTCTAGGCGAGAGCCCGAGCCTCCTTATTCTTCTCGTCCAGGTCGGCGATAGCTCGGTTCTTCCTCGCGTTCGCCAACTCGATCTTGTTATTAAAAGTGGTGACCTACTTATTCAGTCGCTCGAGCATGATGGCCTGCCCAGCGCTCTTTACCCGTTCGGCCTCGAGCAGCTTCTCGCTCTTCTCCAGAGCGGCATGGAGTTGGGCCACCTCGACGTCGATTTTTTCCTGAGCGGCGGAGGATTGGCCGCTCGATGCCTTCAACTATTTAACTTCCTCCTCCAGAAAGGCGAGTCTTTGGCTCATGGTCAGACTCTCCACTCAGTACTGTGAATCAGTAAAAAAGAGTTCGTGAGTACCGATCGGAGGTAAATTATGAATTTACATTAAAGTACTTACTCCAGTTGACATTTGGGTGTGACTATTAGCAAGGGCGCCCGGAGGCATCATCGTCGCACGGGATCGGGCGCCCTCCCAGATTTTGGCGAGCGACCCCTGTATGATAATTTGGTGCTCGGGGCCTTGATACCCGACACTTGGCTCGCTGTATTCATCGATGGCCAAGTGGAGGATTGCAGCGATATTGTGTTGGCCGCTCGAGGCCGACTACGTCGAGGTTGCCTAACCCGAGGGGCGGGACTTCTCAACCTTGGAGGGCTTTGAAGTTGGCGGCATGAAGGCCACCGGCGGCGCGGCGAGAGTCCCTTTAGGCAGATCAACAAGGGACGACACCCGGTCAGACGACAAGGAGGCCACCATTGGTTGAGTCGGAGTTAGGGTCGAAGTTTCGACCCACTTGGACGACTGCGCCGTCGAAGTAGCAGAACACGATGAAGGCTCGACCCGTTGCCTCTTGCGCCGGTTCAGTGGCACGTCAGAGGAGGCCGAGCCCGATGGTTCCTCGATGGGAATAATGGGTCGTTGCTCGCCTGGAGGCTGTGAGCCTAGGACGACCCCTCTGCTCGACGCATGGCTAGCCTCACCTTCGCCCACCACCACGGGTGTCTCCTAGCTCAGGCCGAGTGGATCTTCATGGGAGTCGACCGGATGCAGGTCTTGGCTTGATAGTTCTTTAGTAGTCACCGCCTCGATCGCAGCGTCCTTAAGCTTCGACTTGCCGGCCATACGTGCTCGCATCATGACTTCGGCTACAAAAGAAAAAAAAATCAGTTGGCATCAAAAGAAGAGGTAAAGACGCTTCATACCTAGGTTAGTCGGCTGCCGGGTGCGGATCAGACTCAAGCTAAATATGTACAAAACGCCCTCCAGCAGCAGCTTATGGATGTCGTATTTTTGATCGGCTAGCATGGAGGTTGCAATCAAATAGTCTGGTCGGCTCTTATAACTTTTTAGAGGGGGTTGAGGTGCCACTTCGAGCTGCCAGCTGGTTGGGAAGTCTGGCCGCTCGGGAAGGCGCATGAAAAAAAAAATACTCTTTTCAGTGCTTGTTAGAGGTCGACATCTTGTCGAAGAATACCAAGCCGACTCACGACTGGAAGAGGAAGGTTCCCGAATCGGAAAGTTTAGGGTAATAAAAGTAATGAAAGACCCAGGGGATAAGAGGAATGGCGTGCAGACGGAACAATATGATGACTCCGCACAGCAGCCGAAAGGAGTTCGGCACAAGTTGAGGAAGGGAAATGCGAAAGTATTTACAAACCGCTGGAATGAAAGGATGAAGAGGAAACCGCAGACTGACAACAAATTGGTCTCGGAAGAAGCAAAGGCAGCCGGTCGACGGGGAGTTGGGCCGATCAGATGAAGAAGGCAAAATGCGGGAGGAATTTCAAAAGTCTCGCGTAGGCTCTCAGCTTCGCCCCCATCGAACCTAGACTCCATAGATGAATACTAGAGTCCAGGGGCAGGTGCAAGCGGCTGAGAGGAGCTGGCCATTGCAAGAACAGAGGAAGAAGGCGAAGAAATGCGATCGAGGGGGAAGAAAGGTCGCTTGAATACTGTCGGAACAAAAAGAAAGGCCAAAACAGATCGAAAGAAGATGCAATGGGGAGAGTGATTACAGGAAAAAGGGGCATCGAGAAAGCAGAGGTTGCCGAAGGAGAGGTGCAGAGGATCGCCGGAGACAGGATCGCATAGGAGCACGAAGAGACGGTCGCCGGAGAACTTGCACATGAAGTGTGCGAAGGAAGCGACACAACGGGCTTATAAGGCCCAGGCTCGGCCGACCGGGACCGTCCGATCTAGGTCACGGAAACCCAAGCTAAGATCTCACCATTGAATTCAAACCGCCAAACGTCACATTACGCCTATCATGTCCGGCGTGCAACGGCTGTGGGCATGACATGTGGCGCACCATCACAGGTCGACAATTAAGGAAGACGTGAGAACATGTTCAACCTTAATGAGTGGGGATTTGCATGATTCCCAAGTAATCTTGGTGGCGCTCGCCTAGCCCGCGCTCGCCCAAGACAACCCGAGGAAAAAGTTCTACAAGTGCAAATCTTTGTCCGTCCGATCGGATCGAGGGAGTATGCTTATGACCGAGCGACAATCTTCAAAAAGATGAGCAGCGAGGATCGGGCCTATCCTGATCGGAGTCTATACAGCGACAAAGGCCGATTGGAAGGGAATCTGGTCGCACAATGGTCCAGTCAATCGGACTGCAGCCTCCTTCAACTAGACTTGAAGGGGAGGCTTGTGATGAGGTGATGATGAGGGGCCCCACTCTGCTGCCACGGGGAGGTCATGTTGGATCGTGAAAGTCGATAGAGGGGGGTGAATATCGATCGAAAAATTCGCAGCGAGTACGCAGCGAAAAAGAAAAAGAACAATGCTAACAAGAACCGATTTACTTGGTTCGGAGCCTTGGTCGACTCCTACTCCAAGGACCGTACTCATTGAGTGCTTTCGTTGGGCAATAACTAATACTTCGCAAAAATATTAAGTGGAAATATCGACAACAATAAAGGAAGGAAAAACCAGCACGTTGTTGGAGAAGTTTCGCAGCATCGCAGGGGCACATCGCAGTAGAGCAGTCATTGGAAGACGTTATTGTCAGCTGTTCTTTGCTCCAGGGCTCACCCTCCTTATATTAGATGCTCCGAGTGCCCGGATCCCTTCTGGACGCTTGAACAGTGATGTCGTCGAACCAATCAACGCGCTCTAAGCTGTCGAGGATAGAGTTTGCCTTCCGGGCGCCCGGACTAGTTCCGAGCGCCTGGACCAACTCCGGGCGCCCAGACCACCTTTCTCCAGAAAGTCCTTCTCCTCTCTTGCAAAAAAGAGTTAGACCAAGTCAAAATAATAGTTAAACTATCCTACAAAACAAAAGTTAGCACAACATAATAAAAGAATAGTAATTAGATTCCGTCTCACCGAGATCGGAATCTAGTTAAGATCTCAACTTAGATTTTCAAAAAGGTTCTAAGTTGGATTGGCACCTAAGTTCCCTAACTGGGAATGCGTCCTCACCAATTCACTCCCCTCCAATGACTCACCTTAACTTACTTGCCAGATGTCTAGTCAGCCCATTAACCCATCTGGACTTCGTGCTAGACATCCGGTCAACCCGTCGACTAATCTGGGCTTCTCCTGCACACTTAGTTAAAGTGTTAGATCACAATGAAACTAACTTAAACTCTTTGTCATTCATCAAAATCTGAGTTAGATCATTAGTGCTAACCGCACCAACAATCTCCCCTTTTTGATGCAATGACAACCTGGGTTAAGTTAGTGAAAATATGTAAAAAGGTAAACAATCAATTAAGATGGTTTTTAGGTTAGGGTTTTGTTTGTTTACTAACTTAAACCACTGTCCCTCCCCCTTTGATATTCATAAAAAAAAAAACATAGAAATCATAGGCCAAGCAAAAATGTAATAGAATGTACAAATTGAAATCAGATTGACTTGGGGAAGTAAAAACATAGAACATTTTGTTTTAAACTTTATTTTTTAACTTTTTCAAAAATAGCTAAGCTTGAAAAAAAATAGCAAATTTAGAAAAATAACTTATTAACTTTGTAAACTTTAAACTTTATCTACTAGCTTTTTGAAAAAGAGATTTAAAAATAATTTTCAAACATAAGTTTTATAAAGGCTAATTTTTAAATATACCTACTTTACAAAAGTAAGATTAACATAGCCAAGTTTATAAAATCCAAGTTACAAATCTAATTTTCAAAACTAAGTTTATAAAATTGAATTTTCAAAACTAGGTTTGTATATAAGTTTTATATAAAAGTCAAGTTTCAAAGACTTAGTTTTATAAAAACTAGTTTTCAAAAATAGATTTATCAAATTAGATTTGCAAAAATAAGTTTATAAGGTCAGATTTTAAAAAATAGAATATTTTTAAGGAAATATTTTTCAAAAATATTTTCAAAGCGGAGAAAATAATTTTAGTACTAAGTATGAAAATAACTTGAATTAATCCTCCTCCTGAACCTGACATCAAAAAATAACTGTCTAACCGATTAGTTACTTGCTAACTATCAGAGTATAGTAGCTTTCACTTGGTTAGTCAGATTAAGTTAATTGTAATCAGTTAGTGTTTGACTAAGGTGAATAACTTAACCTGATTGATGTGTGGTTTGTATTTAACACCCAGACTTATGTCGATGCACTGAAATAAACATCTTAAGTCTAGACAATCTGCCTATACATCTCACTGTTGGAAATTAAACTTTATTTTAGATGTTGATAAAAGATAAAAGGATGAGGTGACAAGTTTGACTAGACTTCGTGATCGGATAAAATTGTTGAGTTGTCATGATAAGGATAAGAGTTTCGTAGAGATAGAATTTAAAATATATATATATATATATATATATATATATATATATATATATATATATATTATTAGTGTTTATCCAATAAGCCTATAAATATGTACCTATTTTCAATGAATGAAGCAAGTTGAGTTTTATTTTATTCTGCTCCTATTCCACGTAGAGTGAATTCTTCTCCCATAAGTCTTTT
The DNA here is from genome assembly GCF_018446385.1 of Zingiber officinale. Taxonomy (NCBI): domain Eukaryota; kingdom Viridiplantae; phylum Streptophyta; class Magnoliopsida; order Zingiberales; family Zingiberaceae; genus Zingiber; species Zingiber officinale. The sequence continues at coordinate 82,158,691 of NC_056000.1, read as the reverse complement.
ATTTTCTTCTCCCATAATTTCTTTCTTCCAACAAAGTGGTATCAGAGCCATGACTAATGGAGGTATGGTTCCCTTCCAAGTTCCAGTACTCAAAGCGAGTAATTATGACAATTGGAGTATCAAGATGAAGGCGCTTCTTGGAGCTCATGATGTTTGGGAGGTTATAGAAAAAGGCTACGTTGAGCCACGTGATGACTCGACGCTAACTCTGATTGAAAAAGACAGTCTAAGAGATTTAAGAAAGAGAGACAAGAAGGCTCTTTTCCTCATTTATCAAGCTTTATATGAGGATGGTTTTGAGAAAATCTCAAGTACGACTTCGGCCAAGCAAGCGTGGGAAAAGCTCCAAATCTCATATCAAGGAGAAGAAAAAGTAAAAAAGGTACGACTTCAGACATTAAGAAGTCAATTTGATGCTCTTCGTATGAAAGAAGGTGAGTTAGTATCCGATTACTTTTCTAGAGTTTCTACCATTTCCAATCATCTAAAGAGAAATGGTGAGAAACTAGAAGAAGTAACTATTATTGAGAAAATTCTTCGATCATTGGATTCAAAATTTGATAGCATTACAACCATCATCGAAGAGACCAAGGATCTACAAGTCATGATGATTGAGCAACTCCTGGGTTCATTACAAGCCCATGAAGAAAAGAAGATGAACGAAGAAATTACTCAACAACTCCTAAAGACGACTCTTCAACCGATAAAGAAAGATGAAAGCTTCAGTAACAATAGAAGTCAACGTGGAAGAGGTCGTGGATATGGACGAGGTCGTCCTAATGAGCAAGGATGAGTTTCCAACAACAACAATGAAAGAGGAGAAAATTCAACAAAAGGACGTGGAAGAGGGTGTTGGTTGATCCTAGGAAGATTGTACCGGCTCCACTGTACAAAAATTTTGTACAAGTGTCGAACCTTTCCTAAACAACCTATTGTGTTCTTTAGAAATTAAATTAGGAATCACAAACGGAACTTAACATTATTGATTCCAAATTTAACTTATCTATTCTTAATGGTTTAGATTTGGATCGCAAACGATGCTTAACATTATTGATCCAAATCCACCTATGTTATAAATTTAATTAAATATTAATTTCCAAAATTGGCTTCCAGGACTACATGGCGAGGTACTAGTCCTTCTTGGGTATGGGATCATCCACCACCGCCTAGACAAACCCTTTTAAGGAAAGCTAATATTTAATTTCCTTATATAAATCTAGGTTTAACCAAAAAGAACAATCGAATCACAAATTTGAAAAATAAAAAAAACACAAACTCGAATTACAAATTTGAAAAACTAGAATCTAATGCCTCTTATGTTTGGAAATCATACAACGAAAAATAACTAGCATGATGCGGAAAATAATTACTAGTTATTCCTTTTCTTTGTATGCTAATAACCTCGAGATCTTCTGCCGTATTCCTCGCCTCGCCTTGGACGTCGTGTGGGCGATGATCCTCCAAGATGAACACCACCCAAAAGCTCTTCCTCCTTCTAGTATTCGACCACCACCACCACTACGGAGCAAAAGAGAGCAAGGGGAAAGAGAAGAGGAGAGGGTCGGCCACAAGAGGGAGCTTCAACAAGAGAATAAGAATTGATATCTCATGAGGCCTCCCCTCCCCTTCTTTTATATTACTTGCCCAAGGCAAATAAGGAAATATTTTTACAAAAAATTAAAATCTTCCTCTTGTTTTTCCTTTTCCCCTTTTTTTTTCTTTTTTTTTTCTTTTGATTGATTCAATCATTGATTGAATGATTTGGCCGGCCCCTTGCTTGGGCACCAAGCAAGGGTGGCCAGCCCTTAAAAGAAGGAAAAATAGTTTTGTAAAAATTTTATAAGCAAAGAAGGAAAGCTCTTATAAAATTTTACAAGCTCTCTTTTAATTTCCTAATGTGGGTGTTAAAAAAGGAAAGTTTTAAAATTAAAACCAAGTTTTAAAATTTAAAACTTCTCTTCTAAAATTTTATTTTTTAACATGGTTACAAAAATAGAAAGTTTCAAATTTAAAACTCCCTTCCTTTTTTCTAAAACCATGAGGATGGTTAAAAAAGGAAAGTTTTAAAACTTTTAAACCATGTGGTCTAATTCAAATAAGGAAAGTTTTATATTTTAAAATCTCCCTTTTAAAACTTATAGATATCTACAAAGAGAAGATTTTAAAAATTCAAAACACTCCTCCTAGTTTGAATTTTATTAGCCGGCCCCTTCTTGCTTGGGCACCAAGCAAAGGGCCGACCCCTTTAAGAAGTAAGTGGTCAGCCCCTATGGCTTGGTCACCAAGTCATGGGCCAACCCCCTCTTGGACACAAAAGATGGGCTTTTCATGAGTGGATTTAAGGCTTCATTGAGGCTACGACAGGGACCTAGAGGAGAAATTGGTTTTGTCCTTCCGACTAGCTCGAGTATCCCGTGTTCGCCCCGAACACACAACTCAAGTTCATCAATAATAACTCATTCCACTAGAGAGTTATTATTGCACTACCGCACCAATCTCAAATTACATTATGGGCTCCTTCTTATCATGAGTGTGTTAGTCTCCCTGTGTTTAAGATATCGAATGCCCATTAATTTAATTGAGTTACTGACAACTCACTTTAATTAATGTCTTAGTCCAAGAGTAGTACCACTCAACCTCATTGTCATGTCGGACTAAGTCCACCTGTAGGGTTTAATATGACAATCCTTATGAGCTCCTCTTGGGGATATTCTCAACCTAGATAACTAGGACACAATTTCCTTCTATAATCAACAACACACACTATAAGTAATATCATTTCCCAACTTATCGAGCCTTTTGATTTATCGAACTAAATCTCACCCTTTGATAAGTTAAAGAAATAAATATTAAATATATGTGATTATTATTATATTAGAATTAAAAGTACACACTTCCATAATAACTAAGGTCTAGTTCTTTTATTAAGTCAGTATAAAAAGAACTTACCTAAAATGGTCCTATTCAATACACTTAGAGTGTACTAGTGTAATTTATTAGTCAAGATAAACTAATACCTAATTACACTACGACTATTCCAATGGTTTGTTCTTTTCCATCTTAGTCATGAGCAACTGTTTATAATTTATAAAGAACTAATAACATGATCTTCTCTGTGTGACACCACACACCGTGTTATCTACAATATAAATTAATTGAACAACTACACTTAACAAATAAATGTAGACATTTGACCAATGTGATTCTTTTATTTCAAAAAATAAATATTTACAAAAGCTAGGCTTTTAGTATACACTCTAACAGAGGGTACACAAACTCGAGGTACGATAAATCTCAAGTTAGGTGCTACAATTGTGACAAATTTGGACATTATGCAAAAGAATGTAGATTGCCCAAAAATAAAGTATATGAAAGAGCAAATTATATGGAAGAAAGGAAAGAAGAAGATGACACCCTACTGCTAGTGTATAAAGATAATGAAAGAGAAGAAGATACAATTTGGTATCTCGACACTGGTGCAAGCAATCATATGTGTGGGAAAAGAAACATGTTCGTAGAGCTTGATGAATTAGTTGGTGGTAATGTATCCTTCGGGGATGCATCAAAGATTGAGGTAAAAGGTAAAGGTAACATTCTCATCCGTTTGAAGAATGGAAAATATGAATTTATCTCAAATGTTTTCTTTATGCCAAATATGAAGAGCAACATCCTAAGCTTACGATAACTTTTGACAAAAGGATATGATATTCATCTAAAGATGGTATGCTCATCTTGAAAGATCATATTGGTTGTTTAATTGTCGAGGTGCCTATGTCAAAAAAATAGAATGTTCTTACTTAATATTCAAAATGATGTTGTCAACTGTCTCAAAGCTTGTTACAAAGACATTACTTGGCTATGGCATCTTTGATTTGGACATCTTAATTTCGAAGGACTAGAATTGCTTTCAAAGAAGGAGATGGTGAGAGGACTACCTTGCATCAAACATCCTGATCAATTATGTGAAGCATGTCTATGTGGGAAATAATTTAGAAAAGGTTTTCCAAAGGATTCAAGTTCAAGAGCTCAAAAGCCTCTTGAACTTATACATACAGATGTTTGCGGTCCAATAAAGCCAAGTTCACTTGGTAAGAGTAATTATTTCATTCTTTTCATAGATGATTTTTCTCGGAAAACTTGGGTATACTTCTTGAAGCAAAAATCGGAGGTCTTCGGCATATTCAAGAAATTTAAAGCTACCATAGAAAAGGAGAGCGGTCTCGAGGTCAAAGGTATGCATTCTGATCGAGGAAGAGAATTTACCTCAAAGGAGTTTCAAGAATTTTGTGAAGCCAACGGAATACGACGACCCTTGACGGTTCCAAGATCCCCTCAACAAAATGGAGTGGAAGAAAGAAAGAATCGAACCATCCTTGACATGGCAAGGAGCATTCTCAAAAGCAAGAGGCTACCAACACTACAACAAAAATCCTTATAGACATCGGTGGAACAACAACGATTTTAAGCAAAAACCGATGTCTTTGAGTATTTTACACCAATTTTTCCAAAAACCGATGTCTATGATGGCAGATTTTCGCTCATAGACATCGGTTTTTTAAGCCGATGTCTATGAGCGCCTTTTTTTCGTTAATAGACATCGATTTTAACAGCGGTTTTTAAAACCCGATGTCTACGATAAAATAAAATAATTTATTTTCCCCCAATACTCCAAACCTAAACCTATATCGTGACGAGTTGGTCTTGTTTTCTAGGGTTTCAGAGTAGTAGCGGCGGAGGGAGGCAAGATGAAGACAACTAGGAGGAAAGGTGATACTAAGTTCCACCGATCAGATGAAGACGATCAAATCGTGCCTTTTATTTCTAAATTCTAAGTTTGCAGTAACCTCACGATATAGGTTTCGATCTTCCAAGTTCCACCGCTGCCCTCTTTCCTCTCTCTCCCTCTCCATCAAATTCCAAGTTTTCGATCTTCATTTTTTCGAGGATCTCGACATCTCGTGAATAGGCCAATGCTGGCAGTGGCGGCGGCGGCGAAGGCAGCAGCCGACGAGGAAGAAGGAGAGTAGATTGTGTTGTTCGCTGCTGTCAGTGAATAGGGTTTGATTTCTTTATTTGCTCGCTCACCCGCTCATTGTTCGAGTGGGGGGAGGAGGAGGAGGCGACGGATCCGCTGGCGTCGGAGGCCGAGCGCACGCTCTTGATCGAGGAGGCCGTCAAGGCGCTGCTGCAGGGCCTCAGAGAGGATCACGAGCGAGAAGGCCTCCGGAGGATGCCGCATCGCATGGCAGAGGCCTTCCGCGGAGGAACCAGAGGTTTACGATTGTTTTATTGTAAATCTACTGCTACTCCGTTGGCCCCCCCCTCTTTTTTTTTCCATCCTTTTGCATTTCACACGATCTGTCGGTCATCTTCCGTTTCTTTAGTTTAGAAAACATAACCACTCGCTTTAGATATCTGCCATCGCTTTCCCAATATCCTTTATTTGGTGAGTAGATTGCTGTGTAGTTGTTAGCAACCAAAATGCTTTCTTTACAAGGATAAGTAGTTAGTAGTATGCTATGTTGACATCATAAAGACAAAGCTGAGTAGTTTTTCTATTCCGCTTTAGATAAGGAATGTTCTGCTTCTCTCTGCTTGGTAAAGAAATCTTCAGAACTTGTGTTATTTGGATTCACTATCCGAATCAAAAACTTCAATTCATACCCGAGAATAAAATCCATTTTATCAGCATTCTTATCCTACAATTTGCTCTGTTACTTGTGTTACAAATTACTGAATTACTAATGCACAAAAAGATCTGTAAGGAACTGGTGGCTTGTATTGGTGTATGGCATAGTTCAATCAATTTCTTCATTTGAGCTAATCTTTTCTGTAATAGGGTACAAACAAAAGGCGAAAGACATTGTGCAGGGTGCCTTGTTTCCAGAAGCTGGACTGAATCCGGGAGTCGGCCATGTAGGAGGGGTTGGTGGGCTAGTGGTTGTTCGCGACATCAACCTGTTTTCCTACTGTGAGTCTTGCTTGCTTCCATTTAGCATCAAGTGCCATGTTGGCTATGTGCCATCCAGAGGGCGTGTCGTCGGCCTGAGTAAGCTGTCGCGAGTTGCAGATGTATTTGTAAGGAGGTTTCAGGATCCTAAAAGACTAGCAAGTGAAGTTTGTGCAGCATTGCATAACAGCATTAACCCGGCCGGTGTTGCTGTCTCTCTTCAATGTTGGCACATGAAATTTAGCCATTTGTGTGACACCAATTTTACTCATTCGACCATATTAGATATGCAAAGTTGGGGAACAGTTTTAGCTTCTTCCAGGTCTGGAGTTTTTAAGGAAGGGAAGAACTATTTGTGGGATGATTTCACTTCTCTTCTAATACTAAGTGGTGCAATCATCGAAGGAGGAGATATAAACCATTCTCAACGGCAGAAAATGAAGTTTGTTGTTCTTTAGAATCATCTCCGCTTCTGTTGGAAGGCAGAAAATTAGCGAGCTGAATCAACGGCAGGTGGTGCGCAAGGAGGAAAGGCTGTTGATATCCGCGGAAATGGCTATTGATAATCCCTCTGCAACAATACAAGTTACTAGACCAAGCCAATCGTCCTTTAGCTCCAGCAGTGAAAATGACACCTTTGCATGTCTCTGCTGCCAACGTAAATGGGGATGGTTATGACAGTGATGGATCCTATTTTGCTCCTCCGTGAGTTGATACTTCCCCTTATTTTTTCATACAACACGAGAATCAGAACAAAAACTTAATTCTCTTAATTTTTTTATAGTTTTTTCTTAATAATTTCAGCTCGGACTCCTTGTGTCATCATACCAGCAGCAAAGAAAACTTAACAACCTTCACGATTCGCTTATTGTTTGAAGTTCTGAATGCTTGTTTACAAATTATGGGTGGGAGTATACCAATCTATAAGTTTCCTCACCACATTGATACAAAGATTTTTTTTCTCCATCTTCTATGAAGAATAATTTGTCTAAGATGAAACAAGTGGTCCAATTAATTTTTTTAGCTCTTTTCTCATCTAGATTGACTGTTTTTGTTGGTCGTCGTATTCTATTGTTGTTATGTGTTTGGTGCTTTATGATTTGTTTGTTTATGATTGTGAACTTGTTTTAATTGATTAAGGGTACAATTTCTATATATACGTATTGATATTAGTAATTCTTAATTTAATATTCTTCTCTATTGTAATATTATTTTAATGGTGATTGTCTGAGTCTTTTAGTACCTTATGTTGTTTCTATCAGACATAATGTTAGTACCAAATAAATATTTATGTTATGCTTGTTTATACAAGACATGCATGCCTGAAATTTATGTTATGCTTGTTTCGGCGTATTCTCCTCTATGTTTTTGTTTGGTTTCATCGATTGCTTGTTCTTTTGTTTCCTGGTTTCTACTCTTTGAGAAATTTGGGGGTTCTGTGATTACTGAAGTTGGATGCTACTATCCTTAGTGTATATGTTGATTCCTGATCGAATTAGATGTTTGTTGTTCAGAGATGGGTGGGGTTGGTTGTAAAGACGGGAATTTTCTTTTCTGATCTTGCCTCTTAATTGTGTTTATAGCTTGAGTTACGATGTGATTTTCTTGCATCGTGATGAAGTTCTCTGCACGCTGCACTAAGCAATACTTATCGGAAATAGCAGTTGACAAGGTGGCTCTGGTCCTGAAGGTCATGTTACAGAACTAGCAATGGAAACAGTATAATGTTTGAGCTCCTTTAGTACTCTCTCAACAAAAAAATCGGTATAACTCTTTGTTTTTTACCAGATGGAAGATAAGTTCCTCAATCCAATCCAGAAACAGGACGAAAATAGGCTAACTGTACATGGTAAGTTAGTTTTGATTTCAGCTGTAAGTATAATTAAACTTGCCTGAGATCATGGCTTTCAGGTGGCTTTACAGGTCCGCAAATTTCCTCCTCCAGATGTAAGCCATTTTTAACATCACACAAGGAAAAGACGTCCCACCAGGCAACGTCTGTGGTCGACGAGACAAGAGTGTCTACAAACAGAAAAGTCATTGTGAGAAGCTCATACTTCAAGCATAAGCCATCAGATGTCAATAGTCTCCATCGACCCAATGATGGTGCCACAGATGGTAATGAAAATAACGATTGTATTCCTGGTGGCTACCCTGTCAAGAAAAGAAAACTATCTGAGGACAACGAAAATCAGCCACCCATCTTAGTAATGAATCAGGAAAATCTGCCATCAAAGAATGCGAGGACTTCAGTTCATCATGGAGAAGGTTCGAGCTACTTATTTCATAACCAAGTTTATGTTCTTCACATCAGCTGATGATAAAGTTGTTATGCTTGCAATACTGTATAACGAGCGAAGGAGACAGTAATCACAGTCAAAAGGTTTATGCTAAATAAAACTAATGATACCGGTACTCTGCAGATAATCAAGTGTCTCGTTTGAACAACAATGGCGCCATGGTAAGGGAAGGAGGAAAATTTGGTTGTGACATTTCACATGTGAACAACTACACAACTGTAGCAGAGAGATCAATGGACATATTTGCAGCGCTCATGTCATCTTTCAGATACACTCAATCAAGTGCCCATGCAAGTGTCCTCCGTGCACCTCTAAAAGACGTTCAAAATTCTTCTTCCTTTGCAAGGTATTTTTATCATCTCAATCTATAGTGTTTCTCGATACTATCCAAGTTTTTGTTTTATCATTTCCGAACAGGAGGAAAGCTGTGCCCATTGCCATTGAAGAATTCACATATACATTCCAAAAATAAGGTTGACTTGGGGAGTTTCTAGTCAGCCAAATTTTCACAATTTTGTATGTATGCTCAGTGGCCTTTGCCATTTATACATTTTGGTAGGCCTCTAAATTGCATATTATATGCATATGTGTATCGGTGTGTATGCGGATGCGCGCAATTATCCTTCAATGAATTAAGCATTATGAACAATAGTCTTCCACAGCAGCCTTTAAAAACTTAGTATTCTATTTTATTTGATACATGTACACATTTGTTTTAGTTATTTGACATATGGTGGATTATTGGGTCCTGGTCATGAATTAACTTTGTATAAAGTATTGTAGATTATCTTTGTTGCAAGTATCAATTAGAAAAAGACTTTCTTTGGTTTAGATATTTTGCATTCCAAATTTAGTTTATTGGTAGTTGTCATTGCAAAACCAGACTGAAAAGCTTTCAAAATGCTTGATTTGAAGTGTTAGAAGGATAGAGATCAGAAAAACTAGACTGGCCTCATTAGAGCTAGAGCAGATATTTGGAAAAAAAATAAATAAATCAAAATTGCATCTTTACCATTTCTAGCTTGCAAAATTGCATCTTTACTAATATATTATTTATGTGTTTTTACAGTTTACAAATCTCAAGTACTCCAGAGTTGAAATTGATGAAGTGCGGTTCGAGTGGGCTGAATGCATGCTAGATTATATTTGAAGTGCGGTTCTAGCTACCTTGATGTGTTGTTAAAAGAATGTTCTACCTTGATTCTGATATCTATTAGTTTTTGATGTAAAAAGAATGTTTGTGTATTTTATGGATACTGTTGTAAGAAGATTATTTATGTAATTTGTGAATATTTGTGTATTTTATGGATATTGTTGAATGAAGAATATTTGTGTAATTTGTGAATATTTATGTATTTTTTTGGTTACTGTATTCATTGTTTCAGAAATCAATGTGCTGTTAAAAAATACCGATATTACATCGATTTTCCACCGCTGCAAAACCGGTGTTATTAACTAATATTACATCGGGCGTATACCGCTGCCAAAACTGGTGTTATTAACATATAATATTACATCGGTTTTACACTGTTGATGAAACGGTGTCGTTAAGTCATACTACACCGGTTAATAACCGATTCGAACACCGGTGTCGTTAAGTGATACTACATCGGTTTTAACCCGATGTCTAAAATGACAGACCTTTTACATCGGCTTCATAGACATCGGTCGAAAATGTAATAGACACCGGTGGAAAACCGATGTCTATGAGGGTTTTTGTTGTAGTGCAAAGGAACTTTGGGCAGAAACGGTTGCATGTGCAGTATACTTATCCAACTAATCACCAACAGGGAGTGTGTAGGGAAAGACACCACAAGAAGCGTGGAGCGGAAGGAAGCCTGGGATTTCTCATTTAAAAGTTTTTGGAAGTATAGCCCACGTTCATGTGCCTGATAAAGCAAAAAACAAATTGGATGACAAAAGTAAGAAGTTTATTTTTATTGGCTATGATACTAACTCAAAAGGGTATAAGCTATACAATCCAGATACTGGAAAGACAATCATCAGCCGAGATGCCATATTTAATGAAGAAGAAGAATGGAATTGGAAATATCGAAATGAAGATTACAACTTCTTCCCGTACTTTGAAGAAGAAGATGTGGAGCAACTAAGGGTGGAACAACCAAGGGTGGAGCAAACAAGAGAGGAACCTACTACTCCACTAGTAACACCAACATCAAGTACTCAAGGAAATTCATCTGCATCAACTTCAAGTGAAAATTTAAGTGAGAGAGTACCATGCTTTAGAAGCTTACGGGACATTTATGAGGTAACTGAAAATCAAGATAATGTTACTCTATTTTGTCTCTTTGCGGATTGCGAGCCTATAGATTTCCAAAAAGCTATAAAGAGCAAAAGGTGGAAAGATGCGATGGATGAAGAAATCAAGACGATAAAGAAGAATGACACATGGGAGTTAACTGCACTTCCTAAAGGATATAAGGCGATTGGTGTGAAGTGGGTGTACAAAATAAAAAAGAATGTCAAAGCAGAAGTTGAAAGATATAAAGCAAGATTGGTGGCAAAGGCTACAGTCAAAGATCTGGCATTGATTATTGATCCTGTCTGAGAAGCTGACCGTGAAGGAGATCCGGAAGAAGGAAAACCCCTGTAATGACGAAGAATAATGCCGGTGAAACCTCGACCCGAGAAACCCAAAGCGGATCGGAAGAAAACCAGAATCACCGAAGGAAATCTGATAAATAGGAAGAAATCCCCGTCCAAATAGGAGAAAACCGAACTTTCAAGCTCCCGAAGCTCCCTGCGCACAAGAGACCAACCGACACTATCGTCAGTGAACTAAGACCGGGGTGGGAATCCCTGGCTAGGCCCTCCGACGCTCAAGTTAGTGATCTCTCTTGGTGTCCCGGAGGGAAACAGGAAGAAGATGAACAGTAGACAGAAAATTAGGGATGTTCACTTACCTAGCCAACGGAGAGGATTCTCCCTTTTATACCACTTCATATAACCTCCGTAGTCATGAAGTGGACCCCGGTTTGTTAGAGTTCGTTATGACATCAGTTGCGTACTTCGGGAAGATGATTTTTAAGGAATCTTTTTTGTACCCCAGATGTACCTTCTTTGTCGTTTAGCGCCTGTAAGACAAGCTGAAAGCATATTTCCCGCCAAAATATATATTCTCTATCATGAATTATTCTATTCGATATATTCATGTATGATTCTTCTTCACGTGACTTCTATTTGTATCTTTACTGTGTCGAAATAATATTTTATCCAACATGTTTCTGAAGTATTCATTAACCCTTTTGGCCGATATTGGTCTATCTTCGTTCGACAGGCATGTATCGACCGTTATTGGTTAACCTTTGTTCTAAAGGTATGTCCCGACCAATATTGACTTACCTTCATACGACAAGTATGTATCGACCGATATTGGCCTACCTTCGTTCGGCAGGCATGTATCGACCGATATTGGCCTACCTTCGTTCGGCAGGCATGTATCAACCGTTATTGGTTTACCTTTGTTCTGAAGGTATGTCCCGACCAATATTGACTTACCTTCATACGGCAAGTATGTATCGACCGATATTGGCCTACCTTCGTTCGGCAGGCATGTATCAACCGTTATTGGTTTACCTTTGTTCTGAAGGTATGTCCCGACCAATATTGACTTACCTTCATACGGCAAGTATGTATCGACCGATATTGGCCTACCTTCGTTCGGAAGGCATGTATCGACCGATATTGGCCTACCTTCGTTCGGTAGGCATGTATCAACCGTTATTGGTTTACCTTTGTTCTGAAGGTATGTCCCGACCAATATTGACTTACCTTCATACGGCAAGTATGTATCGACCGATATTGGCCTACCTTCGTTCGGCAGGCATGTATCGACCGATATTGGTCTATCTTTGCTCTGGAGTGTGCATCGGTCGTTATTAACTTACCTTCATACGACAAGCATGTATCGACCGATATTGACTTACCTTCATACGGCAAGCATGTATCGACCGATATTAACCTGTCTTTGTTCGGCAGGAATGTATCGGCCGATATTGGCCTTCCTCCTTTGACTCTCTCTTCCTTTTCTTTCCTCATCTGAAGACCCTTAAAACCTAACCCATATCACTAGCCTTCCCCTTAAGTCTAGTCGAAGGAGGTGTAGACGACTGACTAGACATAAGTATGGTCTTGTCTTTTCCTACCCGTGCCTCTGCTCCAGATTTTGAAATGACCTCACAGATTTTGTGTGTCATTGTCTTAATAAATTAAGTATAGCAATCCTGTGAGCCTTTTTCTCCTTTAAATAGGGCTACCAGCCTACAACCTTCTCTTCACCCACAACCCTTCTCAGTTCTTTTTCTTCCTTGCCACTTTTTGTTGCTAAGGCCATGGTCGTGGATCCTCCTCTTTGGAGGCAACTTTTGTTGGACCAGGTGAGATCTATGTATGAGTTTATTGGGACTTTTGCTCTGGTTACTCCAGGGGTACAAGGGATCGTCTTAAGAGAGGAAGCTTCATAGTTCCAAGCTTCTATCCAAAGATGCAGGTGCTCTGAAGGACCCAAGAAACTTCAGAGAAATTTTTTCTACTTATAGAGGGGCAGCCAAATGACCCAAGGGTGTTGTGGGAAGGGCACATCACATGATACCCTTGGGCCGAGATTGGTTGCTCCACTTGCTGAGCTCATACGGCTTGAGAGGGGAAGTGGTTTTTACATTTACTTTTCCATCATGGAATGAATCAACGTTCCCCTGTCTCATTGCCCTTGAGCTTTTTTGTTTTTTGTTGCTTTCTTCGTCTAGGGAAAAATATTGCCTCTTGTGAGCCTTGGCAAGCTCGGACGAAGTGGGCTATTTCTATCTCTGCTCCATGGTAAGTTTGAATCCAGTGGGACTAAAACTTTCCGAGTGCCCTAAGAGTTTATGCTTGTAATATTTGTTATCTATTTGGGGTTTACTGTTCCTGAGGGAATGTGACACTATGTATTTGATCAGATTCTAAGTGTAAAGACAAATTTTTGTATCTAATCAAAGGCTTTTATTGAATCTCTCTATCATTTACAATGTGGTGTTGTGTTCATCATTTCTTCATGTATCCTATGTATCATTTATTATAGCTGAGGTTATCTTAACTATTAGTATAATTTGATATTATAACCGGTGTTATATCAACTGATGTTATCTTATTGACTGAAGTCAATATCATATTTATCCAACATAACCACAATTGCCCTCGTTAATAAAAATATTTTCAATAAATACTAAGTCATATTCTGCACAGACAGATTAACATTTGTCATTCTTCTAACCTTTTACTCTTAAAATATTCTTGTCTTTAGCCTGGGTATGGTCAAAAAGTTATGTCCTTTCTATTTCATTAGGCCCAGCCGATCAAGTCTTCTCTCCAAATTTTCTAACCGGTGATTGGCTTTCCCTCGGGTGAGAGAATGTTCGAAGCACTACCAACCCCATCGCGATCCGATTCGTCACGTTTGATATGAATGCCCCTCTTTTTTTATGATGATCTGACACATGCCTTTTCTGATTACCACGTCACATAGGCCTTTCGCCTTTCTATTGCGATCCTCAGCGTCGGCTGAGCTACCAACGTCCTAATCTGACGATCGTCTTGCGTTTTTCAAACCCTAAACCTTTCGTCTCCTCTTTAAACCTCGCCCTTCCTTTTTCCTTTTCTAGAGCTTTTTTCCTGTTGCTATCTTCAACCAGTCCTCGTGCTCGCCATTTCACGACGATCCCCTTTCTTGTCTTCAGTAAGTAATCCATTATTGCTCTAGCCCATACCTTTGTCCATGGCTGAAGAAGCAATTACTCCTTGGTATGTCCATATGTCTTCCATCTTTGATAAGAATGCTAGATTATCCATCCGTCGCCAATATGAAATTCCTAAGGAATATAAAATCATACTCCCAACACCGAATGCTTGACCCCATCATCCCCCTGATAACTGCGTGACTTTCTTCAGGGACCAGTTGATAGGGGGCTTAAGGTTCCCCATTCCTCCTTTCTTAATTGAAATAAGTCGATATTTTGATATTCCTTTGCAACAATTTACTCCTAATGCATTTCGTTATCTATGCGGTACTTATATGTTGTTTCGTCTACGAGATATTCCTCCTACTCCTCAAAATTTCTTCATGTTTTCCTACCCCAAGCTCTCAGAGCCTGGTGTCTTCTTATTCCAGTCGAGAACTAAAATGGTCCTTTTTGGAGATATGCCATCGTCTCTCAAAGCCTGGAAATCTCATTTTTTTCTTTTTAAAGTTTCCGGGACCTATTCCTTGGTCACATGCTTGGAAATCTTTCTTGCCTCCCTTACCCGATGTTAGAGAGTTTCATCTCCTTCCTGCTTTTCCTATTTATTGTGAGAAGTTATTAGGTCACCGGCTCTCGATCCCAAAATGGTTGAAGGTCGAGCTTTTATACCTATTTGGTTTAAGCCCCGTCAAACCCGATACTCACATTTCCTTAGGTAACGTCTTGTTCTTTTCTTTTTGCTTATAATTGGCTAAATTATTTTTCTTCTCTATACAGTGGAGAGTTTTTATGATGCTTTGATTGACGAAGAAATACACGTGGAAGAAGAATTGCTTCGCGCCAAGGAGGCCGAATTTCTGGCCGCTATCGCCCCTCCACCGTCAATTGAAGAGTCGGCTCCCTTAGCCGAAATACCTAGCTCTTCTGGGCTTCATGAGATTCTAGGAGGTTCTTCTAGGGATCCTGCTGCGCAGATCCTCCCTGATCTTGCTCCCGCTATTACGTCTTCTGCAGCTGTTACTATCTCCCCATCTGCCTCTATTTCTCTTGTCGAGCATACATCCCCTGGTAGCTCTGATAAACCTATAACTAAGATTTCTGTGGGCAAGCGTCCGGGACGCAAGCTAACCAGGGCTCCTCCTCCAAAAAGGAGGCTCATTCTTTCTGCTGATGAGCTTGTTTCAGAAGATTTTGTGTCAACTGACCTTCTTTCCGATGAGCCCACCTTAGCAGAACTCTATCATTCCTTGAATTTTCCTACCTCTCCTTTTCCTAAAACTAGCACCTCTGATGACGTTTCTTTTACTTTTCCTTTGTCTATTCCGACTTCAGGATCTATACCCTCTTCGTCTTCTTCTTACTTGGTTTTTGCTCCACCATCTATCCCTACTTATTCCTTCTCAGCTGGCTCTTCTGCCATTCCTGTCCTCCCCATATTACTGGGGGGTTCTTTTGCTAGTTCCTGGGACGAGGTTCATCCCCTTTTTGAGGGACTTTCCATTCCTGAAGCGATTGACCGCTTTTCTAATAAAGAGAATAAGGTATGTTTACATACTCCTGCTTTCTGTTTTTGAAGTATCGTCTTACGGTTTTGAATATGCTCCCAGCGATGGCTAGAGAACATGGGTTTCTCCCGACTATTGCACAATCTGTACACTGAGAACAAGAAATTGAAATCGGAGAACAAGGGGTTGCGACAGCAGGTTATCGAATTGTCTTCTGCCGAGTTTTCTTCCGCCGCCAAGAAGCAATTTGAAACTCAAATTGAGAGCCTTGAAGCCCAATTCAAATTGGTTACGGGCCTCAATCAAGAGCTGACCTCAAAACTTGGCGAATTAAAAGAGAATTATGAAGCAGAATTGACTGAGAAACTCAAAGCCTTACAGCTGAAAGAGGACGAGGTAGCCTCTCTGACCACCTCCCTTGATTCGACTAAAGCCGAGGCTTCTGCCAGAAAAGATGAATTAAAGACCTCTCAGATGGCGCTGGCAGTCTACGAAGGGGGTGAGGATGTTCGTTATAAGGAGCGAGCCACAGCCATGATTGAATCTCCCGAGTTCAACAGACCGATCGTGAGGTCCATTCTATCCGCTTTTACTGCAGGAGCTCAAGGGGCGATTCAACAATTAAAAGAAGAGCATTATTTATCTCGCGATCCTCCTCCTAATTTCTTAAACAAACGTAAACTGATTGAAAACAAATCTCCTGATCTGTACCCCAAGCTGACTTTAACTTAAGTTCGAGTTATTGTAATTCAGTACTGATAAGCTTGTGTGACTTTGATTACTCTTCTTGGGTTGTAAATTTTACTCTTTCTCAGGATAAATATCTGTTTTCTGCAAATGTATCTGACGCGAGATTTCCCTATGAGTCTTTTCTTAATGATCGACCGATATATATTAAGATTGATAGATACCGCCCGATTTTTTATAGCTTAGTTACATCCCGTCCGATTTAACACGGCTTCGTCATGCTATCCTTGATATTGGTCGATTTGTTCTGCTAGACTGGTTTATCATTGTATCTTCATATGTTTTTTTCGCATAGTAATTGAGTCTCACTGGGTTTTATCATAACGTATATTATTTGCCTCACTATAATAAGCCTTTGGTCAATATATTTTGAACGATCTTTAGTTCGGCCGGTTTGTCAAAACCGTCCAATTTTCATCCACGGATTTTGTCTATTAACTATTATCTGACGCCTGACTTCCACTTTATTAACTACTATCCGACGCTTGACCTCCTTATAGTTTATCATACTAATTTCTATCTGTCCTTGCCAGGATTTCCCAAGAACACTTTTGAGGAAACTCACACCTGTTTCCGAGGTAGCTTTTTCCTCTTGATTTTATTCTTTAATATTATTATCTATTTATAACGATTGATACTCCGAGCACCTTTTATTTTCCTTTTCCCTTTCGCCTCTTCTGTTTAGAGGTTTTAGCACAGAACTGGAAAAGGGACAAGGGTTTACGGAGTCTTCTTCTGCTTCCCTCCGTCCATCTTTTCGCTTCTCAATTCCTTTTCTTCTAACCCCTTCTCTTCATGGTGATTTCTTCTCCGGCATGGTTTCTCTCGTGTTCTTCCGACCTCATAGATACAGAAGAAGTGGACTTACAGGCAACCTATGGTTTTCCCTCTTACATTGTCCGTCCTACTCCTCATGAAGGTCCTCACCTTCCTCCCTTAGGATGTATCTCCATCTTCAGGGACCAAGTCTTGCAAGGTTTTAGATTTCCCCTTCACCCTTTCTTTTGTGAGGTTAGCCGGTATTTTGCTATCCCGCTCAACCAATTCATCCCTCAATCCTTTTCCATTCTAGTGGGCTTCATTGGAGTATCCAAACTGTTAGATTTCCCCTTGTCTCCCCATCTTTTTCATCACTTCTTTATTCCTCGCCGAGTAGATGTGGGCGTTTTTAAATTTCAATCTCGTCCTAAGGCCATTCTGTTTAACCGCATTCCTCCTCAAGGCGAATGGTATCGTAAATTTTTCTATATGCGTCTACCTTCTCCACCTCTGTTTCCTATTCAATGGATACATGATCTACCTCTGCTTCCTGACACTCAAGGTCTTCTCAATGATCCCTCTGTTGCCTCTGCCTTACCTAAATTGCGGGGAGCGAAATTCAGTTTGCCACATCTAATTGAAGAGGGTTTAATGTTTCCCTTCGGGATAGGCAACATTAACACTCCTTTGGATAGTTCCTTTGGTGAGTATAATTATTTTACTTCGCCTTTGCTGATTAGTATATCTCTATAGTAATGATGTTTATCCTCTATTTTTCAGCCGATGCTATTCTTCCGGCTTTTATGTACAGGAATTCTGCTATGACCAAGTCCTTTATCAATAATCTTGGAGAACAATGGTTGTTGGCTCGCCGATCCGATCCCAATCCCTCTACCTTGGGCTTGCTTTCCGAAGAAGAACGACAAGCAGAGGGTGTCGCACTCATGGAAGAGGAAGAAGAAGAGCCTTTTGTTCTTTAGTTAAAAAGCCAAATCTTACCAAGGATTCTCCCTTTGGTGATTTCTTTGGTACTTTTGTTCAAACTCCTCTTGTCCCGGCGCCTATTTCTTTTGAAAGAGGTAAGGCACCGATGACTCCCACCAATATCATCTCCAATCCTGCTCTTCGATTGATGAGGCCCGGTCTGCTTATCTCTTCTTCTTCTATTGTTTCAGCTTCTCCTGCTTCTGCCTCTGAGATGGCCGCTATCTCTCCTGTGCCTTCTACATCCTTGGCATTGACCTTGCCTCCCTTGGCTTATAGGCCCCGAGCAAAACGAACGCCTTGCCGGAGATCTTCTCCCATTGTCAGCCCTTCAGCCGTTAGTGTTTCTACAATTGCAACAACCCCTCCTACACTACTACCTTCTATTCCGTCTAGTTCCTACTTTGCTTCTCCTGCTTCTACTATCCCTTTTCCTTCCATTGCCTCCTCTTCTTCTCCATCTCCGGCTTCCTTTAGTCCCCCTCCTTTATTTAGAGTGGCTGCGGGCTTACCTTCTCAATTGGGACAACCTTCTAGTCCTCCTGGCTATGGCACTTTGCAACTACAAGGTTTATTGGCTGAATCTTGGTCGCAAGGTTATGAACAATTATGAGGCCTTAGTCTCCCACATCGAGCGGATCACCATAGTCGTCAGGCAATGGCTGTAAGTATTCCTAGTTATGTGTTTATTAGCTTTGTAACTTTATCTTTAACCTACATTATCCTTTCATTTAGTTCCTAGCCACAAGTCTGCATATCGATCAGCTACTCACAGCTAAAGATCATGAGAACACTAAGTTGAAAGCTCAACTAGAGACATTGAAAGCTACCTCGCCCTCTTCTATTAGTGATAGGGCTCAGTTGCAAGAGCAGGTGGCCTTGCAAAATCAACAATTGGGAACCCTGAAGCAAGAATTGAAGGAATGTCAACAACTGTTGAAAGACAAAGAGCTTGCTAGAAAAACCTTAGAATTACAGGTGGATCGACTGCATTCAGGTCTTCGATTGGAGATCGCTTTAAAAGAGAAAGCTCTTTTAGATGCTTCTCAGAAAAGTCTTATCTTAGAGAAAGTAGAGAAGCTTCATAATGCCTGTCTTTCTGACCAAGCTCAGGACCTGGCTTCTCATGATTTCACTATTCTACAGGAACAAGAGCTGAGGAAAGCTCAAGATAACGAATTGTCACTGCTCCAGAAGGAATTGGAACAGCTAAGATCGGAGAAGGATGTTTTAAAAGAGCAAAACTCAAAACTGCAAGCTGATTTCCAGCGTTATAAGGAGCAGGAAAAGAGTCAATGGGAAGAATGGCGGCAAGCTTACTTAAAGTCACCGGCATTTTGTTGGGTTCGTCGGGCCGCGAAAACCGCTTTTTCGCGTCGCGAAAACCCCGAGTCACCCAAAGCCATGGATCTCGTGCAAAGATTCGGAAACAAAACTTTTCGAAAAACCTTTTTCTTGTACGAGTTTGTAAAAACTTTAGATCTACACTAAAGTTAAATCACGTCGGGCCGCGAAAACCGCTTTTTCGCGTCGCGGAAACCCCGAGTCACCCAAAGCCATGGATCTCGTGCAAAGATTCGGAAACAAAACTTTTCGAAAAACCTTTTTCTTGTACGAGTTTGTAAAAACTTTAGATCTACACTAAAGTTAAGATTATACCTTTGATGCGCGCCCCACGCGAATCCCGCTCGTCCAAATGATTCGTCGGATCTCTAAAGTATCAAGGATAGATACTTCTCTATATGTATCCACACGAACACACTAGGTGGAGATGACCAAAACAAGGTGTGCTAGCACGTTTGGATGGTTCGGCCAAGAGAGGAGAGGGAGAGCAAAATTGGAGCAAGGAAGAAGATGAAGGAATGAATGAGATTAAAATCAAAATGAAACTTATCTCACCCATTCATGTGGCCGGCCACATTAAGAGCATGAGTAACTCCCATGGAATGCCAAGAGTCACAACTCTTGGTAACTCCCATGAGGTGGCATTCCACATAAGCAACCATGATGATGTGGAGCATTATCATTGGTCCACATCTTGCCCACTCACCAATGAGATGGCATAAAGTCAAGTCAAACTTGACTCTTCATCTTCCTCTCAAGTCAAGTCAAACTTGACTTAATCTCTCTCATGGTTGATCTAATCCAACCATTTAATTCAAGCCAATTTAATATAATGAATCTAATTCATTTAATTAAATTGATTTAATGAGTCATAATCCAAATTAGACTCATTAAACACATGAATCAACTTGAGTCTAACTCAAGTTAGCCCAATTAGGATTACTCTTAATCCAATTTGATTCATCAAATGAATCTAATCCTCTTGGTTCATCATATGAACCTAATCTCCATCTAATTGTCCTAAGTGTGTGACCCTATAGGTTCTTGTAACGTTGGCAATGCCCTAAACCCATTTAGGAGCATAAGTAATGAGCGGTATCTAGCAACACATCATTACTACCCAAGTTACAAGAATGTCGAGATCCGACATCACCTTGTGACTACCAATTGTGACTACTCACAAAATAATGACAAGTGTCCTTCTATCTTAGACATCTAGATTGATCAATATGAGGCATAGACCGTGTCATCCTCTAATCAATCTAAATCTTGAACTCCAAGTAGACTCACTCGATCAAATGAGCTCAACATCTAATGTTGACTCATTTGGGCATGGCCATGCACTTAGTGGTCTCACTCTATCAAGAATACCGATGTCGCTCCCGTCATATGGGAGGGATAGATCCCATCTACATCACTCACATCCCTCTACATAATTCGTTATATACCCAGTAATCGCCTTTATAGTCCACCCAGTTACGGGTGACGTTTGACGAAACCAATGTACATAACTACTTATGTAGGGATCCATGGTGACTTCAGGTCTAAGGACTAATAGTCATACTAATAGTCACATGAGAAAGTATATGACACTCATATAACGATCCATGATACTTTCTCATGGCGGGTCATTCAGTATACATTCTCTAATGCATACCCATGTGTCAGCTTGATATCTCTATATCCATGACTTGTGAGATCAAGTCATCGAGCTGACCTACATGCTAGTCTTATTGTATTAACATTGTCCCTGAATGCTAATACTCGACTATGAATGATTTAGAGTAGTGTTCCCTATATCATCTCACTATCGATTCAAGTAATCGATTGATATAGGTATGAACCTTCTACTCAAGGACGCTATTATACTTAGTCTATTTGGCACTAATATCAATAAGTATAATAACCAAACAAATGCCTTTATTATTATACAAGAATATGATATACATGACTCCATACAATAATCAAATGATTGGCTCTAGGGCTCTAACTAACAATCTCCCACTAGCACTAGTGCCAATCAGTATAGGCTCTAAGGCCTAAAGACCTAGTGTGACCATCATGCTTCCTCTGTGCCAAAGCCTTGGTCAAGGGATCTGCAATGTTAGCCTCTGTAGGTACTCTGCAAATCTTCACATCTCCTCTATCGATAATCTCTCGAATGAGATGGAAGCGCCGTAGTATATGCTTGGTCCGCTGGTGTGAGCGAGGTTCCTTCGCCTGTGCTATAGCTCCATTGTTGTCACAATAGAGCTCAACTGGGTCAGCGATGCTAGGAACCACCCCAAGTTCAGTGATGAACTTGCGGATCCAAACTGCCTCCTTTGCTGCCTCTGATGCAGCAATATACTCGGCTTCTGTTGTAGAATCAGCTACTGTATCCTGCTTTAAACTCTTCCAGCTGATAGCACCACCATTAATGCAAAATACGAACCCTGACTACGATCGGTAATCATCCTGATCGGTCTGAAAGCTGGCATCACTGTAACCCTTTACAGTTAGCTCATCATTGCCTCCATATATCAAGAAATATTCTTTAGTCCTTCGTAAGTACTTAAGAATATTCTTGACCTCTATCCAGTGACTTTCACCTGGATCTTACTGGTATCTGCTCGTCATGCTCAAAGCATACGAGACATCAGGTCGAGTACATAACATGGCGTACATGATCGATCCTATGGCTGAGGCATAAGGGATCTGATCCATACGGTCTCTCTTCTCTCTAGAAGAGGGACTTTGAGTCTTCGAAAGACTCACGCCATGTGACATCGGCAGAAATCCCTTCTTGGAGTTCTGCATGGCAAACCGAAGGAGTACCTTGTCAATATATGTACTCTGACTTAGGCCAAGCAATCTCTTAGATCTATCTCTATAGATCTGTATCCCTAGAATGCGGGATGCCTCACCTAAGTCCTTCATTGAGAAGCAACTCCCTAGCCAGGTCTTGACAGACTGAAGCATAGGGATGTCCTTCCCAATGAGTAGTATGTCATCCACATACAATATGAGGAAGACAACTATATCCCCTACAACCTTCTTGTAGACACAAGGTTCATCTTCGTTCTTGATGAAATCAAACTGTTTGATTGCATCATCAAATCAAGATTCCAGCCCGAGAAGCTTGCTTTAGTCCATAAATGGACCTATGCTTCTTGCTCTACTAGTATCTTGTGGATCTACAAAACCCTCGTGTTGTGTCATGTACACATCCTCGAGTAGGTTTCATTCGAAACGCGGTTTTGACATCCATCCGCCATATCTCATAGTCATGGTAGGTCGCAATAGCAAGCATGATCCGAATAGACTTAAACATCGCTACTGGAGAAAAGGTTTCATCATAGTCAATACCATGAATCTGCTTAAAACCTTTAGCTACCAAGCGACCCTTATAGATAAGTCCATCCATATCAGTCTTTCTCTTAAAGACCCACTTACACCCAATGGGTTTTACCCCTTCAGGTGGATCAACCAAAGTCCATACTTGGTTGGTGTACATGGACTCCATTTCGGATCTCATGGCCTCTAGCCATTTATCGGAATCTGGTCTCATCACAGCTTCCTGATAGGTGGTAGGCTCATCCTCTATGAGCATAACGTCATCATGGTCAGACAAGAGAAATGAATATCTCTCAGGCTGACGACGTACCCTATCAGACCTGCGAAGAGGTATGTCTACTTGAACCGGTTGTTGTTCCTCAACTCCTTGTGGAACAACATCATCCACAACACTTTATGGTTCTAGTTCAATTTCCATCGAGGCATCAGTGCTATTGTTCGCATCTTGAACTTCTTCAAGATCGAACGCGCTCCCACTAGTCTTTCTAGAAACAAAGTCCCTTTCCAGAAAGACCCCAGTCTTTGCCACAACTATCTTGTGCTGACTGGGAATGTAGAAGTAATATCCCTTAGTTTCCTTGGGATATCCAATGAAATAGCACTTGTCGGATTTGGGTCCTAATTTGTTTGAGACTTGACGTCGTACGTAAGCCTTACAACCCCAAATCCTCATGAAAGACACCTGGGCATCTCTCCCAGTCCATATCCTATATGGTGTCTTTATCACGACCTTTGATGGAACTCGGTTGAGTATGAAAGCTGCCGTGTCTAGAGCATATCCCCATAGATATGTCGGAAGATCTGTGTGACTCATCATAGATCGTACCATATCTAATAAGGTACGATTCCTCCTTTCGAATACACCATTCCACTGTGGTGTTCCAGGAGGAGTGAGTTGAGATAAAATCCCACACTCAGCTAAGTAGTCACGGAACTCATGGCTTAAGTATTCACCACCTCGATCTGATCGAAGTATTTTAATACTCTTGCCAAGCTGGTTCTGTACTTCATTCTTGAATTCTTTGAACTTTTCAAAGCATTCGGACTTATGTGTCATCAAGTACACATATCCATATCTACTAAAGTCATCAGTAAATGTGATGAAGTATCTATAACCGCCTCTAGCAGCGACATTGGAAGGGCCACATACATCACTATGTATGAGTCCTAACAAATCAGTCGCTCTCTCGCTGTGCCCACTAAAGGGAGTCTTGGTCATCTTGCCTCGTAGTCATGACTCGCATATCTCATATGATTCAAAATCAAATGAGTCCAGCAAACCATCCTTATGGAGCTGGGATAAGCGCTTGTCATTTATATGACCTAAGCGATAGTGCCAGAGATAAGTTTGGTTCATGCCATTTGACTTGAACCTCTTGGTATTAATGTTATAGATAGGGCTCTCAAGGTCTAGAATATAGAGTCCGTTTATTAGTGGTGCACTACAATAGAACATATCTTTTAAATAAACAGAACAACATTTGTCTTTTATTATAAAAGAGTATCCTTTCTTGTCTAAACAAGAAACTAAAACTATGTTCTTAGTAAGAGCAGGCACATAACAACAATCATCTAAATTTAGTACAAGCCCAGAGGGCAGAAATAGCTGATAAGTTCCTACAGCAACAGCAGCAACCCGTGCTCCATTGCCTACTCGTAGGTCCACCTCGCCCTTTGCCAATGCTCGCTATTTCTGGACAGGATCAAGTACAAATGTGAGAAGCACATCCAGATATCTAATACCCATGATGTAGAAATAGATAGATTGACTTCTATAACATATATACCAAGTGGAAGTCTCACTTCGCTCTTCTTAAGATCCTCCAAGTATACCTTGCGGTTCCTCTTCCAATGTCTTGACCGCCGTGGAAGCAGGTAGCATCCTTGGCGACCCTCCTTTGGTTCATTGCCTTGCCTTTGCCCTTGGTTTGGGACTTTCCCTTACCTTTGGGCTTGCCCTTGCCCTTGTGCTTCGAACCATCGAATGGGCTTAACCTTCTTAAGGTTAATCTCAGCAGTTCGTAACATACTAAGTAACTCGGGCAGTGGCTTGTCAATCTCGTTCATGTTATAGTTGAGAACGAATTGACTATAGCTATCCGGCAAGGACTGCAAGATCAAGTCGGTGGCCGACTCTTGGCCAAGTGGGAACCCAGTCTTTGTAGGTTCTCTATGTACCCAATCATCTTGAGTACATAAGGACCTACAGGAGCCTTACACTGAAACAGTGCCTTCGAGATCTCAAATCTCTCATGCCTCGCTTGTCCCTAATATAGTTGGCGAAGATGCTCAACCATATCAAAAGCGCCCATCAACTCATGTTGCTTCTGAAGCTCTGAGATCATGGTCGCGAGCATTAGACAGGACACATCTAATGCGTCGTCTTGATGCTTCTTGTAAGCATCTTTGTCGGCTCGCGGGGCATTGGTATGAGGAGCCTCCAGAATGGGCTGCTCCAGAACGTACAGCTTACGCTCCTGGGTGAGAACTATTCTCAAGTTCCTGTACCAGTCCAGGAAATTCGCTCCATTGAGCTTGTCCTTCTCAAGGACAGATCGCAGGGAGAAGGAATTCGTGTTCGACGTCATGGTTATCTACAACAGAAAAATTTGCAGAAATAAATATCATATTCTTTAAAACATTTAATTAGGCCTTTAATTAAATGATGCTCCCACTGAATTCTATAATTCTTGTGGGACAAGATCCACATCATACTAACCCTTGAGTTAGCTTTGGCTAATACGCCCAAGGCTTAGTATGATCGGTAGGTAATGATTACCAATTACATCTCTATGCAACTCTTGTTTATAGAATCAATATCCGCATTTATATTAAAACTCGAGTTAGCTTTGGCTAATTCACCCGAGAGTTAATATAGATGTGATATTGACCTATCTTTCCAACTATTGGAAGAATGCCTATAGTTGACTCGATCCAACCGAGTAACTATGAATACTCAATCTAATTGAGTTTGTATTCACCCATGCGTTGATAGGTGGGACCAAGATTGTCCCTCCGTATCCTACCAAGATAATATGTATTGCTCTGCTTTGGCAGATTCAACAATACATGTGATCGAGGTAGTGATAGGTATCACGGCACGGTTAGGCATTTTAGAGTTGGTTCGATCTAGATCTAATCTAATCGAGAAGGATGCATCTTGTGCACGACTTAGATCTAATCTAATCGCAAGGGTGCATCATGTGCACGACTTAGATCTAATCTAATCGTTAAGGCACTAATTAATTAATTAATTATTAAACATGCATCAAATACATAACAATTAATTAATTAATCTATTTGTGATTTAGTCATGGCCCTACTACGATCTTCTCAACCCAATGAGAAGATCGAATGGTCAACCTAGGGTCAACAGCTTCTCCAAGCTCCTCCCTTTGACCACCTTGTGTTGCTCGTGCCCGCCTCGGAACTCCGTCTCGTGTGGACCCTCCACCGCTCCAATTTGTACATTACAATTTGAAACTCGAGTTATATTCGAGTCTAAATCTAATTTACAACCAGAATATAAGAGAGAGGCACGACACGCAGGTCGCGAAAATAAAATAAAATTACAAGCACGCAATCACATAACGGCACGCAGGCCGTATTATGAATTACAACAGATTGTCCAATCAAATTGGGTCTTTGGGCCATGACTATCACAAATTTAATATATAATCCAAAATAATATATTTTCATAATTTTCTATAATTTTAAAATTAATTTTTAAAATTTTTACGAGTAAAATTTCCAGGCGGTCCCGTTTAGTGGTTTCGGGCGCAATCGCGGAACGGATCCCCTTGCGGGGCCCAGGGGCAGCGCCCCTACCCGTGATCTAACCATCGCGAGGGTTCCTTTGCGATCCAACAGCGCCTAAACCCGCTGTCCCAAAACAATTTGGGCCGAGACATTGCCGTTTCGGAAAAATCTTCCCGGCGGGTTTGTTTTTAGCGATTTCGGGTGCAATCGCGGAGCAAATCCCCTTGCGGGGTTAGGGGCAGTACCCCTACCCACGATCTAACCATTGTGAGTTGCTCCTTTGCGATCTAATGGCACCCGACCCCGCTGTCCCAAACGAATTTGGGGCAAAACGAAGCCGTTTACAAGAAAACTTTCCGGTAGCCGAAGCCTACAAGTGCCGAGACACTTGTGCTTCGCTTCTACGGAAAAATTACTCATAAAAGCTGTAAAAACTCAATTTTTACAGAAAATCACAGAAGGTATATTTTTCATAAAAATACAAACGAACTCGTACAAGTCTTTGCACGTGGCTCAGATACCACAGTTGGGTTCGTCATTTTTCGCGTCGCGGAAACCCCGAGTCACCCAAAGCCATGGATCTCGTGCAAAGATTCGGAAACAAAACTTTTCGAAAAACCTTTTTCTTGTACGAGTTTGTAAAAACTTTAGATCTACACTAAAGTTAAATCACGTCGGGCCGCGAAAACCGCTTTTTCGCGTCGCGGAAACCCCGAGTCACCCAAAGCCATGGATCTCGTGCAAAGATTCGGAAACAAAACTTTTCGAAAAACCTTTTTCTTGTACGAGTTTGTAAAAACTTTAGATCTACACTAAAGTTAAGATTATACCTTTGATGCGCGCCCCACGCGAATCCCGCTCGTCCAAATGATTCGTCGGATCTCTAAAGTATCAAGGATAGATACTTCTCTATATGTATCCACACGAACACACTAGGTGGAGATGACCAAAACAAGGTGTGCTAGCACGTTTGGATGGTTCGGCCAAGAGAGGAGAGGGAGAGCAAAATTGGAGCAAGGAAGAAGATGAAGGAATGAATGAGATTAAAATCAAAATGAAACTTATCTCACCCATTCATGTGGCCGGCCACATTAAGAGCATGAGTAACTCCCATGGAATGCCAAGAGTCACAACTCTTGGTAACTCCCATGAGGTGGCATTCCACATAAGCAACCATGATGATGTGGAGCATTATCATTGGTCCACATCTTGCCCACTCACCAATGAGATGGCATAAAGTCAAGTCAAACTTGACTCTTCATCTTCCTCTCAAGTCAAGTCAAACTTGACTTAATCTCTCTCATGGTTGATCTAATCCAACCATTTAATTCAAGTCAATTTAATATAATGAATCTAATTCATTTAATTAAATTGATTTAATGAGTCATAATCCAAATTAGACTCATTAAACACATGAATCAACTTGAGTCTAACTCAAGTTAGTCCAATTAGGATTACTCTTAATCCAATTTGATTCATCAAATGAATCTAATCCTCTTGGTTCATCATATGAACCTAATCTCCATCTAATTGTCCTAAGTGTGTGACCCTATAGGTTCTTGTAACGTTGGCAATGCCCTAAACCCATTTAGGAGCATAAGTAATGAGCGGTATCTAGCAACACATCATTACTACCCAAGTTACAAGAATGTCGAGATCCGACATCACCTTGTGACTACCAATTGTGACTACTCACAAAATAATGACAAGTGTCCTTCTATCCTAGACATCTAGATTGATCAATATGAGGCATAGACCGTGTCATCCTCTAATCAATCTAAATCTTGAACTCCAAGTAGACTCACTCGATCAAATGAGCTCAACATCTAATGTTGACGCATTTGGGCATGGCCATGCACTTAGTGGTCTCACTCTATCAAGAATACCGATGTCGCTCCCGTCATATGGGAGGGATAGATCCCATCTACATCACTCACATCCCTCTACATAATTCGTTATATACCCAATAATCGCCTTTATAGTCCACCCAGTTACGGGTGACGTTTGACGAAACCAAAGTACATAACTACTTATGTAGGGATCCATGGTGACTTCAGGTCTAAGGACTAATAGTCATACTAATAGTCACATGAGAAAGTATATGACACTCATATAACGATCCATGATACTTTCTCATGGCGGGTCATTCAGTATACATTCTCTAATGCATACCCATGTGTCAGCTTGATATCTCTATATCCATGACTTGTGAGATCAAGTCATCGAGCTGACCTACATGCTAGTCTTATTGTATTAACATTGTCCCTGAATGCTAATACTCGACTATGAATGATTTAGAGTAGTGTTCCCCATATCATCTCACTATCGATTCAAGTAATCGATTGATATAGGTATGAACCTTCTACTCAAGGACGCTATTATACTTAGTCTATTTGGCACTAATATCAATAAGTATAATAACCAAACAAATGCCTTTATTAATATACAAGAATATGATATACATGACTCCATACAATCATCAAATGATTGGCTCTAGGGCTCTAACTAACACATTTGCCCGGGAATTTGTTCGCAGGATAGTGGGTGCGTTAAATCATTCCGTATCGGGGGTTCTTCAACAACTAAAAGAGGGTGGATATCTACCCAGGGAACCTCCCCTCTCTTTCATAAATCGCCGCTGGCTTAATGAAGAACTACCCTCAGATTTGAAAGGCTCTTTTCCGAATGTTTAAAGAATGTACTCATAAAAACTTGTAAAGCAAGAATTGACAATGAGAAAAAAGGTGCAGTTGGTACTGAGTAACTAAGTATTTGCAAGGTATAAGGAAATTTTAACACTTGCTTCTTCTTCCTGCCAGTTTGAGAATACCCCTTTTGGAATGCTATTGCTTTCTGAATATAAATTTTATTGAAAAATTCCTTGCTCATCCTTCAAAGCGGAGCCTTATCTTAATGGATTCTTTTTTAAGTAACCTCCGACGTGCTTTATATCTCCCCGAGGATGAATAATCTCAGTTGAGACTGGATATGAAATTGTATAAAACTATTGGCCTCCGAGCTGAATATAATATCTCGGACGACTTTTGAGTAAAGACTTTCACTTTCACATATCTGGGCTCCTCTATGGAATCCCCTCTCGACATTAGGCTTCGAAGCCAGGAGATTCTCTGATTATCTATATCTTGCACGGATTTAGAAATCTTTGATCTCTTTTGTGAAGATCCATCTGATGTATTTCATATAATTTCCTGATGATTCTGCTTCATATTGGTTTATAGTCTCCGGCTTCTCCTATGAAGGCCCGTCCGGGTTGCTTCATAGGACTTTGCCGATCGACTTTGGTCTATCTTGGTTTATAGTCTCCAGTTTTTCCTATGAAGGCCCGCCGAGTTACTTCATAGAATCTTCCCGATCGACTTTGGTTTATAGTCTCTGAATCTTCCTATGAAGGCCCGACCGGGTTACTTCATAGGTTTTTCTCGATCGACTTTGATCCGTCTTGGTTTATAGTCTCCGTTTTTTCCTATGAAGGCCCGTCGGGTTACTTCATAGAATCTTCCCGATCGACTTTGGTTTATAGTCTCCGAGTCTTCCTATAAAGGCCCGACCGAGTTACTTCATAGGTTTTTCTCGATCGACTTTGATCCGTCTTGGTTTATAGTCTCCATTTTTTCCTATGAAGGCCCGCCGGGTTACTTCATAGAATCTTCCCGATCGACTTTGGTTTATAGTCTCCGAGTCTTCCTATGAAGGCCCGACCGGGTTACTTCTCGATCGACTTTGATCTGTTTTGGTTTATAGTCTCCGGTTTTTCCTATGAAGGCCCGCCGTGTTACTTCATAGAATCTTCCCGATCGACTTTGGTTTATAGTCTCCGAGTCTTCCTATGAAGGCCCGACCGGGTTACTTCATAGGCTTTTCTCGATCGACTTTGATCTGTTTTGGTTTATAGTCTCCGGTTTTTCCTATGAAGGCCCGCCGGGTTACTTCATAGAATCTTTCCGATCGACTTTAGTTTATAGTCTCTGAGTCTTCCTATGAAGGCCCGACCGGGTTACTTCATAGGTTTTTCTCGATCGACTTTGATCTGTCTTGGTTTATAGTCTCCGATTTTTCCTATGAAGGCCCGCCGGGTTACTTCATAGAATCTTCCCGATCGACTTTGGTTTATAGTCTCCGAGTCTTTCTATGAAGACCCGACCGGGTTACTTCATAGGCTTTTCTCGATCGACTTTGATCTGTCTTGGTTTATAGTCTCCGGTTTTTCCTATGAAGGCCCGCCGGGTTACTTCATAGAATCTTCCCGATCGACTTTGGTTTATAGTCTCCGAGTCTTCCTATGAAGGCCCGACCGGGTTACTTCATAGGCTTTTCTCGATCGACTTTGATCTGTCTTGGTTTATAGTCTCCGGTTTTTCCTATGAAGGCCCGCCGGGTTACTTCATAGAATCTTCCCGATCGACTTTGGTTTATAGTCTCCGAGTCTTCCTATGAAGGCCCGACCGGGTTACTTCATAGGCTTTTCTCGATCGACTTTGATTTATATGAAAGTATAAAACTTGGGCTAACCTTGTGTTGGCTTGTAATTCCTTGAGGGGAGCTGAATAAGCCTTTATGACTTCCCCTTATTTTGCTGCTTAAAAAATAGAAAGGAGGCTTCTCCTGATACTTATTAATTTGTATGAACCACATTTATTTCCCATGTCAATATTTATCTTGCTTGACTTTCATCAAAGAAACAAAGTACATAAACTGTAAGTATCTTAATTCGCCTGGGAATTCTAATAACTGTGAACATATTTAAAGTAATATGATCAAATCAGGCTCGATAGGGTTGCAAATGATTAGCACTCCAAGGGCGTTCCAACATTCTTCCTTCTGCATTTTGGAGATAGTATGAGCCTGACGCGAGCTTTTCTATCACTTTGTAAGGCCCTCCCCATTGTGGTGCCAACTTGCTGACATCTCCCACAGGCTTAACTCGTTTCCATACCAAATCCCCTACCTGGAAGAATCTGGGGATGACCCTTTTGTTATAATTCTGTCTCATCCTTTGTCGATATGATATAAGACGAGTAGCAGCTTTATCTCTTATTTCCTCGATCAGGTCCAGTTCCATAAGTCGTCGGTCTCTATTATCCTCATCATACAATTGTCTTCTGTCAGACTCTACTCCTACCTCAATGGGGATTACTGCTTCTCCTCCATAGACTAACTGGAAAGGAGTGATTCCTGTAGCTTCACGAGGCGTAGTGCGATATGCCCAGAGAACACTGGGTAACTCGTCTACCCAGCTACCTCCGACATGATCTAATTTAGTTTTCAGTCCTCTAATAATCTCCCTATTAGTTACTTCTGCTTGACCATTGCTTTGCGGGTAAACTACAGAGGTGAAGGCCTGGGTAATCCCATAACTCTGACACCAGTCTAGGATTCTATCGCCTTGAAACTGCCTTCCATTATCAGAGACTAACTTATGAGGAATGCCAAACCTGCAGATTATATTTTTCCATAAAAATTTAATGACCGCGTCTTCTGTAATTCTAGCAAGTGGTTCTGCTTCCACCCATTTAGAGAAATAATCCACGGCCACCAACAGGAACCTCCTCTGTGCAGCAGCCATAGGAAATGGACCTACTATGTCCATACCCCACTGATCAAAGGGACACGAGACTATAGAGGTTCTTAATAACTGGGTAGGGTGATGTAATATATTCTGATGCTTTTGACAAGAAATACAAGTTCTTACCAGTTTAGCGGCATTTTCATGTAGAGTGGGCCAGAAATATCCCGCTAAGAGGATTTTACGAGCCAAAGATCTTCCTCCTATATGACTGCCACACGAGCCTTGATGTACCTCCTGTAAAATAAATTGGGTATCTTCTGTGCCTACACACTTGAGCAAAGGTCTGGAAAAAGCCCTTTTATATAATTGCTCCCCCACCATAGTATATTGAGCAGCTCGTTTCTTAAATACCCTGGCTTGCTCTGTATCTCTCGGAAGAAGACCTTGCTGTAAATATAACATAATTTGAGCTCGCCAATCACCCTGAATTTCTATATTAGTCTGTCTTTCAA
Source organism: Zingiber officinale (assembly GCF_018446385.1). NCBI lineage: Eukaryota > Viridiplantae > Streptophyta > Magnoliopsida > Zingiberales > Zingiberaceae > Zingiber > Zingiber officinale. The sequence goes on along the minus strand of NC_056000.1, from coordinate 82,126,230 downwards.
TACAGGAAATTAACAGGGTCTGTTCCACTGGTCGATCAAGACTCCATGGTACTACAGCAGAGGCTAGTTTAGCTAATTCATCTGCCACCTGATTCTCTGATCGGGGAATTTTTTGTATGCTCACATCTTGAAATTGAGATTTCAACTTATCGAATGCCTCAGCATATAACTTGAGCCTGTCGTTATTGATTTCAAAATTACCTGATAATTGTTGAGCTGCTAGCTGAAAATCAGAATATATAAGGACTCGAGCTGCTCCTACATGCCGAGCAGCCTGTAAACCAGCTATTAGAGCTTCATATTCAGCCTCATTGTTGGTAGCTCTGTAATTTAATCTAATGGAGAGTTGAAGTCTGTCTTCTCTTCGGGATATAAGAAGAATACCAATTCCACTGCCTTGTCTAGTTGCAGAGCCATCCACATAAACTTTCCAGGTATCTTCTTCTTCTGGGCCTTGAACTTCTATGATGAAATCTGCTACAGCCTGTGCCTTGATGGCCGAGCGGGGTTGATATTGAATGTCATATTCCCCAAGCTCGGTTGTCCATTTGACTAACCGTCCTGATGCCTCTGGGTTGAGCAATACCCGTCCGAGAGTGCTGTTGGTTAAGACAATAATCTCATGTGCCAAGAAATATGGGCGCAACCTCCGAGCAGTCAATATTAGAGAATAGGCCAGTTTTTCTAGTGTAGTGTATCTACACTCCGCTCCTTTTAATAAATGACTAGAAAAATATACAGGTTGTTGCTCTTTTCCTTCTTGTCTGACTAACACAGAGCCTACGACATTTTCATTAGCCGACAAATATACCCACAGAGTTTCTCCTGCTATAGGTTTAGCTAATACAGGGAGGGTAGCCAAATAATCTTTCAATTCTTGGAAAGCCTTATCACATTCCTCATTCCATTGAAACTTATTAGCTTTTATGAGTATTTTAAAGAAATGGAAACTACGATTAGCTGATCTAGAAATAAATCTAGACAAGGCTGTGATTCAGCCTGTCAATCTTTGAGCTTCCCTCAGGTTGCGGGGTGGCTCCATGCTCTGCAACGCCTTGACCTTGCTCGAGTTGGCCTCTATCCCCCGTTCGGACACCATATATCCCAGAAATTTTCCTCCCTTCGGGCCGAACAAGCATTTGCTTGGGTTCAACTTGAGCCCATACTGTCTTAATGTCTTGCAAGTCTCCTCTATATCCCTGCACAGATCAGCAGCTTGAAAAGACTTGATTAAGATGTCATCAACATATACTTCCATATTCCTACCAATCTGCTTCTGAAAGACCTTATTCATAAGCCTTTGATAGGTTGCTCCTGCATTCTTTAGTCCAAAAGGCATAACATTATAACAATAAGTGCCTTCAGATGTTATAAAACTAACCTTTTCTTGATCCTCTTTGGCCAAGGGGACTTGATGATAACCTTGATATGCATCCAGCATGGAAATATATTCGCATCCGGCAGTGGAATCAACCAGTTGATCAATCCTGGGTAAAGGATAGTAATCCTTCGGGCAAGCTTTGTTGAGATCTCGAAAGTCAATGCACACTCGCCATTTATTCCCAGGTTTAGAGACTAACACCACATTAGCCAACCAGCTTGGGAATTGCACTTCCCTGATGTATCCGGCCTCCATAAGCTTGGCTATTTCTTCCTTGATAATCTGATTCTGTTCTGCACTAAAACTCCTCTTTCTTTGCATGACTGGGTGGGCATCCGGGAAGACATGCAAGGAATGTTCCATGACGGCAGGAGAAATGCCCGAAACTTCTCTGGGAGTCCAGGCGAACACATCATTATTCTCCTTCAAACAATGCACCAACTTAGCTTTAAGATCAGGATCAAGGTCAGCTGCAACGTAGGTGGTAGCTTCTGGCCGCCCAGTTTGGATTTGAACTTCTTCCTTTTCTTCATAGACCAAGACGGGCTGCTTTTCGCGAATGGCATTAACTTCCATTCTTTGAATCTTCCGAGCGGTGTTGGCTTCAGTTCGAATGATTTCTACGTAACATTTTCGGGCTGTCTTTTGATCGCCCCGTACTTCTCCGACCTGCTCCTCCACGGGAAACTTAATCTTCTAACAGAAAGTAGAAACGACCGCCCTGAACTCATTCTGGGCGGGCCGACCCAATATCACATTATAAGAAGATGGAGCATCTACCACCATAAAATAAGATCTTCTGGTTCTCATCAGGGGTTCCTCCCCCAAAGAAATGGCCAACTTTATTTGCCCCAGAGGTTGCACTTCATTGCCTGTGAATCGATACAGAGGAGTTGCAATCAGTTGAAGTTCCATTGGATCAATTTGCAGCTGATCAAAAGCCTTTTTGAATATAATGTTGACTGAGCTGCCAGTGTCTATGAAGGTACGCGCGATGGCGTAGTTGGCTATCACAGCTTTGATGATCAATGCATCGTCATGAGGTATTTCTACCCTCTCTAGAGATCTTTGGGCCCAAAACTTATTTTAGGACCGGATGCTCGTTCCATGCTGCATCCTACTGCATGAATCTCCAATCTTCGGTCATGTGCTTTTCTGGCTCTGTTAGAATCCCCATCGGTGGGTCCGCCCGTAATCATGTTAATATTACCCTGAGCAGCATTGTTTCTATTCTCCTCCTGCCGAGTCGTTGTGGTTTCGGAAGGTGCTTTATTTGATACTTGGCTGGTACCAACTGGGACCGGTATTGCTTCTTGCCGGGTTCCATCCGGGTGATATTCCGGTTTGAGCGGACTTTGCTGCCTGGGGTACTGTTGCCGGTAATAGTTCTGCCTCTGATAGCGCTCTTTATTGACTCGCCTGTTTCTCAAAACAAAACAGTCATCGGAGTGATGACTGCTAGTTTTATGATAAGTGCACCATCTCCTCGGTTCCTCCGGCTGCATCTCTACATGTTGTACAGCTTGTGGATGATAATCTGGTTGCCGATGAGGTGGATGAGTGGTTCTAGGTCCTCTTGGTGGGGGTACCGGGGTCGGAGCCTTCTCCTTCGCATGAGTAGGAGAAGAGGGAACACCTTCTTTCCTACAAGCGGCTTGGGCTTCTTCTACGTTAATGAACTCAGTGGCACGTTCAATCAGGGAATCAAAGTTAACAGGAGGATTTCTTACCAAATCTTTAAAGAAGTCATTATCATTTAAACCCTGAGAGAAAGCACTTACTAATATTTCAGTAGTAGCATTAGGTACATCTATAGCTACCTGATTGAACCTTTTAATATATGCCCGAATGGATTCTTTAGACGTCTGCTTAATTGAAAATAGGCTCCACGGGGTCTTATGATACCTTTTGTTGCTGGAGAAATGATGTAGAAAGACTTTCTTGAAATCCTTAAATTTTCGAATAGACTTTTCAGGTAATCTCTTGAACCAGCGCTGTGCTGCTCCCCCAAGAGTAGTGAGAAACATCCGACACTTCACCCCATCGGAGAATTGTTGCAACAAGGCTACATTTTCAAATTTCAACAAGTGATCTTTCGGATCTGTGGTTCTGGTATATTCTCCAATTTGCAGATTCTGATATCGCTTAGGAAGTGGGTCGTCTAATACACTTTGTGAGAATGGGGAGATGACCTTTTCTGGTGAACTATCACTAGTTATCATTTTCATTTTACGCTTCTCTCTGTCAGGCGCCTCACTAGAGGACTCTTGGAACACAGGCCTCTTACCCCCTGGATCCAAGGGAGTGCGAAGGAAGGCTCGTGGACGCCTGGTTGGAGAAACAGTAGCTGGATGAAAATATAAATGTTCTTCTTCTTCTGTCTCCTTTCCTTTCCGAGGGTCAGTAGTTGATATCGCCGGATGATGAGCCATCGGCAGAGTGGCCCCAGTATGAGCTTGTAGTTGTTGTTGTTGTTGTTGTAGGGCTTTCTAAACATGAGAATTAATGAGGAGATCCAAATCCTCACGACTGATAGTAAGTAGGTTCGACTTCCCAGCTTCTTCCATCACGTAGTCTCAGATTCAGGTAAAGCTTCCCACAGACGATGCCAAATTTGATCCTGTTTGAGAAGCTGACCATGAAGGAGATCCGGAAGAAGGAAAACCCCTGTAATGACGAAGAATAATGCCGGTGAAACCTCGACCCGAGAAACCCAAAGCGGATCGGAAGAAAACCAGAATCACCGAAGGAAATCTGATAAATAGGAAGAAATCCCCGTCCAAATAGGAGAAAACCGAACTTTCAAGCTCCCGAAGCTCCCTGCGCACAAGAGACCAACCGACACTATCGTCAGTGACCTAAGACCGGGGTGGGAATCCCTGGCTAGGTCCTCCGACGCTCAAGTTAGTGATCTCTCTTGGTGTCCCAGAGGGAAACAGGAAGAAGATGAACAGTAGACAGAAAATTAGGGATGTTCACTTACCTAACCAATGGAGAGGATTCCCCCTTTTATAACACTTCATATAACCTCCGTAGTCATGAAGTGGACCCCGGTTTGTTAGAGTTCGTTATGACATCAGCTGGGTACTTCGGGAAGATGATTTTTAAGGAATCTTTTTTGTACCCCAGATGTACCTTCTTTGTCGTTTAGCGCCTGCAAGACAATCTGAAAGCATATTTCCCGCCAAAATATATATTCTCTATCATGAATTATTCTATTCGATATATTCATGTATGATTCTTCTTCACATGACTTCTATTTGTATCTTTACTGTGTCGAAATAATATTTTATCCAACATGTTTCTGAAGTATTCATTAACCCTTTTGGCCGATATTGGTCTATCTTTGTTCGACAGGCATGTATCGACCGTTATTGGTTTACCTTTGTTCTAAAGGTATGTCCCGACCAATATTGACTTATCTTCATACGGCAAGTATGTATCGACCGATATTGGTCTACCTTCGTTCGGCAGGCATGTATCGACCAATATTGGCCTACCTTCGTTCGGCATGCATGTATCAACCGTTATTGGTTTACCTTTGTTCTGAAGGTATGTCCCGACCAATATTGACTTACCTTCATACGGCAAGTATGTATCGACCGATATTGGCCTACCTTCGTTCGACAGGCATGTATCAACCGTTATTGGTTTACCTTTGTTCTGAAGGTATGTCCCGACCAATATTGACTTACCTTCATACGGCAAGTATGTATCGACCGATATTGGCCTACCTTCGTTCGGCAGGCATGTATCGACCGATATTGGCCTACCTTCGTTCGGCAGGCATGTATCAACCGTTATTGGTTTACCTTTGTTCTGAAGGTATGTCCCGACCAATATTGAGTTACCTTCATATGGCAAGTATGTATCGACCGATATTGGCCTACCTTCGTTCGGCAGGCATGTATCGACCGATATTGGTCTATCTTTGCTCTGGAGTGTGCATCGGTCGTTATTAACTTACCTTCATACGGCAAGCATGTATCGACCGATATTGACTTACCTTCATACGACAAGCATGTATCGACCGATATTGACTTACCTTCATACGACAAGCATGTATCGACCGATATTAACCTGTCTTTGTTCGGCAGGAATGTATCGGCCGATATTGGCCTTCCTCCTTTGACTCTCTCTTCCTTTTCTTTCCTCATCTGAAGACCCTTAAAACCTAACCCATATCAATTATAATGAGGTATTCGCTCCTGTTGCTCAATTAGAAACTATCAGACTAATCATTGCTTTAGCAGCTCAAAATAAGTGGAAAATACATCAAATGGATGTAAAATCTGCTTTTTTAAATAGTCTTCTTGAAGAAGAAGTCTATATTCAGCAACCATCAGGTTATGAAGTTAAAGGACAAGTAAACAGAGTTCTAAAATTGAAGAAGACTCTCTACGGGCTAAAGCAAGCACCAAGGGCATGGAATGACCGAATATACAAGCACCTGCAAGAGAAAGGCTTCATCAAATGTCCTTATGAACATGCATTATACATTCAGAGTAAGAATAAAGATGTTTTGATTGTATGCATATATGTCGATGACTTGATCTTCACAGGAAGCAATCCAAGTATGTTTGGAGAATTTAAAGAAGCGATGACTAAAGAGTTTGAGATGACTGATATTGGGCTCATGACATACTATCTAGGCATTGAGGTGAACCAAAAGAAAGATGGAAGTTTCATCTCACAAGCAGGTTATGCAAGAGAGATATTAAAGAAATTTAAGATGGATAACAATAAGTCTATAAATACCCCAGTAGAATGTGGAGTCAAGCTATCAAAGCATGATGAAGAAGAAAATGTTTATCCAACATTTTTTAAGAGTTTGGTTGGCAGTTTACAATACTTGACGTGCATAAGGCCTAATATTCTTTATGTTGTTAGACTTGTTAGTCGCTACATGGAAGATCCAACTACTACCCACCTTAAGATCGCTAAGAGAATTTTGCGCTATATCAAAGGTACAATAGATTTTGGATTAGTTTATTCAACATCTAACCACTTCAAACTTGAAGGATATAGCGACAGTGATTGGGGTGGAGATATAGATGATAGAAAGAGCACTATAGGATTTGTGTTCTTTATGGGAGATATAGCTTTCACTTGGATGTCGAAAAAATAACCTATTGTCACACTTTCTACTTGTGAAGAGGAGTATATAGTTGCGACTATATGTGTAAAATACTGAAAATAGGCGAATATTAATAAGGGAATTTTCTGGAATTTTTCGAGAATTTTTCGGAGCTCGTAGGACCAGATAACGGGGATAAAAATGGGGCCCAGGAAAAGCCTGTTTAGGCTACCCATTTAAGCGAGGAAATGTCTATTTTTATATTTCCTTTTCCTTTTTCTTTTTTCTTTATTTCCTCTCTTCCTCGCCGAAAACCCCCGCGTCTCTCTTCCTTTCCCCGCCGAAGCCTTCTCGAGCCCTAACCGCCCACGGCGGTTTTCCTCCTCTCCCTCGCGTGCATAAGGCCGGGACCAAGAGAAGCCGGTGTTTCTATTCTCCCTCTACGCAGCCGAGCGAGATCCTTTGTGCCCTAGCGAGCCATCCTCCACCCGCGTCGGCGATGCTTGTGCCAGCCGTGCCCTAGATCCACCACCGGCCGCAACTCACAGTGTAGACCAACTCTTCTCCTCGCCGGCACTCGAGTCGTCGCCGGTGCCATAGACTCAGCACGCGACACCCATCTCCTTCTCTGAGCCGCCAGCACAGACGATGCCACACGGAGTAGTGCCGACCCAGCGACGCCATCCCTATGCCCTAGCCGCCGCTGCTAGGATGAAGCCGACGCAACTCCCAGCCGCACCCGAGCAGCGACCGCCAACAAATCTCTCTTGCCCTAACCTCTGCTTTGCCGCCCCGATCGCTGCTCCTCAACCCACTCTCCGCCGCGCCAACCTCCGATCACCTCACTGTGGTCACACCTCTCGTGCCATACCTTCTTCACAAGGAAGACAGATTCAAGGACAGCTCTCGTGCCTTACCTTCTTCACAGAGAAGACAGATTCAAGGACAGGGAGTTATGTGCCCTGGCTGTTGGCCACAGGTCTTTGGTCCAACCGGTTGTTAATATCTACTGTCGAAGAGGAAAAGAATTAGGGTAAGACATGTAGGAATATAATTTCTAATTTTTGTGCTTAATGGGTTAATTGGTCACTGTGGTGCTTTCTTGGTTTCCAGCACCTATCTCAATTTTGGCAGCCATTCCATTCCGTAGCTACTGGATTTCTGCCATGGCTGTGAATCTGGGTAAGAAGTAAGGTAAGGTGTAGAGCATTTGATACATGCTATAGATCGTGGTTTTGATTCGATTTTTTTTAGATAGTTGTTCGTGTTGTAGACTGAGTTGGAATTAAGAAATAGATTGTTATGTGTTGATTAGGGTTCATTAATTGTGTTGGATGGATTAGTTGGATCCAATTTAGAACTTCTTAAATTGGATTAGAATTTAGTTTGGCTAATTGTGGTATGATAGAATTAGCTAAACTAGACCTTATGTTTGATATACAGGACCTTGACGCGAGACGAGTATCTCGATTATCGGATTAGACCATTTCTTATTGGAGGCGGGTACTTTTGACTTTATGTCTTTGATATGCATAGTAGTGAATTTAACAAATAGCAATAATTATGTTTATTATTTTGTTTCAGTTAGTCACTACCCGCTACCTGTTACATGCTTGGTTGATTGCTTGTTTTGCATCTCATGTTATTGCTTACCTAATTATACATGATTAGGGGTAGTGATATAACCATGCTTCACCAGGTTTAGGACCTAGATGTGATACCTTATCTGATCTGTGTATCCTTGATATAATTTATTGATTATGGTGCACATCATGTATGTATATTACCATGCTTAGTGTCATGCACCATTCGCATGATTGCATGCTATGTGATAGATTGCTCCATTATTGTCGAGCACATCGCCAGTTTCATCACTGTTCGGTGCTCCGTTGTTGACGCTCATGGGTAGCGTGACACAGCATGGTAGCACGTCAGTTTGCTCGTTCGGTGCTCCGTTGGTCCGCTCATGGGTAGTGTGATTGCAGCGTGGTAGCACGTCGAGACCCCTCCCCGTCATCGTGTACCGGGAGATGAGAGCATTGCGCTCCCCCATTTATGATTTAGGGTAGGAGAATGTGTGTACTCCGACAGCATCCCGTCCACTCGGTCACTCATCAGGAGTAGTGATGCAGAGTGCACGGTTGTCATAGCCCTACCCACTCGGTCCCACCATTGGGTGTGAGATGGCTGACTGGCGTCAGGGGTGACCATGACTGTATTGGCATCATATACATTGATGCATTTATTTCTTGTGATTGTGTTTGCTGCATTTATTTGCTGCATATTGGTTGGATGCCCATGCTTGACATGCATACAGGATTTCTATACCTCTCGGACTGTTTATCCTTGTACCAGGTCCTGGTTAGTACAGTATTCTCCTGTTCATTTCAGATTGTATTTACCTTTATTATGTCAGGAGACTGTACGCATGATTAGTGCTAGATGTTACTTCCTTACTATGTATATCAGTTGTTACCCGCTGAGCGTTGGACTCACCCCCGCCTCCGTTATTATTTTCAGGTTGATGCTGTCAGGAGAGAGTTCCAGTTGCTAGCCCCCCTGCAGACCACGAGGACTTATTGATCTTTTGGTTTTCTTCTTTACTAGACTATGTTTTGAACTTGTTATGTTTTGGATACTATGGATCTTGTATGGATTGTTTTACTTGTGGATGACTTTTATTTGGATTTGCTTTTACTACATGCCTGCCTAGATGGCAGAAGAGGTAAGTTAGTTTTATCGTCGGATTTGAGCTTTACGAGTGTAGTGGAGTAGGATATCAGTTTTGAGCTTTATAAGTGTAGTTGAGTAGGGTTGTTTTCGAGTCATTGTACTACTATTCAGTTTGATTATTATTAAACTGCGTGGTTGTGTCAGCCAGAGGCTGAAATTTATATAAACTGTGTGGTTGTCTGTGTTGTTGTTTATTTATTATTGTTATTATTCTAGCCGCATGTGGCTGATGTATATGGTGATTGTAGAAAGTTTCAGATTGTCCGCCGTACAAGGGAGATGCTGCCGAAATTTCTTCGGACAAGGACTCCTCCGGGGCGTGACAATTTAGTGGTATCAGAGCTTAAGTTTTACCTTCTTTGTTTTCGTATTTTGGATATTTGGGATAACCTGATACCAAATGATATGATATTAGAGCGCCAAAGTTTGGCGATACTTGTTTGATTTCCGTGTGTTGGATTTTCGAGATTTATCTGATACTAATTTATTGGTATCAGAGCAGGGTGTGATACCTGCTTTTAGTATTCTTGATATATTGTGCTAGCCCTAGTTTGCGAGTCAAACTGGGTAGTTATTTTGGTTGCACGAGTTTTCCATTATCTATATGTTTTGGACGTTCGTTTCGGATTAATATGGATTTCAGGTGATTTTTCTCGTACAGAATTCCGAGATCAATTTGGGGACTGGACAGCGACGGAACATCTCCAGACAGCAATTAGGTATGAAATTATTTTGGTAATTGTTGATACTTGTAGTAATATCTGTGATATAATTTAACATATATGAGGAGATCTACATGTATTGCTGCGAGACGTGGTGTTGGACGACCACGTACGAGGACCTCGGGATCTCTGGATATGCCAGAGATGCCTACTGTTGATGAGCCTGTCAGTCAGGGACAAACTCAGGGTACTGCGGGCGTGTCGGGCTCTCAGACCCCAATGGCTCCTTTAGAAGTACCTACTTCGGCTGCACCGACGGTATCCACTCCTACCGTATTTACGGTACCATCAGGGGTACCATTGGCATACCCGACACCTGCTCCAGCGCAGTCTACGGCATACCCGGCACCACCACCACCTGGACCCACCGTGTATCCGGCACCAGTGGCACCTGTGCCCCCAGTACATACAGTGTACCCAGCAGCACCTGCATCAGGGATACTGGCTGCTCCACATCCGGTACCATTACCTATTGTACCTCCAGTCGCGAGCACCTATATTCACCCTACAGTGCCACCGACGACATATGCTCTAGTTTACCCAGCAACACCGGGAGTACCTCCTTCGGTTTATGCAGCGGTACCACCTGTAGCACCAGCTCCAGTGGTTCCGCCAGTCCCGACAGCCGTTTCGACACACCTCACCGACATTGTTGCGGCACGAGCCAGGATTCCAGCGTTGGCAGAGTCGATGAAGAGTCGATTTACACTCTTCCGAGGAGACCGTGATCCGAGTGTGGCTCTGTCTTGGATTGAGACTATGGAGCGGACCTTCTTCTATATGTCTTTCTCCGAGTGGGAGAAAGCAGAGCTGGCTGCTTTTCATTTACGGGACGCGACCGACACCTGGTGGATTACTCAGCGTTCCATCATCGGCGAGTAGAACATCACTTGGGCCAGATTCAGAGAGGCTTTTGAGAGCCATTTCTTTCCACGAGCTTATCAGATAGCTCACCGGTAGGATTTCCTGAGTCTGCGACAGATCAACCGATCGGTGATAGAGTATAATATAGAGTTTGACAGGTTGGCCAGATTTTGTCCAGAGCTAGTTGCTGAGGACAGTTCACGTATGCAGTAGTTCATTCAGGGGCTGGATTGACATTTGTAACTAAGACTTTCCAGTCTTGGTATCACGTCTTATGCGGAGATGTTGGACAGAACCCTCATTATTGAGTCAGCTCAGCAGAGAGTTTTTCCGGATAGGAAAAGGAAGCAGCCGAGTCAGACATCTGGACAGATCCAGCAGTCACAGGCTACACCACAGCAGAGTAGGCGCAGTCGGTCAGATCAGGGTACTTCTGGGGTATCTCGTAGGCCTCAGAAATCAGGGCAGTCTTCTTTAGGACGTTTCCGGGCTTCACAGCAGAACCGGAAACAACCCGCCAGCGATATTCGGTGTTTCAGATGTGGGTCCAGAGATCACATCACCACAGCCTGTACTATGGGACAATCAGTTTGCTTTTATTGCAAACTGCCTGGGCACCAGAGTCGAGATTGTCAGCTGAAGGCTCAGCATACTTCTTCCGGAGTTACTGCTCAGGGAGGACAGCACAGTCAGGCAGGGGCTCGATGAGGAGGGCGAAGATTTTCACCCTCACATCGCCAGCAGGGGGCAACTTCCCCTTTAGCAGCTGCATTTGGCATGCTCGGAGAGGAGTACCCCAGTACTCCTATAGTACCCCCAGAGCTCCTTTTCGGGACCTCATTATCTGACATAGGGGCAGTATCAGTCGCAACCCCATCCACATGCTTAGTATCGGACGCAGTCTCAACCGTCGGTACAGTATCAGTCGTCACCCTTGCAGACTTCTCTGGCACAGTATCCAGTACCACTTCAGTGGCAGGCTCCTGCCTAGACGCAGCAGTCGCAGGCAGCGTTACCACCTCTTGCTCCGCCAGAGACTGGGCATATTCATGCGATGACCAGAGAGGATGCACAGCGAGCCGACAGATCCATTTTCCGCGGTATGATTTCTATTTATGCCTTATCTGCAGATATACTGATTGATACTGGTAGCTCGTATTCTTTTATATCTCGTACTTTTATGCGGGAGATTGGTAGATTACCCACTTGCAGACCCCAGCGATTGACTGTCTCTCTACCGTCTGGTGATACTTTGGGCGTCACCCAAGAGGTCAGAGGTTGCCTGTTAGATTTTGGCAACCTAATACTTACGGTGGATCTTTTAGTATTGGAAATGGTCGATTTTGATATTATACTTGGCATGGACTGTTTGTCAGCATATCATGCCACAGTTGATTGCTAGATGAGGGTGGTCACATTCCGGTCTCTGAACCAACCCTCGTGGGATTTCACTGGCATCAGAGACGACGTCATATCGATCATTTCGGCGATTCAGGCTCAGAAGCTGCTGTCACATGGCTGTCAGGGTTTTCTGTTATCTTTGATTAGTACTGAGGACAGCGGTAGTTTGCAGCTCTCCGATGTTCCGGTAGTCCGAGAGTATTCGGATGTATTCCCAGAGGAGTTACCAGGTTTGCTTCCCAGAAGGCAAGTCGAGTTCGCTATTGAGCTGATTTCGGGGACCGCACCGGCATCAAAAGCTCCTTATAATATGGCACCAAAAGAGTTGAATGAGCTGAAGGCTCAACTCCAGGAGCTTTTGGATAGGGGATTTATTCACCCTAGTGTTTCTCCATGGGGTTCTCTGGTATTATTTGTCAAGAAAAAGGACGGCACCATGAGGTTATGTATTGACTACAGACAGCTGAATGCAGTGACCGTCAGAAATAAATATCCTTTACCACGGATTGAGGATTTGTTTGATCAGCTCAGAGGTACATCAGTGTATTCTAAGATTAATTTGCGATCCAGATATCATCAGATGAGAGTCAGAGACTCAGATATTCAGAAGACAGCTTTCCGTACCAGATACGGTCATTATGAGTTTTTGGTAATGCCATTTGGGCTTACCAATGCTCCAGCGGTGTTTATGGACTTGATGAACCACATCTTTCTAGAGTATTTGGATCAGTTTGTTATCATTTTCATTGATGACATATTGGTCTACTCGCATTCTGAGGAGGAGCATGCACAGCATCTTCGCATAGTCTTGGAGATTCTTAGACGACATCAGCTGTACGCGAAGTTCAGCAAGTGTGCATTCTGGCTATCCTCAGTCGGTTTTCTGGGACATGTGGTCTCGAGCAGAGGTATTTCAGTAGACCCTCAGAAGATCGAGGCTATCACCAGTTGGGAGTAGCCGAAGTCAGTACAGGAGATCCGCAGTTTTCTGGGACTGGTTGGTTATTATCGACGTTTTGTCGAGGGTTTCTCACGTATTGCTATGCCGCTGACACGTCTTACCAGGAAAGGCGTGAAGTTCACATGGTCGGAGGATTGCGAGACCATCTTTCAGGAGCTGAAGTGGAGATTAGTGTCGGCTCCAGTTTTGGTTTTACCGTCTGGGGAGGATGGATTTGTACTCTACACCGACGCATCTCTTCAGGGTTTGGGCGTTGTTCTGATGCAGCACGGCAGGGTAGTCTCCTATGCTTCTCGACAATTGAATGAGCATGAGAAGAACTACCCAGTTCATGATCTGGAGTTAGCTGCCATCATCTTTGCTCTGAAGCTTTAGCGGCATCATTTATACGATATTACATTTGAGATTCTCACTGATCATAAGAGTCTCAAATATATTTTCACTCAGAAGGAGCTTAATCTCCGACAGAGGAGATGGATGGAGTTCTTGAAGGACTACGATTGTACCATTAGCTACCACCCGGGAAAAGCTAATGTGGTTGCAGATGCACTCAGCAGGAAGTCCAGAGGGACTTTGGCTTGCCACCGAGTTTCAGTTACAGACTTAGTTCAGGGTTTCTCCGAGTTAGACCTTGAGGAGCAGGGACATACAGAGCAGGGTATACATGTTACCATGGTTGCTCAGTCGTCGATCAGGACGAGGATCCGAGAGGCCCAGGCTGGTGATCAACATTTGCAGTTCATTAGCAGTCAGATAGCTTCCGGGCAGTAGACCGAGTTTACACGAGACGAGGAGGGTATTATATACTTCCGAGGTAGATTGTGCGTACCTCAGTCTCATTCGGTCTTACAGGAGCTACTTCAGGAGGCTCATCGCTCTCGATTTGCGATCCATCCAGGCGGGACTCGCATGTATCGAGATTTGAGGCGTTCCTACTGGTGGAACGGTATGAAGAAAGACATCACGGAATTTGTAGCTAGATGTCTTGTCTATCAGCAGGTGAAGGCTGAGCACCAGAGACCTACCATATTACTTCAGCGGATTCCTATTCCTGAGTGGAAATGGGAACATATTACTATGGATTTTGTGGTGGGATTGCCGAGGACACGACGAGGCCATGACGCGATTTGGGCAATCGTTGATCGATTAACCAAATCCGCACACTTCTTAGCGATTCGGAGGACTGATTCCCTAGATCGATTGGCAGATCTATATTGCCGGGAGATTATCAGATTACATGGTGTTCCTTTGACTATCATTTCGGATAGAGACCCCCCGGTTCACGTCTCATTTCTGGCAGAGTCTGCAGTAGGCCTTGGGCACGCAGCTCCGATTTAGTACAACTTTCCATCCGCAGACATATGGATAGTCAGAGCGGACCATTCAAACTTTAGAGGATCTGCTAAGGTCATGTGTTATGGATTTCGAAGGCAGTTGGGAGGACCATCTGCCATTGGTAGAGTTCGCCTACAACAACAGCTTTCATTCGGCTATCCAGATGGCACCGTTTGAAGCGTTGTATGGTAGGCCTTGTCGAGCGCCCACCCTCTGGGATGAGGTTAGAGAGGCCCAGATGTTGGGACCTCATAGAGCTCAGCAGGATGCAGAGTTGGTCCGTACTATCAGACGGAGGATGTCAGAGGCGCAGGACCGTCAGAAGAGTTATGCTGATCGGAGACGCAAACCACTGGAGTTCTCTACAGGCGACCATGTATTTCTACGAGTTTCACTCACGGAAGGGGTGATGAGATTTGGCCTCAGAGGTAAGCTAGCTCCGCGGTACATTGGCCCTTTCGAGATCTTGGAGAGGATCGGAGTGGTAGCTTACCGGTTAGCACTACCACCGTCCCTGGCAGGCGTCCACGATGTATTCCACGTATCTATGCTGAGGAGATACGTACCTGACCCGACGCATGGGCTGACAGATGTCTTAGTTCCAATTCAGCCAGACGTCACCTATGAGGAGATTCCGGTACGGATTTTGGACCGGAAAGAGCGTCAATTGCGAAACAAGACTATCTGGCTGGTTAAAGTCGGATGGCAGCATCATTCAGAGGAGGAGGCTACTTGGGAGCTCGAGGATACGATCCGAGCTCGATACCCCCATCTTTTTACTTGAGGTATGTGATTTAATTTACCGTTTAGCATTTATACTTTATATCTGTTGTTAGTACTTGCTGATGGTAGATAATGAAATTTGGGGACCAAATTTTTATTAGTAGGGGAGAATGTAAAATACCGAAAATAGGTGAATATTAATAAGGGAATTTTTCGGAATTTTTGGAAATTTTTCAGGAATTTTTCGGAGCTAGTACGGATGAGTTAACGGGGATAAAAACGGGGCCCGGGAAAAGCCTGTTTAGGCTACCCATTTAAGCGAGGAAATGTCTATTTTTATATTTCCTTTTCCTTTTTCTTTTTTCTTTATTTCCTCTCTTCCTCACCGAAAACCCCCGCGTCTCTCTTCCTTTCCCCTCCGAAGCCTTCTCAAGCCCTAACCGCCTACGGCGGTTTTCCTCCTCTCCCTCGCGTGCATAAGGCCGGGACCAAGAGAAGCCGGTGTTTCTCTTCTCCCTCTCCGTAGCCGAGCGACCTCCTTTGTGCCCTAGCGAGCCATCCTCCGCCCGCCACTTCTTCTTCTCTTCTTCTCTTCTCCCAAGCGTCGGCGACGCTTGCGCCAACCGTGCCCTAGATCCACCGCCAGCCGCAACTCAAAGTGTAGACCAACTCTTCTCCTCGCCGGCACTCGAGTCGTCGCCGGTGCCCTAGACTCAGCCCGCGACACCCATCTCCTTCTCTGAGCCGCTAGCACAGACGACGCCACAAGGAGTAGTGCCGACCCAGCGACACCATCCCTGTGCCTTAGCCGCCGCTGCTAGGACGAAGCCGATGCAACTCCCAGCCGCACCCGAGCACCGGCCGCCGACAAATCTCTCTTGCCCTAACCTCTGCTTTGCCGCCCCGATCGCTGCTCCTCAACCCACTCTCCGCCGCGCCAACCTCCGATCACCTCACTATGGTCACACCTCTCGTGCCTTACCTTCTTCACAAAGAAGACAGATTCAAGGACAACTCTCGTGCCTTACCTTCTTCACAGAGAAGACAAATTCTAGGACAGGGAGTTATGTGCCCTGTGTAATGACCCGCCATCTACTAACTAAGCTATAAGGCAAGACCGTCACATTATACTGTGCTAACTATTCCATGACCATCATTAAACTAGGTGCGGAAGCTGTACTAATCAAAATTTTGCTAACTATTATCATTTCTTTATTCCATATGTGCTAAGGGGTGTAATCTAAAGTATACCTATCATATACTACATCTCCTATGGTCAAGGAACTGAATTAAACATTTTCCAACTGCTATCAGACCTCCCAATCGATCCACAGATCGATTGGAATGGTTGAATCGATCCAGTGATCGATCCAGCATGCTACTGTATGCGAAACTTGGGTTAGATCGATCTAGTGATCGATTCAGCACGCTACTGTGCTCGGGCAATATTCTGGATCGATCGGCTGATCGATCCAGGCTAACCAATCGATCCAGTGATCGATTCCGGAGCTCCCTGTTCGCGATGAAACTAGGCTGGATCGATCGGCTGATCGATCCAGACACAGTCTGTTCGCGGAACAAGCTGCCAATCGATCCATTGATCAATTGAGGACCCCCAATCGATCCACCGATCGATTGGGGTTTCTGATTTTGCAGCTAAGCTCTGATTTCAGCACTTGTTCGTGCCAAAATTTCTTATATCAGTTCTAAACTAAATGCAAAACATTCTAACATCACACAAATAGTGTTCTAAGCATGATAGGGGTGCATGATTTACTAATTCATAGCAATTAACATACTAAGGTGCAAAATAATAAAATGCTAAAAGGTTTTAGTGCTTAAAACAAGCTTGCTGAGATTCCTTAAGATCTTTATTCCAAGTTCCATCCACACACATCTTCATCACATTGCCCTCCAGCCACCGCTAGTCCATCTTTCCTTTACCTTTATCTGCAGTATAAGGAAAAAGTATCTGTAAGCTTTCGCTTAGTAAGAAACCATCTACCTCACTAAAACATGCATACGATGCAATTCATGATTTTAAAACATGCTATTTGAAATGTGTACTGATTAAACTAAAACATGGAATGCTATCATACAATACATGGACACCAAAATCTAGTCATGGCATACTATCATCTAAAACATGTGTAACAAAAGCTGAACATAGAGCTATCATACATAATCATAAGAGTGAGCTGAACTGAAGCATGAACTGAGCTAATTCTAGCAAATGCTAAAGCTATACTGATTTCACCTAACTATTTTGTGAGAGTTTATAACTACATATATAATAGATGAAAATACTAATCATGCTGCTGTTTGGGCCCGGCAACTGTACGTGCTATGCGCGCATCCCTAACTAGACCCGGGTTTGCAAGTCCCGAATTTAGTAGGGTTACTAGGTTATCTGAACCTAGGGATGACTGTGGGAGCCCAACCCAATGGATATCTAATCCAGTACAGTGCCACTGAGAAAGTAAAATACTGAACATAAGCTAATAAATTCTTGTCTTGCTTTTACTAGGTTGTCTAAACCCAGAACTAGGTTATCTAAACCTAGAGGCGACTGTGGGAGCCCACCCATTGGACATCTAGTCCTGTAAAAGCTGTAGAAAGACTATATGAGCTGTGAAATGCTTCTATTGCATTTAACTAAGCTATTAAAATGCCTAAGTTGCATTTTAACTGTGCTAGTAATTTAATCGAACACTTGGTATGCGCTAATTCGCATCCTTTGTGCCGAAAAGCTATATACTACTAACTAAAACATGGAATTCACACGGAAGCTACTTATACTGCAGGTGAGGGGTTTCTTACCTCCTGTGCTAGTTTTCTTACGATTCTAATCGCTAGATTTCCGGTGGAGACGATCTTCTTGACGATCTTCTCACGTCTATGCGTTCTTCTCGCGAAGAGGAGCGTCCTCATAACCTTTGTGTTGCTGGGAGGTGCTCCTAGAACCCTTGGCTTGGTGCGCCGAGAGAAGGAGAGGAGAAGGGAGAGGGGTTGGCGGAAACTAGGGTGAGGAGGAGTAAAGTTACGTTAAAAGAAATAACTCTCCACTTAATTCCTCCCTATTTATATTAAATGGTAATCTCGGCCCAACTTGAATATAAATTTAATTGTTTCCCTTTCCTTTCAGCACGGCCCTGCTGGGTTCAACTGGTTACTAGGACTATCTATAAGTCGTAGGACCCAATAGGTCTCGGGTTTAATTCCCGCATAGGCTGTTTTCATTTTCTATTTATTTTTGCTACTTCCGCTATTTTAAAAATTCCATAAAAATATTCTAAAATTCCAAAAAAATCATAGAATATTTCTAAAATAAATTTTGAGAATTTTCGGGCATTACAATCCCCCATACCTTATAAAAAGTTAGTCCTCGAACTTAGAATAACTCTGGGTACTTCTGTCTCATACTAGCTTCTGTCTCCCAAGTTGCCTCTTCTGTATGTGACTATGCCAAATAACTTTTACTAATGGTACTTCCTTGTTCCGCAATTTCTTAACTGCTCGGTCTATTATTTGAATAGGTCGACTGTCATAGCTGAGGTCTTCGCGGACTTGTACTAGCTGGGGCTTAATCACCTGGGTGGCATCTGGGATATGCTTCTTCAGCATAGAGACATGAAATACATTATGAACAGCTGACATCTCCTGGGGTAGCTCTAGCTCATATGCTACCTTGCCAACTCTTCGACTGATAAGGTATGGTCCACATATCTGGGACTTAGCTTGCCCTTCTTCCCAAAACGCATTACTCCCTTCATGGGAGCTACTCTGAGGAACACTGAATCCCCAACTGAAAACTCTTAAGGTCTGCGCCGTGTATCAGCATAGCTTTTCTGGCAGCTCTGAGCTGTCTCTATCCTCTGGCGGATCTGCTGTATAGCTGCTGTGGTATCTGCTACTAGATCTATCTAAAGTTCTAGTTCTTTCTGTTCACCACTCTCATACCAGCAGATTAGAGGTCTACACCTCCGCCCATAGAGAGCCTCGTAAGGTGCCATACCGATAGTGGTCTGATAGCTGTTGTTGTATGCAAATTCTGCTAAACTCAGATATTTGCACCAACTTCCTCTGAAATCTAGGGCACATGCTCGGAGCATATCTTCGAGTACCTGATTTACTCGCTCCGTCTGTCCATCTGTCTGAGGATGGAAGGCTGTGCTGAACTTTAGCTTCATGCCCAAAGCTGACTGTACACACTCCCAGAAGTGTGATGTGAACCTACTGTCCCTGTCTGAAATAATGGTTCGTGGGACTCCATGTAGTCTAACAATCTCCTTGAGATACAACTGTGCTAGCTGTTCCATGGAGTAGGATATCCTGATAGCTAAGAAGTGGGCTGATTTAGTCAACCTGTCGACTATTACCCAAATGGTATCAAAACCATTCGTGGTTCTGGGTAGTCCCACTATAAAATCCATAGAAATATCTTCCCACTTCCATTCTGGAATCTGAATGGGCTGCAAAACTCCTCCTGGTCTCTGATGTTCTGCCTTAACCCTCTGACAGGTTAGGCAGGTGCTGACATATCGAGCGATGTCTCTCTTCATCCCAAGCCACCAAATACGTTTCTTCAAGTCCTGGTACATTTTGGTGGAGCCAGGATGCATCGCATAAGGAGTCTTGTGAGCCTCATCTAAAATCTTTCTTCGTAGTTCCTCCTGATCTGGAACACATAGCCTGTCACCAAAACACAACACCCCGCTAGCGGACACTCTGAATTCTCCACTTTCTGATTCTGCTAATCCTTGCTTGATTTTCTGAATTTCAGGATCCTGCTCCTGAGCTATCTGGATGTCACCAAGCAAGGTAGACTCTAATGTCATAGTAGAGAGCTGTCCAACTATGAGTTCGAGATCGAAATCTATGATCTCTTTATGTAGGGGTGGTGACATGGCTGCTAGAGATAATAAGGCAGCACTGGACTTTCTGCTAAGTGCGTCTGCTACCCTATTTGATTTTCCTGGGTGGTAGAGGATGTCTATGTCATAGTCCTTGACCAGCTCTAACCATCTGCGCTATCGCATATTCAAATCCTTCTGAGTGAAGAAATACTTCAGACTCTGATGATCTGTATACACTCTGTACTGAGCTCCATACAAGTAATGTCTCCAAATCTTGAGAGCGAACACTACTGCTGCAAGCTCAAGGTCATGAGTAGGGTAATTCTTCTCATACTCCTTGAGTTGTCTGGAGGCATAGGCGATCACCTTGCCATTTTGCATCAGCACTGCTCCTAGTCCCAACTTAGAGGCATCACTATATATATCAAAGCTGTCTGTATTTTCTGGTACTGTCAGAATAGGTGCGCTGGTCAATCTCCTTTTCAGCTCGCTGAAACTGTTCTCACAGTCCTCTGTCCACTGGAATTTTCTGTTATTTCTGGTAAGAGCTGTCAGTGAGGAGGCTATCCTGGAGAAGTCCTCTACGAATTTTCTGTAATAACCTGCTAATCCCAGAAAGCTTCTGATCTCACTAGCGTTCTTGGGTCTTTTCCAGTTACTCACCGCTTCTATCTTACTGGGATCTACCATGATACCATCCTTTGAGATGATGTGACCCAGGAAGGACACCTGATCTAACCAAAATTCACATTTCGTGAACTTGACGTACAGCTGGTTCTGCTGAAGGGTCTGTAATATTATTTTCAGGTGTTCTGCGTGTTCTTCCTGAGTTCCTGAGTAGATAGGGATGTCATCGATGAATACGATAACAAATCTATTTAGGTAGTCCCTGAATACTCTGTTCATGAGGTCCATGAAAGTAGCTAGAGCATTTGTCATGCCAAAGGGCATGACTACGAACTCGTAATGTCCGTATCTAGTCCTGAATGCTGTCTTGGGTATATCCCCTTCTTTAACTTTCACCTGATGATAACCTGATCTGAGATCTATTTTAGAGAACACTGCTGCTCCTTTTAGCTGGTCGAACAGATCATCTATTCTGGGAAGAGAATACCTGTTCTTGATTGTGACTTGGTTCAGCGCTCGGTAATCTATACACAGGCGCATGCTCCCGTCTTTCTTCTTCACGAACAATACAGGCGCTCCCCATGGTGAGTGACTAAGGCGTATGAAGCCCTTATCAAGCAGCTCCTGTAGTTGCTCATGAAGTTCCTTCAGTTCTGCTGGAGCCATGCGGTAGGGTGCTTTGGAAATAGGATTGGTACCGGGAATGAGCTCTATCTCGAATTCAATATCCCTGTCTGGTGCTAAGCCTGGTAACTCTTCAGGGAAGACTGCTGGGTAGTCACATACGACTCGGACCTCTGCTAACTGTCGGTCCTTGTCCTGACTGGTACTGACTACGTGTGCTAAAAATCTCGTACATCCTGAATCCATTAATCTCTGTGCCTTCATAGTTGAGAGAAACTTCTTGGCCTTTCTCATGGGTTCTCCGATGAACTCGAACTGTGCTTCTGCTTCAGGTTGGAATACGACTTTCTGTTTACGACACTCTATAGAGGCACCGTATTTGATCAGGAAGTCCATTCCAAAGATGACATCATAATCAATCATATCTAGCACTATCAGATCACAAAAGAGTTCTCTGTCTGCTATAATGACTGGCACTGCTCGGAGCCAGTGCGTGGATGCCATAATTTCTCCTGAAGGTAATGTTGTCAAGAACTGACCACTGAGTACCTCTGGAGGTATCGCTATCTTTTCAGTAAATACTCTGGATATATAAGAGTGGATTGCCCCAGTATCGAATAAGATAGTTGTACTTTGTTGTAAGATACTGATCTGACCTGAAACTGTTAGTTAGAGCCCTAGAGTCAATCATTTGATAATTGTATGGACTCATTGTATCATATTCTTGTATATTAATAAAGGCATTTGTTTGGTTATTATACTTATTTGTATTAGTGCCAAATAGACTAAGTATAATAGCGTCCTTGAGTAGAAGGTTCATACCTATATCAATCGATTAGTTGAATCGATAGTGAGATGATATAGGGAACACTACTCTAAATCATTCCTAGTCGAGTATTAACATTCAGGGACAATGTTAATGCAATAAGACTAGCATGTAGGTCAGCTCGATGACTTGATCTCACAAGTCATGGATATAGAGATATCATGCTGACACATGGGTATACATTGGAGAATGTATACTGAATGACCCGCCATGAGAAAGTATCATGGATCGTTATATGAGTGTCATATACTTTCTCATGTGGCTATTAGTATGACTATTAGTCCTTAGACCTGAAGTCACCATGGATCCCTACATAAGGAGTTATGTACTTTAGTTTCGTCAAACGTCACCCGTAACTGGGTGGACTATAAAGGCGATTACTGGGTATGTAACGAATTATGCAGAGGGATGTGAGTGATGTAGATGGGATCTATCCCTCCCATATGACGGGAGCGACATCGCTATTCTTGATAGAGTGAGACCACGAAGTGCATGGCCATGCCTAAATGAGTCAACATTAGATGTTGAGCTCATTTGATCGAGTGAGTCTACTTGGAGTTCAAGATTTAGATTGATTAGAGGATGACACGGTCTATGCCTCACATTAATCAATCTAGATGTCTAGGATAGAAGGACACTTGTCACATATTGTGAGGAGTCACAATTAGTAGTCACAAGGTGATGTTGGATCTCAACATTCTTGTAACTTGGGTAGTAATGATGTATTGCTAGATGCCGCTCATTGCTTATGTTTCTAAAGGAGTTTAGAAACATTGCCAACGTTACAAGAACCTATTGGGTCACACACAAAGAACAAGTGGATGGAGATTAGGTTCATATGATGAACCAATTGGATTAGGTTCATGTGATGAACCAAATTGGATTAAGAGTAATCCAAATTGGGCTAATTGAGTTAGACTCAAGTTGATTCATGTGTTCAATGAGTCTAATTTGGATTATGACTCATTGAATCAATTTAATTAAATGAATTAGATTCATTATATTAAGTTGGCTTGAATCAAATGGTTAGATTAGATCAACCATGAGAGAGATTTGGTCAAGTTTGACTTGATTTGAGAAGGAAGATCAAAGGTCAATTTTGAATTGACCATTTGCCACCTCATTTGTGAGTTGGCATAAGGTGGACCATTGATGATGCTCCACATCATCATGGTTGCACATGTGTGTGACACCTCATGGAGGTTACAAATCCCCTCTTTAATGGCCACATTAAATGGGAAGGGGGTTACACACACATGAAGGAGAGTGAATGCAATTCATTCTCATTCATTCCATCTTCTTCCTCCTTAGCTCTCTCTTGCTTTCTCCTCTCTTTTGGTCGTGGGTTCCATGAAGGGAGAGAAGGTGGTTGAGTTGTATTCCAAGAGAAGAAAGAAAGGGTGAAGGTCACAAAAGAGGAGACTACTTCTTGAGTGTAAGAGTTTCCTTTCTTCTTTCTTTTTCCCTCCATTTAAATCCTATCCGAGAGCTCTAGAAAGTGCTAGCACACTTGGGGCTCTCTTCTCCATCCTTTGAGTGTGAGAGACACTCCTTGTTCATGTGGATATCACTAGAGAAGTATCTACCTTGATACTTTGGAGATCCGACAAGTACCTTGGACGAGCGGGATTTTGCAAGGGCACGCATCGAAGGTAAAATGGTTTTTCCTTTGTAGATCTACTGTAGATCGTAGTATAAAACTCGTATTTGTGTTTTCGAAATTTTTCCTTGCACGGATCTTCGGGGTTTCCGCGACGCGAAAAGCGGTTTTCGCGGCCCGAAAAATCCAACAGTGGTATCAGAGCCACGTGCAAGGCGAATACGAGTTTGTTTTTTGGTTTTATGAAAAACTAAAGTCTCTGTAATTTTCTGTAAAATTATGATTTTATAGTTTTTATGGGTAATTTTTCCGTAGAAGCGAAGCACAAGTGTCTCGGCACTTGTAGGCTTCGTCTACCGAAAAGATTTTTCCAAAACGGCTTCGTTTTGCCCCAAATCCGTTTGGGACAGTGGGCTTGGGTGCCATTAGATCGCAAAGGAGCAACTCACGATGGTTAGATCATGGGCAGGGGTACTGCCCCTAACCCCGCAAGGGGATTTGCTCCGCGATTGCACCCGAAATCGCTAAAAACAAACCCGCCGGGAAGATTTTTCCGAAACGGCAATGTCTCGGCCCAAATCGTTTTGGGACAGCGGGTTTAGGCGCTATTGGATTGCAAAGGAACCCTCGCGATGGTTAGATCGCGGGTAGGGGCGCTGCCCCTGGGCCCCGCAAGGGGATCCGTTCCGCGATTGCGCCCGAAACCGCCGGAAATTTTACTCGTAAAAATTGTAAAAATTAATTTTAAAATTATAGAAAATTATGAAAATATATAATTTTTGAATTATATATTAATTTTGTGATAGTCATGGCCCAAAACCCAATATGATTGGTTGTGTTGTAATTCATAATACGGCCTGCTATGTGTTTGCGAGTGTTGTATTATATTCGCGACCTGCGCGTCGTGCCTTCTCTTATTTTCTTGTTGTAAATTAGATTTAGACTCGAATGTAACTCGAGTTTCAAATTGTAATGTACAAATTGGAGCGGTGGAGGGTCCACACGAGACGGAGTTCCGAGGCGGGCACGAGCAACACAAGGTGGTCAAAGGGAGGAGCTTGGAGAAGCTGTTGACCCTAGGTTGACCATTCGATCTTCTCATTGGCTTGAGAAGATCGTAGTAGGAACATGACTAAATCACAA
Organism: Zingiber officinale; assembly: GCF_018446385.1. Classification (NCBI taxonomy): domain Eukaryota; kingdom Viridiplantae; phylum Streptophyta; class Magnoliopsida; order Zingiberales; family Zingiberaceae; genus Zingiber; species Zingiber officinale. The sequence continues at coordinate 82,101,357 of NC_056000.1, read as the reverse complement.
ATATATTAATTAGTTAATTGCTTATGTATTTGATGCATGTTTAATAAGTAATTAATTAATTAGTGTCTTACGATTAGATTAGATCTAACTCGTGCACATGATGCACCCATGCGATTAGATTAGATCTAAGTCATGCACAAGATGCATCCTTCTCGATTAGATTAGATCTAGATCGAACCAACTCAAAATGCCTAACCGTGCCGTGATACCTATCACTACCTCGATCACATGTATTGTTGAATCTGCCAAAGCAGAGCAATACATATTATCTTGGTAGGGTACGGAGGGACAATCTTGGTCCCGCCTATCAACGCATGGATGAATACAAACTCAATTAGATTGAGTATTCCTAGTTACTCGGTTGGATCGAGTCAACTATAGGCATTATTCCAACGGTTGGAAAAGAATAGGTCAAAATCACATCTATATTAACTCTCGGGCGTATTAGCCAAAGCTAACTCGAGTTTTAATATAAATGCGGGTATTGATTCTATAAACAAGAGTTGCATAGAGATGTAATTGGTAATAGTTACCTACCGATCATACTAAGCCTTGGGCGTATTAGCCAAAGCTAACTCAAGGGTTAGTATGATGTGGATCTTGTCCCACAAGAATTATAGAATTCAGTGGGAGCATCATTTAATTAAAGGCCTAATTAGATGATTTAAAAGAATATGATATTTATTTCTGCAAATTTTCTGTTGTAGATAACCATGACGTCGAATACGAACTTTTTCTCTCTGCGTTTTGTCCTTAAGAAGGACAAGCTCAACGGAGCAAATTTCCTGGATTGGTACAGGAGCTTGAGAATAGTTCTCACCCAAGAACGTAAACTGTACGTTCTGGAGCAGCCCATTCTGGAGGCTCCTCCTGCCACTGCCACGCGAGCTGACCGGGATGCTTACAAGAAGCATCAAGATGACGCATTAGATGTGTCCTGTCTTATGCTTGTGACCATGAACTCTGAGCTTCAGAAGCAACATGAGTTGATGGGCGCTTACGATATGGTTAAGCATCTTTGTCACCTATATCAAGGACAAGCAAGGCACTGGAAGAGGAACTCCAAAGAATACCTGGAAGATCTTAAGAAGAAGAGAAATAAGATTTCTACTTCAGGTATACATGTTATAGAAGTCAACCTCTCTATTTCTTCATCGTGGGTATTAGATACCGGATGTGCTTCGCACATTTGTACTAATGTACAAGCGCTGAGGAATAGCAGGGCATTGATGAAGGGTGAGATAGACCTACGAGTAGGCAATGGAGCACGAGTTGCTGCTATTGCTGTAGGAACTTATCATCTATCTCTTCCTTCTGGGCTTGTACTAGAATTAGATGATTGTTGTTATGTGCCTGCCTTGACTAAGAACATTATATCAGTTTCTTGTTTGGACAAGAAAGGATTCTCGTTTATAATAAAGAACAAATGTTGTTCTGTCTATTTAAACGATATGTTCTATTGTAGTGCACCTCTGATAAACGGACTCTATATTCTAGACCTCGAGAGCCCTATCTATAACGTAAATACCAAGAGGTTCAAGTCTAATGACATGAACCAAACCTACCTTTGGCACTGTCGCTTAGGTCATATAAATGACAAGCGCTTATCCCAACTCCATAAGGATGGTTTGTTGGACTCATTTGATTTTGAATCATATGAGATATGCGAGTCATGCCTACGAGGCAAGATGACCAAGACTCCCTTTAGTGGGCACAGCGAGAGAGCGACTGATTTGTTAGGACTCATACATAGTGATGTATGTGGCCCTTTCAATGTCGCTGCTAGAGGCGGTTATAGGTACTTCATCACATTTACTGATGACTTCAGTAGATACGGTTATGTGTACTTGATGACACATAAGTCCGAATCCTTTGAAAAGTTCAAAGAATTCAAGAATGAAGTACAGAACCAGCTTGGCAAGAGTATTAAGATACTTCGATCCGATCGAGGTGGTGAATACTTAAGCCATGAGTTTCGTGACTACTTAGCTGAGTGTGGGATTTTATCTCAACTCACTCCTCCTGGAACACCACAGTGGAATGGTGTATCTAAAAGGAGGAATCGTACCTTATTAGATATGGTACGGTCTATGATGAGTCACACAGATCTTCCGACATACCTCTGGGGTTATCCTCTAGACACGGCAGCTTTCATTCTCAACCGAGTTCCATCCAAGGCCGTGATAAAGACACCATATAGGATATGGACTGGGAGAGATGCCCAGGTGTCTTTCATGAGGATTTGGGGTTGTGAGGCTTACGTACGACGTCAAGTCTCAGATAAATTAGGACCCAAATCCGACAAGTGCTATTTCATCGGATATCCCAAGGAAACTAAGGGATATTACTTCTACATTCCCAGTCAGCACAAGGTAGTTGTGGCAAAGACTGGGGTCTTTCTAGAAAGGGATTTTGTTTCTAGAAAGACTAGTGGGAGCGCGTTCGATCTTGAAGAAGTTCAAGATGCGAACAATAGCACTAATGCCTCGATGGAAATTGAACCGGAACCACAAAGTGTTGTGGATGATGTTGTCCCACAAGGAGTTGAGGAACAACAACCGGTTCAAGTAGACATACCTCTTCGCAGGTCTGATAAGGTATGTCGTCAGCCTGAGAGATACTCTTTTCTCTTGTCTGACCATGATGACATTGTGCTCATAGAGGATGAGCCTACCACCTATCAGGAAGCTGTGATGAGACCAGATTCCGAGAAATGGCTAGAGGCCATGAGATCCGAGATGGAATCCATGTACACGAACCAAGTATGGACTTTGGTTGATCCACCTGAAGGGGTAAAACCCATTGGGTGCAAGTGGGTCTTTAAGAGAAAGACTGACATGGATGGACTTATCTATAAGGGTCGCTTGGTAGCTAAAGGTTTCAAGCAGATTCATGGTATTGACTATGATGAAACCTTTTCTCCAATAGCGATGTGTTAGTCCATTCGGATCATGCTTGCTATTGCATCTTACCACGATTACGAGATCTGGCAGATGGACGTCAAAACCGCGTTTCTGAATGGAAACCTACTCGAGGATGTGTACATGACACAACCTGAGGGTTTTGTAGATCCAAAGCATACTAGCAGAGTATGCATAGATCCATTTATGGACTAAAGCAAGCTTCTCGGAGCTGGAATCTTCGATTCGATGATGCAATCAAACAGTTTGGTTTCATCAAGAACGAAGATGAACCTTGTGTCTACAAGAAGGTTGTAGGGGACATAGTTGTCTTCCTCATATTGTATGTGGATGACATACTGCTCATTGGGAAGGACATCCCTATGCTTCAGTCTGTCAAGACCTGGCTAGGGAGTTGCTTCTCAATGAAGGACTTAGGTGAGGCATCCCGCATTCTAGGGATACAGATCTATAGAGATAGATCTAAGAGATTGCTTGGCCTAAGTCAGAGTACATACATTGACAAGGTACTCCTTCGGTTTGCCATGCAGAACTCCAAGAAGGGATTTCTGCCGATGTCACATGGCGTGAGTCTTTCGAAGACTCAAGGTCCCTCTTCTAGAGAGGAGAGAGATCGCATGGATCAGATCCCTTATGCCTCAGCCATAGGATCGATCATGTATGTCATGCTATGTACTCGACCTGATGTCTCATATGCTTTGAGCATGACGAGCAGATACCAGTCAGATCCAGGTGAAAGTCACTGGATAGCGGTCAAGAATATTCTTAAGTACTTAAGAAGGACTAAAGAATATTTCTTGATATATGGAGGCAATGATGAGCTAACTGTAAAGGGTTACAGTGATGCTAGCTTCCAGACCGATCAGGATGATTACCGATCGCAGTCAGGGTTCGTGTTTTGCTTAAATGGTGGTGCTGTGAGCTGGAAGAGTTTGAAGCAGGACACAGTAGCTGATTCTACAACAGAGGCCGAGTATATTGCTGCAAGCAAAGGAGGCAGTTTGGATCCGCAAGTTCATCACTGAACTTGGGGTGGTTCCTAGCATCGCTGACCCAGTTGAGCTCTATTGTGACAACAATGGAGCTATAGCACAGGCAAAGGAACCTCGCTCACACCAGCGGACCAAGCACATACTACGGCGCTTCCATCTCATTCGAGAGATTATCGATAGAGGAGATGTGAAGATTTACAGAGTACCTACAGAGGCTAACATCGCAGATCCCTTGACCAAGGCTTTGGCACAGAGGAAGCATGATGGTCACACTAGGTCTTTAGGCCTTAGAGCCTATACTGATTGGCACTAGTGCTAGTGGGAGATTGTTAGTTAGAGCCCTAGAGCCAATCATTTGATGATTGTATGGACTCATTGTATCATATTCTTGTATATTAATAAAGGCATTTGTTTGGTTATTATACTTATTTGTATTAGTGCCAAATAGACTAAGTATAATAATGTCCTTGAGTAGAAGGTTCATACCTATATCAATCGATTAGTTGAATCGATAGTGAGATGATATAGGGAACACTACTCTAAATCATTCCTAGTCGAGTATTAACATTCAGGGACAATGTTAATGCAATAAGACTAGCATGTAGGTCAGCTCGATGACTTGATCTCACAAGTCATGGATATAGAGATATCATGCTGACACATGGGTATACATTGGAGAATGTACACTGAATGACCCGCCATGAGAAAGTTTCATGGATCGTTATATGAGTGTCATATACTTTCTCATGTGGCTATTAGTATGACTATTAGTCCTTAGACCTGAAGTCACCATGGATCCCTACATAAGGAGTTATGTACTTTAGTTTCGTCAAACGTCACCCGTAATTGGGTGGACTATAAAGGCGATTACTGGGTATGTAACGAATTATGCAGAGGGATGTGAGTGATGTAGATGGGATCTATCCCTCCCATATGACGGGAGCGACATCGCTATTCTTGATAGAGTGAGACCACGAAGTGCATGGCCATGCCCAAATGAGTCAACATTAGATGTTGAGCTCATTTGATCGAGTGAGTCTACTTGGAGTTCAAGATTTAGATTGATTAGAGGATGACACGGTCTATGCCTCACATTAATCAATCTAGATGTCTAGGATAGAAGGACACTTGTCACATATTGTGAGGAGTCACAATTAGTAGTCACAAGGTGATGTTGGATCTCAACATTCTTGTAACTTGGGTAGCAATGATGTATTGCTAGATACCGCTCATTGCTTATGTTTCTAAAGGAGTTTAGAAACATTGCCAACGTTACAAGAACCTATTGGGTCACACACAAAGAACAAGTGGATGGAGATTAGGTTCATATGATGAACCAATTGGATTAGGTTCATGTGATGAACCAAATTGGATTAAGAGTAATCCAAATTGGGCTAATTGAGTTAGACTCAAGTTGATTCATGTGTTCAATGAGTCTAATTTGGATTATGACTCATTGAATCAATTTAATTAAATGAATTAGATTCATTATATTAAGTTGGCTTGAATCAAATGGTTAGATTAGATCAACCATGAGAGAGATTTGGTCAAGTTTGACTTGATTTGAGAAGGAAGATCAAAGGTCAATTTTGAATTGACCATTTGCCACCTCATTTGTGAGTTGGCATAAGGTGGACCATTGATGATGCTCCACATCATCATGGTTGCACATGTGTGTGACACCTCATGGAGGTTACAAATCCCCTCTTTAATGGCCACATTAAATGGGAAGGGGGTTACACACACATGAAGGAGAGTGAATGCAATTCATTCTCATTCATTCCATCTTCTTCCTCCTTAGCTCTCTCTTGCTTTCTCCTCTCTTTTGGTCGTGAGTTCCATGAAGGGAGAGAAGGTGGTTGAGTTGTATTCCAAGAGAAGAAAGAAAGGGTGAAGGTCACAAAAGAGGAGACTACTTCTTGAGTGTAAGAGTTTCCTTTCTTCTTTCTTTTTCCCTCCATTTAAATCCTATCCGAGAGCTCTAGAAAGTGCTAGCACACTTGGGGCTCTCTTCTCCATCCTTTGAGTGTGAGAGACACTCCTTGTTCGTGTGGATATCACTAGAGAAGTATCTACCTTGATACTTTGGAGATCCGACAAGTACCTTGGACGAGCGGGATTTTGCAAGGGCACGCATCGAAGGTAAAATGGTTTTTCCTTTGTAGATCTACTGTAGATCGTAGTATAAAACTCGTATTTGTGTTTTCGAAATTTTTCCTTGCACGGATCTACGGCTTTGGGTGATTCGGGGTTTCCGCGACGCGAAAAGCGGTTTTCGCGGCCCGAAAAATCCAACAGAAACAACTGTCGAGGCATTCGCTACGTCCTCTCTAGTGAGTGAGTAAATCCTCGCATTGGTCGTAGTTGGAGGGGCTTCTAGTCTGCCCTGGCTGATGTGTGGACCATCTAAAACGGCCTACATCTGATGTAGCTGTGCTGGCTGGCCTCCATACTGTATCGGCTATGGTTGAGGAAGACTTGTCTTGGTTGGGCACTGCTTGGCCATATGCCCTTCCTGTCCACATTCAAAGCATCCTCGTGTGCCCTTACGACAAATTCCAGGGTGGAATTTCCCGCAAGTAGCACATTTGGGATAACTAGGTTGTTTGCTAGCTGGTCCTCCTTTCGGGTAACTCCCTGGTTTGCGCTTGCTGTTGGAGTTCCCTTTCCAGTTAGAGTTGTGGCCCTGTTGTTTCTGAGTACCTGAGCCTCCTTGTCCTTTGGACTCTGAGAGGACTTGCTTCTGCTGTTTGATATTGTTCTGGTAGTGCTCGGTGGTCAGAGCACTGCTAACTAGTTCTTCGGTGGTTTGCGGCCTATGAACGCCACCAGCCACGTTCATTGCTATTTCCGGCCTCAGCATCTTGAGCATCAACCGAACTCGTTCTTTTTCTGTGCTGACTAGTCAGGGCATAGACGAGCCAATCTATTGAATTTCTTCACGGCTTCCTCAACTGATAGGTTGCCCTGACGAAACTCCGTGAACTCGTCGTAGTGGTGGTTTGTGACCCACATGTGAAAGAACTCCTCGAAGAATTCTTTCTCGAAGTCAGACCATGTCATCTGGTTTACTGGGCGCTTTGCTCTAATTCTCTCCCACCACATACGTGCATCTCCTGTCAAGCAGAAGGAGGCGCACTTCACCTTTTCATGCTCTAGCCAGTCCAGAAGCTTTATCGTGCTCTCCAGTGTTTTGAACCAGGCTTGAGCATCCCATGGTTCACTGGTGCCAGAGAAGTTCTCGGGCTTGACTCTCTGCCACTGGATCAGATAGGCTTCTCTCTTTGCCTCTGCTGCTGGGGATGCTGGTGCTGTAGGCTGGACTAGTGGAACCTCTATAACTACTGGGGTTGCTACGTTTGGTTCCGGGGTGAAAGTGGGGGTATTCTGCTGATTAGCCTTTAAGGTGGTTATCTCCTGTTGCCGTTCAGCTAGCTGCTGCTGTAATTGAGCCACTAATGCTATAAGGTCTGGAGGAGGTACTGAACTGCCTGCCTCATGCTGGAGCTCAGTAGCTGGTGCCCTTCTAGCTGGGCGTCCTCTTTCCATTTCTAAAGGAAGAAAGGACATACATAACTAAAGCATCATGATTACATAGCTAATACTATCATGTTAGGTACTATCATAGATAAGCATACTTTAGTTATCTACAAACAAGAAAGCAATAAACATAACAAAGTGAGAGGTATTCTTACTTGGAAGCTGCAGGTTCAATGCTGATGTGTGTGAAGGAAGTATGGAACAACCTGGCTCTGATACCACTCTGTAACGACCCGCCTTCTACTAACTAAGCTGTAAGGTCGGACCGTCACATTATATTGTGCTAACTATTCCATTACCATCATTAAACTAGGTGCGGAAGCTGTACTAATCAAAATTTTGCTAACTATTATCATTTCTTTATTCCATATGTGCTAAGGGGTGTAATCTAAAGTATACCTAGCATATATTATATCCCCTATGGTTAAGGAACTGAATTAAACATTTTCCAACTGCTATCAGACCTCCCAATCGATCCACAGATCGATTGGAATGGTCGAATCGATCCAGTGATCGATCCAGCATACTACTGTATGCAGAACTTGGATTGGATCGATCCAGTGATCGATTCAGCACACTACTGTGCTCGGGCAATATTCTGGATCGATCGGTTGATCGATCCAGGCTAACCAATCGATCCAGTGATCGATTCCGGAGCTCTCTGTTCACGATGAAACTAGGCTAGATCGATCGGGTGATCGATCCAGACGCAGTCTGTTCGCGGAACAAGCTGCCAATCGATCCATTGATCAATTGAGGACCCCCAATCGATCCACCGATCGATTGGGGTTTCTGATTTTGCAGCTAAACTCTGATTTCAGCACTTGTTCGTGCCAAAATTTCTTATATCAGTTCTAAACTAAATGCAAAACTTTCTAACATCACACAAATAGTGTTCTAAGCATGATAGGGTGCATGATTAACTAATTCATATCAATTAACATACTAAGGTGCAAAATAATAAAATGCTAAAAGGTTTTAGTGCTTAAAACAAGCTAGCTGAGATTCCCTAAGATCTTTATTCCAAGTTCCATCCACACACATCTTTATCACGTTGCCCTCCAGCCTCTGCTAGTCCATCTTTCTTTTACCTTTATCTGCAGTATAAGAAAAAAGTATCTGTAAGCTTTCGCTTAGTAAGAAACCATCTACCTCACTAAACCATGCATACAATGCAATTCATGATTTTAAAACATGCTATTTGAAATGTGTACTGATTAAACTAAAACATGGCATGCTATCATACAATACATGGAAACTAAAAGCTAGTCATGACATACTATCATCTAAAACATATGTAACAGAAGCTGAACATAGAGTTATCATACATAATCATAAGAGTGAGCTGAACTGAAGCATGAACTGAGCTAATTCTAGCAAATGCTAAAGCTATACTGATTTCACCTAACTATTTTGTGAGAGTTTATAACTACATATATAATAGATGAAAATACTAATCATGCTGCTGTTTGGGCCCGGCAACTGTACGTGCTATGCGCGCATCCCTAACTAGACCCGGGTTTGCAAGTCCCGAATTTAGTAGGGTTACTAAGTTATCTGAACCTAGGGACGACTGTAGGAGCCCAACCCAATGGATATCTAATCCAGTACAGTGCCACTGAGAAAGTAAAATACTGAACATAAGCTAATAAATTCTTGTCTTGCTTTTACTAGGTTGTCTAAACCCAGAACTAGGTTATCTAAACCTAGAGGCGATTGTGGGAGCCCACCCATTGGACATCTAGTCCTGTAAAAGCTGTAGCAAGACTATATGAGCTGTGAAATGCTTCTATTGCATTTAACTAAGCTATTAAAATGCCTAAGTTGCATTTTAACTGTGCTAGTAATTTAATCGAACACTTGGTATGCGCTAATTTGCATCCTTTGTGCCGAAAAGCTATATACTACTAACTAAAACATGGAATTCACACGGAAGCTACTTATACTGCAGGTGAGGGGTTTCTTACCTCCTGTGCTAGTTTTCTTATGATTCTAATCGCTAGATTTCCGGTGGAGACGATCTTCTTGACGATCTTCTCACGTCTATGCGTTCTTCTCGCGAAGAGGAGCGTCCTCGTATCCTTTGTGTTGCTGGGAGGTGCTCCTAGAACCCTTGGCTTGGTGCGCCGAGAGAAGGAGAGGAGAAGGGAGAGGGGTCGGCGGAAACTAGGGTGAGGAGGAGAAAAGTTATGTTAAAAGAAATAACTCTCCACTTAATTCCTCCCTATTTATATTAAGTGGTAATCTCGGCCCAACTTGAATATAAATTTAATTGTTTCCCTTTCCTTTCAGCACGGCCCTGCTGGGTTCAACTGGTTACTAGGACTATATATAAGTCGTAGGACCCAATAGGTCTCGGGTTCAATTCCCGCGTAGGCTGTTTTCGTTTTCTATTTATTTTTGCTACTTCCGCTATTCTAAAAATTCCATAAAATATTCTAAATTTCCAGAAAAATCATAGAATATTTCTAAAATAAATTTTGAGAATTTTCGGGCGTTACACCCTGGCTGTCGGCCACAGGTCTTTGGTCCAACCGGTTGTTATTATCTACTGTCGAAGAGGAAAAGAATTAGGGTAAGACATGTAGGAATATAATTTCTAATTTTTGTGCTTAATGGGTTAATTGGTCACTGTGGTGCTTTCTTGGTTTCCAGCAGCTATCTCGATTTTGGTAGCCATTCCATTCCGTAGTTACTGGATTTCTGCCACGGCTGTGAATCTGGGTAAGAAGTAAGGTAAGGTGTAGAGCATTTGATACATGCTATAGATCGTGGTTTTGATTCGATTTTTTTTAGATAGTTGTTCGTGTTGTAGACTGAGTTGGAATTAAGAAATAGATTGTTATGTGTTGATTAGGGTTCATTAATTGTGTTGGATGGATTAGTTGGATCCAATTTAGAACTTCTTAAATTGGATTAGAATTTAGTTTGGCTAATTGTGGTATGATAGAATTAGCTAAACTAGACCTTATGTTTGATATACAGGACCTTGATGTGAGACGAGTATCTCGATTATCGGATTGGACCATTTCTTATTGGAGGCGGGTACTTTTGACTTTATGTCTTTGATATGCATAGTAGTGAATTTAACAAATAGCAATAATTATGTTTATTATTTTGTTTCGGTTAGTCACTACCCGCTACCTGTTACATGCTTGGTTGATTGCTTGTTTTGCATCTCATGTTATTGCTTACCTGATTATACATGATTAGGGGTAGTGATATAACCATGCTTCACCATGTTCAGGACCTAGGTGTGATACCTTATCTGATCTGTGTAGCCTTGATATGATTTATTGATTATGGTGTACATCATGTATGTATATTACCATGCTTAGTGTCATGCACCATTCGCATGATTGCATGCTGTGTGATAGATTGCTCCATTATTGTCGAGCACATCGCCAGTTTCATCACTGTTCGGTACTCCGTTGTTGACGCTCATGGGTAGCGTGACGCAGCGTGGTAGCACGTCAGTTTGCTTGTTCGGTGCTTCGTTGGTCCGCTCATGGGTAGTGTGATTGCAGCGTGGTAGCACGTCGAGACCCCTCCCCGTCATCGTGTACCGGGATATGAGAGCATTGTGCTCCCCCATTTATGATTTAGGGTAGGAGTATGTGTGTACTCCGACAGCATCCCGTCCACTCGGTCGCTCATCAGGAGTAGTGATGCAGAGTGCACAGTTGTCACAACCCTACCCACTCGGTCCCACCATTGGGTGTGAGATGGCTGACTGGCGTCAGGGGTGACCATGACTGTATTGGCATTATACACATTGATGCATTTATTTCTTGTGATTGTGTTTGCTGCATTTATTTGTTGCATATTGGTTGGATGCCCATGCTTGACATACATACAGGATTTCTATACCTCTCGGACTGTTTATCCTTGTACCAGGTCCTGGTTTGTACAGTATTCTCCTGTTCATTTCAGATTGTATTTACCTTTATTACGTCAGGAGATTGTACGCATGATTAATGTTAGATGTTACTTCCTTACTATGTATATCAGTTGTTACCCGCTGAGCATTGGACTCACCCCCGCCTCCGTTATTTTTTCAGGTTGATGCTGTCAGGAGAGAGTTCCAGTTGCTAGTCCCCCTGCAGACCACGAGGACTTATTGATCTTTTGGTTTTCTTCTTTACTAGACTATGTTTTGAACTTGTTATGTTTTGGATACTTTGGATCTTGTATGGATTGTTTTCCTTGTGGATGACTTTTATTTGGATTTGCTTTTACTACATGCCTGCCTAGATGACAGAAGAGGTAAGTTGGTTTTATCGTCGGATTTGATCTTTACGAGTGTAGTGGAGTAGGATATCGGTTTTGAGCTTTATGAGTGTAGTTGAGTAGGGTTGTTTTCGAGTCATTGTACTACTGTTCAGTTTGATTATTATTAAACTGCGTGGTTGTGTCAGCCAGAGGCTAAAATTTATATAAACTGCGTGGTTGTCTGTGTTGTTGTTTATTTATTATTGTTATTATTCCCGCCGCATGTGGCTGATGTATATGGTGATTGTAGAAAGTTTCAGATTGTCCGCCATACAGGGGAGATGCTGCCGAAATTTCTTCGGACAGGGACTCCTCCGGGGCGTGACATCATGTGTTTGTCATGCTATTTGGCTCAGAAATTTGTTGAATGAGTTAAGGTTTCCATAAGAAGAGGCAACCAAGATTTGAGTTGATAACAAGTCTACAATAGCACTAGCAAAAAATCAGTCTTCCATGATAGAAGCAAGCACATTGATACGCGCTTTCACTATATCAGAGAATGTATTACAAGAAAAGAGGTGCAAGTGGAATACATAAAGTCTCAAGATCAAGTTGCTGATATTTTTACCAAGCCACTCAAATTTAAAGACTTCATCAAGATGCGATATTTGCTTGGAGTCACAAAATCAAGTTTAAGAGGGGGTGTTGGAAATTAAACTTTATTTTAGATGTTGATAAAATTTGTGAACATAAAAGGATGAGGTGGCAAGTTTGACTAGACTTCGTGATAGGATAAAATTGTTGAGTTGTCATGATAAGGATAAGAGTTTCGTAGAGATAGAATTTAAAAAAAATAATATATTATTAGTGTTTATCCAATAAGCCTATAAATATGTACCTCTTTTCAATGAATGAAGCAAGTTGAGTTTTATTTTATTTTTCTCCTCTTCCACGTAGAGTGAATTCTTCTCCCATAAGTCTTTTATTTTCTTCTCCCATAATTTCTTTCTTCCAACACTCACCCCTTTCTAAGTTTAGAAATACACAAACAAGTTAGCCCTAGTCTGTTGGTGAGATGCTCAAACCTTAGATCTATAAGAACATACTTTCTAAAGAAGTGATCTAAACTAAGGCTAAAATTGATTTTTGAAATTCTAAAAATGAGAAATTTTGAATACAAACAAGTTTTATCCTAGAATTTAAGAAAAATAGTTTTGAAAACAATTTCTGCAATTTAATAATCTTAGTCTATTAAACACATTCCTAATTTTCGACGTAGATTACTAAACTCACTTTCAGGGAGGGGTTTAGTGAATATATTAGCTAAATTAGACTTGGACTCAATATATTTGAGTTCAATATCTCCTTTAGTGACATAATCCCTGATAAAGTGGTGCATAATTTCAATATGTTTGGTTCTTGAATGATGCACAGAATTTTTTGTTAAATTAATTGAGCTGACATTATCAATTAATACTTTTACATTTGTAAGATTTAAATTAAAATCTTTTAGGGTGTGCATCCTTCATAATAATTGTGTGACACATTCACCTATAGCTATGTTTTCTGACTCAGTAGTAGATAAATCAACATGGTGTTGCTTTCTACTAAACCAGCTGACAAATGATGAGCCAGTAGTTGACATCCACCACTTGTACTTTTTCGGTCTAATTTACAGCTAGTGTAATCTGAGTCAGAATAGCCTATTAGTTCAAAATGGTTAGTTCTAGGGTACCAAATTCCTACATTTGATGTTCCTTTAAGATATCTAAAGATTCGTTTGACTTGAGTCAAATGAGATTCTTTAGCACAGGTTTGGTATCTAGCACACATACTAACTGCAAATAAAATATCGGGTCGACTTGCAGTTAAGTATAATAAGCTATCTATGACACTCTTATAGTATTTTAAATCAATTGATTTACCATTAGGGTCGTCATTTAGGATTGTGTTAACTGCCATAGGTGTCTTTATTTCTTTAGTATTTTCCATCCTGAATTTTTTAAGTAATTCTTTAGTATATTTTTGTTGATAAATGTAATTACTTTCATTTGTTTGTTTGATTTGTAATCCTAAAAAGTAAGTTAATTTACCTACTAAACTCATTTCAAATTCTTGTTCCATTAGAGTTGTAAATTCTTGTAAAAATTCTAAGTTGGTTGATCCAAATATTATATCATCTGCATAGATTTGGGATATAAAGATATCCTCTTTTTATTGATTTGACAAAAAGGGTTGGATCGATTTGACCTTGGTTGAACCCTTTGGATATTAGGTAAGAGGTCGACCTTTCATACTATACCCTAGGTGCTTGCTTAAATCCATATAAGGCTTTCGTTAGCTTATATGGATTTAAGCAAGCACCATAGTCAGGATGATCTAAATTTTCAAACTCAGGTGGTTGTCCTACATAGACTTCTTATTTTATTAGTCCATTTAGAAAGGAGGATTTGACATCCATTTGATACAGTTTGAACCCTTTATGGGTTGCATAACTGAGTAACATTCTAATGGACTCTAGTCTAGCTACTGGGGCATAAGTTTCATCATAGTCAAGTCCCTCTACTTGACTAAATCCTTCAGCAACTAGCCTAGCTTTGTTTCTAGTAATTTCCCCAGTTTCGCTTAATTTATTTCTAAACACCCATTTTGTTTCTATTATCTTCTTATTTTTGGGTGGCGGCACTAAGTTCCAAACCTCATTTCTCTCAACTTGAGCTAGTGTCTCTTGCATAGCTATGACCCAGTCTGGGTCGAGTAAAGATTCAGTTATGATTTTGAGTTCAATTTTTGAAATCAGAGATATTTGACTTGGGTTTCTAAAGGATGACCTAGTCTAAACCCTTAGGTTTGGATCACCAATTATTTGGTCAATTGGATGATTTGGGTTGACTCTTATGGTTCTAGGAGGTTGATTTACTTGAGGTTGATCTTCTTCTTCGTGATTTAAATCTTCACTAGTTCCTTCGTGATTATTGTTGCCTTGATTAAAATCAATTGGCTGAATTTGGGTTTGTTCTAGGTTTTGGTTGAATTCCTTGAATTTTACATTTGAGGTTTCTTCAATTCTTAGTGTAACTTTATTATATATTCTATAACCTCTACTGTTTAGTGAGTATCCTACAAAAATTTCATTTTCTATTTTAGAAGTAAATTTTCCTAAGTGTTCTCTTGTGTTTAGTATAAAAACTGGGCATCCAAATACTTTAAAGTATTTTATATTGGGTTGTTTATTATAATATATTTCAAAGAGGGTTTTGTTATGTATTTTATTTATTGTGGTTCTATTTTGCACATAACAGGTTGTACTAACAGCTTCTGCACAAAAGTATTTAGGTAAATTATATTCATTTAGCATAGTCCTAGAGGCTTCAAGTAGAGTTCTATTTTTTCTTTCTACAATTTCATTTTGTGGAGGTGTTTTAGGACATGAAAATTCATGATGATATCTATTTTCAAGACAAAATTTGTTAAAATTAAGATGTTTAAATTCACCCTCGTTATCACTTCTAATTCTTTTAAAAGTTTCATCTTTATTTTTTAAGAATTTTACCTATGTGAACCTAGAATAGTCGTCTATTATTACTAGACAATATAAAATTCCATTTATGGATTTGACCCCATGAGAGTCAAATAAGTCTAAGTGTAAAAGTTCTAGTATAGAGTTTGTTTGAAGTTGATTAGTTGGTTTGTGAGTGGATTTTGTTTGCTTTCCTTGTTGACAAGCATTACAGATTGTTGAGTCTAAATTAGGTAATTTTGATAATCCTCTAACTAATCCATTTAATGTGCTTCTATTTCTGAAGTTTGTGTGTGACATTCTTCTATGTCATAACCAAGTTTTTTTTTTGTGTTAAGTAATACTTAAGTGAAGAAGTGGTTAGGTTAATTGCATAGATGTTATCTTTTCTAAACCCTTTTAGACTTATTGTAGGGTTATCTAAGTGTTTGATTAAGCATTCCGAAGATAAGAACTTAACCTTATATCTAGTGTCACATAATTGACTAATACTAAGAAGGTTATACTTGAAATTTTCAACAAGTAACACATTTGTAATAATAAAGTCAGTTTTAAGTTCAATATTACCTATGTCAATTACCTTGAGTTTGTCATTATTCCCAAAGGTAACTGTTCCTAAACTTTTGTAGGTAAGTTGAGTGAATTTGTTGTGATCTCCAGTTATATGTTTGGAGCAACCACTGTCCAAAATCCACTTGGTTTCCTATAATAGGTAGGAGTTAGGATTAGTCTGAGTTTGATTTTAAATTTACTTGAAATGATTCTTAAGTTTAATTGTTTAATTAAGAATATTTTTAAATTTCTTACTTTAGAATAACCCCCAAAGATAATTTTATAAGTTAAAAAAAATTAAAATAATATTTAAGTTAAAATGATTTAAAATAATTTTCAAGTTAAAAGGATATAAAATATTTTTTTAAGTTTAAAATAATTTTTACATTAAAAAGATTTAAAATATTTTTAAGTTAAAAAAGTTTAAGGTAATTTTTAAGTTTAAAATAATATTTTAAGTTAAAAAGTTTTAAAATAATTTTTAAGTTTAAAATAATTTTTTAAGTTAAAAAGATTTAAAATAATTTTTTAAGTTAAAAAGATTTAAAATAATTTTTAAGTTAAAAAAGGTTAAGATAATTTGTAAGTTTAAAATAATGTTTTAGGTTAAAATGATTTAAAATAATTTTTAAGTTAAAAAAGTTTAAGATAATTTTTAAGTTTAAAATATTTTTTTTTAAGTTAAAAAGATTTAAAATAATTTTTAAGTTAAAAAAGGTTAAGATAATTTTTAAGTTTAAAATAATTTTTTAAGTTAAAAAGATTTAAAATAATTTTTAAGTTAAAAAAAGGTTAAGATAATTAAGTTTAAAATAATTTTTCATGTTAAAAAGATTTAAAATCATTTTTAAGCTAAAAAAGTTTAAGATAATTAAGTTTAAAATAATTTTTTAATTTAAAATAAATTTGAAATCGAATTTTTAATTTAATTTAGTTTAAATTAATATTAATTTAATTTAATTTAATTTTGATTTAATTTAATTTAATTTCATTTTATTTAATTTAATTTTGATTTAATTTTTGGTCCTTAATCATCTCACCTGATCTAAATTTTCTATCTGAGAATTCTATAATTTTGTGAGATGAGTTAAATTTTATTTTTAGGATTTGGTTTAACTTTGTGTTAGATTCAGGTTTAGCTTTGGGCTCAACAAACATGCATTCTTTGGATAAACTTCTGGGTTATGGTGAGTCACTTGGACATCATTAAAGTAACCATACTTTCGAGGTTTTCCAAATATTCCTATTTACTGAACTTAATACAAAACCTTGGTCTAACTGGTTAGGATCCGTAAGGGGTAGTTTTGGTTAGTTCCATTAAGTCAAATACTCCAGATCGAAGCCATATCTTCCTAGACATGCATAAATAAAGTTTCTCTAACGTACTATCATCTAAAACTTCACCAGTATCGTAAGTCAAGTTAAATTGATGCCCCTTTTTAATACTAGACCTAATTACCCTACCAGGTAGGTTATTTTTGGAGATACCAGCTATTCCGAAGTCTCCCCCTGAATTATTGATCCAATTTAGGTTTTAGTTTTGGGGTTACGTCGATTACTTTTATAATTGTATTTGACTTGATGATAGTCTGATTTTGGGTAGGCTCTAAAATAGTTTGATTTTGATTTATTTGTCTAGATTTGTGTTTTGACTTTTGATTTGGTTTATCAAATTTTATCTTTAGATATGTAATATTGGTTAATTCCTACTTGTGTGGTTAAGCACGC
This sequence comes from Zingiber officinale, assembly GCF_018446385.1. Lineage (NCBI taxonomy): Eukaryota > Viridiplantae > Streptophyta > Magnoliopsida > Zingiberales > Zingiberaceae > Zingiber > Zingiber officinale. The sequence continues at coordinate 82,083,892 of NC_056000.1, read as the reverse complement.
TTTCGGAACTAAAGCTTTAGTTTGTTGCTTGTGTTGAGTTATTAGTGATATACACGTTTTATTTGAACTTGACTTGTAGCCAAGTCCGGATTTATTGTAAACGGCTTTTTGACTATTTAAAATAAGATCTAAATTTTTAGATCTTGTTGTAAATTTTTCTAAAAGCCCTTTTAATTTATTAATTTCTATTTTTATAGTTGAATTTTCCTCTGTAACAACCCAAATTTTCTCATTACGAGTCCTAATAGTAATTAAAAATATTTAGAAATGCCTTAGAAATATTCTAGAGATTTTTAGAAATTTGCAGTGTATTTTTATGTAATTTTTAGAGTTCGTTTGACATTTTCACCAAAAGGAGGAAGTTTCAAAAAATAAAGAGGTTCGGCCGAGGTTCGAACCCGTGACCTCCGACACGAACCAAACCTTAAGAGGATCCGGCTGACCAAGTGCCCAATCAAGCGATGCTGTTTAGAAAAGATAGTGAAATATATTTAAGTGGTAGATAGTTAACAGAATATTGGAATTATAAAGGGAGAACTTAGGTTTTACCGTGACCTAAAAACCTTTCCTCTCCTTTCTCTCTCGCGGCGCGTCGGCGTTTCTCGTCTCGGGCGAAAACGCAGCAGGAAGCAAGGGTTTCTCCAGCGGCCGACCAAAGGGGATTTTTCCGCGAGCTCTTCTCGGATCCGAGCTCCTCTCGTCAAGAAGGAACGGTAGGCACGAGGAAGAGGATGAGATTTGTAAGTCTTCGAAACCCTAGAAGCATTAGAAGTTCCTTTCCGATTGTGAGTTCAAGAACACCTCAGTAAGTGCTTCTCACCTGCAGTAAGGGTAGTTTCGAACTTCGATTTTTCCTTCTTTGTTCTCGGAACATGCTGTACGGGATTGATTTTTTGAATGTAAACTTTAAGTGAGATCTTTCCACAGTAGCACTGGACTTAGGCTGTACATACTGGTAGGTTGAGATTCCTTCTTGCCACAGATCTTGTTTCCATGGAGAGGCTCGGTTTGCATTCCTGTGTAGATGTATTAGATTGAACTCTTTCTGGAAACAAGTTAGTTGGTGGTATTGCTAGAGTCATGAGCACAGTTTAGTAGTACTAGAATTTTCTCTATGAACATGTTTATGTCTGCTGGAATCTTGTGATAGATTAGTAAATGTTGAAATTTAGTGTACAGATATATGTATGCAGGAATTTATTGTCAACAATTTTGCATGTGCTGGAATTTTAGTATTAGTTTTATTTTAGAGCATGCAATTACAGAATTTATGCTACTTTCATGAACCTGAACAGCTTCTCATTTTGTGCATGTAGTCCTAGATTTTTCTGTGCCATTTAATAAGCATGAATAGCCATGAATTTTGGTGGAGTGTTTATGTGTTCCATTAAACACTTTTTGAGGATTATGAGTAACTATAAGTAAGAAAAGACCAAGGTCTTGATAGGATTCCTACATTTTAAGAATTGGAATCAGCAGCACACCAAGTGCTCAAAGAAATGCCAAGGCATTTTATTATAAGAATATTAAAGATAACAAGTATTTTATTTTTAAAAGGCTAGTACCCGACTTCCAAGGTTGTCGTTAAACAAATTCAGGTGACCAATTCCAAGGTCTTGGCCCTGATAAGACCAAAGTCTTTACCCTCGTAGGACTGGTGACTAGCTACCACAGTCTCTATTAGGGAGCACGCATTGGTACTAAGCCTGGGCCCAAGAGAAGCTTTATTATTATTTTGAAGTATTAAACTGTATGTATTTGAACTAGCAAAGCAAGTGTCATAAAAGTTTAATTCAGCAAGTTAGCTTCTTTATTTTCAAGTTCAGCAAGTTAGAATTGATGGTTTCTTTTAGCGTTGCAAACCTTAGTTTAATTGCTACTTTCATGAAGCATTGCAGATTTTTAGTTTACATTTAGCTCTTGGGGTTCTTGTGTAGCAGTAGGCGTGCACCACAAATGAAGAATTGCAGAATTTTTAATTTTCATTTAGCTCCTAGTTTTGGTACTTTTAGTAGTGCAGAATTCTAGTGGAGTTTTTCTTTAGTAGTGCAGTTTTCTTATTGCCATTAGATAAGTAATTTTCCATTTTCTATTGATTCGAGCATGAGCAGTACTGATCTTTATTTCTAGTTCCTCGTCATTAGTTGAGCATGAGTAATTTTCCTTGCTATTGAATATGCATGAGCAGATTTATTTCCTAGTTTTGTTTGCTATGAGTTGAGCATGACTAGTTTCCTTAGCCACTAGATATGCACGGGTATACTTTCTAGTTTTCCTTTTCTATTAGATTAACATGAGCAGCTATATATGTTTTCTGTTAAAGCATTCAGTTTCTAGTTTCTTTTTGAATACATGCATATCCGAGTTTTGTGAGTTAGATAGCGCTTACTATGTAATTTTGCTTATAGATTGCATTTCCTCTTACTGCAGATAAAGGAAAGGAAAAGCTATAGCAAAGGAAGGTGACAAGGAGGTGTTCGATGATGTGTGATGCCAGGACTATGGGAGAGACTTGGGGCATTATTAAGTTTCCGTGTTTTAGTGGTTATGAAACATTTGAGATTATTCTTGTTTTAGTTCGCATGTTAAGATGAGTTCTGTTTAGTAAGTAGATACTTTTGTGTTTGCATTGAGATATAGTTTCATATGTTTCTGCTATTATGAGTTATATGTGCATGTTCTGAATTTTGGAGTATTGTATTGTATTTTAGTCCTGCTGAACTGCATATACTCTGTCGAAATTTTAAGTTTTCTGGAAAAAAAAAATTAAAGTACAGTTGGTCATATTAGCTAAGTAAGATTCTATAGTAGTTATGTAACGGACACCTTTAGAGAGTAGTGAGAAGGGTGGTCGTTACAGTTGGTATCAGAGCAGTTCTCATTCTTCAGCATCACACACACATCAGCATCAGCCTTGCCGTCTTCAAGTAAGAAAGTACTTAAGTTTTTCTTTTATGCCTTTCCTTTATTATTTGTAGTATAGAGAAATCCTTAGAAATATTTACTTATATGTGCAGATTTCTTTTATGCATGATTGTGTGTTACCTAGTTAGTTTAACATATAGATGCATATGGAAAAATACCCTATTAGTATTTTGAGTTTAAGAAAAGTATAAGAAAGATAAAGAAAAGAAAGAAAAAGGCCAAGGCTTTAAGTAGATCCCAAAGTCAAGATTTTAGGGGTTTTAGCACACAAGATGTTTGTTTAAATGCCAAGGCATTTAAAGAAGAAGTAATTAAGATATTCTACTTTAAAAGGCTAAAAATAACACTTAATGTGAGTAGTGGAACTCACCGACCACAGACTGGTGAAGAGCTGTTCAGCAGAGCATTAGTCGTTGAGCACTATCGGATCAGCATCAAGGCACAACAAACACAACTCAAGCTAGTCAAGATAGAGGACAAGATAGCAGGGAGTCAGAAACCCCAAGCAATTAAGCATAACAGAAGGAGAAGAAAGACCCAAGCAGGAAGATGTTCGGGTAGTATGTGAATATCCAGAGGTATTCCCAGAAGAGCTACCTGGACTACCTCCCAACAGAGAAGTGGAGTTTGAGATTGAGTTGGTTCCTAGTACCGGTCCAATTTCAAAAGCTCTGTACCGAATGTCTCCAGTAGAACTGAAAGAACTACAAGAACAACTCTAGGAGCTGCTCGACAAGGGTTTCATCCGCCCTAGTCATTCACCATGGGGAGCTCCAGTGTTGTTAATCTAGAAAAAAAGACGGATCTATGCGGATGTGCATAGATTATAGAGCGCTAAACAAAGTGACAATTAAGAACAAGTACCCTCTTCCCAGAATAGATGATCTATTTGATCAGTTAAAGGGGGCAACGGTGTTCTCTAAGATAGACCTGCGCTCTGGGTACCATCAGTTAAAAGTGAAAGAAAGTGATATACCCAGGATAGCTTTCAGGACCAGATATGGACACTACGAGTTTATAGTCATGCCTTTTGGGGTGACTAATGCACCTGCGGTCTTCATGGACTTAATGAACAGAGTGTTCAGAGAATACCTTGATAAGTTTGTCATCGTGTTCATCGACGACATTCTGATCTATTCAAGAACCCCAGAGGAGCATGACACGCACTTGAGAATAGTACTGTAGACCCTTCAGCAAAAGCAGCTTTATGCTAAATTCTCAAAGTACGAGTTCTGCTTGGAGCAGGTGGCGTTTCTAGGTCACATCATTTCTAAAGAAGGTATCCAAGTGGATCCTTCCAAGATAGAAGCGGTCAACAACGGGAGTAGACCCAAGAACGCCAGGGAGATCAGAAGCTTCCTTGGTTTAGTAGGGTACTACAGGAAATTCGTGGAAGACTTTTCCAGGATAGCCTCTCCACTAACAACCCTCACTAGGAAGAACAAGAAGTTTGAATGTTCAGACAAATATGAGCAGAGTTTCCAAGAGCTAAAGAAGAGACTGACCAGTGCTCCCATCCTGATAGTTCCAGAAAGTGACAAGAGTTTTGGCATCTACAATGATGCTTCCAAGATGGGCCTAGGAGATGTACTCATGCAAGAAGGAAAAGTTATAGCTTATGCTTCCAGACAACTCAAAGACTACGAGAAGAACTATCCCACTCATGATCTTGAGCGGGCAGCTGTGGTCTTTGCACTAAAACTCTGGCGACACTACTTGTATGGAGTCCAGTGCAGAATCTTCACATATCATCAGAGTTTAAAGTATTTCTTCACCTAGAAAGACTTAAACATGAGACAACGCAGGTGGCTAGAGTTGTTCAAAGACTATGATTGTGAAATCCTCTACCACCCAAGTAAAGCTAACAAAGTGGTAGATGCACTAAGCAGGAAGCCCAGTGCACTCCTGATGTCTTTGTCATCATTAGCCCTGCCACTGCAGAAGGAGTTGTCAGACTTTGGAATGGAAATTATTTATAGGCAACTCTCTGCATTGACCTTAGAGTCAACCCTGCTTGAGGATATACAGAGAAAGCAAAGTGAAGATACAGATATCCAAAAGATCAAGCAAGGGGTACAAAAAGGGGAAAATTCGGAGTTTCGAGTATCAGACAGTGGAATTCTTTATCAAGGGAGCCGCCTTTGTGCCCCCAATGATGAAGAACTGAGAAACAAAATTTTAGAAGAAGCTCATAGTACGCCTTACTCCATGCATCCTGGTTCCACCAAGATGTATCAGGATGTGAAACAGAGATTCTGGTGGTTTGGACTCAAAATAGATGTTGCAAAATATGTCAGTACCTGCCTGACATGTCAGAGGGTCAAAGCAGAGCACCAGAGACCAGGAGGAGTTCTACAGCCTCTCCCAATACCAGAGTGGAAGTGGGAAGAAATATCCATGGACTTTATAACAGGTCTTCCAAGAACTACAAATGGATATGATGCGATATGGGTAATAGTGGACAGATTGACCAAGTCTGCCCATTTTATAGCCATCAAGGTGTCCCATTCTATAGAGCAGTTGGCACAACTGTATGTTAAGGAAGTGATCAGACTTCATGGAGTTCCAAAATCTATTGTGTCTGATAGAGATGGGCGCTTCACCTCTCACTTTTGGGAGTGTGTTCAGAATGCACTAGGCACCAAACTCAAGTTCAGCACAACCTTCCATCCTCAGACTGATGGACAGACAGAGCGAGTAAATCAGATTTTAGAAGATATGCTCAGAGTTTGTGCACTAGATTTCAAGGGAAGTTGGTGCAAGTATCTATGCTTAGCTGAGTTTGCCTACAACAATAGCTATCAGGCCACCATCAAGATGGCACCTTATGAGGCGTTGTATGACAGGAAGTGCAGATCACCCATTTGCTGGCAAGAAGCAGGTGAAAGGAAAGAAATGGAAGTAGAGCTGGGCATTCAGACTGAGATGATAGATGAGACCACTCAGGCTATCTAGAAGATCAGACAGAGGATTGAGACTGCCCAAAGTAGACAGAAAAGTTATGCTGACACACGTCGTAGGCCACTTGAGTTCCAAGTAGGGGATTCAGTTTTTCTCAAAGTCACTCCTATGAAGGGAGTGATGAGATTTGGCAAGAAGGGCAAATTAAGTCCTCGCTACATAGGACCTTACCTGATCATAGAGAGGATTGGGAAAGTAGCTTACAAGTTAGACTTACCACAAGACATGTCAGTAATACACAACGTATTTCATGTCTCCATGCTGAAGAAGTACCTTCACGACCCTAGCTAAGTGATTGAGCCTCAGTCAGTGCAGATTCAGGAGGATCTTAGCTATGAGAGTAGACCTACACAGATAGTGGACAGAGAAGTTAAGAGGCTAAGGAACAAAGAAGTACCACTAGTGAAGGCCATCTGGTAGGACCAGAAGCACGAGGAAGTCACTTGGGAGTGTGAGGACAATATGAGACAGAAATATCCAGAATTATTCTAAGTTCGAGGACGAACTTTTTATAAGGTATGGGGAATTGTAACAATCTAAATTTCCTCATTACAAGTCCTAATAGTAATTAAAAATATTTAGAAATGCCTTAGAAATATTCTAGAGATTTTTAGAAATTTTTAGAGTATTTTTATGTAATTTTTGGAGTTCGTTTGACATTTTTAACAAAAGGAGGAAGTTTCAAAAAATAAAGAGGTTCGGCTGAGGTTCGAACCCATGACCTCCGACACGAACCAAACCTTAAGCGGATCCGGCTGACCAAGTGCCCAAGCAGGCGGTGCTGTTTAGAAAAGATAGCGAAATATATTTAAGTGGTAGATAGTTAACAGAATATTGGAGTTATAAAGGGAGAACTTAGGTTTTACCGTAACATAAAAACCTTTCCTCTCCTTTCTCTCTCGCGGCGCGTCGGCGTTTCTCGTCTTGGGCGAGAACGCAGCAGGAAGCAAGGGTTTCTCCGGCGGCTGGCCAAAGGGGATTTTTCTGCGAGCTCTTCTCGGATCCGAGCTCCTCTCATCAAGAAGGAACGGTAGGCACGAGGAAGAGGTTGAGATTTGCAAGTCTCCGAACCCCTAGAAGCATTAGAAGTTCCTTTCCGGTTGTGAGTTCAAGAACACCTCAGTAAGTGCTTCTCACCTGCAGTAAGGGTAGTTTCAAACTTCGATTTTTCCTTCTTTGTTCTCAGAACATGCTGTACAGGATTGATTTTTTGAATGTAAACTTTAAATGAGATCTTTCCACAGTAGCACTGGACTTAGGCTATACATACTGGTAGGCTGAGATTCCTTCTTGCCACAGATCTTGTTTCCATGGAGAGGCTTGGTTTGCATTCCTGTACAGATGTATTAGATTGAACTCTTTCTGGAAACAAGTTAGTTGGTGGCATTGCTAGAGTTATGAGCACAATTTAGTAGTACTAGAATTTTCTCTATGAACATGTTTATGCCTGCTGGAATCTTGTGATAGATTAGTAAATGTTGAAATTTAGTGTACAGATATATGTATGCAGGAATTTATTGTCAACAATTTTGCATGTGCTGGAATTTTAGTATTAGTTTTATTTTAGAACATGCAATTACAGAATTTATGCTACTTTCATGAACCTGAACAGCTTCTCATTTTGTGCATGTAGTCCTAGATTTTTCTATGCCATTTAATAAGCATGAATAGCCATGAATTTTGGCGGAGTGTTTATGTGTTCCATTAAACCCTTTTTGAGGATTATGAGTAGCTATAAGTAAGAAAAGACCAAGGTCTTGATAGGATTCCTACATTTTAAGAATTGGAATCAGCAGCACACCAAGTGCTCAAAGAAATGCCAAGGAATTTTATTATAAGAATATTAAAGATAACAAGTATTTTATTTTTAAAAAGCTAGTACCCGACTTCCAAGGTTGTCGTTAAACAAATTCAGGTGACCAATTCCAAGGTCTTGGCCCTGATAAGACCAAAGTCTTTACCCTCGTAGGACTGGTGACTAGCTACCATAGTCTCTATTAGGGAGCGCGCATTGGTACTAAGCCTGGGCCCAAGAGAAGCTTTATTATTATTTTGAAGTATTAAACTGTATGTATTTGAACTAGCAAAGCAAGTGTCATAAAGTTTAATTCAGCAAGTTAGCTTCTTTATTTTCAAGTTCAGCAAGTTAGAATTGATGGTTTCTTTTAGCGTTACAAACCTTAGTTTGATTGCTACTTTCATGAAGCATTGCAGATTTTTAGTTTACATTTAGCTCTTGGGGTTTTTGTGTAGCAGTAGGCGTGCACCACAAATGAAGAATTGCAGAATTTTTAATTTTCATTTAGCTCCTAGTTTTGGTACTTTTAGTAGTGCAGAATTCTAGTGGAGTTTTTCTTTAGCAGTGCAGTTTTCTTATTGCCATTAGATAAGTAATTTTCCATTTGCTATTGATTCGAGCATGAGCAGTACTGATCTTTATTTCTAGTTCCTCGTCATTAGTTGAGCATGAGTAATTTTCCTTGCTATTGAATATGCATGAGCAAATTTATTTCCTAGTTTTGTTTGCTATGAGTTGAGCATGACCAGTTTCCTTAGCCACTAGATATGCACGGGTATACTTTCTAGTTTTCCTTTGCTATTAGATTAACATGAGCAGCTATATATGTTTTCTGTTAAAGCATTCAGTTTCTAGTTTCTTTTTTTATACATGCATATCCGAGTTTTGTGAGTTAGATAGTGCTTACTATGCAATTTTGCTTATAGATTGCATTTCCTCTTACTGCATATAAAGGAAAGGAAAAGCTATAGGAAAGGAAGGCGACAAGGAGGTGTTCGATGATGTGTGATGCCAGGACTATGGGAGAGACTTGGGGCATTATTATGTTTCCGTGTTTTAGTGGTTAAGAAACATTTGAGATTATTCTTGTTTTAGTTCGCATGTTAAGATGAGTTCTGTTTAGTAAGTAGATACTTTTGTGTTTGCATTGAGATATAGTTTCATATGTTTCTGCTATTATGAGTTATATGTGCATGTTCTGAATTTTGGAGTATTGTATTGTATTTTAGTCCTGCTGAACTGCATATACTCTGCCGAAATTTTAAGTTTTCTGGGAAAAAAAATTTAAGTACAGGTGGTCATACTAGCTAAGTAAGATTCTATAGTAGTTATGTAATGGGCACCTTTAGAGAGTAGTGAAAAGGGTGGTCGTTACATCCTCCTCGAGTGTTAAATCTTGAGTTGGATTAGAATTTGTGATTTGTTCCTTAAGGTTTTGGTTTTCCTTAAGAAGCAATTTATTTTCATTTTCAATTGCAGTTAATTTTTTTATCTAAACAAGCAATGACTTTGAAAATTTTCTTATTTAGACTAAGGTATACCTCTTCAGGGCCTTCGAAAATGAATATGGACTCGTGGCTAGATTCGGGTTCGGACCTGTCTTCCGATTCTTCCTCCGATTCTGACTCGTAGGCCATCAACGCGAGGTGGCTTTGGTGCTTCTGCTCCTCAGCTTCTGATTCTTCTGAAGATGAGTAATCTCATGTTTCTTTGAGAGTCTTCTTCTTGGATGTCTTCGACTTGTCGCTCTTTATCTTCAGGCACTCGTTCATGTAGTGGCCTTTCTTGTTGCACTCGAAGCAAGTCACGTTCCTTGGTTCAATTGGGGAGTTGATCTTCTGTATGTATTTTCTACTGAAGTTCTTATTCTTCCTGGTGAACATTTTCCTTACCAGGTTCACCAGGTACTCTTCATCTTCTGAATCTTGGTCAGACTCATCTTCAGGTTCAAGCTTGGTTTTTGTCTTTTCTTTGGAGGAACCTGCAAACAAAGCGATACCTTTCTCGATTCTAGCATTAGTCTACTCATATAACTCAAGTTCGCAAAACAACTCGTCTAATTTTAACTTAGAGAGATTCTTCGAAATCTTGTAGGCATCCACGATGGATGCCCACAATGCATTTCAAGGAAACATGTTTAGAGCGTACCTGATTAAGTCACGATTCTCCAATTGGTAGCCTATCCCGTGAAGTTCGTTGAGGATGTCTTTGATTCTCGCATGGAGATGACTTGCGGTTTCTTCTTCCTGCATTTTAATATTAAAGAGTTTTTTAAAAGAAGGTCACGTTTAGTTATCTTGGCGTTGCTTGTTCCTTTGTGTAGTTTGACCAACTTGTCCCATAATTCCTTCGTATTTTGGTATGGGCCCACTCGGTTCAGCTCTTCCCTTATCAGTCCGCATTGCAACGTGTTGAGGGCTTTGAAGTCCGTTGAGGCTTTCTTTTTCATGTCCGGAGTCCACTGTTCTGGATCCAGTGGATTTCTGGAGTTGTCGGCTGGTGCCTTGTATCCTCTAGTAGCGCTGAATCATTGGTCGAAATCGGTCTTCAGATAGACCTCCATTCACTTCTTCCAGTAAGGGAAATCGTCACCGTTGAATAGACGGGGGTGGACTGTGCTGAAGCCTTCGATTTGAGACATTTTACCTTGCATACAAACAAATAAGGAAACAAGAAATCCCAAGACTTGGTCTTGGATTAGTAGTGCGAGATTAAATTAAAAAGAATCTAAAACTAAATTGGTGTTGCACTAGTTCAGCTTAATTGCTACAAAAAAAAAACTTCCAAAAAAGGTAATGATATCAGTTTGGATTATAACGTAAAACTTAAAGATGGAAAAAAAAATTTCACCCCCTTATCTGATTGGTGGTTGCACCAAACCAGAGCGGTACCTGCTCTGATACCATTTGTTGGATCGTGAAAGTCGATAGAGGGGGGTGAATATCGATCGAAAAATTCGTAGCGAGTACGTAGTGGAAAAGAAAGAGAACAATAATAATAAGAACAGATTTATTTGGTTCGGAGCCTTGGTCGACTCCTACTCCAAGGCCCGCACTCATCGAGTGCTTTCGTTGGGCAATCACTAATAGTTCACAAAAATATTACAAATGAAAGTACAAGAACTTGTAAAGAGGAAATACTGACAACAATAAAGGAAAGAAAAATCAATACGTTGTCGGAGAAGCTTCGCAACGTTGCAGGTGCACAGCACAGTAGAGCAGACATTGGAAGACATTATTGTCAGTTGTTCTTTGCTCCAGGGCTCACCCTCCTTATATAGGATGCTTCGGGCATCCGGATCCCTTCCGGGTACTTGGACCATGACATCGTCGGACCAATCAGCACGCTCCAAGCTGTCGAGGATAGAATTTGCCTTTCGGGCGCCCGAATCCCTTTCGGGCGCCCAGATCCCTTCCGGACACCCAGACCACCTTTCTCCGGAAAGTCCTTCTCCTACAAGAAAGAGTTAGTCCGAGGTAAACTAATAGTTAAACTACCCTGCAAAATAGAAGTTACCACAATATAATAAAAAAATAATAATTAGATTCTGTCTCACTGAGACCGAAATCTAGTCAAGATCTCAACTTAGATTTTCGAAATGGTTCTAAGTTGGATTGGCGCCTAAGTTCCCTAACTGGGAACGCGTCCTCACCAAGTCATTCCCCTTCAGTGACTCACCTTAACTTACCTGCCAGACGTCCGGTCAGCCCGTCGACCCATCTGGATTTTGTGCCAGCTATCAAGTTAGCCCATCGACCTAGCTGGACTTCATGCCAGACATCCGGTCAGCCCGTCGACCAGTCTGGGCTTCGTGCCATCTATCAGGTCGACCCATTGATATAGCTGGACTTCGTGCCAAACATCCGGTCAGTCCATCGACCAGTCTGGGCTTCTCCTGCACACTTAGTTAAAGTGTTAGATCATAATGAAACTAACTTAATCTACTTTGTCATTCATCAAAATCTGAGTTAGACCGTTAGTGCTAACTACACTAACAGGTCATAGTTAAGACGGTCAACGATTGGACGGTGTTGGCCCGTCGGGCGAGTGATACGCTGATCGGGGATTAAGCACCGACCCACCGTCTTCGGCACAGTGAGTAATCAAAATGACACTCAAGGGACGCGTATAAGCCGGGTCAAGCAGCTCCTCCTCTCGATCTAGTAGCAGGCTCGACATCAGCTGAGCATGAAGGCAGTGAACTGATAGATCGTTTGAAGCGATAGAGGGGGGGGGGGTGAATATCGTGCTTTTTAAAACTAATCTTTTCGTATTTTGAAACCAAAGTCGTGCAGCGGAAATAAGAAAAAGAGACAATGTATTTACTTCCTTCGGAGTCTAGCTCGACTCCTACTCGAAGGCCCGCAGTCTTTGACTGCACCGATGGGCAAAGTACTAAAATCCTTCTTTCCGAAGTCCTCGGAAAGAAGTGAATCGTACAATGGAGTAAGATAGTAAAACCCTACTATCTTGCTTAAATGAAATTAAAATGCAAGCTAAAATTAAATATACCGACAAGTAATTGAAAGATGATGCTCGGTCGGCACTATTTGGTGAAGTAGCTTGCAGTGTTGATGGAGCTGTGTTGCATGAGCGGTTTTGCAGAGTAGCACCAGAATTGATCAGAAAAGATTATTATCAAGGCCTCTGTCTTCGAGTCTGAATTTATAGGTGTATTAGAGGTTCGGTCGACCGATCCCACTGTTCGGTCAACCGAACCCGCTCCCTTCCTTCCTGGCTGAAATTCAAAGCTGGCTTGATCTTTTGCATTTACTGGTCTTTAATGATTCGGTCGACCAAACCCCTTTTTCGGTCGACCGAACAAGCCTTTTCCTTGTTCGTCAAAATCTGTCGTGATCTTGATTTAATGCAGATTTAATGTTGATTGAATCAGTCGACCGATCCATGGGTTCGGTCGATCGATCAACCCTTCTTTCCTTTCCTTACTGATCGGTGATGACAAGCTGGCTTTGTTGAGTCACTAGGTTCGGTCGACCGATCTTATTGTTCGGTCGACTGATGAGATTTTGATCCAATTCTGGCTCAGTTCTGATCTGGACTGACTTATGTGCTGATCTTACTTGGTTCGGTCAACTGATCCTCTGGTTCGGTCGATCGATCCAACTTAATCTACAAGACAGTGTTAAAAATAACCTGCAACATAGATGTTAGACTGTAGCGACTCAAATTTCCTCATTTTGAGCCCAAAAAATAATTCAAAAATATTTTTAAATGCTATAGAAAAATTCTAGAGATTTTTTAGAAATTTTTAGAGTATTGTTATGTAATTTTTGGAGTTCGTTTGGTATTTTTACCAAGAGGAAGAAGTTTAAAAAAAAGAAAAAAAAATTGTTAAAGCCGGGTTTTGAACCCAAGACCACGAACTTGGCTCGAGTCTTAACCGAATCTAACCAGCCAACTGGTCTGCGACCTGTTTGTGAACATATATGGGATGAAATATATATAAGCAGTATTTAGGAACGTTTAAATAAATTGGAAATAAAAAGTGTGCGACTGAGGAATCGAAGCTGCAACTTGGGATTTGGTTAAAGTCGGGCTGACCAAGTATGCTAGCAATCATTTGTTATTAAAGAAGGAGAAAAATTCTATTTAAGCAGAAGTTAGGAAACAGAGAATAATAGGAAATAAAATGGTTGCAGCCGAGACTCGAACCCACGAACCGAGTTTTAAGCGGAACGCAGCCAACCAAGTGTTCCACGAGAGTTTTATTAATCATGTATGGAATAAATGTATATAAGCTATAGTTGGAAACAAAAATAACCTTAAGTATAAGATTTAAATCTTTTTCCTAAAACCTAAAATTTCTCTCAAAATTTCCTCCTCTCACGCTCGCGACGGCGCGCGGCGGTGCTCTCGGGCGAAAGAGGCGATGGAACTAGGGATCGTTTCCGGCGCCGGCCAGGGTTTCCGAGAGGTTTTCTTCACCTCCTTGAGGTCGGCTCGTCGAGGGGAGCACGCGAACACAGAAGGATCGCCAGATTTGAAGCTTCACCCGAACCCTAGATATCTCCCTTCCGGTTGTAAGTCCTAAAAGCAAGAGTAAGTTGCTACTCACCTGCGGTAAGAGTTGTTCCGATTTTAATTTGGTGTTTTTCCTTGTATTTTTGAGCATGCCGTGATGATGAAGGGTTTAAAAAGGGTCTCTGCCGTGAGTTGCTTGCTTCGGATTTGGTTTCTTCTTGATTTCATAGCATGTGGTAAAGGATCTTATACCTAATGTCTTATAGTTTATATGTCAGATCACAGTATGCGACTTTGTTGATCAAAGGTTCAGCGGTCTTTGACGGTAGAAAGGAAAAGAAAAGGAAATAAATATAGTGCATAGATAAAGATTGTGGGTTAGATTGTTTTTTTAGCCCCATGATTAACATGTTAGGTCTTATGCTGCCAAGAATTCTTAGTTTTAGATTTGTTCTTGTTTTCCTTGCTGCAATGAAAAGAACAACCCCTCTTGGAGCTTGTTGCAGTCCGGATTGTAATGGTTTTGTTTTCCTTGCTTGGTATTTGTCTTATTAGATATAGGATGTACCAGTGCATGATCCAGGATCCTTGAATAGAAAAATGATCAAATAAATTTTCTTCATGGATATGCTGTAATGTTATGGAATTGTCAAATTGATCTACGATTACGTCATGTCAGATATTTGTTTATGTAGAGGTGACATACTGTACAATGTAAATGAGGTTTGTTACAGAAGTTTACTGATAGAAGTTTGAAATTTAAATCTGCACAGTAGTAATGTTCTTAGCATGTTATTTAGAAAGTTTCTAACCAGAAACCTCAACTAAATTTACTATTATCTCATTGTCTATTGGTATTCTATCTTGTCTTAGCCTCTTATGATTCAAAAACATGCAACTTCACTGAATTTGATTTGTGGAAGTGTCAACTTAACTAAGAAATTAGTAGGATTGGATAGAATAACTAGAACCATTGAAGGAATGAGGTAGTCATGATAGTTATAATATTTCCTTGGCTGGAATTTAAGGGCAGCAAGTATTCCTTGTTTCTGGTTTTCAGATTTTCCCTCTGTATAGCATTGGGATGGCTAGAAGTTCAAGTGTAACTAGTATATTTTGTTTTCTTTGTCTTGGATTTCCTTTGCTGTTTGTGGGCAAGTTAATTTGAGACAATTATAGTGTATGCACTAATAATTAATTAAATTCAATGAGTTAGGAATCATTACTATCATTAGAAGTTGTACATGCCAAATTGGTGTTAATTCCAATCATACCTTCAACTATGTTCGTATGTTTCACCTGCCAAACCTTTGAGAGGAACCTGCTGGCTGAATATTATGGTGTAAATGTCACGAACATCCCCTTTAGAGTTTAAGTGCAGAATTTTCCATCTTGTTCTTTGGTGGTGCAGTTTGGTTCTTCATTAAGTGTAGATTTAGTTTAGTTCTTTAGCAAATGCAGATTTTCAATAAGAGTATATTTTCTAGTTATGTTTGCTATGAGTTGAGCATGACCAGTTTTCTTTGCTATTAGATATGCATGAGTATATGGTTTAGTTTCTTTAGAGTGCAGATTTGAAGTTTACTACTTCCTTAACGAGCAAGAATAGCTCTTAATTTAAAGCATGTGTTTCATTAAATCTTTTTAGAAGATTATAAGTAGTTATAAGTAAAGAAAGGACCAAGGTCTTGATAGGATCTCTAAATTTTAGAATTTGGGATCAGCAGCAAGCCAAGTGCTCGAAGAAATGCCGAGGCATTCTATAATAAAAGAATTAGAAGATAAGAAACATTTTAGTTCTTTCCTTGCTTGTAGAAATTTCCGGTGTAGATTAAGAGGGTTCAAGTATATTCCTTTGTAGATTTGTGAGGTTCTGTTTGGTTAAAGATGTTCTTTACATGATATGATAAGTTTTGAGGAAGTCTTTAGGCATGTTTTTTTATTGTGTTTGTACAGAATTGAGGAAGTCTTGCAGTTTAGAATGAGTTAGATTAATTTGTAGCATGTTAGTTTCAGATTTCATGAAAACATTTCAGTTGTAGATTTTCAGTTTTGGTTTATATATATATATCTATGCAACGAACTGCCTTTTTATTTCAAGTGTATATAAAGTTAGATTTATCTTTAAGCTTTTAGTTTCCCTTTGTTCTGCTAATAGGCAATGAACATAGAAAGACTTGGATTAAATATTGGTTTATTAGGCTAATTGGAGGTTGATCCGGCAGTCATTTTGGTTTATTTTATAATGAAGTAGGTAGTGTAATATCTTTAGTGCAGAAGTGTGGATGAAGGAGTGAAGATGAGCATATGTAATATGTTGTTTTTGGGGAGTATCATGTATTAAGACTAAAATATGATTTGAAGTGATGTAATGAATTTAACAGGTGAGAAGTATGTGAGTGTTTTAGATATGCAAGTAGTAACTTCAGAGTAGAATTTTAGTTTAAAAGATGAGAAAAGAGAGTTAAATGTTAGATCAATTCTGAGCATGATTTCTACTCTTTCTAGATGACCCTAAATGTTGGTACAATATTGGTTTAATGACAAACCTTTCTTCTAGATAGGGTAATGGTTAGTTCAAATAACTCTTTATCATGACTAAAGGAGCAAGATTGTAGAATGAGTAGAGTTGAAGTTTACTTCATGTTAGCTAAATTTGTGTAGTTGTGATCCATCGATTTTATGATATTTGAATGTTACTGCACTATTGCGGTTTAATGTAGTTGCTTCACCTAACTGCTTAGGAGGTTTGGAATTATGGAACAACTAAAGCTGTAGTCTTTATTTTTAAAATACAGATAGTTTATAGAAAGCATTGTAGAACAAGGCTTTAGATTTCTTTTAAATATGCATGATTGTGTGTTACCTAGTTGATTTCACTTATAGATGCATATTTAAAAATACCCTAACAGTATTTTGAGTTTAAGAAAAGTATAAGAAAGATAAAGAAAAGAAAGTAAAAGGCCAAGGCTTAAGTAGATCTCAAAGTTAAGACTTTAGGGATTTTGGCACACAAGGTGCTTATTAAAATGCCAAGGCATTATAAATTAGAAGTATTAAAAGATAACAAGTATTTTACTTTTATCAGTGGCACTGTGTTGGACTCTCAGTTGTCCTTGGGTTGGGCTCCCATAGTCATCCCTAGATTCAGATAACCTAGTATACCCTACTAGATTTGGGACTAGCTACCTCGGGTCAAGTTAGGGATGCGCGCAAAGTAAGTACAGTTGTCAGGGCCCAAGAAAAAGTTGATTATTATTTTGAAGTATTATAAGTATAAGTTTTTTTTTGAACAAGTAAAATAAGTTTCATATAAGTATTAAAGAATAAGTCTTTAAGCAAGTGAAATAAGATTCAGAAGGTGTTTAGAATTCAGTAAGTTTAGTTCTTTATGCTAGCATGATTGTATAGATTTACTTTACATGTTTAGCCTTTCAGTATGTTTCTTTCACTAGTAGATGAGCATGAGTAGATTTCCTTTTGAGCATTCAGTTTTAGATTTCAGTATATTCTCATGCATATCGAGATTTTGTGAGTTAGATAGTGCTTACTAACCATTTTGCTTATAGATTGCATTTCCTTTTACTGTAGATACAGGAAAGGAAAAGATAAAGAAAGTAAGGCGACAAGGAGGTGGTCAAAGGATGTGTGATGCCAGGACTATGGAAGCCTTGGGACTAGGAAGGAGTTTCCTTTAGTTTTCTTTTTCTTTTGTTATGTTAGAAGTATTTGAGATAGTATATGTTATTTTGATGTGATTAGGACATAGTAGATGAATTGTGTTCTTATGTGATGATTTGTGGTATTGTTTTCTTTTGGTTTTGACACTTATATAACTGCGTGAGAGTTTGTTATCTGTTCCAGCCGCCTGTGGCTATATATATAGTGTTTGTATATCAGTTTAAGGTCACTGGTACAGGGGGACTTTGTCAAAAATTTTCGGTAGGGTTTCCATGTGGTTTTTTTAAACATACCGGTTAAGTAGAGTTAGTAGCTAAGTAACTGTCACTCTTAGAGAGTAGTAGTAGTAAGAAGAGTGGTCGTTACATAGACCAACACAACCTGCAACACAGATATTAGCACAATAGTATAATAATGAGAAATAAAAGAACAGTAGAACTGTTCTTGATCTCAACTTGGAAACCTTCCCGGTTTCTTCAGTTGGATCAGCGACTTAAGGTTGTTTCCTTTAGGAACCCGATCTCACTGTCGCTCCTCCAGTTTGTTTACCTCAACCTATCTGCCAAACTTTGATCCTTCAGATCTAGTTTGGACTTTTCACTCAGCCTTGATCGGCTCCCCAGGACTTTTCCTTCGATCTTTGGTCCTCCAGACCTCTCGATCACTCTGCCAAGCTTCAGATTCCCTCGACTCACTTGGACTTGCACCTGGGTTCCACGATCTGCTAAGATTTCTTTGCCTAGCCTCCAGCTAGGACTTTCCCGGTTGAGTAAACATCCTGCACACTCAGTCAACTTGTTAGATCATAACAAGACTTAACTTGAACCTTTGACAACATTAAAACTCATGTTTGATTCTGGTGCAGCTTGCACCAACAATCTCCCCCTTTTTGATGTTTGGCAACCAAGGTTCAAAGTTAAGTTAAAAATATGCAACAAGTAAATAAACAAGCAGTTTTAACTTTTAATTTTCCCTTGAATTAACTAACTCCCCCTGAATTCACTATCTCTCCCCCTTTGACACACATCAAAAATAGGGACAGAACCAAATAAAATTTGAATAAACTTATCAAAGAATTTACTAATATTTGGAAAAACATTATAAAAAATATACTAAATCAAGAAATTCAAAAATTACATGTTGAAAAGAATAAAATTTGAAAGATATTTTGAAAATTAAAACATTTGAAGTTTTGAAAAGAATAAAATTTTAAACAACATTATGAAAAATATACTTTGAAATTTGAAAAACATTTTGAAAAAAATATTTTGAAAAAGAATGAATTTTTATTAAAAACATTAAAAAAGACTCTTGAATTTTGAAAAAAAAAAAGAAAATATTTTGAAAAGAATGAATTTTTTAAACAACATTATGAAAAATATACTTTGAAATATGAAAAACATTTTGAAAATAACATGTTAAAATATTTTGAAAAGAAATATTTTGAAAAAAATGAATTTTGAAAAACATAAAAAAAACTTGAATTTTGAAAAAACATATTGAAAATAACATTTTAAAATATTTTGAAAAGAATGAATTTTAAAAAATATTTTGAAAAGAAGTTTTTTAAATATTTTGAAAAAAATATTTTAAAAATAATTTGATCAAAATAGTATAAGCTTAAAAAATCTTGTTTTGAAGCTCCCCCTAAAATTGACAAATTCCTAAAGTCCAAGCATGAATATAAAAAAAACTAAGGAAAAATTGTCCTTATGATGAAATGTCCAACCGTTGTCCAAGGCTAGCTATCACAAGATAGTAGCAATTTGACTCGAGTTGCTCAATTTGAGTATTTAGTACTAACCAGGTTTTTACTAGCTAGTTAACTCAAATCGATCAATATATGTTGTTTAAAGCCCAGATTTATAGCGATGCACTGACATAAGCATCTGAAATCTAGGGCTAGGTCCTAAGCATCTCACATATTCTAAGTTTTCAAACAAGTGATCCTACTGCGTTTGTGAGATGCTGGCTCCTAGAACTATAGGATCATGCAATTCTACGGGCTATTCCAGAAAATGAAAAATAATTTCAAGGAATTTTGAAACAAAAATTTTGAAATGGGAATTTTTACAAAAATAAATTTGAAAAATAAACTAAGTAGTAATTTTCAAAATCAAAGAGCCTATTCTACAAAATTTATTAAGAGCTACTAAAGACTAAAAAACAATGAAGATTAAGCATATTCATAACCCAAGTTAAGTAATAGATACAATAAGTCATAAAAGATAAATCCCGAAATCACTCATCCTCGTCCTCATCATCTCTCAGATAATCAAAAATCCTCTGCTGCTCCTTCTGTAAGGCATCAGTACGGTCCATCATGTCTTGACGAAAATCAGCAATTTGTCCCTGAAGAAAGCTGTACTAATCATCCATTTTTGTTTCCAAGGAGTCAAAGCGACTAAAAATATCATCTCACAGACGGGTAAAGAAGTCACTAGTTGGAGGAGGAGGAGGAGCATGTGAACTGTTTTGAGGAAAATCAAAGAAGGGTGTCATGGCAAATCCAGGATCAATAACCACAGGAGGAGGCGCAGTAACAGGGACCGGATCATCCTCATCAATAGGGTCGTCGACAGCCGGTGGGATGTAGTGTGGATGAGTTCGTTTGTACACAAGCCCTTCGGCGCTAGTCTTAATCCCAACCAAGGATAATTGCCTAACCCCGACAAGATCAAAGTCAGACAACTCAATCAACTCGCCTCGATGAACCCCTACTCCGAGATTGGCAATATAAGCAGTGAGGGCATGACACTGAATCATATGAACCTTAAATGAAGTGTTGTACCCTGAATAGTAAATGATGGATCTGAATACCCAGTAGCCTAAGTCAAAGTCTAGTCTATGTCTAAGGGCGTACATTAGAAAAAGATGAACTGGTCGCAAAACGCCCTGATCTCTAGATGATAAAGGATAAATGCAAGACACGATCATCTTATAAAAAGCGTTGTCTTTTGGACTAAGGGGTACAGTTGATATCTTTTTAGGATGAGGTCCCTCAAAGAAGTCAGCATACATGAGGTCTAGAGTCAGATGAGAGAAAGGAGCAGGTAAGGATCGAGAAGGGACGCACCAAAAAAGATATGGTGGACCGAAGGTCGGATCCGTAGAAATCGAAGGAACATGTCAGACCAAATAACATATCTCGAGTAGCAACTCTAGTCCTATAATGATGGGGATCAAGTTCAAACTCAGAACACAAAATAGGATTATATGCATGACGACAAAAGAGAATGTTGTCTAGTTGAGAGTGTTGTGTGATGTCTATGACCTCAGGACAGAAAGTTTGATAAAATTGAAGATCTAGGCATCGCGTTCCTATCACTTTAAATTTCTTATTAGGAAAGGATTGACGCAATTCTTCGGCAGAGAACCTAGGTCTTGGCTGGGATTAAGAGAGCTAGCCTCTCTTTGTGCAATAGCTCTACTTTTCTCACTAAAAAAAATAATAATAAAATGTAATAAATAACTTGCGCAAAAATATTAAAAGGAATAAAAGGAAGTTACCGAGGCATTTTCGAACGGAGAGAGGCTAGGATCGGCGAACAGAATAAGTAGAAGAGGAGAGGAATGTGTTGGATGAGTTGTATGGATTCCCTGAATCTATTTATATAGAGGGTGATCGGTCGACAGATCAAGGGTTCGGTCGACTGATCCCTTTTATCACTGTTATTTTCGACCGATGAGACACTGTTCGGTCGACCAGACAACTGTTCGGTCGACCGATAAATTCACTTTCCAGAGATAAAGGATAGGTGAAAATGTAGGTGAACGGATGGAGATTGAAGTTTTCGGTCGACTGGAAAACCGGTTCGGTCGACCGATAAATTGAATTTGTGTGATAAATTCAACGTTGGTTCGGTTTGTGTAACGTTAGTTCGGTCGACCGAACCTTGGTCCGGTCGACGAAACATTTAGAGTTACAGTTTTTTTTTTAAGTTTTATGTTTCAAAATAATTAAGGTTTAAAATAATGTTTAAGTTTTATGTTTTTAAAATAATTTAATATCGAAAAAATTTTAGATATCTCCAAAATAGTTTAATAATTAAGTTTTAGAATTTTGAATAAATTTAAAATGATTTTTAATAAGTCTAAAATGATTTTTAAAATAATTTTTAATTAAGTTTTAAATAAGTTTAAAATAATTTTTAATTAATTTTTAAATAAGTTTAAAATAATTTTTAATTAATTTTTAAATAAGTTTAAAATAAATTTTAATTAATTCAGTAAGTTTAGTTCTTTATGCTATCATGATTGTATAGATTTACTTTACATGTTTAGCCTTTCAGTATGTTTCTTTCACTAGTAGATGAGCATTAGTAGATTTCCTTTTGAGCATTCAGTTTTAGATTTCAGTATATTCTCATGCGTATCGAGATTTTGTGAGTTAGATAGCGCTTACTAAGCATTTTGCTTATAGATTGCATTTCCTTTTACTGCAGATACAGGAAAGGAAAAGATATAGAAAGGAAGGCGACAAGGAAGTGGTCAAAGGATGTATGATGCCAGGACTATGGAAGCCTTGGGACTAGGAAGGAGTTTCCTTTAGTTTTCTTTTTCTTTTGTTATGTTAGAAGTATTTGAGACAGTATATGTTATTTTGATGTGATTAGGACATAGTAGATGAATTGTGTTCTTGTGTGATGATTTGTGGTATTGTTTTCTTTTGGTTTTAACACTTATATAACTGCGTGAGAGTTTGTTATCTGTTCCAGCCGCCTGTGGTTGTGTATATAATGTTTGTATATCAGTTTAAGGTCACCGGTACAGGGGAGTCTCTGTCGAAATTTTTCGGTAGGGTTTCCATGTGGTTTTTTTAATCATACCGGTTAAGTAGAGTTAGTAGCTAAGTAACGGTCACTCTTAGAGAGTAGTAGTAGTAAGAAGAGTGGTTGTTACAGTTGGTATCAGAGCAGGTCCCATTCTCTAGCATCACACATCAGCACCATCCTTGCCGTCTTCAAGTAAGAAAGTATTTAATTTTCTTTTATGCTTTCTTTATTATTTACAGTATAGATTATCTGCTTATATGTGCTTAGGAAAGAAGAAAATTCATGTTTTAATTTTCTATGTTTTGATACATATGCTTAGAAAGAATAGAGACAATTTTAGTTTTGTTTCTTTTATATTCATATATACATAAGTATGTTTAGAAATGATAGAGAAGATATCATGTATTATTCTTGGCATAACTCGATGTTAAGATAGAGGACAAGACAGTGGGGAGTCAGAAGCCCCAGCTAAGTAATTAGAACTAGAAGGACAATGATAACAAGAAAGACCCAAGCAAGAAGACGTTCGGGTAGTCTGTGAATATCCAGATGTATTTCTAGAAGAGCTACCTGGACTATCTCCCAACAGAGAAGTAAAGTTTGAAATTGAGTTGTTTCCTGACACCAGCCTAATTTCAAAAGCTCTGTATTGAATTTCTCTAGCAGAGCTAAGAGAGTTACAAGAACAAATTCAGGAGCTACTTGACAAGGGTTTCATCCGCCCTAGTCGTTCACCCCGGGGAGCTCCAGAGTTGTTCATTAAGGAGAAAGACAGATCTATGCGGATGTGCATAGATTTTAGAGCGTTGAGTAAAGTAACGGTTAAGGACAAGTACCCTCTTCCCGGAATGGATGATCTATTTGATCAGCTAAGGATGGCAACAATGTTCTCTAAAATATATCTGCGTTCTAGGAACCATCAGTTGAAAGTGAAAGGAGGTGATGCACCAAAATAGTCTCCAGGATCAGATATGGACACTGCGAATTTGTAGTCATGCTATTTGGTGTGACTAATGCACCTATGGTCTCCAGATACCTTATAACAGGCCTTCCAAGGACCACTAATGGGTATTAATTAATTTTTAAATATGTTTGAAATAATTTTTAATTAATTTTTTAAATAAGTTTAAAATAATTTTTAATTAATTTTTAAATAAGTTTAAAATAATTTTTAATTAATTTTTTGAATAAGTTTAAATTAATTTAAAAATAATTTTTAATTAATTTTTAAATAAGTTTAAAATAATTTTTAATTAGTTTTTAAATAAGTTTAAAATAATTTTTAATTAATTTTAAATTAATTTAGTTTAAAATTAAGTTTAAATTGAGTTTGATAATTAATTGAATTTGATTAGGTTTGAATAATTAATTGAAAAAAGTTATTGAACCCATGTTAGATTCAAATTTAGCTTTGGGTTAATCAAGCAGGCTTTATAAGGATAAGCTTTCAGTTCAATGGCGAGGCATACGACCTACTTGGATATCATTAGACCACTTGCTGAATGCTTTCCAAACTGTTCCCGTCCAAAAAACTTAATACTAAATTTTGGTCTAACTAGCCCATGTTTGACTGGGGTAGCTTCGGTCAAATCCACTAAGTCTAGTGCACCAGGTAGAATTCCATATTCAGCCTAGACATGCCTTCGACAAAGTTTTCTTGACGTACTATCATCCCAATCCATTCTGAACTTGACGTACTATCATCCAAAGTTTTCTTGGCGAACCAAGTATCATATTTAGACACTTGGATCCCATTTCGAACTTTTCCAACGTTTTCTTGAGTCGCTCGACTTGACCTTTCAAGTCGGAATTTTCTTTCTCAAGTTTTTCAACTTGAGTCGAAGTTTCAACTTGAACTTGGTTAGTCGAGTCACCCAAGCTAACTTGTTGCTTAAGGTGGTCTATTTCCTTAAGTAACAAGTTATTTTGTTTTTCCGATTTTGCTAATTTTTTAAACAAACATTTAACTACTTTAAGCAAATTTGACTTAGAATAAATTGTTACCATATTAGGATCTCCGGGTCCGCGATCTTCCTCGGACTCGATGTTGTTCTCGGATTCATACTCTTCATCTGACTCGGAGTCGGAATCTTCGTTTCTTGCCATAAATGCAAGATGGCTCGAGTGCTTCGTTTGTTCCGCGTCGGATCCGTCGGAAGAAGTTTCGTCCCATGTTGCTTGAAGTGCCTTCTTCCGTCTTGTCGATTTGGATCTTTCTTCTTTTCGATTTGGGCATTCGTTTTTGAAATGCCCTTTCTTGTTGCATCCATAACAAATCATTTCTGATTTGTTTTGGATCTGGTTCGGTGGAGTCTTTTTGGTGCTTCTTCTGAACTTCTTCTTAGTCAACAACCTTCGGACCATGTTGACTAATTCTTCTTCATTTGTTGATTCTGAGTCTGACTCGCTTTCAGACTCGATCTTTGTTTTTGATTTTGTCTCCTTGCTCGCCCCTGCATACAAAGCAACACCTTTCTCGCCATGGCTCATGTTAGATTGCTCGTGTAGTTCTAATTCACAGAATAACTCGTTTAACTTAAGAATTGAAAGATCCTTAGAAACTTTGTAGGCATCTACAATTGATGCCCACAAATCATTCCTCGGAAAGGCGTTCAGAGCGTACCTTATTGTGTCACGATTTTCGAGATTATGTCCAATCAGGTGAAGACCATTGAGGATGTCCTTCAGTCGAGCGTGTAGTTGCGAGGCCGTCTCTCCAGGAAACATTTTTATATTTAACAAATTATTTAAAAGTAGATCTCGTTTGTTTACCTTCGAGTTGTCCGTTCCTTCGTGTAGTTTTACTATCGATTCCCACAATTCTTTGGCGTTGTCGTAGGGACCAACTCTATTCAACTCCTCCATCGTGAGCCCGCACTGAATGGTATTGATTGCTTTGTAGTTCAGTTGTGCCTTTTTGACCATCTGAGGAGTCCATTCTTCTGGTTCTAGGGTTGTTCCATCCTTCATTGGGGGAGTATAGCCTTTCAAAACTGTGAACCAAAGCTCAATGTCGAACTTTAAGTAGAACTCCATCCTATTCTTCCAGTAACTGAAATTCTCTCCTTTGAATAGTGGAGGTCGGACCGTACTATAGCCTTCTTGATATGAGTTCATCATCCTTGCAAGAAAAAATTAAGAAAAATATTTCCAAGACACTCGTCTTGGGATTAGTAATGCTTGAGAAGAGAATAGAATAAAAAATATTTCTAACAGAAAAGAAAAGGTTTTAAAAATGCTATGAAAATCGGTTAAAAAATTTCAGAGCTAACCGGCTCTGATACCAATTGATAGATCGTTTGAAGCGATAGGGGGGGTGAATATCGCGCTTTTTAAAAATAATCTTTTAGTATTTTGAAACCAAAGTCGTGCAACGGAAATAAGAAAAAGAGACAATGTATTTACTTTGTTCGGAGCCTAGCTCGACTCCTACTTGAAGGTCCGCAGTCCTTGACTGCACCGATGGGCAAAGCACTAAAATCCTTCTTTCCGAAGTCCTCGAAAATAAGTGAATCGTACAATGGAGCAAGATAGTAACACCCTACTATCTTACTTAAATGAAATTACAATGCAAGCTAAAATTAAATATACCGACAAGTAATTGAAAGACGATGCTCGGTCGGCACTATCTGGTGAAGTAGCTTGCAGTGTTGATGGAGCTGTGTTGCACGAGCGGTTTTGCAGAGTAGCACCAGAATTGATCAGAAAAGATTATTATCAAGGCCTCTGTCTTCGAGTCTGAATTTATAGGTGTACTGGAGGTTCGGTCGATCGATCCCACTGTTCGGTCGACCGAACCCGCTCCCTTCCTTCCTGGCTAAAGTTCGAAGCTGGCTCGATCTTTTGCATTTACTGGTCTTTAATGATTCGGTCGACCGAACCCCTTGTTCGATTGACCGAACAAGCCATTTCCTTGTTCGTCAGAATCTGCCGTGATCTTGATTTAATGCAGCTTTAATGTTGATTGAATCGGTCGACCGATCCATGGGTTCGGTCGACCGATCAACCCTTCTTTCCTTTCCTTGTTGATCGGTGCTGACAAGCTGGCTTTGTTGAGTCACTAGGTTCGGTCAACCGATCTTACTGTTCGGTCGACCGATCAGGCTTTGATCCGATTCTGGCTTAGTTCTGATCTGGACTGACTTATGTGCTGATCTTATTTGGTTCGGTCGACCGATCCTCTGGTTCGGTTGACCGATCCTCTGGTTCGGTCGACCGATCCTCTGGTTCGGTCGACCAATCCTCTGGTTCGGTCGACCGATCCAACTTAACCTGCAAGACAGTGTTAAAAATAACTTGCAACACAGATGTTAGACCAACACAACCTGCAACACAGATATTAGCACAATAGTATAATAATGAGAAATAAAAGAACAGTAGAACTGTTCTTGATCTCAACTTAGAAACCTTCCCGGTTTCTTCAGTTGGATCAGCGACCTAAGGTTGTTCCCTTTCGGAACCCGACCTCACTGTCGCTCCTCCAGTTTGTTTACCTCAACCTACCTGCCAAACTTTGATCCTTCAGATCTAGTTTGGACTTTTCACTCAGCCTTGATCGGCTCCCCGGAACTTTTCCTTCGATCTTTGGTCCTCCAGACCTCTCGATCACTCTGCCAAGCTTCGGATCCCTTCGACCCACTTGGACTTGCACCTGGGTTCCACGATCTGCTAAGATTTCTCCGCCTAGCCTCCAGCTAGGACTTTCCCGGTTGAGTAAACATCCTGCACACTCAGTCAACTTGTTAGATCATAACAAGACTTAACTTGAACCTTTGACAACATCAGAACTCAGGTTTGATTCTAGTGTAGCTTGCACCAACATGAACTACCCACCGAGCGGCTATCCCGCTCGGCCCATCAATCGAGCATATGGATAGTGGACTTCCAGCCGAGAGGCTATCCCGCTCGGCCCGGCAATGGACGACACTCGAGCAGAGGACTTTCAGCCAAGAGGATATCTCGCTCGGCACGACAACGAACTTTCAGCTGAGTAGCTATCCTGCTCAACGTGACAACAGGCAGCGCAAGGATAGCAGAATTCCGGTCGAGCTGTCATTTCGCTCGGCCAAGCAACAGACACGGCGGGATATCCTTTGACATTCTTTTGGGAGATAGTGCCGCTAACAAGCGACATGGTCAGATAGAGGATCGTACGGTGGAATCTTTCACTGTCTCTTCAGAGATATGCTCGGCCCGTTAAGGTCAGGGACACTTTACTGACACGTCTTTTTAGGGAAAGTTTTGAGATACGTGCTTGCTTTGGGAAGCGTGCATGCACGTTTCCGGGGCTCTATATAAAGGGGGCCTAAGCATTGGCGGAGGTATGCTTTACAGGTGATACTTACTGTTGCGCTACAGTTCTCTCTTTTCTTGTTTCTTGCTTCATCATAGGCTGACTTGAGCGTCAGAGGGTCATCGTCGGGGACCCCTTCCCTGGCTCGGCACTGACGTTGCTTGTGTTGCAGGCAGAGCGAAGTCCACGGGAGGTCAACAGGAGTATCACGTCCCCAGCATCTATCCCATCGACTTTCGCACAGGATCACATAGCTAGCATACCTTTATTGGAAATTCAATCATGAACTCTGGGTCACTATTTTACTAGTTGGATGATCAGATCAGCTGGCCATTAGCTTGGCCTGCATGTATATTTTTGAAGCTCTTTCTTTATAAGGAAAAGTAGAGAAAAATCCTCAATCACAACTTGAATTTTGCATACAATCCTCACTCATAAAAAACTTTGTTTTCACTCCCTGCATGCAAAGTTTTATTTGCTTCAACTCTCTCATGCAAATATTGTGACCTAATTGTCCCTCAAATTTTTTAGGTACAAAAGGTCCAAAAATGAGTATAATTTAAAGAAAATCTAGTATATTCTCTATCCAATTGAGTATCATTTAAAGAAAACCTAGTATATTCGAGTATATTTTTAATTAAAATTGTCCTTCATATATTTTAGGTATAAATAATCTAAAAATGAGTATAATTCATATTAAATTCAGCATTTTAAACTAAAATTGAGTATATTTTCTATTAAATTGAGTATGACTTTTTTCCTATTTAATATAATTCCTCCTAAATTCAGTACCATATGAAAAAAAAAATCTAGTATATTTTTCATCCAATTGAGTATCATTTAAAAAAAATCTAGTATATTTTACATATAATTGAGTACGATTTAAAGAAAATCTAGTATATTTTCTATCCAATTGAGGTGGAAAAAGAATCGTACTCAATTTGATAGAAAACATACTAGATTCTAGTTTAATGTACTAAATTTAAGAGGATTTATACTCATTTTTAAACTTTTTATACTTAAAATATCAGGAGCAATTAGGTAAGTATATTAGACTAGGGAGTGAAAAGAAAGATTTTTTCCATTGGGGAGTACATGCAAAGTTGTATTTACTAATGGGGACTACATGTAAATTTTCCCTTCTTTATATACCAGAGATCCGATATAGATCCAATTAAAAAAATATATATAGTTGAAAATTCAGGAATTATAAAATAGTGGAGTACTTAAAAAAATGGCGATATTAATCTGGCTTGACCCTGAACTTGGGAAAAAAAGTATTTTCAATTCATAAACAAATAGGATTCCCAATATTTTGCTTTTGGATCTAAGTATTGTTTTAATTCATTGTAAGTTGCTACACAAACATCATATTCTCCTAAAAGATATTAAAAGATTGATAAATTAAGCAAAGTTCATATCAAACTCTTATGTAGCTTTTACTGAAGTGATGTTTCTTGTTCAAAAGTAATAGGAGTATTTCTCTTAATCTTGCAATGTTTTAGAGAATTTTATTTAATGATTGTGATTTGTGTTTTGATATGCAAATGTGGTTTTAGATGGTTTCTTAGTTGAATTCAATAGACTTTTGGATGGACCTGCTATCTGTGGTAGAAGCCATGATGTTGAATCTCCATATTACCAACCGCTAAATCCATGCATTTCAGGAATTTGAAGTCAGCGATGGATTCCCATCAAGTCCCGTACTCCTTGGCCTTCTCAAGCTAGATTGAACTGGACTGAGCTCAATCAATATGGTAAATATCATATGTACCTGATAAATTTTCTTAATTGTACTGACATTATTGTCATCATCTTCCATACGGAATTGCTGTTGTAATATTTTCCACTCAGCAGATTTACATCCTGATGCCTTAACCGAGGATGCTGCAAACTGGAATTCAGTGATTCATAATTATTGGTCACTTGCATCACCTCTTATATTCTCAGATCATCCAAAGAGGACTGGGGATGAGGAACCCTCCCCGCCTTTTAACATGCTTTTCAAAGTGTTCTTGACATGAATGCTCCTCATTGATCTTGTCAGGAAGCTAAGAAGACGGATCTATCGAAATGTCGTATTTTGAAGGTTGACCGCATCCCCATAACCTGGTTGATGATCTGTCCTCTATGTTGACCAAGTTGTCCGATGTCTTATGGTCAACAACACCTGCAACCAGTGATCGGGTTGCCCCGATCCCTGGTACCTCGATGTTCGAGGTAGGTCCCGCGAACATATGAGCAGCCAGATAATAATAGAGAAATAAATGCATGAATAAGGAGTACGAGAACGTACCCTGGCCCCGGGGGCGCCCTCGGATGGATGGGTGAGCTGGTCGAGATACTGACCAAGTCGTCGTGACCATGAATGGTAGATAAATGCCCCTCAGGTGAGTAGCTGGCTTCGATGGCTCAGACCCGGACGTGATATGGATCCGCAAGACGACGCACTGTCCGACTACAGCCTCGACTCGCAGGTCAGAATGCAACAACGGCACGAGGGTCAAACACTCCATCGGCTCGCAAGCTTGGATACAATAACGGCACGAAGGCTGACCACACTCTCGGCTCGCAGACCGACACACGGCACGCAGACCGGGTAATACTAATAACACACATAATAACGGTGTAAATAGAGAAGCACAATGGCTCGATGGCGGGAACCAAATTGGCTTACCGGCCGAGCACCTTCTCGGCTCGAAAGCCGGCGAGGATAAATAGTATAAAGGCTGCGATGACCCGGAAGGTGACGACATCCACTAGAGACGGCGACTGCCAGCGATGAACGTGGTCGTAGGAGGGGGCAGCAGTGACTGCTAGCGCAAGGAAGTGGCTGCTGCATGCGGAGGCGGTTGGACGCGACGACGGAGGCCGCTGGACGCGGCGGTGAGGGCCGCTGGATGTAGAGTCAACGCACGCGGCGACGATGGAGGTGGGCGACCATCACCGGCGACGTGTGCGATCGGCAACGTCGCTGGTCTCTCCATGGCGGTAGATCAGAGTTCGCCCGATGATGGCTTCGGCCGGAGGAGAAAAGAGAGCCATGGCGGGAGGCCCCTGCCGGCGATAAGAGAGGGAGAGAGGAGGGAGGCGGATCGCCGGTGGCGAGGGAGAAGCGGTGCAGATCTGTTGGTGGCGGCTGCGTGGAGCCAAGGTCATGGCGGCGGCAACGCCAACCTCAAAGACGAAGACCCCCTCTCCAATGAAGAGTGCCCGCTATAAAGTCAAAAACCCTAATCATGAAAAGACCCTCTTGCCCTCTCTCTTTTTCTCTAATTACCTCTTGAGCCTTCCAAACATATCCGTATCACAAGTCTTCCCTTCAAGTTTAGTTGAAGGAGGCACAAGTTCGACTGACTAGATAATTTGTCGCAAAAGCAGAATCGCTCTCGATATCAGGGTCAATTTGCTGAACTCATCGTATAATGTCACACGAGCGATCGCGGTAGTAACGGTGTCGCACGAAATGGTAACGGTGTCGAGCAGACCAAGTCGATAACTGGACCGATGCTGAGCTAACGACAAAACATCGAGCGAGCGATGAGTAAAATGAAAGTAGACCGAACGAATGAGCGATGCTGAGCGTGCGACCGCGAAGAAACCGATCGAGCGATCGGAAGGATGCCGATCGGGTGAAGGATCAGGCAGCTACTAAAGTGCCGACCGAGTGACGAAAAGTAGTGCGAAGCGACTGTCGGGCAGGAGTGGAGCTCGAAAACCGAGCGAGAGCATAATCCGTGAAATCGAATGCGCAACAAAGCGAAAGTCGTGAGTCGCGTAGGCGCGTCACACGTGGACTGCACTGGAGCGTAGCCTGTAGATCGAAGGCACATGGAAGCGAAAGTCATGAGCCGAACGGGCGCATAGCCTATGAGATATTCTGGTTCGAAACCAGTAGAGATACCCTTTGTCCGCGACCATCGAAGATAGCTCGACCCGATCGGGGGAGATAAGATGCTCTTATAATCTAATCTATAACCAGTGAGAAGCGCTCGACCCCGAACAGGGGAGACGAGAAATACGATGTGCTGCTAAGCTGGCTCGAGGCCAGTGATAATCGCACGACCTCGAACGGGGGAGATGAAATAACAGATAAGCTGGTCCAAGACCAGTGGTGACCGCTCGACCCCGAACGGGGGTGATAAGAAATATGATGCACTGATAAGCTCGACCCCGAACGGGGGAGAAAGAACAGCTGATGAACTGGTCTGAGACCAGTGATGATCGCTCGACCCCAAAAAGGGGGAGATAGATGCTCTGATAAACTCGACCCTGAACAGGGGAGATGAAATAACTGAAGCTGGTCCGAGACCAGTAATAATCGCTTTACCCCGAACGGGGGAGATAAATTATCTGATAAGCTCGTCCCCGAACGGGGGAGATGAAATAATTGAAACTGGTTCGAGACTAGTAATAATCGCTCGACCCCGAACGGGGGAGATAGAATATTCGATAGGTTGATCTGTGGACGGGGATTTAATGTCGCCGCTCGATGGTCTTCAAGCCGGGGTTTTTATAGTCGCCGGTTCGACTATGGGCTTTAACGTCGTCGTTCGACGGTCTTCAAGCCGGGGTTTTTATAGTCGCCAGTTCGACTCTGGGATTTAACGTCGCCGCT
Source organism: Zingiber officinale (assembly GCF_018446385.1). NCBI lineage: Eukaryota > Viridiplantae > Streptophyta > Magnoliopsida > Zingiberales > Zingiberaceae > Zingiber > Zingiber officinale. The sequence continues at coordinate 82,051,859 of NC_056000.1, read as the reverse complement.
CGACGGTCTTCAAGCCGGGGTTTTTATAGTCGCCGGTTCGACTCTAGGATTTAACGTCGCCGCTCGACGGTCTTCAAGCAGGGGTTTTTATAGTCGCCGGTTCGACTCTGGGATTTAACGTCGCCGCTCGAAGGTCTTCAAGCCGGGGTTTTTATAGTCGTCAGTTCGACTCTGGGATTTAACGTCGTCGCTCGACGGTCTTCAACAATGAGCTTACAGCTCGGATAATATACACCCGGTCGATCGGCACGGGGTATTCAACATCGAACCGGTGGCTCGGATAATATACGCCCGGCCGATCGCCACGGGGTCTTCGACATCGAGCCGGTGGCTCGGATAATATACGCCCGGCCGATCGCCACGGGGTCTTCGACATCGAGCTGGTGGCTCGGATAATATACGCCCGACCGATCGGCACGGGGTCTTCGACATCGAGCCGGTGGCTCAGATAATATACGCCCGGCCGATCAACACGGGATCTTCGACATCGAGCCGGTGGCTCGGATAATATACGCCCGGCCGATCGACATGGGGTCTTCGACATCGAGTCGATGGCTGGAATAATATACGCTCGGACGATCGGCACGGGGTCTTCGACATCGAGCCGGTGGATCGGATAATATACGCTCGGCCGATCGGCACGGGGTCTTCGACATCGAGCCGGTGGCTCGAAGAATATACGCCCGGTCAAACGGCACGGGGTCTTCGACATCGAGTAAGTGGCTCGGAGAATATACGTCCGGCCGAACGGCATGGGGTCTTCGACATCGAGCCGGTGGCTCGGAGAGTATACGCCCGACCGAACGGCACGGGTCTTCGACATCGAGCCGGTGGCTCGGATAATATACGCTCGGCCGATCGGCAAGGGGTCTTCTACATCGAGCTGGTGACTCGAATAATATACGCCCGGCCGATCGACACAGGGGTCTTTGACATCGAGTCGGTGGCTCGGATAATATACGCCCGGCCGATCGACACAGGGTCTTCGACATCGAGCCGGTGGCTCGGATAATACACGCTCGGCCGATCGGCACGGGGTCTTCGACATCGAGCCGGTGGCTCGGATAATATACGCCCGGCCGATCGGCACGGGGTCTTCGTCAACGAGCTCGGCGCTCGGCTAATATACACCCGACCGATCGACGCGGGATCCTCAATCGAGGAACTAGAGCAGATCATATATAACTAAAAGAGGAAAGATAACGCAAAAACTGACCGAGGTCATTAGGATGGTAGACTTTTCCGGCATCGTCGACCTTCACGTTCCCGACTAGGTGCGTTCCCACAGACATTGCCAATTTGATTCTGTCGGGAAGCTAAGAAGACGGACCTGCCGAAATATTGTGTCTAGAAGGTTGACCGCATCCCCATGACCTGGTTGATGATCTGTCCTCTATGTTGACCAAGTCGTGCGATGTCTTCTGGTCAACAACACCTGCAACAAGTGATCGGGTTGCCCCGATCCCTGGTACCTCGATGCTCGAGGTAGGTCCCGCGAACATATGAGCAGCCAGATAATAATAGAGAAATAAATGCATGAATAAGGAGTACGAGAATGTACCCTGGCCCCGGGGGGCGTTCTCGGATGGATGGGTGAGCTGGTCGAGATACTGACCGAGTCATCGTGACCATGAATGGTAGATAAATGCCCCTCAGGTGAGTAGCTGGCTCTGATGGCTCAGAGCCAGACGCGATATGGATCCGCAAGACGACGCACTGTCCGACTACAACCTCGACTCGCAGGTCGGAATGCAACAACGACACGAGGGTCAAACACTACATCGGCTCGCAGGCTTGGATACAATAACGGCATGAAGGCCGACCACACTCTCGGCTCGCAGACCGACACACGGCACGCAAGTCGGGTAATACTAATAACACACATAATAACGGTGTAAATAGAGAAGCACAACGACTCGATTGTCGGAACCAAATCGGTTTACCGGCCGAGCACCTTCTCGGCTCGAAAGCCGGTGAGGATAAATAGTATAAAGGTTGCGACGACCTGGAAGGTGACGACATCCACTATAGACGGCGATTGCCAGCGATGAACGTGGCCGCAGGAGGGGGCAGCAGTGACTGCCAGCGCAAGGAAGTGGCTGCTGCATACGAAGGCGGCTGGACGTGGCGACGGAGGCTGCTGGATGCGGCGATGACGGCCGTTGGACGCGGCGGTGAGGGCCACTGGACGCGGCGGTGAGGGCCGCTGGATGTAGAGTCAACGCACGCGGCGACGATGGAGGTGGGCGACCATCACCGGCGACGTGTGCGATCGGCGACATTGCTGGTCTCTCCATGGCGGCAGATCAGAGTTCGCCCGATGATGGCTTAGGCCGGAGGAGAATAGATAGCCTTGGCGAGAGGCCCTTGCCGGCGAGAGGAGAGGGAGAGAGGAGGGAGGCGGCTCGCCGGTGGCGAGGGAGAAGCGATGCAGATCTGCTGGTGGCGGCTACGTACGTGGAGCCCAACGTCATGGCAGCGGCAATGCCAACCTCAAAGACGAAGACCTCCTCTCCAATGAACAGTGCCTGCTATAAAGTCAAAAATCCTAATCATGAAAAGACCCTCTTGCCCCTCTATTTTTCTCTAATTACCTCTCGAGCCTTCCAAACATATCTGTATCACTCATTTTGGTGGTTTTAATGCTGCTTTTCTGGATGCTAGGAAATCTGCATGGGTGATAAATGTTGTGCTGACAAATGGTCCTCATTATCTTCCTTTGATTTTTGACAAGGGTTTTATCAGCGTTCAACATGAGTCACATGACTGGTATTACACTCTAGAGACACGCTTTATCTATTGCATCCTCCAACTTGTGCATATTTGTTGTTATTTATATGAATGGAGGAAATATTTTGAGTATCAATTTTTTAGAAAAAAGGAGATACAAAATCTTGTTTCTAATCGTGGTGGTAGTGACAATGGGTCACTTTATGAACCTTGGGGAAAGATATCGAGGGGAAAGTTAGAGATGAAATGAAAATGGCTAGTAGTTGTACTGGCTGTCGTATTCAAGTTAAACATTTGTGGTGTATGCTATTTGTCGAAGATATTTTCCAAAGTGATGGACTTTTATTTAGAATACACTTTTAAGTTTGAATATGGGGATGGGATTTAGCTAGAAAAAGTTTTAAAGTAGAACTAGGATTAACTCTTTGATAAACCGTAGCAACAATAAAAGAATCTGTGCCAATTACTGAAAGTTGTCGAGTGCCCTGATAAAATTAATAGTAAATATAGCTCTTCTAGTTAGTATTGTTGGGATCTAGCGTGCTAAACACGTGGAAGTGCAGCGGAAAAATTACTAGATCCTCTTATCCAACAGATCCATGCGAAGGGAAGAAACATTTTTTGAAAACAAACTATACTAAGCTACATGATAGGATTATACCCTTGATGCGTGCACACGATCTCCCGACAGTTCGGATCTCAGCACGATCACACGTCCGTGCCTATATGGTATCCACACGAACAAGCCTTGTCTTTGCTTGTCTCACAAACAAAGCAAGATGGAGAAGAAATCACAAGGTTGTGCTAGCAACCACAATGGTGATTTCGGCCAAGAGGGGGAAGGAGGAAGAAGAAGAATGCCAAAGGTCTCAACACATGAAAACTCTCTTAAAACTCATGAAAAATATCATCCAAAATGATATTTATATCCATCCCATGGTATACCAAGAGTCTCCACCCTTTCATCTTCTAATCTAATGGCTCAAAATTAATCATTCAATCCAATGGTTCAATTTTTGACCATTCAACTTCCTTGGTGAACTCGAGTTCACCCAATGAGTCCAACCCATTGATTCTCAAGCAACTCGACTCAATCCAATAATTGGATCCCTTTGAGTCTAACTTAATGAGTCAAATTCATATTATACTTAATCCATTGATTCATCACATGAACCCATCTCCATATCAACTTGTTCTTTGTGTGTGATCCTATAGGTTCTCGTAACGTTGGCAATGTACCCAAATCAACATTTGCGATACATAAACAATGAGTGACATATAGCAAGGCATCATTGCTACCCAAGTGACGAGAAAGTCGATATCTGATCTAACCTGTCCGTGGCTATTATCTTGTATGACTTGCTCCCTCTATCCTTGATATCTAGATTGATCAATGAGGCATAGACCGTGTCATCCTCTTATCAATCTTTGTGTTTCTTGATCTCCAAGTAGACACACTTATCAAATGAGCTCAATATCTCATATTGACTCATTTACGCATAGTCATACTTTCTTGTGTCCTACTAATCAAGGGGCCCACAAATATCGCTTCCGTCATATGGAAGGGATAGATCTCATCTACATCACTCACATCCCTCCGCATAATTTCTTGCATACCCAGTGATCGACTTTATAGTCTACCCTGTTACGGGTGACGTTTGACGATACTAAAGTATACAACTCCTTATGTAGGGAACCGTAGTGACTTCAGGTCTAAGGACTATTTATACCAATAGTCACATGAGAATGTTTATGACACTCATACGATGATCCATGAAACATTCTCATGACGGGTTATTCAGTATATATTCTCTAATATATACCCATGTGTCAACCTGATATCTCATATCCATGACTTGTGAGATCAAGTCATCCGTTGACATACATGTTAGTCTCAACGCATTAATATTATCCTTGTATATTAATGCTCGACTAGGAATAGTTAAGAGTAGTGTTCTCTATAATATCTCACTATAAATTCAACCAATTGATATACTGTAGATAAGAACGTACTACCCAAGGATATTATTATATTTATTCAATTGGCACTGAACTGAAATAAATATAATAACCAACTTTGTCTTTTATTAGTAATAATATATGATACAAAATGAGCCCTTTACAATCATCTCATAATTGGTATTAGGGCTAATACTAACAATCTCCCACTAGCACTAGTGTCAATCACTGAGGTATCGAATATCCATTGACCTAGTGTGACCATCATGCTTTCCCTGTGCCAAAGCCTTGGTCAAAGGATCCGTAATGTTAGCATCAGTCGGTACTCTGCATATTCTCACATCTCCTCTATTGATGATCTCTCGAATGAGATGGAATCGCCAGAGTATGTGTTTGGATCTCTGATGAGAGCGAGGTTCTTTATCCTATGCAATAGCCCCATTGTTATCACAATAGAAGTCTATTGGGTTCGCTACACTAGGAACAACACCAAGCTCTGTAATGAACTTCCTGATCCAAACAGCCTCCTTTGCTGCTGCAGCTGATGCAGCAATGTACTCGGCTTCTGTTGTAGAATCTACGACTGTGTCATGCTTTGAACTCTTCTAGCTCACAACACCACCATTTAAGCAAAATACATCCCCTGAGTGCAATCTATAATCATCCTTGTCAGTTTGGAAGCTAGCATCGGTGTAACCCTTTACAACAAGCTCCTCATCACCTCCAAATATCAAGAAATAATCTTGAGTCCTTCTCAAGTACTTAAGAATATTCTTGACTGCTGTCCAATGACCTTCACCTAGATCTGACTAGTATCTTCTCGTCATGCTTAACGCATACGAGACATCTGGGCGAGTACAAAGTATAACGTACATGATAGACCCTATAGCAGATGCATAAGGAATCTGATCCATGCGATCCCTTTCTACCTTAGAAGAGGGACATTGAGTCTTCTAAAAACTCATACCATGTGACATAGGCAAGAATCCCTTCTTGGAATTCTCCATAGGAAAATGTTTAAGCACCTTGTCAATGTACGCACTCTGGCTTAGGCCAAATAATCTTTTAGATCTATCTCTATAGATCTTAAGGCCTAAAATATAGGTTGCCTCACCTAAGTCTTTCATTGAAAAATAATTCCCAAGCCAAGTCTTCACTGACTGAAGAGTAGGGATATCATTTCCAATGAGAAGTATGTCATCTACATATAATATGAGAAAGATGGTTGTGCTCCCACTAACCTTCTTATAGACACAAGGTTCATCTTCATTCTTAATAAAACCAAACATTTTGATCGCATCATTGAATCGAAGATTCCAGCTTCTAGAAGCTTGCTTCAATCCATAAATGGATCTTTGCAACTTACAAACCTTTCCAGCATGCTCTGGATCTACAAAACCCTCAGGTTGTGTCATGTACACATCCGCGAGTAGATTTTCGTTAAAAAATATGATTTTGACATCTATCTGCCAGATCTCATAATCATAGTAAGCAACAATAGCAAGCATGATCTGAATGGACTTGAGCATCACAACTGGTGAAAAGGTTTCATCATAGTCTATACCATAAATCTGCTTGAATCCTTTAACCACCAATCTACCTTTATAGGTATGCATATGACCATCCATGTTAGTCTTCACCTTGAAGACCCACTTACACACAATGGGTTTGATCCCTTCAGGTGGATCAACCAAAGTGCATACTTGGTTAGTGTACATGGATTCCATTTCGAATCTCATGGCCTCTAGCCATTTCTCATAATCTGGGCCCTGTACAACTTCCTGATAAGATGTAGGCTCATCGAGACCAATAATCTCTACATCACCATGGTCAGACAAGAGAAATGAATATCTCTCAGGTTGACGACGAGTCTTATCAGATCTGCGTAGAGCATGTGCTACTTGAACAGGTTGTTGTTCCATAACCTCTTGTGGTGCAACAAAATCCTGATCCACAACATCTTGTGGTACCTGCTCAATTTCCATCATGGTGTCAGTGCTAGTATCTTGAACTTCTTCAAGATCGACTTCACTCCCACTAGTTTTTTTAGAAAGAAATTTCCTTTCTAGAAACATACCAGTCTTGGCAACAAACACCTTGCCTTATGTGAGATTATAGAAGTAATATCCCTTTGTTTCCTTGGGATATCTAACAAAGTAGCACTTATCCTATTTGGGTCCTAGTTTATCAGAGAATTATTGTCGAACGTAAGCCTCACAACCCTAAATCTTCATAAAAGACATATTGGGACTCTTCCCTGTCCATATCGTATATGGTGTCTTTATGATGGCCTTGGATGTAACTCGATTAAGTGTGAAAGTGATTGTCTCTAAAGTATGTCCCCAGAAGGAAGTAGGAAGATCTGTATGACTCATCATCGATCGTACCATATCTAATAAAGTACGGTTCCTCCTTTCCGATACACGATTCCATTGTGGTGTTCTAGGTGGAGTGAGTTAAGATATGATCCCACACTTAACGAGATGGTCATGAAACTCTTGGCTAAGGTATTCATCACCTCGATCTGATTGAAGCATCTTAATACTCTTACCAAGTTGGTTCTGTATTTCATTCTTGAATTCTTTGAACTTTTCAAAGGATTCTGACTTGTATCTCATTGGATACACATAGTCGTATCTACTGAAATCATCAGTGAATGTAATAAAGTAATAATAGCCTCCTCTAGCTGCTATTCTGAAAGGGCCACATACATCAGTATGTATGAGTTTTAGCAGATCATTAGCCCTTTCGCCATGCCCACTAAATGAAGTCTTTGTCATCTTGTCTCGAAGACAAGATTCACATACCTCATATGATTCAAAATCAAATGAGTCCAACAGTCCATCCTTATGGAGTTGGGATATGCGACTTTCATTTATATGACCTAAGCGACAATGCCAGAGATATGTTTGGTTTAGATCATTAGACTTGAACCGCTTGGCATTTATCTTATAGATTGGGTTTTCAAAGTCTAGTAGAACATAGAGTCCATTTATCAGAGGTGCACTACAATAAAACATGTCATTTAAATAAATAGAACAACATTTGCCCTTTATTATAAATGAGAATCCCTTCTTGTCTAAACAAGAAACAGATATTATGTTTTTGGTTAAAGCAGCCACATAACAACACTCTTTAATTTCTAAAACAAGCCCAGTGGGAAAAGATAAGGAGTAGGTTCCTACAGCGACGACGACAACTCTTGCACCATTGCCTACTCATAGGTCCACTTCGCCCTTTGTCAACACTCTACTATTTCTCAGCCCCTGCACATTAGTGCAAATGTGAGATGCACATCTGGTATCTAATACCCATGAAGAAGAAATAGATAAATTGACTTCTATAACATATATACCTGAGGCAGAAGTCTCACTTCTCTTCCTTTTCAGTTCCTCTAGGTACCCCTTGCAGTTCCTCTTCCAGTGTCCGGTCTCACCACAGTGGAAGCAGGTTCCTTCCTTAGCAACCCCACCTTTGGGGTTCAGTGCATGAGCCTTGCCCTTGCCTTTGGCTTGGGTTTTACCCTTACCTTTAGGCTTCCACTTGCCTTTGCCTTTAGATACCATCAAAATGGAACTAGGCTTTGCCTTCTTAAGGTTGATTTCAGCAGTTCTCAACATGATTAATATCTCAGGCAGTGGTTTGTCAATTTCATTCATGTTGTAGTTTACGACAAATTGACTATAACTGTCAAACAACGACTGCAGAATAAGGTCAGTGGCCAATTCTTAGCTTAATGGGAATCCCAACCTTTGTAGATTCTCCACAACGGGACTTTCTACTTGCATTCTACACTGAAACAGTTCTTTAGAGATCTCAAATCTCTCATGCCTTTCTTGTCATTGATACAGTTGTCTAAGATGTTCAACCATATCATTAGCATTCATGTTCTCATGTTGCTTCGAAAGCTCAGAGTTCATGGTGGCGAGCATTAGGCATGATACATCTAATGCATCATCTTGATGCTTCTTATAAGCATTCCTGTCAGCTCTAGTGGCAGTAGGAAGGCGTGCTTCAAGAATAGGTTACTCTAGGATGTACAGTTTTCGTTCTTGTTTGAGAACTATTTTCAAGTTTCTATACCAGCCCAGGAAATTAGCTCCATTAAGCTTGTCCTTATCAAGGATAGATTACAGAGAAAGGGTATTCGATGTACTTGACGACATGGTAATCTACAACAGAATAATGCAGAACTTAGTATCATATATCGATCATTTAATTAGATCTTTAATTAAATGATTCTCTCACTGAATTCTAAAACTTGAAAGAAGCAAGTCACTACTAACTCTAAACTCAAAAGCAAAGATATTCTAATCGGGCAAGATCCATATTATACCTCATCTTGAGTTAGCTTTGCCTAATCGCCCAAGGCTTGCATAAATTAGGTAGGCAACGTGTACCAATTGGACAAGATCCACATTATATCTTATCTTGAGTTAGCTTTGGCTAATCGTCCAAGACTTAGTACAACTTAGATAGACAACGTTTACCAATTACATCCTATGTAACTCTTGTATCTTTAGGTGAACAAAACTGTTTGTTCGTTTTCCCATCTTATGAAATCCATACTATTACTCATCTTGAGTTAGCTTTGGCTAATCGCCCAAGACTAGTATAATATGATTTACATCTTATGGGATATGCCTCTAAGTTCCCAACTTAGTTAAGTCACACCCAAAGTCCAATAGTCGGACATCACAATTGTCCAGTCGCACTCTACCAAGATAAAATGAGTCGCTTTACTTTGGCAAACCTGACTACAAATGATCGAGGTAGTAGTGAGTACCAAACTTTGGTAGGCATATGTAAAGGACTTAATTACAATAGCTACACATGCATCACATACATTCATGGCATATCATGGCATATATCAACATATACACAAATTTAAACGTGACATGGTTATGGCCCCTATAAACTACGATCTTCTCAAGCCAATGAGAAGAACGATAAGTCAACCTAGGTCTAAGTCACTTCTCCAAGCGCTTCCTTGGTTGTCGTGTGTTATTGTCCTTCCTTCCTTTTCACCCGTCTTCCAGAAGACTAACTCTTTCTAATTTTGTACATTACAAAATCTAAAGAAACTCGAGTTTCATTTGAGTGTAATCTAATTACAACAAGAATAAAAGGGATGAAGGCACGACACGCAGGCCGTATTTTGAATTACAACATCCAATCACATTGGGATTAAAGGGACATAACCATGCACCATGTCATATCTATTCATAATATTTTGCACACTCATTTTATGAGTTGCTGCTTTACCCAAGACCCTACTACCCACAATACCAACTACGTTTTGTTCTAAACAAAACATCTCTGGTTGAGACCTTGTTGGTCACACACCAACTTCATTTTGTTCACAACAAAACACCCATATCGGTCAAGACTTAGGATTTGGCCGAGATACAAAATCTGACCAAGACTCATAGTCTGGTCGCGATTCACAAACTAGCCGAGACTCATAGTCTGGCCGAGACTCATAATTTTTTTACAAATCACAGTAAACCTATCATGCAATTTCTATATCATATATAAAAATTCCAACAACTTAGTATATCCCTTCGCAAGTGGCTCTGATACCACTATTGAGATCTAGCGCGCTAAACACACAGAAGCGTAGCGGAAAAATTACTAGATCCTCTTATCCAACGGATCCATGTGAAGGGAAGAAACATTTTCTGAAAACAAACTATACTAAGCTACATGATAAGATTATACCCTTGATGCGTGCACACGATCTCCCGACAGCTCGGATCTCAGCACGATCACACGTCCGGGCCTCTATGGTATCCACACGAACAAGCCTTGTCTTTGCTTGTCTCACAAACAAAGCAAGATGAAGAAGAAATCACAAGGTTGTGCTAGCAACCACAATGGTGATTTCGGACAAGAGGGGGAAGGAGGAAGAAGAAGAATGCCAAGGGTCTCAACACATGAAAACTCTATTAAAACCCATGAAAAATATCATCCAAAATGATATTTATAACCATCCCATGGTATACCAAGAGTCTCCACCCTTTCATCTCCTAATCTAATGGCTCAAAATTAACCATTCAATCCAATGGTTCAATTTTTGACCATTCAACTTCCTTGATGAACTCGAGTTCACCCATTGATTCTCAAGCAACTCGACTCAATCCAAAAATTGGATCCCTTAACTCAATGAGTCAAATTCAGATTACACTTAATCCATTAATTCATCACATAAACCCATCTCCATATCAATTTGTTCTTTGTGTGTGACCCTATAGGTTCTCGTAACATTGGCAATGTAGCCAAATCAACATTTGTGATACATAAACAATGAGTGGTATCTAGCAAGGCATCATTGCTACCCAAGTGACGAGAAAGTCGAGATCCGACCTAACCTGTCCGTGGCTATTATCTTGTATGACTTGGTCCCTCTATCCTTGATATCTAGATTGATCAATGAGGCATAGACCGTGTCATCCTCTTATCAATCTTTGTGTTTATTGATCTCCAAGTAGACACACTTATCAAATGAGCTCAATATCTCATATTGACTCATGTACGCATGGTCATGCTTTCTTGTGTCTTACTAATCAAGAGGCCCGCAGATATCACTTCCGTCATATGGAAGGGATAGATCCCATTTAAATCACTCACATCCCTCCACATAATTTATTGCATACCCAGTAATCGACTTTATAGTCCATCCTATTACGGGTAACGTTTGACGATACCAAAGTATACAACTCCTTATGTAGGGAACCGTAGTGACTCCAGGTCTAAGGACTATTCATACCAATAGTCACATGAGAATATTTATGACACTCATATGATGATCCATAAAATATTCTCATGGCGGGTCATTCAGTATATATTCTCTAATATATACCCATGTGTCAACCTGATATCTCATATCTATGACTTGTGAGATCAAGCCATTTGTTGACCTACATGCTAGTCTCAACGCATTAATATTATCCTTGTATATTAATGCTCGACTAGGAATGGTTAAGAGTAGTGTTCTCTGCAATATCTCACTATAAATTCAACCAATTGATATACTGTAGATAAGAACCTACTACCCAAGGATATTATTATACTTATTCAATTGGCACTGAACTAAAATAAATATAATAACCAACTTTACCTTTTATTAGTAATGATATATGATATAAAATGAGCCCTTTACAATCATCTCATAATTGGTACTAGGGCTAATACTAACAAGTATATCCATCATGAGGGTGTTTAAGACTTATCATTAGGTGTGAAGCCTTCCCAACATATCCAAGAACTTATGATATGGTGCATGCTGAAGGATTGATGACTCATGAATCTCTCCAAAAGCATAGATGTTCTGTTAAAAGAAGAATAGGGAGAGAGCAAGAAATAATATGAGAGCAATAAAATTCATTGTTGATTGATAATTGCCCTAAGGACAATATAATATATAATTTTCAAAAAGTACTTGGTCAATTGACCAATTAATAAATAACAGAATTATTCTAATAATTATAACAGAATTATTAGAATAATTCAAATACTAATTTAATTTGATTTGGTGATTTGATCCGGTCAATTCTGATAATTCTCTTTTATCTCTTTTACCCCCCCCCCCCTCCCCTAACGGGAGATCTTTGACATTAAGTTTGCTTGCTAACTTATTGAAATATTGTCTAGATAATGGCTTGGTAAAGATATCAGTGATTTGATCTTCTGCAGAAATATAAGAGACGGATAACTGCTGAGTTGCCACACGTTTACGAACAAAATAAAAATCAATTTCCACATGTTTTGTACCAGCATGAAAGATTGGATTTACTGTGAGATATGTTGCTCCAATATTGTTGCACCAATTTTTTGGTGCAATATTTGATGCAAGATGAAGTTCAAAGAGAAGTTATTGAAGTAAAATAATTTCTGACGTTGTATTTGCTATAGCTTTATATTCTGCCTCAGTGCTTGAATGAGATACTATAGGTTGCTTTTTCGAATTCCATGAGATAATATTTCGTCCAAGAAATATTGCATATATACTAATAGAGCGTCTATCTTCAGGAGAACTTGCCCAATCCGCATCACTATATGCATGTAAATCTCGAGACGATTGGCGATATAAAAGAAGACCATGTAGAATAGTACCTTTGAAATATCGAAGTATTCTTTTTACATTACCCCAATTTTGTTCAGTTGGAGCATGCATGAATTGACAAGCATGATTTATCGCAAAAGTAATATCAGGGCGTGTGATAGTGACATATTTTAAGACTCCAATAATACTTCGATAAATCTGTGGATCAGACAGAGCAGGAGAGGATAAAGTTGGAGAGTTGTTTATAGCAATTGGTGTAGAGACCAGAAGTGCTCCATCCATTTTGGCTCTTTGAAAAAGTCCAGCAATGTATTTGCTCTGATAGAGAAGATAGTCATCCTCATGTGGAATAATCTCAATACCTAGAAAAGAATGAGCAATACTCAAATCTCTAGTAGGAAATTCTTGATTGAGAAGACTTAATAAAGTTGTGATACCCTTGTGATTATTGTCGATTATCAAAATGTCGTCCATATAAATAAGAAAAAATATCATAGATCCATCATTATATTTGTAAAATAGAGATGAACCAATCTTTGATCCAGAAAATCCTTGAGCTTGTAACCAATTAGATAGTCGATGAAACCATGCACGAGGAGTTTGTCGAAGACCATATAAAGATTTCTTAAGTTGGCAAACATGAGATGAAAATTGTGGATTAATGAACCCAGGTGGTTGCTCCATAAATATAGTTTCCTCAAGATAACCATGGAGAAATGCATTTGAAATGTCCAATTATCATACAGGCCAATTAGAACTAACAGTTATTGATAATAATAGTCAGATAAATGTCATTTTGATGACTGGGCTAAAAGTGTCATTAAAGTCAATACCTGGTTGTTGACTAAATCCTTTAGCTATGTGTTGAGCTTTGTACTGTTCAAGAGAACCATCAGCTCGATGCTTAACACGGAATACCCATTTAAAGTCTACAACATTCATTGAGGGAGTGCGCGGAACTAGACTCCATGTTCCATTTCGAAGAAGTGCATCAAATTCTGTAGCCATTGCACTATGCCAATTTGGATCCTTGCTTGCTTGTGTAAAACAAGTTGGTGCAATAGATTTTGAAGAGACCATTAGAGCTCGTGGAAGGGGATATCAAGTTGCATTTGGTGGGCAACGCTCATAAATGTCACTAATGGGAAGCATGTGACGAGAAGCATTATCATCTGAATCACTTGTTGATGGCGATGAGGAAGTAGGTTGACATGGTGATGTAGATGACGGACTTGCATTATCCGAGGATCCAGAACTACAGAGTATATTATCTTCGACCGGTGAGGCTTCCAAGATTGGAGCAGCAACCTGAGGTGATTCTGATGGTATAAGAGAGTTATTAGAGAGTTCCGTAACATGACCTAGAATGTCATCACTTCTGACAATATTAGGTGGCATCAAGAAGGTGTCACTTGTATCTAGAGGAGAGATCGAAGAAGCTATCGAAAAAGAGAATAGAGACTCATCAAAAGTAACATGTCGTGAAATATAAATTTGTCCTGTTGGTATATGCAAGCAACGATAATCATGGTGCAAATTGCTATAACCAAGAAAAACACATTGTAGTGAATGAGAGTCAAGTTTGTGTTTAGAATAGGAGTATGACCATGGATAACATGCGCAACCAAAAGTTTAAAGGAAAGTGTAATCAAGGGTTTGATTATAAAGTTTTTCAAAAGGACACTTATGATTGAGAAATGAAGGAGGAAGCCAATTTATGAGATATACTGCAGTGCTAATAGCTTCATCCTAAAATTTATGCGGAACCGATGCATGATGAAGAAGAGCTAAGGTAGTTTCAACTATATATCTATATTTTCTCTCAACGGAGCTATTTTGTTCTGAAGTGTGAGGACAAGAAACTCGATGAACAATTCCATAAGAGACAAGATGACGATAGAGATCTTGATATTCGCCTCCCCAATCAAAATGAAAATAAAGTATTTTATGATTAAAATATCATTCAACTTGAATTTGAAAATTACAGAATATATCAAATAAATCATATTTCCTTCTCATAGGATAGAGTCAAGTATATTTACTAAAATGATCAATGAAGGTAACATAATATTGGAAACCTTGATTAAACAAAATAGGTGCAGGGAAGGATGACCAAGTCGAGCATGCCAAGCTAGTTTATTTGTGTGTTCACTAACAAAAGCTTTGATTGAAGAATTTTGAAGATAGTAAAAGCCATTTTTTATTCTCCCATAAAACACAATAGCATTTGTTCCTCTATCCTTTATAAGATAATGATTATGATGAAACTAAAAAATGACTGATCTGGCAGTAAGAATGGGGGACCCCATTTAGCAATCAACGCCGCGAGGAGGGCCAAAGGCCTTGGCCGAGCGGATAAGGAGGGCGACGACCA
Organism: Zingiber officinale; assembly: GCF_018446385.1. Taxonomy (NCBI): domain Eukaryota; kingdom Viridiplantae; phylum Streptophyta; class Magnoliopsida; order Zingiberales; family Zingiberaceae; genus Zingiber; species Zingiber officinale. Next base: position 82,036,731 of record NC_056000.1, on the reverse strand, counting down.
GCTGAAGCTTCCGAGCGGAAGCAATACACCCCGCCGGAGTCGGGGTTCCGACGCTCATGATGAACAGTAGGAAAGGCCGAGCAGAGGGTCTGCTCGGCCGAAGGAATAAAACATCAACGCTGCGAACAGTCCAGAGAGCACATGACCAGGAAGCTCCCGCGCGGATCAGAACACCCGATCGGCCGGACGTGAGGAAACTGCCGACCGGTCGGACGATCGACGGGGAGTAAGAAAAGGCAAGGATAGAAACATCTTCTGACAGCAGATGATATGCAGGATCTTAGGACATGGGCTCACCGTCCCATCAAAGACGTGTTCACTGTCCCATCAAAGACGTGCTCGTACTGTAGCAGTAAGGAGTCAGGCAAGCTCCTCTGACAAGCCCATACTGGGTATGGGTTGAGGACACGTGTGTGTGCCTCGGTATATGTACATCAGCCTCCTCAGAAGTCTATATAAGGCCTCCACTTCTTCAACCGGAGGTACGCGAGTCTTCATCCGGCAACCACTTTCATCTATTCCTTCGCCTGACTTGAGCGTCGGAGGGCCGTCGCCGGGACACCCCTCCCGGCTCGGTTTTGTTGCAGGTTCGCCGGAGCACTCGAGGATCCAGCAGGGAGCGCCATGTCCCCAGCGTTCGTTGACCCCTGGTTCGGACAGGATCAATTTGGCGCCGTCTGTGGGAACGCACTTGCATCCGAAAGGGAACAATGGACGAGGCTGGACAACAACACACGGTGACGCTTTCGACGGAAGAACTCGACGCTCTGGTCGAAATGAGGGCCGCCAAACTTGTGGAGCTAAAACAGAAAGCAGCAGCCGAGCGGCAGGAGCAACAAGCAACATCTGCATCGGGTGGCCGAGCGGAAGCACCTCAAGCCACCGTTGCATTCCATCGGGCCTTATTCCGCACCCCTGAAGCCGTACCAGCTCGGAGAGATAGAGGATCTTCTTCCGATGAAATTCCTAGGCGAGACGCCAGAAAGGGGAAAGCTCCCCGAGCGGATCAATCGCCAATTTTCGGAGGCTATTCTACGAGACCCTCTGCCCAAGCACTACACGCCCCCGGTGATCGGCGAGTACAATGGAGCAACAGACCCGGATGATCATCTGGGTAAGTTCGATAACATAGCTACGCTCCATCAATATACAGATGGAGTAAAGTGCCGAGTCTTTCTTACCACTCTCTCGGGATCGGCTCAACGGTGGTTTCGGAGGCTACCGGACGGATCCATCACTAGCTTCAAGGACTTCCGAACAGCCTTCCTCCACCACTTCGCCAGCAGTCGGCGTTATCAGAAGACAAGTGTCAGCTTGTTCGCCATCAAGCAAGAGCCGAGAGAATCGCTTCGAGCTTACATCCAGCGATTCAACCAGGTGGCGATGGATATTCCAACGGCCACATCGGAGACGATGATGAATGCCTTCACGCAAGGCCTTGTGGATGGGGACTTCTTCCGATCGCTCATCCGAAAGCCGCCCCAAGATTATGATCATATGCTGCACCGGGCCAATGAATATATCAACGTGGAGGAAGCGCAGGCAGCCAGGAAGAAAGAAACACCAACCGAACGGGCTCCTCCTGCCGAGCGGAGACCCTTGGCCGCTCAGCAACCGCCAAGAGGACCAAGGGCCGAAGCAATCCGCTCCCCTCGTGTGAGGTCCTAAGTACAAGAGGTAGCTGCCGCTCGACCCAAGCCAAAGAAGAGATGGACCCCTATGTTCTGCTCCTTCCACCGAACGGATACGCACAACACGAGGGATTGTCGAAGTCTTCCCTTCGTGGCTAATCCCGTTCCCAGGAATGTCGAACGACGGTCTCCTCCCATCGACAGGAGACAAAGGACCCATGAAGCCGACCGGACCCGCACCGAGAGGCGACATCAACAGACGCCCGATCGACATCGATCTCCAAGGCAGGAGAATCGTCGAGCGTCAAGAGAACGATCCCGGCCGTCCGCTCGGGAAGAAGAGAATAGAAGCAATACTGCCCGAGGCGAGATCAACGTTATTGCTGGTGGGCCAACCGGAGGAGACTCCAACCGAGCCAGAAAGGCGGGCGTCCGGCAGCTACAGATCCACGCAGTTGGTTGTAGCCAAGAGCGGGCAAGTGGACCGGAAATCACTTTCGGGCCCGGAGACTTAGAAGGAGTAGAAGTGCCCCACGACGACGCTCTGCTCATTAAAGCGGTAATAGCAAATTCCACTATTCACCGCATATTTGTTGACACAGGAAGCTCGGTCAACATTATATTCAAGAAGGCGTTAGATCAGCTGCAAATTGATCGAGCCGAGCTACTGCCCATGACAACGCCGCTCTACGGGTTCACGGGTAACGAAGTACAGCCAGTCGGACAAATACGGCTGGCTATCTCACTGGGAGAAGAGCCGCTCAGGAGGACGCGAACAGCAAACTTTGTGGTGGACTCTCCCTCATCATACAACGTCATTTTGGGACGACCGGCGCTCAGCGAGTTCTGGGCGGTCGTCTCCACCTTCCACCAAAAGATCAAGTTCCCCGTGAAAGACAAAGTAGGAGAAGTACGTGGAGATCAGCTAGCAGCTCGGCGGTGCTATATAGAGATGATCTGAGCAGAAGCCTGTTCCGCTCGAGGTACACGCCATAACCGAGAAACCTCCTGCTTTAATTTATGATGAAAAGGAGGAGGTTCATATTCATCCGACCCGATCGGATGCCACGACTTTTATCGCCTCTGATCTGGAGGAGGAGCAGAAGGAGGAGCTGATCCAATGCCTCCAACGAAATCATGATGTCTTCGTCTGGTCAACACATGAGTTGCCCGGAATTTCGCCGAGCATAGCGCAGCATGAGTTGCATGTCCGACCGGACGCTCGGCCAGTGAAGCAGAGGAAAAGGGATTTCAGTGCCGAGCAGAATGCCATCATCCGGGTGGAAGTAGAGAAACTTCTGGAGGCCGGCCATATAAGCGAAGTGCAGTTCCCAAGCTGGCTGGCTAATGTAGTATTAGTCTCCAAGCCGGGCGGCAAGTGGAGAGTCTGTATCGACTTTCGGGACTTGAACAAAGCATGCCCCAAAGATTTTTATCCCCTGCCCCGGATAGATCAGCTGGTGGACTCTACGGCCGGCTGCGAATTAATTTGTATGCTCGACGCCTACCAAGGCTATCATCAAGTGCCGCTCGCCCGGGAAGATCAAGAAAAAGTAAGCTTCGTAACGGCCGACGGCACATATTGTTATAATGTGATGTCGTTCGGATTGAAGAATGCCGGGGCCACTTATCAATGCTTGATGAACAAAGTGTTCAGGGAGCAGATCGGGCGGAATCTGGAAGTTTATGTGGACGACATTCTTATCAAGTCCGCCCGATCGGCCGATCTCTTCAAGGACATGGAAGAAACCTTCTGAACGCTGCGCAAATATGGAGTCAAGCTAAATCCCCAAAAGTGCCTGTTCGGAGCAAAAGGAGGGCATTTCTTGGGGTACATAGTAACCGAGTGGGGAATCGAAGCCAATCCCAGCAAGGTGAAAGCTCTGCAAGACATGTCGCCTCCAAGAAATACAAGGGAAGTGCAGTGGTTGACCGGTCGGATAACTGCTTTGTCCAGATTCATCTCCAAAACCGCCGACCGGAGCCTACCATTCTTCAAGATCCTGCGCAAGGCTACTAAGTTCCAGTGGGATGAAGAATGTGACCGAGCATTCGAAGAATTGAAGACATATCTTAATTCTCTGCCTATACTAGCCAAGCCGATCGGGGGTGAGTCACTTTATATGTATCTGTCTTCAACTGAGCATGCTGTAGGCTCAGCACTTGTGAGGGCGAGCGGCGAAGAGCAGCCGGTGTATTTTCTGAGCCACATTTTAAAAGATGCTGAATCTCGTTACACCGGGCTCGAGAAGTTGGCCTTTGCTTTGGTTCTAGCCGCTCGGCGCCTTAGACCATATTTCTTGGCTCACACCATCATTGTCCGGACGAACAGCCCACTAGGAAGAGTGCTGTTGAATCCAGAAGGGTCCGGACGGCTCATCAAATGGACGATAGAACTAAGTGAATTTGACATCCAATACCAGCCCCGCTCAGCGATCAAAGCGCAATCCTTGGCTGATTTTGTGAAGGCAAAAGCCGGAAGCTCTGTGGAGAATATATGTGGATGGGTCGTCCACTCGGCTCGGAAGTGGGATTGGAATATTGCTGCTATCGCCTCAAGAAGAAAAGATGCACTTATCCGTCCGGCTGGATTACAAAGCTACCAACAATGAAGCAGAGTATGAGGCCTTCATAACTGGATTACAGGCAGCACGGCATGTGGGAGCCGGTCGGGTGACACTTTATTCAGAGCAACTATCTGGCACCTTTGAAATCAACAGCGTTCGGCTTAAACTCTACGCTGAGGCCTTTGAAAAACTCAAAGCTAATTTCCGCGAGGTTCTTATTCAGAAGATTCCCCGAACGGAGAACCAGGCAGCCGATGAGTTGGCCAAACTAGCAAGTTCTATAACGCCGGTCATTATCCCGAAGCCAATCGAACAAGTATCTTTGGTGGCACATGTTGACCGGATGGAAGGCCTCATGTTTCCGGACGACTGGAGGACACCCATCATGGAGTTTTTGCGCTCGGGCACCACTCCTGCCGATCGGGATGAAGCCCAGCTGCTCAGGAGGAGGGCCGGTCGGTTCACACTCATCGGCGATCAGCTCTACAAGAAGGCTTTCTCTCGCCCGCTGTTGAAGTGTGTGAGCTCGGAAGACTCGGCTTACATCCTCCAAGAGGTACATCAAGGATCGTGCGGAGGACATCGGGCGGACGATCACTAGCCGTGAAGATTCTGCTAGCTGGATACTTTTGGCCGACCTTACAAATGGACGCCGCTCGGACAGTATCTACGTGCCTTTCATGCCGTATCACAACTTCTCCCACCGACCGTCAAGAAATGAAGGCGTCAAGCGTTTCATGTCCGTTCGATCAATGGGGAATGGATATTGTGGGTCCATTTCATGGCGGCGCAAGAGGAAATTCGCTGGTGGTGGTCGATTATTTTCCAAGTGGGTGGAGGCCGAGCCACTAGCCAGGATCACCGAGCGGATGGTCAAAAATTCATCCGCAACACATCATCTGTAGGTTCGGTATCCCTCGCCGATTGGTTTCCGACAATGGGCTTCACATGGAAGGTGCTAGAAGATTGGTGCAAAAGCTAGATCGAGCAACACTTCACGTCCGTGGCTTACCCCAAAGCAACGGTCAAGCCGAAGTAGCCAACCGGGAAATTCTCCGAATTCTGCGCACTCGGCTCGACCACGGGAGGAAGTTGGCCGGATGAAGTGCCGGGCGTTTTATGGGCCATCCGGACGACTCCTAAGGAAGCAACGGGCGTCACCCCTTTTCATCTGGTGTACGGCGGTGAAGCAGTCATTCCGGTTGAAGTCGGCGTCGAGTCCGTCCGGGTCCAATTGTACGATGAAGGCAACGCCGATCGGAGGAACATGGAGCTGGATTTGATTGACGAGGAGCGAGCCAAGGCATCCGTTCGGCTGATGGCATACCGTCAACGAATGAAGCAAAACTACAACCGCCGCGTCATTCCCCGATCATTCCAGGTCGGCGACCTTGTCTGGAAGAAAGTCAAACCGGTCGGCGACGTCGGCAAGCTTGAAGCTCCGTGGGCAGGTCCCTTCAAGATCATCGAAAAGCTCCGCTCGGGTGCATATTATTTGGAGGATGAAGACGGTCGGCGGTTGGATAGGCCGTGGAGCGCGAACCACCTCCAGCCTTATCGGGCGGGATGAAAGGTGTACCACTGTAAATCATCCTGTGTACTTTTTTCGACTGAATACTGGAAATGCAGAAATGAAGAATCAAGAGAACAAATATATAGCACCGTCAACAAGAAACGAAGGCCCCCGAGCCGATCAGCCGGGAGGTTTATATCCGAGCTGGGAGCTCAATAACGAAGGCCCCCGAGCCGATCAGCCGGGAGGTTTATATCCGAGCTGGGAGCTCGATAACGAAGGCCCCCGAGCCGATCAGCCGGGAGGTTTATATCCGAGCTGGGAGCTCGATAACGAAGGCCCTTGAGCCGATCAGCCGGGAGGTTTATATCCGAGCTGGGAGCTCGATAACGAAGGCCCCCGAGCCGATCAGCCGGGAGGTTTATATCCGAGCTGGGAGCTCGATAACGAAGGCCCCCGAGCCGATCAGCCGGGAGGTTTATATCCGAGCTGGGAGCTCGATAACGAAGGCCCCCGAGCCGATCAGCCGGGAGGTTTATATCCGAGCTAGGAGCTCGATAACGAAGGCCCTTGAGCCGATCAGCCGGGAGGTTTATATCCGAGCTGGGAGCTCGATAACGAAGGCCCCCGAGCCGATCAGCCGGGAGGTTTATATCCGAGCTGGGAGCTCGATAACGAAGGCCCCCGAGCCGATCGGCCGGGAGGTTTATATATTTAAACTCGTAAGCGATTGACCCGTGCTGTTCAGCCGGGCACAAATATTGTTCGAGCGCGTGATATGAAGGCCAAGGTCGCTCGGCCTGGTTAGGAGTTAGCCTTGAAAGGCCGACGAGCCCCGTCGTTAAACATCGAGAGTCGCGCCGACCGGCTATAAATAACCGCGCCGTCGAGCACCGACGTTAAATATCGAGAGACGAGCCGGCGTCTATAAACCCCCCGAGCGGGAGACCGACGAGCCCCGTCGTTAAACATCGAGAGCCGCGCCGACCGGCTATAAATAACCGCGCCAACGAGCTCCGTCGTTAAAGATCGAGAGACGAGCCGGCGTCTATAAACCCCCCGAGCGGGAGACCGACGAGCTCCGTCGTTAAAGATCGAGAGCCGCGCCGACCGGCTATAAATAACCGCGCCGACGAGCTCCGTCGTTAAAGATCGAGAGACGAGCCGGCGTCTATAAACCCCCCGAGCGGGAGACTGACGAGCTCCGTCGTTAAAGATCAAGAGCCGCGCCGACCGGCTATAAATAACCGCGCCGTCGAGCACCGACGTTAAATATCGAGAGACGAGCCGGCGTCTATAAACGTCCGAGCGGAAAGCCGACGAGCCCCGTCGTAAAACATCGAGAGTCGCGCCGACCGGCTATAAATAACCGCGCCGACGAGCTCCGTCGTTAAAGATCGAGAGACGAGCCGGCGTCTATAAACCCTCCGAGCTGGAGACCGACGACCTCCGTCGTTAAAGATCGAGAGCCGCGCCGACCGGCTATAAATATCCGCGCCGTCGAGCACCGACGTTAAATATCGAGAGACGAGCCGGCGTCTATAAACGTCCGAGCGGAAAGCCGACGAGCCCCGTCGTTAAACATCGAGAGCCGCGCCGACCGGCTATAAATAACCGCGCCGATGAGCTCCGTCGTTAAAGATCGAGAGACGAGCCGGCGTCTATAAACCCTCCGAGCGGGAGACCGACGAGCTCCGTCGTTAAAGATCGAGAGTCGCGCCGACCGGCTATAATTAACCGCGCCGACGAGCTTCGTCGTTAAAGATCGAGAGACGAGCCGGCGTCTATAAACCCCCCGAGCGGGAGACTGACGAGCTCCGTCGTTAAAGATCAAGAGCCGCGCCGACCGGCTATAAATAACCGCGCCGTCGAGCACCGACGTTAAATATCGAGAGACGAGCCGGCGTCTATAAACCCTCCGAGCGGGAGACCGTCTAGCCCAGACGTTAAACCGTAGAGCCGCGCCGACCGGCTATAAATATCCGTGCCGACGAGCTCCGTCGTTAAAAATCGAGAACCGCGCCGATTGTTTATAAACATCCGCGCGACGAGCATTCGCAAAAACTAAATTGTTTAAGTCCGATCGGCCGTCGGTTTGCCAATACTTCGCATTCAAACAGTATAGCCAAGCGCTAAACGATTTCGAGGAAAACGAGTCAATTGATTAACCTGATCGGTTGTCTAGTGGGAGACACGTATAGCTTAACTGACTCTACAAATGAGCACCAAATAGACAGAAGAGGGCAATGAAGGACAGACAAAAATAGAAGCAAAGGAATACAATTAGGCCGAACGGCACGTACAAAAATTTTACATCCGCCGAGCGGATGAAATACAGGAAGTACTTGGAAGAATTCGCCTCACTTCGGATCCTCAAAATTGAAAAAGGCGTCCGGGATATCGTCAATCATGGCCGCCAGGTCGGAGGCTGGAATGTGCATTCCCGCAGGAAGGTGGCCACCCTTCTTCAAGTACGCCATGGTGACCTTGACCGCCTCAGCGAAAGTTGATGAGACGTTGCCGCCGAATTTTGCGCCGAACCGTTCCGAGCGGAGGTAGTCTTGGCGCGCTGCTACTAGGCGGCTCGGCTCTCCCTCCTTATATTTTTTGAGTACCGCCCGGGAAGCGGTTAAGGAATCTTGGACTGCCTTCAAGTCCATTTCAGCCTTTGTGCGTTCGGCCGAACGGTCTTCCCGCTCGGCCTCCAGATCCTTGGATCGCTGATCTAGCGCGCGGACATCTACTTTCATCTTGTCCAGATCAGCTATCGCTCGCTTCTTCCGGGCAGTAGCGCGTTTGGCATCCGCTTCGCGCTTCTTGACTTGGCCCTCTAGCCGAGCCACCTCTGTAGACAGGTCGGCGGACTTCTTCTGTTCGGCCTCGAGGGTCTGTTTCTCCCGCTCGGCCGATGGACCCCCCGACACTTGGAGTTTCTCCAGGAGATCCTCCAGCTCGGCTAGCCGATGGCTAGTGGCGATTTGCTCAGCCCAGCGCTGTAAGGGAAATAATAAAATGAGGAACCGGACAGTAGCATGACACAGAAAGAAAAATGAATTTACCTGAGTGGCCTGCTACATGTTGTTATCGCCGAGCTGCTTGGGCGTCATGAGGGCCACTTGAATCTGGGCGTCCTCGAAGAGTTTGGCGATCGGACCCGTCAAGGTTATTTCATGAACGGGGCTTGATGGCCGATCGGCAGACAATAAATATTCCTCCGATGGGAATCGAAGGGTAGTCTTGATGGTTGGGTGGCCGGCCGGCACTTCCTCAGCCGCAGTCGCCTGGCCCGAGGACTCTCCAATGGTTGAAGTTTCGCCCAACTGTCGTAAGCGACGGCGAGTCCGTGGAGGAGAGCCAGAGGGTTGTGCGGTGGGCGAGGCCACTGGGGTCCCGATCCTCGACGGCGTGCGATCTGGTGAAGCGAGGTCGATCGGCGCTTGTGGTTCGCCCTCTTGGGTCGGCGGAAGGCTGGGGTCTCTTCGACGTTTCCGCCGAACTTCCAGTGGTGAATCCCCGGTCTGGGGGACTCCCAGCTCTGCTGGAGCAGAGGAAACAGGATCCGCCTCAACCTCCGTTGAAGCGGCTGAGGTAACTTCTGTTTCAGGGGCGGACTGCGTCCCCCCCTCTCCTGTAGCTGCCGGGCGGCTGGGGATAAGACCCCGCTCGGCGAGTTCTTTTTTAGTCGCCGCCTCAATTTCCACGACCTTCAACTTCAGATGATCGGTGGCCTTGGAGCGCCACATGACTTCAGCTGTAATGGAAGAAATTAAAATCAGTTAGACAAAAAAGGCGAAGAGAGTAAAAAGTCCTTACTCATGCGGTAGGGGAGATTGGCCCGAACGGGAGATAATCCGAAAATATACAACACCCCCTTGAGAAGCAACTGGTCGATTTTGTACCGCTGACCGGACAACCAGTTCGCCGCATGAAGGTAGGCCGGATTGCTTCTGAATTTGCCGAGCTCCGGCTGGGTCGGCACAGCGGTCTGCCATTTGGTTCTGAATGCTGGCCGCTCGGGAAGTCGTATGTAGAAGAAGAACTCCTTCCAGTGCTTGTTAGAGGTCGACATATTATCAAAAAATTTAAAGCCTATTCTACTTTGGAAAATGAAAGTGCCCGGCTCGGACTGTTTGGGGTAGAAGAAGAAGTGGAATATTTTGGGGTCAAGTGGGATACTGTGCAGCTTAAAGAGGACAACCACCCCGCTCAGCAACCTAAAGGAGTTCGGCACAAGTTGGCCGAGCGGGATGCGGAAATAATTACAAACCTCCAAAATAAAGGGATGGGTAGGAAATCTAAGGCCGCCCTGGAATTGGTCCAGAAAAAAACAAATGGTACCGATCGGCGGGTTATGGGGCCGGTCGGCCGGGTCGGCTATAACTATTTCATGGTCATCAGGGATCCCATACGTCCGAACAAGACGACGAGCGCCCTCTTCATCAAACCGACTCTCCATGGTCATGTACCAAGGGCCATGAACATCCACAGTGGGTACGGAAGTGCTTGCCATGACTGAAGTATCAAGAAAAAGAAAGAAGGAAGCCGAAGGAAACTCGGAAACGGAGGACAGATAAGAGTTCGCAAGCAAGGGAACGAAAGGAGTTCCACGCGAAAGGGAAAGGCCGAACGAAAGGAAGGGAGAAGCTTACTGAGGAAAGGTGAACGGAGAAGATCACCAGAAAGCCGAAAACCACCGAGAGGCGAGAGCTAGGACAACCGGAATGAAGCAGCCGCGGGCACCTTCGACGGAGGATGAGCGATGAAACAGAGAAATGCGGCGTAAGGGCGGAGACGAAGGCTTTATGCGAACGAGGCTGGTCGACCTCGTCCATCGGATGCAGGTCACGAGAGACGAGGTCATCATCTAACCGTCCATTTCAAAGTAATCGCGTCCCATCGTACGGATCATCACCGCCACACAAGAAGAGCCACGTGGCGCTCTGTCACCAGGCGCAATTAATGCGCCCATACCGCGTATGCTTCGACTTAATGGAAAGGATTTGTGCGATTTTCAAGAAGATTTAGACAAGCAAACATCCACGCTGGATGCCAAGACATCCAGAACGAAGAGCCGAGCCGATGATGAGTTATGAGGGCCGAACGGCTGTAGGTATATCATAAGCGGCGGTAAGGCGACGACCGCCAGTTCGGACACATAGTCCAGTCAGTCGGACTCATTGCCTCCTTCGACTAGACTTGAAGAGGAGGCAAGTGATCCGGCAGTAAGAATGGGGGACCCCATTTAGCAGTCAACGCCGCGAGGAGGGCCAAAGGCCTTGGCCGAGCGGATAAGGAGGGCGACGACGAGCTGAAGCTTCCGAGCGGAAGCAATACACCCCGCCGGAGTCAGGGTTCCAACGCTCATGATGAACAGTAGGAAAGGCCGAGCAGAGGGCCTGCTCGGCCGAAGGAATAAAACATCAACGCTGCGAACAGTCCAGAGAGCACATGACCAGGAAGCTCCCGCGCGGATCAGAACACCCGATCGGTCGGACGTGAGGAAACTGCCGACCGGTCGGACGATCGACGGGGAGTAAGAAAAGGCAAGGATAGAAACATCTTCTGACAGCAGATGATATGCAGGATCTTAGGACATGGGCTCACTGTCCCATCAAAGACGTGCTCACTGTCCCATCAAAGACGTGCTCGTACTGTAGCAGTAAGGAGTCAGGCAAGCTCCTCTGACAAGCCCATACTGGGTATGGGTTGAGGACACGTGTGTGTGCCTCGGTATATGTACATCAGCCTTCTCAGAAGTCTATATAAGGCCTCAACTTCTTCAACCGGAGGTACGCGAGTCTTCATCCGGCAACCACTTTCATCTATTCCTTCGCCTGACTTGAGCGTCGGAGGGCCGTCGTCGGGACACCCCTCCCGGCTCGGTTTTGTTGCAGGTTCGCCGGAGCACTCGAGGATCCAGCAGGGAGCGCCACGTCCCCAGCGTTCGTTGACCCCTGGTTCGGACAGGATCAATGACATTGTTATTAAGACAAAACTGACGTGTAGAAAATAAATTTTTAGTGATAGATGGAACATGAAAGACAATTAGATAAATGAACATATGTGTTTCCATGATTAGCAATTTGCAAACCTGAACCATCGCCTACTTGAACCGTATCTGAGCCATAATATGACATTACGTCTGTAAGGATATTATAATCTGATGTGGCATGATGAGTTACTCCAATGTCAATATACCAATCAGTAGATGAAAACTCTGGGGTTTTACCACAAGTAGGCACAGATAAGAGGACTTTAGGATATACTTGTGAAATAGATGGTTGTCTTGAGGTTGTAGGACCACCAATGAAATTTGAGTCAAATGGGCTAAAACATTGAATATCAAAATGTCTAATTCCGAGACAAATTTTACATTTTACCCGAGACTAATCAAGTCTTTTAGGACATATATTTCTAGTATGACCAACGATGTGACAAATCTGACATCGATCTGAACTTTGCTTTCGACCTCTTTGATGTCATTGAGTATTTGACATCTAAAGTAAAAATAACTTGTCCAACGACAGCTGTTGGACGACGTCACAAGAATTAAAAGAGCTTCTATCTTGTGGTTAACGGTTGTGAAAAAAAATCACAGAGACAGAATCGTTAAGGAAACCTTTTTTTTGTGGAAGAGAAACACAGAGATTAAGGAAGATGAAAGAGAAACAAAGGAGTTGGCGGCGGAAGAAAACAAAGAAGAACAAGAAAATTAAAATACGTAGGAAAGAAGAAGAGACTTGAGGGAAAAAAAATTAAAAAGGGTTCGTCGTTGATTGGATCTCCACCTCAAGAAGTTGAGGGAAGATAAAAAGCGATGACTCTGATACCATGTTAAAAGAAGAATAGAGAGAGAGCAAGAAATAATATAAGAGCAATAAAATCTATTATTGATTGATATTTGCCCTAAGGACAATAGAATATATAATGTTCAAAAAGTACTTGGTTAATTGACCAATTAATAAATAATAGAATTATTCTAATAAATATAATAGAATTATTAGAATAATATAAATACTAATTTGATTTAATTTGATGATTTGATTAGATCAGTTCTAATAATTCTCTTTTATCTTTTTTATGTTACACACTAGAGATGCTCTTAGAGATTGATCGCATTCTAAGATATGAGGTATGTGTTCTTTTTTCTCCTTTTTACCTTCTTTTTCGATGGAAGTACTTTTTTGAAGATTCCTCATAATAGAATGTCTTTTTGTTTAATATCAATTTTGACATTTTTATAATATTGAAGGTATTGATTAGGGTACACTTTTTCATGGACTTTTTAGGTTCAATCGCAGTGATCCAACATACTTATTGCATCATAACTTCTTCCGGTTGGAGAGCACCTACTTGTTGTATGATTCACTTGTATTTTCATTTTTTAATATAAATTTTCGCGGGGGTGGGTGATCATTCGTGATACGAGACATTTTGTTGAAGCTGCAAGATCAATGTCCACACAACTGATATGGGATGCTCGTTTGATGGAGCTCGATAGTGGCAACAACGAGAAGATCCTGTCCTTCTTCAGGAAACAATAGTAAATAACTCGTACAATTACAACAACTTGGCATACGACAGAGTATTTGTTATTCCATAATTAACTTCAGATGATGAGAAAGCCAAATAAAACTAAAGCATCTCCTTCATAGATAACCAGTTGAATACATAAGCCCAGCATGTTGAATGTCTTGAGCAAGAGAATTCATGTATCAATTACAAATACAATGATAAGTATATATATGCACAGAGTGAAAATTACAAGCTAAGTAATGAAAAAAAAGAATGTTTATATATATTAACAAAATGTTTCCAGTACAACAATTAATGTCTCAAGTAGAGAAGGAAACAAATCAGCTGGACAAGCTCCAAACTCTAAGCTCTCCAGTGGCATCGCCGGTAAAGAATAAACCACTAGGGTCACTTTTGACCACCTTCAACGCCTCACTAAAGTGAATTTGGCCCCTCTGCGTGAATCTGCAAAACAAGAACAAAGATTAAAGATCATGCTTATCGATTCTCTCATAATTTCAAAAGAATAAACATGACGATAAATCAATCTTAAATTAGCACATACGATGGCAAATCATAGAGACAAATGGAACGGTCACTGCGTGCACATATCAATACTGACTTAGCATTAGCATCGCTAATGCCGCAAAGAGAAATCACGCCCTGAAGAAATTAAACAAAAAGTAATTAAAGGTGAAATAACGATCATTAGAACATTAAAACTAGCTAGCTAGTGGGAATATTAAAAATTACTCACATTATTTTCTTGATGTGTATAAACTAGTTGCAATTGTTGACTTCCTTCGGAAGTGGCCCAAATCTGCACAAAGAAAAAAATTAAATGATTATTATAAATAAATGTTAATATTAAATCATGTACAATATAATAAATGAAACAATAAAGCAATGAATATAATACTAACTTTTATTGAGTTATCAAGAGAGCAAGATAGGATATACGGTCCCCATGAAAGCAGCGACATCACTGATGATGTATGACCATTAATTGTTTGTATGCATTGTAACGAAGTGAGATCCCACACCTGAAGTCAAGTAAAAATAAAGGGATTAATTATAAAATGACCATGCATTATTCGAACATTTAATAAAAATAATAATAATAATAATAATAATTGTTGTTGTTGTAATACCTTAATTGTGTGATCCATAGAACCGGAATAGAGTTTATCTTCATGCACTAGCAGTGACACTACTGGAAGTAGATGCCCATCGAGAGATGTCATCGGCTGTTCTGTAATTAATTCTTCTGAATTGAATTGCCAAGCCAAAATGGATCCATCCTGTAACAATAAACACAAAAATGAGATTTATTGCATGAAAAGTCACATCAAATAATTTAATATTAAAACGTGATTAAAAATAATATATATATACCTGGATACCAGCAAAAACGAATCCATTCGAAGCAGCTATAGCATGAACTTGTCCTCCAAGCTCTTCGATTATATACTGAGTTTTGGTATGTGAATTGTAGGCCTGTCAATAAATTAATTAATTAAAATAAGATCAATTAGTAAGTCATTAAACGAAAACAATTTAATGAAATGTGAAAATAAATAAATATATATGAGTCAGAAGTTCTCACTTGGAAAGAATCGAAGACGCCCATAAAGCTCCAATGTTGCTCAGTGAGCAGGGCTCCAACTTCAGCACCCATAATGTTTACACGGACACGCTGGAAAATGTTTAATGATTTTTAAGTAAACAAATTAATTAAAGAGGTAGTTAATTAATCATGTTAAACAGAAGTTATATATTAATTAAATTCCATAAAATTAATTAATTAACCTGTCCGGTGAGTGAATCCCAGACGCTGATGGTTCCATCTTTGCTTCCTAGGAGCAATCTGTTTGTATCGGATGCTAATGCGATCCCAGATATGGCCTGTTAATTCCATCACCAAATCAATTAATAAAAACGAGCTAGAATTAATTAAATGAATAAGAATTCATGAAACAATTAATTAAAGAACAAATTAAATGACTAAAGAATTTATAAAATTCAAACAATTTTTTTTTAAAAAAAATATTATTATATCGGTAATTATCACCTGTTGATGCCCCCGGAGCGTGGCCAGAAGAGAGCAATTGCTCTCGTTACGAACCGTGTCCCTGTCAGCGGCGATCTTATTCTTATCATCAGCGATGACCTGCTACATCAGAATAATAAGATATAATTAAATGAACAACAATATAATTGAATTTGAACAAATAATAATAATAATAATAATAATAAATAAATAAATAAATAAATAAAAACCGAGATGATGACCTGCTGATTCGCTGGGCTGTGTCGGCGACTATCTCGTCGGTTAATGACTCAACAGGTCTCGGTCTCTCAACAGTAGAGAGGTTGGCTCCGGAGGAAGCATGCGGCGAAACAACGGAGGAAGCAGTATTCTCTCCCCTCCATGCGAGATCGGTCTTGTCGTTTGTCACCGGAGCAGAGGGAGGCTGCAGGTTGTGCTTGCCCTTTGTTGCCGGAGCAAACGGGGGCTGCAGATTGCGCTTGGCGTTTGTTGCCGGAGATGACAACGGGGTCTGCAGATTGCGCTTGGCGTTTGTTGCCGGAGATGACAACGGGGTCTGCAGATTGCGCTTCGTGTTTTTCTCCGGAGCAGATGGGGGCTGTTCGGCGTGGAGGAAACGACAAGGTCGACGGTTGCATCGACCCGCGCGCCAGAAGACGCAAGGGACCGCCACCGGCGGTTTCTGAAGAACCACCCTCTTGTTGCGAAGGAGAACACACGATTCCATCTCCGCCGCAATTGATCGAGAGAAAAGAGTTTGGATTGGGGAGGAAGGAATTGAAGAATGATTACGAACACGCTAGGTTAAAACATTTATATGTAATCCTAAAAATGGCGGGATGTTTGATAATTAGCCGGGTTAATGTCAGTGCCACTGGGCTATTTACTCAACTTTAAGTCTAACACTTTTTAAAATTAAATCGTTAGTTTTTAAACTTTATAAGTAAAAAAGTTAAATCTTATCCATAAATGATACTTTAGAAACACTCTACTAAACCAATTACATCTTGACTTGGATATAAAGGCAGATTATGGATCGCCAATGAATTTTTTTTTTTTTGTCCAAATTAAACTTAGTTGGTAATATTTGAAATTATCGTACAAATTAAATTTGATCAATAAAAAATTAAAATTATCTATAAAATAAATTTTAGCGGTAAATAATTATAATAATTTACTGATGCGATAATGATGAGGGATCCTACCCTGCTTTCACAGTGGAGGTCAAAGAAGGTCAAAGTTAAGACGGTCAATGCGAAGGACCGTCTCTTCAGCCAAGCGGCTATGCTGCTCGACGACCAGGAAGTCTTCAGCTTCTGGGCGAGAGCCCGAGCCTCCTTATTCTTCTCGTCTAGGTCGGCGATAGCTCGGTTCTTCCTCGCGTTCGCCGACTCGATCTTGTTATCAAAAGTGACAACCTACTTCACTACAAAAAAATTACAATTTGGGGACGAAAATTTGGGACGAATAATATTCGTTGCAAATTTACGACTAATTTTGCAACGAAAACCTAATTCATCGCAACTTAGCAACAAAAATAGAAACGAAAGAAATTCGTCGCAAATTCGCAATAAATTAATTTTTGTCGCAAAATTCGTTGCCAATCAGCGTCGAAAAATAAATTTCGTTGGAAAATTTATAAAATTTGCAACAAAAAAAATTGTTCATCGCAGAAGTAGAGATAAACAGATAAATTTTTGCAACAAATCTTTGGTTTCATCGCAAATTGGCGATGAATATATATTCGTTGCCAATTTCGTCGCAAATTAGGGACGAAATCCCGAGTTCGTTGCAACATTTATATTTATTAAGTGATAATTTAAAATTTTGGAAGATGACCCTAGAGAGCTCAGAATGATACGAAATAAATTTCTATGGGTTTGTACCATTGTCCTGATATTATTAGTGGGCTCAAACAAAATTTTTAACCAATATACAGATGTTTAAAATAAATTTATGCCGAACGAGTAATAAATATTAAAATCTTGTTCCAAAAATTTATAAACATTGGTGTATTGGTTAAAAATTATGTTTGACCCCATTAATGAGATCAGGAGAAAGATACGAACCCAAAGAAATTTGTTTTGTGTCATTCCGAGATCGCTAGGGCCATCTTCCAATTTTTAAAAGTTTAACCTAAGAAACAGATTTTAGGGACGAACTTGGAAATTCGTCCCAAATTAGGGACGAATTTCTGAGTTCGTCCCTGATTTGGGACGAATTTCAAGTTTGTCGCAAAAATTAAGGGTGCGTTTGGTTTGCACCGTTTTCATTTTCATTTTCTGGAAAAAGCACGTTTTCTAGAAAACAGAAAACGACTTTTTGTCATTCTCTGTTTTTCTAGAAAACGATAGCCAATTTTTTAGAAAACGCGCGCGGAAAATGCAAACCAAACACCATTTTCCAGAAAACGCGCGTTTTCCAGAAAATGAAAATGGAAAACACGCGTACCAAACGCCCCCTAATTTTTTTCAAAAATCAAAATAAATGCGTATAAAATACGGAAGATGGGCTTAGAGAGCTCGGAATCACATGAAACAAGTTTCTATGGGTTCGTATCGATCTCCTCATCACAATGATGGCCTCAAATAACTAATAAAATTTTGTAATAATAATAATAATTAGATTGACTCTATAAACCTTAAGACTTGGTGAAAAAGAGTTAGAGTTTGAAAATAATTAGGTGATTTTGATATCCATAAATCACTCACCTAAATATATTGTGTAAAAAAATATTTGAGGCCATCATTGTAATCAGGAGATCGATACGAACCCATAGAAACTTGTTTCACGTGATTCCGAGCTTTCTAGGTCCATCTTCCATATTTTATACGCATTTATTTTGATTTTTGAAAAAATTAACTTTTGCGACAAACTTGAAATTCGTCCCAAATCAGGGACGAACTCAGAAGTTCGTCCCTAATTTGGGACGAATTTCAAGTTTGTCGCAAAAATCTATTTTTTTAGGTTAAATTTTAAAAAATTGGAAGATGACCCTAGAGAACTCGGAATGACACGAAACACGTTTCTATGAGTTCGTATCGACTCGTGATCTTTCTAATGTGCCCAAACATAATTTTTAATCAATACACTGATGTTAATAAAATTTTGCAACAAGAATCAAATATTTATTACTTGTTCAGGGTAAAAAATTTATAATCGTCGGTATATTTGTTAAAAATTATGTTTGACCCCATTAATGAGTTCAGGAGAAAGATACGAACCCAAAGAAATTTATTTCGTGTCATTCCGAGATCGCTAGGGCCATCTTCCAATTTTTAAAAGTTTAACCTAAGAAATAGATTTTAGGGACGAACTTGGAAATTCGCCCCAAATTAGGGACGAATTTCTGAGTTCGTCCCTGATTTGGGACGAATTTCAAGTTTGTCGCAAAAATTAATTTTTTCAAAAATCAAAATAAATGCGTATAAAATACGGAAGATGGGCTTAGAGAGCTCGGAATCACATGAAACAAGTTTATATGAGTTCGTATCGATCTCCTGATCACAATGATGGCCTCAAATAACTAATAAAATTTTTTAATCGTAATAATAATTAGATGGACTCTATAAACTTTAAGACTTGGTGAAAAAGAGTTAGAGTTTGAAAATGATTAGGTGGTTTTGATATCCATAAATCACTCACCGAAATATATTGTGTGAAAAAAATATTTGAGGCCATCATTGTAATCAGGAGATCCATACGAACCCATAGAAACTTGTTTCACGTGATTCCGAGCTCTCTAGGTCCATCTTCCGTATTTTATACGCATTTATTTTGATTTTTGAAAAAATTAACTTTTGCGACAAACTTGAAATTCGTCCCAAATCAGGGACGAACTCAGAAGTTCGTCCCTAATTTGGGACGAATTTCAAGTTTGTCGCAAAAATTTATTTTTTAGGTTAAACTTTAAAAAATTGGAAGATGGCCCTAGAGAACTCGGAATGACACGAAACAAGTTTTTATGAGTTCGTATCGATCTCGTGATCTTTCTAATGTGCCCAAACATAATTTTTAATCAATACACTGATGTTAATAAAATTTTGCAACAAGAATCAAATATTTATTACTTGTTCGGGGTAAAAAATTTATAATCGTCAGTATATTTGTTAAAAATTATGTTTGAACCCATTAATGAGATCAGGAGAAAGATACAAACCCAAAGAAATTTATTTCGTGTCATTCCGAGATCGCTAGGGCCATCTTCCAATTTTTAAAAGTTTAACATAAGAAATAGATTTTAGGGACGAACTTGGAAATTCGCCCCAAATTAGGGACGAATTACTGAGTTCGTCCCTGATTTGGGACGAATTTCAAGTTTGTCGCAAAAATTAATTTTTTCAAAAATCAAAATAAATGCGTATAAAATACGGAAGATGGACTTAGAGAGCTCGGAATCACATGAAACAAGTTTCTATGGGTTCGTATCGATCTCCTGATCTCAATGATGACCTCAAATAACTAATAAAATATTTTAATCGTAATAATAATTAGATGAACTCTATAAACCTTAAGACTTGATGAAAAAGAGTTAGAGTTTGAAAATGATTAGGTGGTTTTGATATCCATAAATCACTCACCTAAATATATTGTGTGAAAAAAATATTTGAGGCCATCATTATAATCAGGAGATCGATACGAACCCATAGAAACTTGTTTCACGTGATTCCGAGCTCTCTAGGTCCATCTTCCATATTTTATACGCATTTATTTTGATTTTTGAAAAAATTAACTTTTGCGACAAACTTGAAATTCGTCCCAAATCAGGGACGAACTCAGAAGTTCGTCCCTAATTTGGGACGAATTTCAGGTTTGTCACAAAAATTTATTTTTTTAGGTTAAACTTTAAAAAATTGGAAGATGGCCCTAGAGAACTCGGAATGACACGAAACAAGTTTCTATTAGTTCGTATCGATCTCGTGATCTTTCTAATGTGCCCAAACATAATTTTTAATCAATACACTGATGTTAATAAAAGTTTGCAACAAGAATCTAATATTTATTACTTGTTCGGGGTAAAAAATTTATAATCGTCGGTATATTTGTTAAAAATTATGTTTTACCCCATTAATGAGTTCAGGAGAAAGATATGAACCCAAAGAAATTTATTTCGTGTCATTCCGAGATCGCTAGGGCCATCTTCCAATTTTTAAAAGTTTAACCTAAGAAGTAGATTTTAGGGACGAACTTGGAAATTCGTCCCAAATTAGAGACGAATTTCTGAGTTCGTCCCTGATTTGGGACGAATTTCAAGTTTGTCGCAAAAAATATTTTTTTCAAAAATCAAAATAAATGCGTATAAAATACGGAAGATGGGCTTAGAGAGCTCGGAATCACATGAAACAAGTTTCTATGGGTTTGTATCGATCTCCTGATCACAATGATGGCCTCTAATAACTAATAAAATTTTTTAATCGTAATAATAATTAGATGGACTCTATAAACCTTAAGACTTGGTGAAAAAGAGTTAGAGTTTGAAAATGATTAGGTGGTTTTGATATCCATAAATCACTCACCGAAATATATTGTGTGAAAAAAATATTTGAGGCCATCAATGTAATCAGGAGATCGATACGAACCCATAGAAACTTGTTTCACATGATTCCGAGCTCTCTAGGTCCATCTTCCGTATTTTATACGCATTTATTTTGATTTTTGAAAAAATTAACTTTTGCGACAAACTTGAAATTCGTCCCAAATCAGGGACGAACTCAGAAGTTCGTCCCTAATTTGGGACGAATTTCAAGTTTGTCGCAAAAATTTATTTTTTAGGTTAAACTTTAAAAAATTGGAAGATGGCCCTAGAGAACTCGGAATGACACGAAATAAGTTTTTATGAGTTCATATCGATCTCGTGATCTTTCTAATGTGCCCAAACATAATTTTTAATCAATACACTGATGTTAATAAAATTTTGCAACAAGAATCAAATATTTATTACTTGTTCGGGGTAAAAAATTTATAATCGTCAGTATATTTGTTAAAAATTATGTTTGAACCCATTAATGAGATCAGGAGAAAGATACGAACCCAAAGAAATTTATTTCGTGTCATTCCGAGATCGCTAGGGCCATCTTCCAATTTTTAAAAGTTTAACCTAAGAAATAGATTTTAGGGACGAACTTGGAAATTCGTCCCAAATTAGGGACGAATTTCTGAGTTCGTCCCTGATTTGGGACGAATTTCAAGTTTGTTGCAAAAATTAATTTTTTCAAAAATCAAAATAAATGCGTATAAATTACGGAAGATGGGCTTAGAGAGCTCGGAATCACATGAAACAAGTTTCTATGGGTTCGTATCGATCTTCTGATCACAATGATGATCTCAAATAACTAATAAAATATTTTAATCGTAATAATCATTAGATGGACTCTATAAACCTTAAAACTTGGTGAAAAAGAGTTAGAGTTTGAAAATGATTAGGTGGTTTTGATATCCATAAATCACTCACCTAAATATATTGTGTGAAAAAAATATTTGAGGCCATCATTATAATCAGGAGATCGATACGAACCCATAGAAACTTGTTTCACGTGATTCCGAGCTCTCTAGGTCCATCTTCCATATTTTATACGCATTTATTTTGATTTTTGAAAAAATTAACTTTTGCGACAAACTTGAAATTCGTCCCAAATCAGGGACGAACTCAGAAGTTCGTCCCTAATTTGGGACGAATTTCAGGTTTGTAGCAAAAATCTATTTTTTTAGGTTAAACTTTAAAAAAATGGAAGATGGCTCTAGAGAACTCGGAATGACACGAAACAAGTTTCTATGAGTTCATATCGATCTCGTGATCTTTCTAATGTGCCCAAACATAATTTTTAATCAATACACTGATGTTAATAAAATTTTGCAACAAAAATCAAATATTTATTACTTTTTCGGGGTAAAAAATTTATAATCGTTGGTATTTTTGTTAAAAATTATGTTTGACCCCATTAATGAGATCAGGAGAAAGATACGAACCCAAGGAAATTTATTTCGTGTCATTCCGAGATCGCTAGGGCCATCTTCCAATTTTTAAAAGTTTAACCTAAGAAATAGATTTTAGGGACGAACTTGGAAATTCGTCCCAAATTAGGGACGAATTTCTGAGTTCGTCCCTGATTTGGGACGAATTTCAAGTTTGTCGCAAAAATTAATTTTTTCAAAAATCAAAATAAATGCGTATAAAATACGGAAGATGGGCTTAGAGAGCTCGGAATCACATGAAACAAGTTTCTATGTGTTCGTATCAATCTCCTGATCACAATGATGGCCTCAAATAACTAATAAATTTTTTTAATCGTAATAATAATTAGATGGACTCTATAAACCTTAAGACTTGGTGAAAAAGAGTTAGAGTTTGAAAATGATTAGGTGGTTTTGATATCCATAAATCACTCACCTAAATATATTGTGTGAAAAAAATATTTGAGGCCATCATTGTAATCAGGAGATCGATACGAACCCATAGAAACTTGTTTCACGTGATTCCGAGCTATCTAGGTCCATCTTCCATATTTTATACGCATTTATTTTGATTTTTGAAAAAATTAACTTTTGCGACAAACTTGAAACTCGTCCCAAATCAGGGACGAACTCAGAAGTTCGTCCCTAATTTGGGACGAATTTCAAGTTTGTCGCAAAAATCTATTTTTTTAGGTTAAATTTTAAAAAATTGGAAGATGACCCTAGAGAACTCGGAATGACACGAAACAAGTTTCTATGAGTTCGTATCGATCTTGTGATCTTTCTAATGTGCCCAAACATAATTTTTAATCAATACACTGATGTTAATAAAATTTTGCAACAAGAATCAAATATTTATTACTTGTTCGGGGTAAAAAATTTATAATCGTCGGTATATTTGTTAAAAATTATGTTTGACCCCATTAATGAGTTCAGGAGAAAGATACGAACCGAAAGAAATTTATTTCGTGTCATTCCGAGATCGCTAGGGCCATCTTCCAATTTTTAAAAGTTTAACCTAAGAAATAGATTTTAGGGACGAACTTGGAAATTCGTCCCAAATTAGGGACGAATTTCTGAGTTCGTCCCTGATTTGGGACGAATTTCAAGTTTGTCGCAAAAATTAATTTTTTCAAAAATCAAAATAAATGCGTATAAAATACGGAAGATGGGCTTAGAGAGCTCGGAATCACATGAAACAAGTTTCTGTGGGTTCGTATCGATCTCCTGATCACAATGATGGCCTCTAATAACTAATAAAATTTTTTAATCGTAATAATAATTAGATGGACTCTATAAACCTTAAGACTTGGTGAAAAAGAGTTTGAGTTTGAAAATGATTAGGTGGTTTTGATATCCATAAATCACTCACCGAAATATATTGTGTGAAAAAAATATTTGAGGCCATCATTGTAATCAGGAGATCGATACGAACCCATAGAAACTTGTTTCACGTGATTCCAAGCTCTCTAGGTCCATCTTCCGTATTTTATACGCATTTTTTTTTATTTTTGAAAAAATTAACTTTTGCGACAAACTTGAAATTCGTCCCAAATCAGGGACGAACTCAGAAGTTCGTCCCTAATTTGGGACGAATTTCAAGTTTGTCGGAAAAATCTATTTTTTTAGGTTAAATTTTAAAAAATTGGAAGATGACCCTAGAGAACTCGGAATGACACGAAACAAGTTTCTATGAGTTCGTATCGATTTTGTGATCTTTCTAATGTGCCCAAACATAATTTTTAATCAATACACTGATGTTAATAAAATTTTGCAACAAGAATCAAATATTTATTACTTGTTCGGGGTAAAAAATTTATAATCATCTGTATATTTGTTAAAAATTATGTTTGACCTCATTAATGAGATCAGGAGAAAGATACGAACCCAAAGAAATTTATTTCGTGTCATTCCGAGATCGCTAGGGCCATCTTCCAATTTTTAAAAGTTTAACCTAAGAAATAGATTTTAGGGACGAACTTGGAAATTCGTCCCAAATTAGGGACGAATTTCTGAGTTCGTCCCTGATTTGGGACGAATTTTAAGTTTGTCGCAAAAATATGTTTTTTTAGGTTAATCTTTTAAAAATTGGAAGATGACCCTAGAGAGTTCGGAATGACACGAAACAAATTTCTATGGGTTCGTATCGTTGTCCTGATATTACTAGTCGACTCAAATAAAATTTTTAACCAATACACAGATGTTTATAATTTTTATTCTTTGAACTAGTAATAAATATTAAAATTTTGTTCCAAAAATTTATAAACATCGGTGTATTAGTTAAAAATTTTGTTTGAGCCCTCTAGTAATATTAGGACAATGATACGTAGCCATAGAAACTTGTTTCGTATCATTTCGAGCTCTCTAGGATCATCTTTTAATTTTTTAAAGTATCACATAAAAAAATAAAAAACTAAATTTGGGATGAATTTTGGAATTTGTTACTAATTTGGCTCGAGCATGGTGGTCTGCCCAACGCTCTTTACCCATTCGGCCTCGAGCAACTTCTCGCTCTTCTCCAGAGCGGCTTGGAGTCGGGCCACCTCAACGTCGATTTTTTCTTGAGCGGCGGAGGATTGGCCGCTCGATGCCTTCAACTGCTTAACTCCCTCCTCCAGAAAGGCGAGCCTTTGACACGTGGTCAGGCTCTCCACCCAGTACTACAAATCAGTAAAAAAGAGTTCGTGAGTACCGATCGGAGGTAAATTATGAATTTACATTAATATGTTGGATCGAGAATTCACTAGAGGGGGGTGAATAGCGATAAAAAAATTTATCGAGTTACGTAGCGGAAAAATCAAAAGACAACAATGCTAACAAGATTCGTTTTACTTGGTTCGGAGCCTTTGTCGACTCCTACTTCAAGGCACACACTTGTCGAGTGCTTTCGTTGGGCAAACCACTAGCAATTCAAAAAGGTATTACACAATTGAATTACAGGAAATTGCTAAAAGAAATTCTGACAATAATAATAAGGAAAAGAAGAAAGAAAGAAGACACTTTGTCGGAGTAGCCTCGCGGCGTCGCAGGAGCATAGCAGAGCACGTGATAGAAGATCTTGTTGTTATACTTTTGCTCCAGCCTTCACCCTCCTTATATAGGAGGTTCTGGGCGCCTGGATCCCTTCGGGGTGCCCTGAATGTGACGTAGCTGAGCCAACCAGGTACTCCATGTGGCGAAGCTCGTTGGGGATAATTTTTGCATTCCTGGCGCTCGGACCCTTGTTTTCCAACAATTTCCTTCCTGCAAGAAAACGTTAGTCCGAGGCAAATATTAATTATATATCCTACAAAACAGAGTGTTAACACAGTTTATGATCAACATGAAATATTAATTAGACTCCGTCTCATCGAAACCAGAATCTAGTTAAGATCTCAACTTAGAGTTCCAAAATGGTTCTAAGTTGAATCGGTGTCTAAGTTCCCTTCCCGGGAGCGCGTCCTCACATCCACTCTCCTCCAGTGACTTACCTTCACTTACATGTCAGACGTCCGGTTAGCCCGTCGACCCGTCTGGACTTTTTCAACTATCCGGTTAGCCCGTCAACCTAGCTGGACTTCGTGCCAAACGTCCGGTCAGCCCCAGCCCTTCGACCCGTCTGGACTTCGTGCCAGCTATCTGGTCGGCCCGTCGACTTAGCTGGGCTTCATGCCAGCTATCCGGTCGGCCCGTTGACCTAGCTGGGGTTCGTGTCAGACATCCGGTCAGCTTGTCGACCTGTCTAGACTTTTGCACATTTGATCAAAGTGTTTAGAACACAAATGAAACTAACTTAACCTACTTTGTCATTTCATCAAAACTTGAGTTAGACCGTTAGTGCTAACCGCACCAACAATCTCCCCCTTTTTGATGTAATGACAACCTGGTTAAGTTAGTGAAAAATATGCAATTAAAACAATCAATTTGGTTTTTTAAGTTAGCCTTTATTTTAAATTTGGTAGTTTGTTGTTTAACTAACTTAACCACCTAACTCTCTCCCTTTGGCATTCATCAAAAATAAACATAGATCAAATGATAATTTAAAATTCAAGGAAGTCTACAAATGTAACTCAGATTGACTTGGGGGATTTGAAAACATAGAATATTTTATTTGAAACCTTAGTTTTTAGTTTTCTAAAAATAACTAAGTTTTAAAACTTTAGAAAGATAACTTTTTGAACTTGTAACAAAATTTTTAAAGATAAAATTTGTAAATTTAACCTAATTTTTTAAATAAGATTTGTAAACATAATTTTCAAATATAACATTTTTACAAAAGGGAGATTATTAAGGCTAAGTCCAATTTTCAAATCAAATTTTCAAAACTAAATAAGAATTTATTTTTCAAAACTCAATTTGTAAAATCTAACTTTTTGAATCAAATTTCAAAACGATGCTTAGAAAATCCAACTTTCAAAACAAACTTTTGAAACTAAGTCAAAGTTGATTTCAAACCTAAGTTTGTAACCTCCAATTTTTTAAATAAATTTTCAAAAATATGATTTCAAAAGCCAATTTTTTAAAGCTAAGTAGAATATAATTTTCAAAATGAAGTATGAAAAATCTAAGTTACAAAACCGAGTAAAGTTTATTTTTCAAAATCAACTTTTCAAACCTAAGTTTGTAAGTTCTAAATTTTGAAACTAAGCAGATAAATATGATTTTCAAAATTAAGTTTGAAAAGTTTAAAGTTTGAAACTAAATAAAACCAATTTTCAAACCTAAGTTTAAAACAATCTAATTAAGGAAATCTAATTTTCAAAATTAAGTTTGAAAAATCCAAAAAAAAATTTTGTTTTTTTTAAAAAACTTAGTTTTATAAAAGTTAGTGTTAAAAAGATTTAAAAAGAAATATTTTTCAAAAATTAATTTCAAAATAAGTATAAAAATAATTAACCCTCCCCCTGAACCTGACATTACAAAAACTGTCTAACCAATTAGCTACTTACTGACTATTAGAGGATAGCAACATTCACTTGGTTAGTCAGGTTAAGTCTAATTGTAATCAATTAGTGTTTGACTAAACTGAATAACTTAACCTGATTAATGTTTGTTTTATATTTAATGCCCAGACTTATGTCGATGCAATGAAATAAGGATCTTAAGTCCAGACAATTTACCCATGCATTTCACTCCTTTCTATGTTCGACAATCACAAACAGGGGAATCCTAGGGTGTTGGTGAGATGCTCAAGTACTAGCCCTAAGGGAACATGCTTTCTAAGGAATTGTTCTAGTCTAAGGCTAAAACTGATTTAAAATTCTAAAAATGAGAAGTTTTTACAAAAAAAATAAAGACTTTATCCTAGAATTTGAAAGTACTATTTTTCAAAACAGATTTTGTAATTTAAGAGTCCTAGTCTATTAAACACATTCCTAATTTTCTACGTAAATTGCTAAATTCACTTTCAAGGAGGGGTTTGGTAAATATGTCAGCTAAATTAGATTTGGACCCAATGTACTTGAGTTCAATATCTCCTTTAGTGATATGATCCCTGATAAAGTGGTGCCTAATTTCAATGTGGTTGGTTCTTGAATGATGGATAGGATTTTTTGTTAAATTAATTGAGCTAATATTATCAATTAACACTTTTACATTTGTAAGGTTTAAGTTAAAATCTTTTAAGGTGTGCATCATCCATAATAGTTGTGCAACGCATTCTCCTATAGCTATATACTCTGACTCAGTTGTAGATAGAGCAACACAGTGTTGCTTTCTACTAAACCAGCTGACAAGTGATGGACCTAATAGTTGACATACACCACTTGTGCTCTTGCAGTCTAATTTACACTCAGCGTAATCTGAGTCAGAATACCCTATTAATTCAAAATTATTAGTTCTAGGATACCAAATTCCTACATTCGATGTTCCTTTAAGGTATCTAAAGATTCTTTTGACTTGAGTCAAATGAGATTCTTTAGAGCATGTTTGGTATCTAGCACACATACTAACTGCAAATAAAATATCGGGTCGACTTGCAGTTAAGTATAGTAGGCTACCTATGACACTCCTATAGTATTTTAAGTTAATTGATTTTCCATTAGGATCGTCATCAAGGATTGTGTTAACTGCCATATGTGTTTTTATTTCTTTAGTATTTTCTATCTCGAATTTTTTAAGTAATTCTTTAATATATTTTTGTTGATAAATATAATTTCCCTCATTTGTTTGTTTGATTTTTAATCCTAAAAAGTAAGTTAATTTTTCTACTAAACTCATTTCAAATTCTTGTTCCATTAGATTTGTAAATTCTTCTAAAAATTCTGAGTTGGTTGAACCAAAAATTATATCATCTACATATATTTGGGCTATAAAAATATGCTCTTTTATTAATTTCACAAATAGGGTTGGGCCAATTTGACCTTGGTTGAACCCTTTGGATATTAGATAAGAGGTTAGTCTTTCATACCATGCTATGGGTGCTTGCTTAAGTCCGTATAAGGTTTTCTTTAATTTAAAGACATAGTCAGGGTGTTCTAGACTTTCAAACCCAAATATAATATGTCCTACATAGACTTCTTCTTTTATCAGTCCATTTAGAAAGACTGATTTAACATCCATTTGATACAGTCTGAACCCTTTATAGGCTGCATAGCTGAGTAACATTCTAATGGACTCTAATCTAGCTATTGGGGCATAAGTTTCATCATAGTCAAGTCCTTCTACTTGACTAAACCCTTTAGCAACTAGCCTAACTTTATTTCTAGTAATTTCCCTAGTTTCACTTAATTTATTTCTAAATACCCATTTTGTTTCTATTATTTTTTATTTTTGGGTGGTGGCACTCAGTCCCAAACTTTATTTCTTTCAAATTGAGCTAGTTCCTCTTGCATAGCAATGACCCAATCTGGATCAAGTAAAGATTCAGCTATGATTTTAGGTTCAATTTGTGAAAACAAAGGAATTTAGTTCAAGTTTCTAAAGGATGACCTAATTTGAACCCTTAGGTCTGGATCACCAATTATTTGGTCAATTGAATGATTTGGGTTGACTCTTATGGTTCTAAGCTGTTGATTCTCTTGACGTTCTTCTTCCTCTTTGTGATTGGTTCCTTCTTGATTACTATTTCCTTGAGTAAACTCAATTGGTCGAAGTTGGGTTTGTTCTAGGTTTTGTTTGGATTCCTCAAATTTTACATTGGTTGTTTCTTCAATTTTTAATGTAACCTTATTATAGATTCTGTAACCCTTACTATTTAGTGAATATCTTACAAAGATTCTATTTTCTATTTTAGAAGTAAATTTTCCTAAGTGTTCTCTTGTGTTTAGTATGAAGGTTGGACACCCAAATACTTTAAAGTATTTTATATTGGATTATTTATTATAATATATTTCAAAAAAGGTTTTGTTATGTGTTTTATTTAGTGTTATTCTATTTTGTACATAGCAGGCTATGCTAATAGCTTCTGCCCAAAAGTGCTTAGGTAGATTATATTCATTTAGCATAGTTCTAGAGGCTTCAAGTAGAGTTCTATTTTTCCTTTCTACAATTCCATTCTGTTTGGGAGTTTTCGAACATGAAAATTCATGATGAAATCCATTTTCAAGATAAAATTTATTAAAGTTATGCTTTTTAAATTCTCCCCCATTGTCACTTCTAATTCTTTTAATTTTAAGGTCTTTTTCATTTTCAACTTATTTGTAAAAGTTTGTAAAGATTCCAAACGTTTCATCTTTATTTTTTAAAAATTTTACCCAAGTGAATCTAGAATAATCGTCTATTATTACTAGACAATATAAATTTCCATTTATTCATTTGACCCCATGTGAGTCAAATAAGTCTAAATGTAGAAGTTCTAGTATTGAGTTGGTTTAAGTTTGATTAGTTGGTTTGTGAGTAGATTTTGTTTGTTTACCTTGTTGACAGATATTACATATTGTTGAGTCTAAGTTAGGTAATTTTGGTAATCCTCTAACTAATCCATTTAATTTACTTATATTTCTGAAATTAGTGTGTGACATTCTTCTATGTCATAACCAAATTTCTTCTTTTTGTGTTAAATAACACTTAATTGAAGAAGTGGTTAAGTTAATTGCATAGATATTATCTTTTCTAAATCCTTTTAGACTTATCGTAGGGTTATTTAGGTGCTTGATTAGACATTCTGAAGATAAAAACCTAACCTTATATCTAGTGTCACACAATTGACTAATACTAAGGAAATTATACTTAAAATTTTCAACAAGTAAAATATTTGTAATAATGAAGTCAATTTTAAGCTCAATGTTACCTATACTAATTACCTTGAGTTTGTCATTGTTACCAAAGACAACTGTTCTTAAACTTTTGTAGGTAAGTTGAGTGAATTTGGTGTGATCTCCGGTCATATGTTTGGAGCAACCACTGTCCAAGATTTACTTGGTTTCCTACAATTAGTAGGATTGAGGGTTAGTCTATGTCTTAAATTCAACCTTACTTAGGTAAGAATAATAGTAAAACAATTATCATTTATTATTATTATTATTATTATTATTTAAATAAAATTTTAAAGAGTTTTTAAAATGAATTTTTTAAAGAGTTTTCAAAATGAAATTTTTAAAGGGTTTTTAAAATGAATTTTTAGAGTTTTTTTAAAATGAAATTTTTAAAGAGTTTTTAAAATAAATTTTTAAAGTGTTTTCAAAATGAAATATTTAAAGAGTTTTTAAAATGAATTTTTAAAGAGTTTTTTTAAATGAAAATTTAAAGAGTTTTTAAAATGAATTTTTTAAAGAGTTTTTAAAATGAAATTTTTTAATGAATTTTTAAAGAGTTTTCAAAATGAAATTTTTAAAGGGGGTTTAAAATGAATTTTTAAAGAGTTTTCAACATGAAATTTTTTAAAGGGTTTTTTAAAATGAAATTTTTAAAGAGTTTTTTTTAAATGAATTTTTAAAGAATTTTTTAAAATGGAATTTTTTAAAGAGTTTTTAAAATGAAATTTTTAAAGAATTTTTAAAATGAATTTTTAAAGAGTTTTTTATAATGAAAATTTAAAGAGTTTTTAAAATGAAAATTTTTTAAAGAATTTTTAAAATGAATTTAAAAGAATCAATTTTTTTAAAGAATTTTTAATTTTAATTTAAATTAATTTAATTTAAATTAATTTTTAGTCCTTAGTCATCTCACCTAATCTAAATTTTCAATCAGGGAATCCTATAATTTTGTGAGATGAGTTAGATTCAATTTTTTATTTTTTTTTTATTTTTAGGATTTAGTTTAACTTTGTGTTAGATTCAGGTTTAGCTTTGAGCTCAACAAACAGACATTTTTTGGATAAACTTCTAGGCTATGGTGAGTCACCTGGACATCATTAGAGTACCATGCCTTCGAGATTTTCCAAATAGTCCTATCCACTGAACTTAGTACAAAACCTTGGTCTAACTAGTTAGGATCCGTAAAGGGTAGCTTCAGTTAGTTCCACTTAACCAAATACACTAGGTCGAAGCCATATCTTCCTAGACATACATAGACTAAGCTTCCCCAACGTTCTATCATCTAAAACTTCACCAGTACCGTTGGTCAAGTTAAACTATTTTATCTTTGAACTAGTCCTAATTACCCTATTGGGTAGATTGGTTTTGGTTACCCTATCGGATAGGTTAATTTTTGGAGGTGCTAGCTATTCTGGAACCTCCCCCAGAATTATTGGTCTGTTATTTTTAAATTCTACGTTTGTGTCTGTTACTTTTATAACTATATTTAACTTGATGATAATCTGATTTTTGATGGGTTCTTAAATTTTTCGATTTTGATTTTATTGATCTAGGTTTGTGTTTTGGTTTTTGATTTAGTTTATTGGATTTTATATAGTATATTTTATCTTTAGGTATGTAATATTAGTTAATTCCTACTTGCGTGGTTAAGCACGCTTTCGGAACCCATGCTTGTTTTGTTGTTTATGTTGGGTTATTAGCGATTTAAATGTTTTATTCGAACTTGACTTGTAGCCAAGTTCAATTTTGTTGTAAATTGCCTTTTGATTGTTTAAAATAAGATCTAAATTTTTAGATCTTGTTGTAAATTTTTTTATAAGATATTTTAATTTATTAATCTCTATTTTTAATGTTGAATTTTCCTCCTAAGTGTTAAGTCTTGAGTTGAATTAGAATTTGTGATTTGTTCCTTGAGGTTTTGATTTTCCTCAAGGAGTAATTCATTTTTATTTTATATTTTAACTAACTTCCTATTTAAACAAGTAATAATTTTAAAGAATTTTTTATTCAAATTAGAATATACCTCTTCGGGACCTTCGGAAACGAGTGTGGACACGTGGCTTGATTCGGGTTCGGACCTGTCTTCTGATTCATCCTTCGATTCTGCTTCACGGGCCATCAGCGAGAGTTGACTCTGGTGCTTCTGATCTTCAGCTTCCAATTCTTCTGAGGACGAGTCGTCCCACGTCGCTTTGAGAGCCTTCTTCTTGGTTGTCTTCGTCTTGTCACTCTTCACTCTTGGGCACTCGTTCTTGTAGTGGTCATTCTTGTTGCACCCGAAGCACGTTACGTTCCTTGGTTCGGTTGGGGAGTTGATCTTCTGCAGGTCCTTTTTGCTGAAGCTCTTCTTTCTCCTGGTGAACATTTTCCTTACCAGGTTCACCAGGTACTCTTCATCTTCAAAATCCTGGTCAGACTCATCTTCAAACTCAGGCTTGTTTTCCGTCCTTTCCTTGTAGGAACCTGCAAACAAGGCAACACCTTTCTCGGTTCTGGCATTAGTCTGCTCGTGTAATTCTAATTCACAAAATAATTCATCGAGTTTTAATTTGGATAATTTTTTTTAAAATTTTGTAGGCATCCACTATAGATGCCCACAAAGTATTACGCGAAAAAGTATTTAACGCGTACCTGATTAGATCGCGATTCTCCATTTGGTGGCCTATCACGCGGAGTCCATTGAGGATGTCTTTGATCCTCGCATGCAGTTGGCTCGCCGTTTCTCCTTCCTGTATTTTAATATTAAATAATTTGTTTAAAAAGAGATCATTCTTCATTACCTTGGCGTCACTTGTTCCTTCATGTAGTTCAATCAGTTTATCCCATAATTCTTTTGCGTTTTGGTGCGATCCTACTCGGTTTAGTTCTTCCTTCGTCAACCCGCATTGTAGTGTATTGAGGGCCTTGAAGTCTGTAGAGGACTTCTTTTTCATGTCTGGAGTCCACTGTTCCGGGTCCAGTGGATTTTTGGAGTTGTCGACTGGCGCCTTGTAGCCTCTGGTGGCGTTGAACCATTGTTCGAAGTATGTCTTTAGGTAAACCTCCATCTTCTTCTTCCAGTACAAGAAATCATCCCCGTTGAATAGGGGAGGATGCACTATGCTGAAGCCTTCAATTTGAGACATAATTATCCTGCACAGAGATAAACAAATAGACAAGAAATCCCAAGACTTGGTCTTGGATTAGTAGTGTGATATTTAAGAAAATAATTATCTAACACTAAATTGGTGTTGCACCTGTTGGTGCGGTTAACACTAATGGTCTAACTCAAGTTTTGATGAATGACAAAATATGTTAAGTTAGTTTCGTTGTTATTTAACACTCTGATCGAGTGTGCAGGAGAAGCCCAGATAGGTCGACGGGCTGACCTGATGTCTGGCACGAAGCCAGCTAGGTCGACGGGCCGACCGGATAGCTGGCACGAAGTCCAAATGGGTTGATGGGATGACCAGATGTTTGGCACGAAGTCCAGGTAGGTTGACGGGCTAACTTGATAGGTGGCACAAAGTCCAGACGAGTCAACTGGCTGATCGAACGTCTGGCAGGTAAGTGAAGGTAAGTCACTGGAAGGGAGTGACTGTGAGGACGCGTTCCCGGGAAGGGAACATTAGGCATCGATTCGACTTACATCCATTTCGGATATCTAAGTCGAGATCGTGACTAGATTCCGGTCTCAGGAGACGAAATCTAATTACTATTCTGCTTATCCATAAATTGTGCAAACATTCTGTTTTGCAGGATATGATTTATACTTGCCTCAAACTAACGTTTTCTTGTAGGAAGGAGATTGCGAAAAATAAGGGTCCGGGCGCCCGAAAGGGATCCGGGCGCCTGGAAGCAAGTTTTATCCCCAAACGAGCCTCGCCACGTGGAGCACCCTGGTTGGCTTGGCTACGTCACATTTAGGGCGCCCTGAAGGGATCCAGGCACCCCAAACCTCCTATATAAGGAGGGTGAAGGCTGAAGCAAAGACACAACTCACGATCTACGCTTTTATGCTCCTGCAACGCTTCTCCGACAAAGTGCTACTGTTTCCTCTTTTTCTAATTATTGTTGATATTATTTCCTTAATAGCATTTGTACTCAAATTTATAATATTTTACGAATTGCTAGTGGATTGTCCAACGAAAGCACTCAACAAGTGCAGGACTTGGAGTAGGAGTCGACATAGGCTTCGAACCAAGTAAAAGATTGCTTGTGTTAGCGTTGTTGTGTTTTTACTTTTTCTGCTGCGTACTTTACGATAATTTTTAAATCGCTATTCACCCCCCCTCTAGCGAATTCTCGATCCAACAAGTGGTATCAGAGCAGGTACCGCTCTGATTTGGTGCAACCACCAATCAGACAGGGTGAAATTCTTTTCTGGTTTTTTGTTCATTATTTTCTCTTTTTTTTGGTATTTCGTAATATTCCAAACTAGTATTGTTACCTTTTTGGAAATTTTTTTCATTGCAATTTAATCTGAATTGGTGCAACACCAATTCAGTTGATCTCTTTTATTTTATTCTGCACTGCTAATCCAAGACCAAGTCTTGTGACCCCTCGTCTATTTATTAAATTGTGTGCAGGTTAAAAAATGTCTCAAGTTGAAGGGTTCAGCATAGTGCGCCCTCCCTATTCAGAAGGGATGATTTCTCGTACTGGAAGAAGCGGATGGAGGTATACCTGAAGACATATTTCGACCAATGGTTCAGCGTCACCAGAGGCTATAAGGTGTCGGTCGACAACTCCGAAATTCCACTGGACCCAGAACAGTGGACTCCGAACATGAAGAAAAAATCGTCAACAGACTTCAAAACACTCAACACACTACAATGCGGATTGACGAAGGAAGAGTTGAACCAGGTAGGACCGCATCAAAACGCTAAAGAGTTATGGGACAAGCTGATCGAACTACACGAAGGAACAAATGACGCCAAGGTAATGAAACATGACCTTCTTTTAAACAAATTATTTAATATTAAAATGCAAGAAGGAGAAACAGCGAGTTAGCTTCATGCGAGGATCAAAGACATCCTCAGCGGACTCCACGCGATATGCCATCAAATGGAGAATCGCGATCTAATCAGGTATGCATTAAACGCTTTTCCACGTAATACTTTGTGGGCATCTATCGTGGATGCCTACAAAATTTCAAAAAACTTATCTAAGTTAAAATTAGATGAATTATTTTATGAATTAGAATTACATGAGTAAACTAACGTCAGGACCGAGAAAGGTATTGTTTGTAGGTTCCTCCAAGGAAAGAA
The DNA here is from genome assembly GCF_018446385.1 of Zingiber officinale. Classification (NCBI taxonomy): domain Eukaryota; kingdom Viridiplantae; phylum Streptophyta; class Magnoliopsida; order Zingiberales; family Zingiberaceae; genus Zingiber; species Zingiber officinale. The sequence goes on along the minus strand of NC_056000.1, from coordinate 82,001,081 downwards.
CGAAGACCAAGTCTAAACATGAAGATGAGTCTGACCAGGATTCTGAAGATGAAGAATACTTGGTGAACCTGGTAAGAAAAATGTTCATCAGGAGGAAGAAGACCTTAAGCAAAAAGGACCTGCAGAAGATCAACTCCCCAACCGAACCAAGGAACGTGACCTGCTTTGGGTGCAACAAGAAGGGTCACTATAAGAACGAGTGCCCAAGATTGAAAAGCGACAAGACGAAGACAACCAAAAAGAAGGCTCTCAAAGCAACGTGGGATGACTCGTCCTCAGAAGAATCGGAGGCCGAAGACCAGAAGCACCAGAGTCACCTCGCATTGATGACCCTCAAAGCAGAGTCGGAGGACGAATCGGAAGACGGGTCCGAACCCGAATCGAGCCACGAGTCCGTACTCGTTTCCGAAGGTCCCGAAGAGGTATACTTTAATTTGAATAGAAAGTTCTTTAATATTATTGCATGTTTAAATAGGAAATTAATTACAATAGAAAATGAAAACAAATTGCTCCTTGAGGAGAATCAAAACCTCAAGGAACAAATCACAAATCCAAATCCAACTCAAGACCTAACACTTGAGGAGGAAAATTTATCACTAAAAATAGAAATTAATAAATTAAAAGATCTCTTAGAAAAATTTACAACAAAATCTAAGAATTTAGATCTAATTTTAAATAATCAAAAAGTAATTTACAACAAAATCGGACTTTGCTACAAGTCAAGTTCAAATAAAACATTTAAATCGTTAATAACCCAACACAAATAATCAAGTAAAACTTAGGTTCCGAAAGTGTGCTTAACCACGCAAGTAGGACTTAACTAATATTACATACCCAAAGAAAAAATATATTATGTAAAGTCAAATAAATCAAATCAAAAACCAAAATACAAACCTAGACCAACAAATTCAAAATCTAAATATTTTAAAACCCCTCAAAACTTAGAATATCATCAAATCAATTATAACTATAAAAAGAACAAACATAAACCAAGAACTAAAAATAAAAAATAAAGGCCAATAATTCAGGGGGAGACTCCAGAATAGCTAGCACCTCCAAAAATAATCTACCCAACAGGATAACCAAACTAACCTACCCAGCAGGGTAATTAGGACTAGTTAAAAAGGGGCAACAGTTTAACTTGACGTACGGTACTGGTGAAGTTTTGGATGATAGTACATTAGGGAAACTATGTTTATGCATGTCTAGGAAGATATGGCTTCGGCCTGGTGCATTTGGCTTAGTGGAACTAACCGAAGCTACCCTTTACGAATCTTAACCAGTTAGACCAAGGTTTTGTATTAAGTTTAGTGGATAGGACTATTTGAAAAAACCTCGAAGACATGGTTACTCTAATGATGTCCAAGTGACTCACCAAAGCCCAGAAATTTATCCGAAGAATGCTTATTTGTTGAGCCCAAAGCTAACCCTGAATTTAACACAAAGTTAAACTAAACCCTAAAACTGAACCTCATTCATCTCACAAAATTATAGGATTCCCTGATTGAAAACATAGATCGGGTAAGATGACTTAGGACTTAAATAAAATTAATTAAATTAAATTAAAATGTTAAAAATAAAAAAAACTTTAAAAAATTATTTTAAAAATTCTTTTAAAAACTTTTTAAAAAACAATTTTAAAAATTCTTTTAAAAACTCTTTTAAAAATTTTAAAAAATTATTTTAAAAATTCTTTTAAAAAAACTTTAAAAATTATTTTAAAAATTCTTTTAAAAACTTTAAAATTATTTTAACTTTAAAAATTCTTTTAAAAAAAGTTTTAAAAATTCTTTTTAAAACTATAAAAATTATTTTAAAAATTCTTTTAAAAAAACTTTAAAAAATTATTTTAAAAATTATTTTAAAAACTTTAAAAATAATTTTAAAATTTATTTTTAAAAACTTTAAAAAATTATTTTAAAAACTTTAAAAAATTATTTAAAAAAATTATTTTAAAAACTTTAAAAATTATTTTAAAATTTCTTTTAAAAACTTTAAAAATTATTTTAAAAATTCTTTTAAAAACTTTTTTTAAAAATTTATTTTATAATTTCTTTTAAAAACTTTAAAAAATTATTTTTAAATTTCTTTTAAAAAACTTTTAAAAATTATTTTAAAAATTCTTGTAAAGTTAAAAAAGTTACTTTAAAAATTCTTTTAAAAACTTTAAAAAATTATTTTAAAAATTCTTTTCTAAAAAAAAATTTAAAAATGTATTTTAAAAAGTCTTTAAAACCCGCTCAACTAAAACCAGGGCGCCTAGAGTGATTCCGGGCGCCCGGACCTCTCTATAAAAGGGGGGGCAAGGCGTCCCCCTCTTATTGCACCTCACTTATTCATCTCTTGTAAAGGTTTTCTTTGAGCCTCAACGAGAGAGGAAGTGCTAATTAAAATTTTTCCTCATTTCTTCAGTTATTACGCGACTGCGAATCAACCGAGGTCGTCATTTCTAAAAATCTTATTTACGATGCCTCATTAAATTTATTCCCCCCCCCCCTAAATTTTTTATTTCACTTATTTTTTATGCTTAGTATAGTTTTTTTTAACTTAGGAAACGTTCTAAATCTGGTGTTGGGCCCTCTACTGCTAGTGTTGACCCTAGGTTCCCTACTGACGAACTTAGGATTAGGTTTGAGTCTACCATCTATATGCCTATTAGGATTAGGTGCTTAGATAGACAGTTTTTCTTACATTCCTGTATTCCAGCTGTAGAGGTCATTAACCAATATAACTTACAGAACCTTGTTTACTGTACTAGTTCAGTAAACATTAGTTTATGTGCTGAATTTTATAACAACTTAGTTAGGGTAGATGATCTTACTCATACTACTAGGGTAGCTGGTACAGATATCACATTATCTTCTACTATTATCCAGACCTTTTTAGAGTTACGACCATCTACGTGCACTTTTCAGTGCTACCCTCCTAGGGATCTATCATTTGGTGATCCTTACTCGCACGTTACTTTGGATACGATTTACTCGTTTTTTTTTTTTTTTTTTTGGGGGGGGGAGCAAGTACCCACTATGACTATGTTTAGGTCAGTATCCCTTCGAGTTCACGATTATGTACTCTATAGGGTTTTAGTCTTCTGCATCTTACCGTTGTCCACTCGCGACATAGCGATGATGCATCCATTTCATTCCTTTCTCTTGTATGCCCTTTGCCATATATTAGACATAGATATTAGTTTACATATCTTTCATACCATTATCCACTCAGCTGGAGTCACCACCAGCGCTTGAGTTCATATGCCGTATTGTCATATTTTGACGGCATATTTCGCCTCCCTATGTATTGACGTCACCCGAGATGATATCCGAGTCATGACTGAGTTCGACGTCTTAGGACCTAGGAACTTCTCTCTAGGATGTGTCTATATAGATGATGAAGGTGTCCTATCTTGGCGGAGGGGGGCACATCACCAGTCAGACCCAGATGCCCAAGAGGAGGCAGAGCAGGATGAGTTTATGGTCGCACTATTCGGCGAGGACGCTCCGACCCCTGTACCACCTCCACCTCCAGGCCGAGCACCTCATCCTGTTCCTCGCACTCTAAGCGATCGAGTTGACTGACTCGAGCTATCCACAATGAGTCTCCATCAGGAGGTCTCCAATTTTCATCGAGGCATGCGGCAGGAGGTCACTGACCTACGATGAGAGGTGCGGTAGGAGGTCACCGACTTGCGACGAGACATGAGACAGGAGATCTCTGACCTTCGACGTGACTATCCAGTTCTCGAGAGGATGACCGGACCTGTCATACTGAGCTGATCGAGATGTTACGTTCCTTGGGGTCCGGACCACCCTCCTCATCTCGATAGACTTGATCATCACTATGTATATTTTATTATCATTGTTGTATTTTAACCTCGACATTGACTTATGCAATTCTGATTTACTCCAACTTAGTTATATCTCGACTCTGAGAATGATTTATCTTGATGTGTTTAATAGACTAGGATAGTTAAATTACAAAAACTATTTTCAAAAATAGTGTTTTCAAATTCTAGGATAAAATCTTTATTTTTTTTTGTAAAATCTTTCATGTTTAGAATTTTAAATCAGTTTTAGCCTTAGACTAGGAAAATTCCTTAGAAAGCATGTTCCCCTAGGGCTAGTACTTGAGCATCTCACCAACACCCCAGGATTCCCTTGTTTGTGATTGCCGAACATAGAAAGGGATGAGATGCATAGGCAAATTGCTTGGACTTAAGATGCTTATTTCAGTGCATCGACATAAGTCTGAGCGTTAAATATTAAACAGACATTAATCAGGTTAAGTCATTCAGTTTAGTCAAACACTAACTGATTATGGTTAGACTTAACCTGACTAACCAAGTGAAAGCTGATATCCTCTAATAGTCAGAAAGTAGCTAACTGGTTAGACAATTTTTGTAATGTCAGGTCCAGGGGAGGATTAATTATTTTTATACTTATTTTGAAATTAATGTTTGAAAAATATCTCTTTTTAAATCAGTTTAACACTAACTAAGTGTTTTAAAATCTTATTTAGATTTTTCAAACTTAGTTTTAAAAGTTAGATCTCCTTAATTGGATTGTTTTAAACTTAGATTTGAAAATTAGTTTTATTTTCAAACTCTAAACCTTTCAAATTTAATTTTGAAATTCATACTTTTTAAACTTAGTTTTGAAATTTAGACCTTCCAAACTTAGGTTAAATTGATTTTGAAAAATAAACATTATTTGGGGCTATAACTTAGATTTTTCATTTTGAAAATTATATACTTGGTTTTAAAAACATATTTTTGTAGATTTATTATAAATTGGAGGTTACAATCTTAGGTTTGAAAATAGATTTTACTTAGTTGGATTTTACAAACTAAGTCTTGATAAATAAAATCTTATTTTTGAAAACTTGATTTGAAAATTGGTCTTAGCCCTAATAATTTTTTTTTTAAAATGCTATAGTTACTATGTTTTTCAATTTGCAAAACTTATTTCGAAAAATTAAGTTAAAATCACAAATTTTAAGTATCTTTCTAAAGTTAACCTAGCTACTTTTTGAAAAAGATAAAAGATAAAAACTTAAAACAAAAATTATCTTTCTATGTTTCTAGCTTAAACTCCCCCAAGTTAATCTGACTTACATTTGTAGACTTTTTTGCATTCTAAGTTATAATTTGCTCTGCGTTTATTTTTGATGAATGCCAAATGGGGAGGGTCAGGTGGTTTAAGTTAGCTAAACAATAAAATTTAAAAACAAAGTTAACCTAACAACCTTATAAATGCTTATTTTACTTGCATATGTTTTTCACTAACTTAACCAGGTTGTCATTGCATCAAAAAGGGGGAGATTGTTGGTGCGGTTAGCACTAACAGTCTAACTCAAGTTTTGATGAATGACAAAATAGGTTAAGTTAGTTTCGTTGTTATTTAACACTCTGATTGAGTGTGCAGGAGAAGCCCGGACAGGTCGACGGATTGACTTGATGTCTGGCACAAAGTCTAGCAAGGTCGACGGGCCGACTGGATAGCTAGCACGAAGTCCAAACGGATCGATGGGATGACCGTACATTTGGCACGAAGTCTAGCTAGGTCGACGGGCTGACCTGATAGCTGGCACGAAGTTTAAATGAGTCAACGGGCTAACCGGGCGTCTGGCAGGTAAGTGAAGGTAAGTCATTGGAGGGGAGTGACTATGAGGGCGCGTTCCCGGGAAGGGAACATTAGGCATCGTTTCGACTTAGATCCATTTTGGATATCTAAGTCGAGATCGTGACTAGATTCCGGTCTAGAGGAGACGGAATCTAATTACTATTCTGCTTATCCATAAATTGTGCTAACATTCTATTTTGCAGGATATGATTTATACTTGCCTCGGACCAACGTTTTCTTGCAGGAAGGAGATTTGCGGAAAACAGGAAGGAGATCCGAGCGCTCGGAAGCAAGTTTTATCCCCAAATGAGCCTAGCCACGTGGAGCACCCTGGTTGGCTTGGCTATGTCACATTCAGGGTGCCCTGAAGGGATCCGGGCACCCCGAACCTCCTATATAAGGAGGGTGAAGGCTGAAGCAAAGACACAACTCATGATCTACGCTTCTGTGCTCCTGCGACGCTTCTCCGACAAAGTGCTACTATTTCCTCTTTTTCTAATTATTGTCAATATTGTTTTCTTAATAGCATTTGTACTCAAATTTGTAATATTTTATGAATTGCTAGTGGATTGCCCAACGAAAGCACTCAACGAGTGCGGGCCTTGGAGTAGGAGTCGACATAGGCTTCGAACCAAGTACAAGATTACTTGTGTCAGCGTTGTTGTGTTTTTACTTTTTTCGCTGCGTACTTTACGATAATTTTTAAATCACTATTCACCCCCCTCTAGAGAATTCTCAATCCAACAGCACCAATTCAGATTAATTGCGTCGAAAAGATTTCCAAAAAGGTAATAATACCAGTTGGGAATATAACGAAAAACTGAAAACCGAAAAAAAAAATAAAAAAAGTTTCACCCCCTTGTCTGATTGGTTGTTGCACCAAATCAGAGTAGTACCTACTTTGATAGCACTTGTTGGATCGAGAATTTACTAGAGGGGGTGAATAGCGATAAAAAAATTTATCGAGTTACGCAGCGGAAAAAATCAAAAAGACAGTAATCCTAACAAGATTCGTTTTACTTGGTTTGGAGCCTTTGTTGACACATACTCCAAGGCTCACACTCGTCGAGTGCTTTCATTGAGCAATCCATTAGCAATTCAAAAAGGTATTACACAATTGAATTACAGGAAATTTCTAAAAGAAATTTCAACAATAATAATAAAGAAAAGAAGAAAGAAAGAAGACACTTTGTCGGAGTAGCCTCGTGGCGTAGCAGGAGCACAACAGAGCACGTGATAGAAGATCTTGTTGTTATAATTTTGCTCCAGTCTTCACACTCCTTATATAGGAGGTTCGAGGCACCTGGATCCCTTTGGGGCGCCCTGAATGTGACGTAGTCGAGTGAACCAGGGTGCTCCATGTGGCGAAGCTCGTTAGGGATAATTTTTACATTCCGGGTGCCCGGACCTCCGGGCGCCCAGACCTTTATTTTCCAACAGTTTTCTTCCTGCAAGAAAATGTTAGTCTGAGGTAAATATTTATTATATATCCTGCAAAATAGAGTGTTAGCATAGTTTATGATCAACATCAAATATTAATTAGACTCCATCTCATCGAGACTGGAATCTAGTCAAGATCTCAACTTAGAGTTCTGAAATGGTTCTAAGTTGGATCGGCGCCTAAGTTCCCTTCCCGGGAATGCATCCTCATAGTCACTCTCCTCCAGTGACTTACCTTTACTTACCTGCCAGACGTCCGGTCAGCCCGTCGACCCGTCTGGACTTTGTGCTAGCTATCCGGTCAGCCTATCAACCTAGCTCGACTTCGTGCCAAATGTCCGGTCAGCCCTTCGACCCATCTGGACTTCGTACCAGCTATCTGGTCGGTCTGTCGACCTAGCTGGACTTCGTGCTAGCTATCCGGTCAGACCATCAACCTAGCTGGGCTTCATACCATACATCTGGTCAGCCCGTCGACCTGTCTGGACTTCTACACACTTGATCAAAGTGTTTAGAACACAAATGAAACTAACTTAACCTACTTTATCATTTCATCAAAACTTGAGTTAGACCGTTAGTGCTAACTGCACCAACATAAAGTACTTACTCCAGTGGACATTTGGGTGTGACTGTTCGCAAGGGCACCCGGAGGCATCATCGCCGCACGGGCTCAAGCGTCCTCCCAGATTTTGTCTAGAGGCCCCTGTATGATAATTTGGTGCTCAGGGCCTTGATACCCAACACTTGGCTCGCTGTATTCCTCGGTGGGCAAGTGGAGGATCGCAGTGATATGGCACTAGCCGCTCGGGGCCGATTGCGTCGAGGTTGCCTGACCCGAGGGGCGGGACACCGTCGTCGGCCTGGCGGATGCGAGACTTCTCAACCTTGGAGGGCTTCGAAGTCGGCAGCATGAAGGTGACCAGCGGCGCGACGAGAGTCCCTTGGGGCAGATCAACAAGGGACGGCGTCCAGTCAGACAACAAGGACGCCACCATTGGTTAAGCCGGAGTTGGGGTCAAAGTTTTGACCCGCTCCGCCGACCGCGCCACCAAAGTAGCATAACACTATGAAGACTCGGCCCGTCATCTCTTGCGCTGGTTTAGTGGCACGTCAAAGGAGGTCGAGCCCGATGGTTCCTCGACAGGAATAATGGGGCATTACTCGGGCAGAGGTTGTGAGCCCGGGGTGGCCCCTCCGCTCGGCGCATGGCTAGCCTCACCTTCGCCCACCACCACGGGCATCTCCTTGGTCAGGCCGAGCGGATCTTCATGAGAGCCGACCGGCTATAGGCCTCAGCTCAACAGTTCTTCAGTAGCCACCGCCTCGATCGCGACGTCCTTAAGCTTCAACTTGCCGGCCATACGTGCTCACATCATGACTTCGGTTGCAAAAGAAAAAGAAAAATCAGTTAACATCAAAGGAAGAGGTAAAGAGGCTTCATACCTATACTGGTCGGCAGCCAAGTGCGAATCAGACTCAGGCCAAAGATATACAAAACACCCTCCAGCAGTAGCTTATGGATGCCATATTTCTGACCGACTAGCATGGAGGTTGTGTTCAAATAGTCTGGTCGACTCTTGTAACTTTTTAGAGGGGGCTGAGGCGCCACTTTGAGCTGCCAGCTAGTCGGGAAGTCTGGCCGGTCGGGAAGGCGCATGAAAAAAATACTCTTTTTAGTGCTTGTTAGAGGTCGACATCTTGTTGAAGAATACCAAACCGACTCGTGATTGGAAGAGGAAGGTTCCTGGATCAGATAGTTTAGGGTAATAAAAGTAATGAAAGACCCGGAGGATAAGAGGAATGTCGTGCAGACAAAACAAGATGATGACTCCGCACAGCAGCCGAAAGGAGTTCGGCACAAGTTGAGGAAGGGAAATGCGAAAGTATTTACAAACCACTGGAATGAAAGGATTAAGAGGAAACCACAAACCGACAACAAATTGGTCTCGGAAGAAGCTAAGGCAGTCGGTCGGCGGGGAGTTGGGTCGATCGGATGAAGAAGGCAAAATGATCTGATGATTGGGAGGAATTTCAAAAGCCTCGCGCAGGCTCTCAACGTCGCCCCCATCGAACCTAGACTCCATGGATGAATACCAGAGTCTAGGGACAGGTGCAAGTGGCTGAGAGGAGATGGCCATCGCAAGAATAGAGGAAGAAGGCGAAGAAATGCTATCAAAGGGGAAGAAAGGCCGCTTGAATACTGTCAGAACAAAAAGAAAGGCCAAAACAGATCGAAAGCATACGCGATGGGGAGAGTGCTTACGGGAAAAAGGGGCACCGAGAAAGTAGAGGTTGTCGGAGGAGAGGCGTAGAGGATCATCAGAGATAGGATCACACAAGAGCACGAAGAGACGGTCACCAGAGAACTTACACGTGAAGTGTGCGAAGGAAGCGGCATAGTGGGCTTATAAGGCTCGGGCTCGGCCGACCGGGGCCGTCCGATCTAGGTCGCGGAAACCCAAGCCAAGTTCTCACCATTGAATGTGTAACGACCGGGCCCCTCGACCCCTCGGGTGGCCCAACTGGCAGCCCCCTTGGCGGTCCCTTGGGCGGCCACAATGGCGGCCCAATTGGCGACCCCTTATGTCATCGACCAATGACCCTCGGCCGTGCCGTTACTCACTAGGTCTTCCCACCCCTGGCCAGTGGATTTTTGCCTTCCCCAGGATTCGAACTCTAGACCTCCAAGCTAAGTACTACAGTTTATGAATCCTGGTAGCCAAGTGAGCGCCTTTTTATTGTAACGACTCGGCCCCTCAGCCCCTTGGGCAGCCTAACTGACAGGTCATTTGGCAGCCCCTTGGTGGTCCCTTGGGCAGCCCAACTGGCGGCCCAACTGCGACCCCTTATGTCATCGACCGACGACCCTCGGCCGTGCCGTTACTCATTAGGACTTCCCACCCCTAGCCAGTGGATTTTTGCCTTCCCCAGGATTCGAACTCTAGACCTCCAGGCTAAGTACTAGAGTTTACGAATCCTGGTAGCCAAGTGAGCGGCACTCACTTGGCTACCAGGATTCGTAAACTCTAGTACTTAGCCTAGAGGTCTAGAGTTCAAATCCTGGGGAAGGCAAAAATCCACTGGCCAGGGGTGGGAAGTCCTAGTGAGTAACGGCACGGTCGAGGGTCGTCGGTCAACGACATAAGGGGTCGCAGTTGGGCCGCCAGTTGGGCTTCCCAAGGGACCACCAAGGGGCTGCCAAATGGGTCGCCAGTTGGGCTGCCCAAGGGGCCTAGGGGTAGATTCGTTACAGAATTCAACCCGCCAAACGTCACATCACACCTATCACATCAGGCATGTAGCGGTTGTGGGCGTGACAAGTGGTGCACCATCACAGGTCGGCAATTAAGGAAGATGTGGGAACATGTTCAGCCTTAATGAGCGGGGATTTGCATGATTCCCAAGAAATCTAGGTGACGTCAGCCTAGCCCGCGCTGGCCCAAGACAGCCCGAGGAAAATTTTCTACAAGTGCAAACTTTTGTCCGTCCGATCAGATTGAGGAAGCGTGCTTATGACCGAGCGACAATCTTCTAAAAGCCAAGCGGCGAGGATCGGGCCTATCATGATCGGAGTCTATACAGTGACAAAGGATGATCGGGTGAGAATATGCTCGCACAATCGTCTAGTCAGTCGGACTGCGGCCTCCTTCGACTAGACATGAAGGGGAGGCTTATGATGCTGTGATGATGAGGGGCCCCACCCTGCTTCCACGGGGAGGTCATGTTGGATCGTGAAAATTGATAGAGGGGGGGGGGGGGGGAATATCGATCGAAAAATTCATAGCGAGCACGCAGCGGAAAAGAAAGAGAACAATGCTAACAAGAACCGATTTACTTGGTTCGGAACCTTGGTCGATTCCTACTACAAGGCCCGCACTCGTCGAGTGCTTTCGTTGGGAAATCGCTAATAGTTCACAAAAATATTACAAATGAAAGTACAATAACTTTTAAAGAGGAAATATCGACAATAATACAAGAAAGAAAAATCAACACATTGTCGGAGAAGCTTCGCAGTGTCGCAGGGGCACAACGCAGTAGAGCAGGCATTGGAAGACATTATTGTCAGTTGTTCTTTGCTCCAGGGCTCACCCTCCTTCTATAGGATGCTCCGGGCGCCTGGATCGTGACGTCGTCGGACCAATCAGTGTGCTTCAAGCTGTCGAGGATAGAATTTGCCTTCTGGGCGCCCAGACTAGTATCGGGTGCCCGAACCACCTTTCTCCAGAAAGTCCTTCTCCTGCAAGAAAGAGTTAGTCCGAGGAAAAATAATAGTTAAACTACCCTGCAAAACAGAAGTTAGCACAATATAATAAAAGAATAGTAATTAGATTCCGTCTCACTGAGACCGGAATCTAGTCAATATCTCAACTTAGATTTCTGAAATGGTTCTAAGTTGGATCAATGCCTAAGTTCCCTAACTGGGAACATGTCCTCACCAAGTCACTCCCCTCCAGTGACTCATCTTAACTTACCTGCCAAACATCCGGTCAGCCCATCGACCCATCTGGACTTCGTGTTAGCTATCAGGTCAGCCTGTCGACCTAGCTAGACTTCGTGCCAGACATCCGGTCAGCTCGTCGACCAGTCTAGGCTTCGTACCAGCTATCAGATCGACTCATTGACCTAGCTTTACTTCGTGCCAGACATTCGGTCAGCCCGTCGTCAGTCTGAGCTTCTCCTGCAAACTTAGTTAAAGTGTTAGATCACAATGAAACTAACTTAACCTACTTTGTCATTCATCAAAACCTGAGTTAGACCATTAGTGCTAACCACACCAACAATATCTCCCTTTTTGATGTAATGACAACCTGAGTTAAGTTAGAGAAAATATGCAAAAAAAAAAAGTAAGCAATCAATTAAGATGATTTTTAGGTTAGGGTTTTGTTTGTTTACTAACTTAAACCACTGTCCCTCCCCCTTTGACATTCATCAAAAAAACATAGAAATCATATGCCAAGCAAAAATGCAATAGAAAGTACAAACTGAAATTAGATTAACTTGGGGGAGTAAAAACATAGAACATTTTGCTTTAAACTTTATTTTTTAGCCTTTTCAAAAATAGCTAAGTTTGAAAAAAATAGCTAACTTAGAAAAATAACTTATTAACTTTGTAAACTTTAAACTTTATGTACTAGATTTTTGAAAGAGAAATTTAAAAATAATTTTCAAACATAAGTTTTATAAAGACTAATTTTTAAATATACCTACTTTACAAAAGTAAGATTAACAGAGCCAAGTTTATAAAATCTAAGTTACAAATCTAATTTTTAAAACTAAGTTTGTAAAATTGAATTTCAAAACTAGGTTTGTATATAAGTTTTATATAAAAGTCAATTTTCAAAGACTTAGTTTTATAAAAATTAGTTTTCAAAAATAGGTTTATCAAATTAGATTTGCAAAAATAAGTTTATAAGGTCAGATTTAAAAAAAATAGAATATTTTTAAGAAAATATTTTTCAAAAATATTTTCAAAGCGGAGAAAATAATTTTGGTACTAAGTATGAAAATAATTTTAATTAATCCTCCCCCTGAACCTGACATCAAAAAATAATTGTCTAACCGATTAGTTACTTGCTAACTATCAGAGGATAGCAGCTTTCACTTGGTTAGTTAGATTAAGTTAATTGTAATCAGTTAGTGTTTGATTAAGCCGAATAACTTAACCTGATTGATGTGTGGCTTGTATTTAACGCCCAGACTTATGTCAATGCATTGAAATAAGCATCTTAAGTCTAGACAATCTGCCTATACATTTCACCCCTTTCTAAGTTTAGAAATACATAAACAAGTTAGCCCTAGTGTGTTGGTGAGATGGTCAAACCTTAGATCTATAGGAACATGCTTTCTAAGGAAGTGATCTAAACTAAGGCTAAAATTGATTTTTGAAATTCTAAAAATGAGAAATTTTGAATACATAAAAGTTTTATCCTAGAATTTAAGAAAAACATTTTTGAAAATAATTTATGCAATTTTAGAAGCCAAGTCTATTAAACACATTCCTAATTTTCGACATAGATTACTAAACTCACTTTCAGGGAGTTTAGTGAATATATTAGCTATATTAGACTTGGACTCAATATATTTAAGTTCAATATCTCCTTTAGTGACATGATCCCTGATAAAGTGGTGTCTAATTTCAATGTGTTTGGTTCTTGAATGATGCACATGATTTTTTGTTAAATTAAGTGAGCTGACATTATCAATTAATACTTTTACATTTGTAAGATTTAAATTAAAATCTTTTAGGGTGTGCATCATTCTTAATACTTGTGCGATACATTCACCTATAGGATTCTTAATAATTGTGCAAATAAAATATCGAGTCGACTTGCAGTTAAGTATAATAGGCTACCTATGGAACTCCTATAGTATTTTAAATCAATTGGTTTACCATTAGGGTCGCCATCTAGGATTGTGTTGACTGCCATAGGTGTCTTTATTTCTTTAGTATTTTCCATCCCGAATTTTTTAAGTAATTCTTTAGTATATTTTTGTTGATAAATGTAATTACCTTTATTTGTTTGTTTGATTTGTAATCCTAAAAGTAAGTTAATTTACCTACTAAACTCTTTTCAAATTCTTGTTCCATTAGAGTTGTAAATTCTTATACAAATTCTGAGTTGGTTGATCCAAATATTATGTCATCTACATAGATTTGAGTTATAAAGATATCCTCTTTAATTGATTTGACAAAAAGGGTTGGGTCGATTTGACCTTGGTTGAACCCTTTGGATATTAGGTAAGAGGTCAACCTTTAATACCATGCCCTAGGTGCTTACTTAAGTCCGTATAAGGCTTTCTTTAGCTTAAAGATATAGTCAGGATGATCTAAATTTTCAAACCTAGGTGGTTGTCCTACATAGACTTCTTATTTTATTAGTCCATTTAGAAAAGCATATTTGACATCCATTTGATACAGTTTGAACCCTTTATGGGCTGCATAACTGAGTAACATTCTAATGGACTCTAGTCTAGCTACTGGGGCATAAGTTTCATCATAGTCAAGTCCCTCTAGTTGACTAAACCCTTTAGCAACTAGCCTAGCTTTGTTTCTAATAATTTCCCCAATTTTTCTTAATTTATTTCTAAACACCTATTTTGTTTCTATTATCTTCTTATTTTTTGATGGTGGTACTAATTCTCAAATCTCATTTCTCTCAAATTGAGCTAGTTCCTCTTGCATAGCTATGACCCAGTCTCGGTCAAGTAAAGATTCAACTATGGTCTTGGGTTCAATTTTTGAAATTAGAGATATTTGACTTAGGTTTCTAAAGGATGACCTAGTCTGAACCCTAAGGTTTGGATCACCAATTATTTGGTCAATTGGATGATTTAGGTTAACTCTTATGGTTCTAGGAGGTTGATTCACTTGAGGTTGATCTTCTTCTTCGTGATTTAAATCTTCACTGGTTCCTTCGTGATTATTGTTGCCTTGACTTAAATCAATTGGATGAATTTGGGTTTGTTCTAGGTTTTGGTTGAATTCCTTGAATTTTACATTTGAGGTTTCTTCAATTCTTAGTGTAACTTTATTATGTATTCTATAACCTCTACTGTTTAGTGAGTATCCTATAAAAATTTCATTTTCTATTTTAGAAGTAAATTTTCCTAAGTGTTCTCTTGTGTTTAGTATAAAGATTGTGCATCCAAATACTTTAAAGTATTTTATATTCAGTTGTTTATTATAATATATTTCAAAGAAGGTTTTATTATGTATTTTATTTATTGTGGTTCTATTTTGCACATAACAAGTGTAACAGCTTCTACCCAAAAGTATTTAGGTAAATTATATTCATTTAGCATTATCCTAGAGGCTTCGAGTAGAGTTCTATTTTTTCTTTCTACAATTCCATTTTGTTGAGGTATTTTAGGACACAAAAATTTATGATGATATCCATTTTCAAGACAAAATTTGTTAAAATTATGATTTTTAAATTCACCCCCGTTGTCGCTTCTAATTCTTTTAATTTTAAGGTATTTTTCATTTTCAACTTGCTTGCAAAAATTTGTAAAGGTTTCAAAAGTTTCATCCATATTTTTTAAGAATTTTACGCATGTGAACCTAGAATAGTCGTTTATTATGACTAGACTGTTAGAGTGTATACTAAAAGCCTAGTTTTTGTAAACATTTATTTTAAAATAAAGAATCACATTGGTCAATAATGTCTACATTTATATGCTAAGTGTAGTTGTTCAATTAATTTATATTGTAGATAACATGGTGTGTGGTGTCACACATAGAAGATCATATTATCAGTTCCTTATAAATTATAACAGTAGCTCACGACCGAGATGGAAAGGAACAAATCATCAGAACAGTCTTGACTATATAATTACACTAGTACACTTAGAGTGTATTGAGTAGGACCATTGAGACAGTTTCTTTTTATACTGACTAAATAAAAGAAGAAGACCTCGGTTATTATGGAAGTGTGTGCTCTTAATCCTAATATAATGACAAGCACATATATTTAATATTTATTTCTTTAATTTATCAATGGGTGAGATTTAGTTCGATAAATCAAAAGACCCGATAAGTTGGGAAATGATATTACTTATAGTGTGTGTTGTTTATTATAGAAGGAAACTGTGTCCTAGTAATCTAGGTTGATAATGTCCCCAAGAGGAGCTCATAAGGATTTCCATGTTAAACCCTGCAAGTGGATTTAGTCCGACATGATAATAAAGTTGAGTGGTACTACTCTCAGAGCTAGATGTTAATTAAATGAGTTGTCAGTAACTTGTTAAATTAATGGGCATTCGATATCTTAAACATAGGGAGATTAACACACTCATGATAAGAAGGAGCCCATAATATAATTTGGGATTGGTACGGTAATGCAATAATAACTCTCTAGTGGAATGAGTTATTATTGATGAACTTGAGTTGTGTGTTCGGGGCGAACACGGGATACTCGAGCTCGTCGGGAGGCCAAAACTAATTTCTCCTATAGGTCCCTGTCGTAGCATCATTAATGCCTCATATCCACCCATGAAAAAGCCCATCTTGGTGTCCAAGAGGGGGCCGACCCAAGGCTTGATGACTAAGCCAAGGGTCGGCCACTACTTTCTCAAAGGGGGTCGCCTACATAATTCAAAGTATGAGGGGTATTTTGAATTTTTAAAATCTTCTCTTTGTAGATATCTACAAGTTTTGAAAGAGAGATTTTAAAATTATAAAACTTTCCTTATTTGAATTAGGCTACATGGTTTAAAAGAAAGTTTAAAAGTTTTAAAACTTTTCTTTTTTAACCATCCTCATGGTTTTAAAAAAGGGGAGTTTTAAATTTGGAACTTTCCTTTTTTGTAACCATGTTAAAAAAAGGAAATTTTAAATGAGAAGTTTTAAATCTTAAAACTTGTTTTAAAATATTCCTTTTTTAAAAAAACATCCACATTAGGAAATTAAAATAGAGCTTGTAAAATTTTATAAGAGCTTTCCTTTTTTGCTTATAAAATTTTTACAAGATTTTTTTTCTTCTTTTAAGGGTCGGCCACCCTTGCTTGGTGTCTAAGCAAGGGGTCGGCCATTAAATCAATTAAGAGGAGAAAAAGGAATTAAAAAGGAGGAAAAGGAAAACAAGAGGAAGATTTTAATTTTTTGTAAAAATCTTTCCTTATTTGCCTTGGGCAAGTATTATAAAAGAAGGGGAGGAGAGGCCTCATGCTGTATAAATTCTTATTCTCTTGCTTGTGCTCTCTCTTGTGGCCGACCCTTTCCCTTTCCTCTTGATCTCTTTTGTTTCTTGGTGGTGGTTGTGGCCAAATCTTAGAGAAGGAGGAGGAGCTTTTGGGTGGTGTTCATCTTGGAGGATCGTCGCCCACACGACATCCAAGAGGAGGCGAGGAATACGACAGAAGATCAAGAGGTCGTTGCATACAAAGAAAGGTATAACTAGTAATTATTTTCAGCATCATACTAGTTTTTTCTTTGTATGAATTCCAAACACAAGAGGCATATGATTCTAGTTTTTCGGATTTGTAATTCGAAGTTGTGTTTCTTTTATTTTATTTTGATCTTGTGATTCGATTGTTCCTTTTGGTTAAACCTAGAGTTATATAAGGAAATTAAATATTAGATTTCTTTAAAAGGCTTTGTCTAGGTGGTGGTAGATGATCCGATACCCAAGAAGGACTAGTGCCTCGCCATGCAGTCCTGAAAGCCGATTTTGGAAATTAATATTTAATTGAATTTATAACTTGGGTGGATTTGGATCAATAATGTTAAGCATCGTTTGCGATCCAAGTCTAAACCATTAAGAACAGATAAGTTAAATTTGGAATCAATAATGTTAAGTATCGTTTGCGATCCAAGTCTAAACCATTAAGAAAAGATAAGTTAAATTTGGAATCAATAATGTTAAGTTCTGTTTGCGATTCCTAATTTAATTTCTAAAGAACACAATAGGTTGTTAGGAAAGGTTCGACACTTGTATAAAATTTTTGTACAGTGAAACCGGTACGATCTTCCTAGGACCAACCAACATAGACAATATAAACTACCATTTATGGATTTGACCCCATGGGAGTCAAATAAGTCTAAGTGTAAAAGTTCTAGTATAGAGTTTGTTTGAAGTTGATTAGTTGGTTTGTGAGTGGATTTTGTTTTCTTTCTTATCCTGTCGGGAATCTGAGAAGACGGGACTGCCGGTGTGAAGTGTCTGGAATGTTGACCGCATCTTCATGACCCGAATAGTGAGATGTCTTCTATGTTGACCAAGTCATCAGAAGTCCTCTGGTCAACAGTATCTGCAGCTAGCGACCGGGTTGCTCTGGTCCCTGGTACCCCGATACTCAAGGCGGATCCCACGAACGTATAAGTAGCCGAATAATAGTAGAACAATGAGATGAACGAATAATGAGTACGAGAACGTACCCTGGCCCCGGGGGGCGCCCTCGGATGGATCGGTGAGCTGGTCGCGATGCGGATCGAGTCGTCGCGACTGTGAAAAGTAGACGAATATGAGGCAGCTGAGTAGCCGGATCTGAGGGTGACGACATGGAATCCGGTGTAGTATGGATCCAAAAGGTGGCATGTCGGCCGAAATATGACGATAGCTACTAAGCCAGAATACCACAGCGGCTCGTAGGCCGGGACACAGCACACAGGCCGAATACTACCAATAACTCACAATCATAATAGCGATGCGAAGAGTGACATACAACGATGCGATGGCCAGAGCCACATCGGCTCGCAGGTCGAACATCATCTCGACTCGAAGGCCGAAGTAGACAAACCTGAGCATTCCAACGGCGGTTGCCCGGAGGGTGACAGCGACCGCTAGAGGAGGCAGCGTTGGCGGCTATTGGAGGCGTCAGTGGTAGCAGCGGGAGGCACCGGCAGCCTACCGATGGGAGGCATCGGTGATGGCTGGAGGATGCATTAGCGCTTGATGGAGGTGGCGGTGCCCGCCGAAGGCAGTGGCGGTGACGACAGCCGAAGGAGGAGGCTGCGACAGCGACAACAGCCACTGGGCGACGTCTACGGTTGCTGGAGGTGGTGGCCTCTAGAGGTGGTGTCGACGACCGCTGGAGGCGGCGGCGAGAACCTCCTGCGAGTCGGCGTGCATCTCCTGCGGCTATGATGGCGGCGGCAAAGAGAAGCACGAAGGAGGAACTCTATCTCTCCTCCGTTCGCAGTGTCGGTGGCCAAGCAAAACAAGGTAGCCGCCTGGTGGCTGCGGCCCAAACATAAAAGGAAAAAAGGGGGCGGCGCCGGTGTCGTCAGCGTGGAGAAGGAAGAGGAGTGAGCGTGGCCGGCGTCCTCGCGAAGGTGGCTTGAAGGGGAGAAGGGGAATGGTCGTCGTCGTCTGCTGATGGCGAACCTCGCGTTCTCCCTTACGTGCCTTCATCATGGCGGTAGACCAGCCAACCCCCAAAGCAGAAAAACTCACCCCCCCCCCTGTGAACAGTGCTCCCTTCCCTACTTATGCCCTAAACAGTGGAAAGACTCAAATGCCCCTCCTCTTCCTCCTAATTTCCTCTCTACCCCTAAACTATCTCTGTATCACAAGTCTCTCCCTCAAGTCTAGTCGAAGGAGGCACAAGTCCGACTGACTGGACAGTCTAACGTGAAGGCTGAAACACTCTCGATAATAGAGTCAAAGCAATGAACCCATTGTATAAGGTCACGTGAGCGATCACTATATGGTGTCCCATGAGAGATGGTAACGATGCCGAGCGGGCTACGAAAAATAGTACCAAGTCAATAACCGGACTGATGCCGAGTGGGTGGCAAAACGTCAAGCGAAAGAGTAAAATGATAATCGATCGAGTGACATGTGGGATGCCGAGCAGACCGAGCAGACGAGCGGGCGATGCCGAGTGGGAGAGGATCGCGAGAGCAAAAAGCACGGCGTCGGTGTCCCGCGTGGGTGTGAGGCTTATGCCACCGAAGGGTATGGAACCCGCGGGGTACCCTAGTCTAAGGCCAATGAAGACACTTCAGTCCTAGACCAGTGGCAATACGATGGTTCGAGATCAGTGGAGACACTCCTGTCCGAGATCATTGGAGATATCTCGACCCCGAACGGGGGAGATGAATGCTCTGATAAGCTGGTATGTGACCAGTAAAAATCACTCGACCCCAAACGGGGGAGATAGGAGATCCGTTATGCTGGTCCGAGACCAGTGAAGGCCACTCGACCCCGAACGAGCGGGGGAGATAGGAGATCTGATATGCTGATCGGAGACCAGTGAAGGCCACTCGACCCCGAACGGGGGAGATAGGAGATCTGATATGTTGGTTCGAGACCAGTGACGACCGCTCGACCCCGAACGGGAGAGATAAGATATCCGATAAGTTGGTTCGTGACCAGTGAAGATCGCTCGACCTCGAACGAGGGAGATAGAATATCCGATAAGACTGGTCCGAGACCAGTGACGACCGCTCAACCCCGAATGGGGGAGATAAGATATCCGATAAGCTGGTTCATGACTAGTGAAGACCGCTCAACCCAGAACGAGGGAGATAGAATATCCGATAAGACTGGTCTGAGACCAGTGACGACCGCTCAACCTCGAATGGGGGAGATAGAATATTCGATAAACTGGTCTGTGACCAGTGAAAATCGCTCGACCCCGAATGGGGGAGATAAGATATCTGATAAGCTGGTCCGTGACCAGTGAAGACCGCTCGACCCCAAACGGGGGAGATAAGATATCCGATAAGACTGGTCTGAGACCAGTGACGACTGCTCGACCTCGAACGGGGGAGAAAAGATATCCGATAAGCTAGTCTGTAACCAGTGAAGATCGCTCGACCCCGAATGAGGGAGATAGAATATCTGATAAGACTGGTCCGGGACCAGTGACGACCGCTCGACCTCGAACGAGGGAGATAGAATATCCGATAAACTGGTCTTTGACCAGTGAAGGCCACTCGACCCCGAACACGGGAGATAAGATATCTGATAAGTTGGTCCGTGACTAGTGAAGACTGCTCGACCCCGAACGGGGGAGATAAGATATCCGATAAGCTGGTCCGTGACCAGTGAAGACCACTCGACCCTGAACAGGGGAGATAAGATATTTGATAAGTTGGTCTGTGATTAGTGATGATCGCTCGATCCTAAACGGGGGAGATAGAATATCCTATATAATGGTCTATGACCAGTGAAGGTCGCTCGACCCCGAACGGGGGAGATAGAACATCTGATATGCTGGTCCGTGACCAGTGAAAGCCTTCACATGGGTTTAACGTCGCCGCTCGATGGTCTTCACAGGGGTTTAACATCATCGCTCGACGGTCTTCACAGGGGTTTAACGTCACCGCTCGATGGTCTTCACATGGGTTTAACATCACCGCTCGACGGTCTTCACAGGAGTTTAACGTCACCACTCGACGGTCTTCATAGTGGTTTATAGTCGTCGCTCCACTTCTAGAGCCTGTGGCTCTAATATAACTCAAACCCGGCCGATCGACGTAGGAGTCTCTGACTTTGAGCCCGTGGCTCTAATATAATATAATCCCGGTCGATCGGCACGGGAGTTTTCGACATTGAGCCCGTGATCCTAATATAATATAATCCCGGCTGATCGACACGGGAGTCTTCGACATTGAGCCCATGATTCTAATATAATAGAATCCTTGCCGTTCGGCACGGGAGTCTTCAACATTGAGCTCGTGGCTCTAATATAATATAATCCCGGCCAATCAGCACGGGAGTCTTCGACATTGAGCCCGTGACGCTAATATAATATAATCCCGGTCGATCGGCACGGAGTCTTCGACATTGAGCCCGTGGTTTTAATATAATATAATCTCGGCCGATTGGTACGAGAGTCTTCAACATTGAGCCCATGGCTCTAATATAATATAATCCCGGCCGATCGGCACGAGAGTCTTCAACATTGAGCCCCTGACTCTAATATAATATAATCCCGGCCGATCGGCATAGGAGTCTTCAACATTGAGCCCGTGGCTCTAATATAATATAATCCCGGCCAATCGGCACGGGAGTCTTCGACATTGAGCCCGTGGCTCTAATATAATATAATCCCGGCTGATTGACACGGGAGTTTTCAACATTGAGCTCGTGGCTCTAATATAATATAATCCCGACCGATCAACACGGGAGTTTTTGATCGGGGACTGATAACCATGATTTTACTGTATTATTTTGATTCATACATGCATGGTTTGATGTTATGTTCATAGATAAAACCTATATTTGCATCACATTTCATGCATTGTCTTTATTCTTGGTCTTAATTGCAAATTATTTTATTTTATTGTTATTTGATGCTAATCTTTGATTTTTATTTTGTAGGCATCAAGGGATCTTCGATTTGGATCTATTCGAACCGAATTTATGCTCGAATTGGAGTTTAAACGAGAAGATCAAGCTACGAAGCATTATGGACCATTCATCAAAGATTGGATAGATCTGAACCATCCATTGAAGATCTGGTCCATCCGACCTAAGGGAAAGTAGATCCAGACCCTTGATCAAGATCAATACATTCAGATTGGATTTTAGGCAATCTTTCATCGTTGATTGAGCTCTGAAGCATCCCAACCGTCCGATCAGATCTGAGATCTGATTTAAAACGAGAAGCTACAATAGCTTCCTTCGTCAATCACCTCCACACTGTGCTTTGTGTCCCGCGACGCATCTCGACGATTCCTGACCCCAAATTCAATCTCCGATCATCTTCTCAAGCAACGTCTTCAGTGGAGAGCTTCAAGGCAACTGAATCCCGATCATCTGGAGTCATCGGCGGGCGTTCCCTCTGGTGCAATTTTGCTTCCGGCAATCCTCTGTTCTTAGATTTGGCGGCGTTCTTCCAATCTGTGGTTTCCCTTTCCATCATCAACACTCGGCGACGTTCCTCTGGTGTTCCTGAGCTTCACCCGACAATCATCCATCATCCGTAGCTTCCATTTCAGATTCAGAGGTGAAGGTTTGCAGATTTCTAGATTTTCGGCCATATCTTAGGTTTTGGGATGTTTCCAGCTTGCCGAAGGCCTTCCTCTAGTGTAGCTAAGCAATTCCGAGCTGACACGTCGCTGAGATTCTTCACTGAGGACCGGAGTTGGGCGTTCTCGTCTCTGACCTCTTGTGTGACGGCAAGAGTGTGAAGTTTGGTTAGATTGATTGTGGGATTGGAGCGATTATCATTTTAGTTCCTTTTATTACTATTTTAGAAGTTAGAACAGATTTCGTTGATGTTTGTTATGTTTTAGCAAGTAATCTAGCATTTCATTACCTTGTTGAAGCTTAATTTGTGTTTAATTTGTGCTTGGTTAATTGTTAAGTTGGCTAGTTTTCAGTTAGGGTTTAAATTTTGCTGTAGGTTAGATTTATTTCTGTCTCGCTATTTCATATTTAGAGTTAATGGTGTTGATGATGAAATTCATTACGTAGTGTGACAATGCGTATGGATTAATCGGAGATACTTAGTTAGATTTTACTATTGCTTTAGATTAGTTCTTATTCGCTTTGATTTTCATTTATTTAGTTTAGAATCAAAATTCAAACCCCCAATTCTATATAAAACCCCCCAAAAAATAAGAATAACATACAATCTTAGGTTATCATCCGACTGTTAGTTCCTCGAGGGATTCGATCCTGGGCTCGCTATTACAGCATCATTGTGTAGTTAAAGGGTTTAGTGGATATAATTTGTTAATTTGATTTGCGGGTGTGACTGATTGCGCTTATCAAATTTTGGTGTCGTTGTCGGGGATCTTGTAGCGGTGTTTGATAATCTTAAGATTGTTCATTATTTTGGAAAACTTAAAAAAAAAATTATTGTTTCAATTGCTTTCATGTTCATATATCCATGTGTTTGATTTTATATGTTCCTAGGTCTTCTGATTTTATTTGTTAGTTGTCAGTGAAAGAACAAGAAATCTGTTTGATCATGGATCCATATTATCAACATTTTGGAGGTAGGAATGAGAGTTATTATTATCAGCCTTAGTCTGGGCTCTATCAGCCTGAATATCAGTACTACCCACCTGTGAAGCAGCAGAATAGGTATGAGTCATTTCCTAATACCTATAATTCTAATAGGGTGGATTTTTCACATTTCAGGTATGAGGATGCACAAGTACAATTTACAGAGTCAACATGAAAATTCAATGAAATTATGCAACAAATGAGTGAGCATCAAGAGCAACAATTTACGAGGATACAAAATATACAGATTCAGTTAGATGAAATTGCATCATCCATCAACTAGTTACAAGCACAAAACTGCAATGGAGAGATGGATAGTAGCGATTCTGTCATGCCTGGCATTACTTCCATTACTTCGCAAGATTTTTCTAATTTAATTTGTGATGATGATGTAGTTGTTCAAATTTCTGATTCTACTAATGTTGTTGCTTTAGATGTTGTGAATGATGCAGGTATTGATGTTGAAGATAATTTAAGTGTAGGGGAATGCTTATTGGAAGCATTACCTCAAGAATCACCTGGATTTGATGATGATGATGAAGAGAGTGTAGGGACTTGTGCTATAGAGCCAAGTACCCAAGAATCACTACCTTTGGTTGTACATTCTCCTAAACTCAAACCTGAGCCATTACTTGATGAGGAAGAGGTAACAAACACCACTCTAGGTACCTTTCAACATGATAAGGTTAGTTTTTCTTGTGATTTTCCAGGAAACTTCTTTAAGGTACCTATTTTTGACTTTATAGCATGTGATACTCATTTTTATCCATTTTGTTTAGACACTAATTACATTTCATTTTCTCCTAATCATGTGAGTGCACGAGAGGTGTTTTTCTTTGATCTTGCAGGTAGCCATAGGATTTTGAAATGGTTACTTGATCTGAACCACCTCCGTCCTCTAGAAAGAATTTGCAATGGAAAAATGAAGAATAAAAAGGATTTGTCTGTATCCACGATTACTCCACTTCCGGGGTGGCTTCTTCTTTTAAATCTTCTTCAACCGTCAGGAATTAAAGGGGAGTTGGTTCTAATTTCACTTTCTTTTGCATTATAATTCATGCTTTGTAAATAAATTCTCTTTGTTTGCGACTTTCCTTAGTTTTATATTTTACATTTGCATTTTGTTCCAAACTTTGCATTTTGTTAAGTATATAGCATGTCATTTAGAATAAAAGTCTTCATGGGAATTTTCTAGTAATATTTTTAAGATGGTAAAAGTTCTTAAATTTGATCATCAATTTTAGGTCATTTGACATGATTGGATGCTCTACTTACATGATATTGGTTAATATGGTGGTGGATTCTATTTTGATGAATTGAGTTTGATTGCATGAATATTACCTAGAGAGGACCACTTTAAGCCTAAAATCTATTTTCTCTTTGTGTGGCATGCACTTACAACAATTGAAACTCTAGAACTTGCTTAGCTTCTTTTCAAAGTCACAATAGCATATGTATGCATGGAGATGAAGGATATTTTTCATTCTTGTTCCCCCATTATTTTCCATTTCTTTCTCCACAATTTTCTTGAAATATTTTCATCTAGCATTTTAATTCTTGATCCTCTTGCTTGTCATTCTTTTATTAAGAGTTTTGGTTGAATCCTTGATGAGTTAGATTGCTAAGATGGGCAAGGTTTAAGTGTGGGGGAAGATTGGTATACGTTTGAGGATGATGAAGGTTTTAGATGGCTTTATGAGAATTGATCTTTGATTTTCGAGCATGATATGGAAATAACAAGAGTTTTTCATTTGTATGATTTATTGGAATTGCTGGAGCATTATCAAGTGTTCAAATTGCTTAAGGCAATGAGTTCTATTGATAGGCACATTTCAATGAATGTATGTTGCTATTGGGAGACAATAATGAAGTGAATAACTGCATGAAAAAGAATAGTGATACATAGAGCAAGGATGCTAATATGTTGTATGATTTGAATTCCTGGAATTTTTGAAGTTGTAGAGATCGGAGAATTGTGGATATTACTGATTTTGGAAATGAACTCAAAATGCAGAGTTGTTGTAAAAATGCAGCATGCATGAAAAATGCTATTAAGATTGCTGAAACTCAGTCTAGAAATTGAAATTTGTTGCTGTAATTTTGCATTTATTGACAGCCACATCATTATCAATTGGTATGGAGCTATGAACCTGAAAGAGAATTTTATCAGCTGGGTGGTATTGAGTGTTAGTTGTAAAAGCAAGAGAAGAAAAGTAGTTAATTTTTGAAATTGATTTCTGGACTGAAGATGATTCTTTAAATTTGGTTCTTAAGTTTATTTTGCTTGATGGGGTAGTACAACATTTCCATCCCAATTTTTGAAATTCTTGATTATTCATTGACATATGGTGCTTCTAATTATTCAAGTGTTCCACAAATTTAAACTTGAGCAAATTGTGAAATCTGGAAACTGCAGCTAAATCAAATTTTATTGATTTCCATAATCCAGACTCCAAACTGAAAATTTTTGCAAGATCTGATTCTGCAGAGATGAAACTGATGTATCAGTAATTATGTTTTTGGTGTCAAAATCTGATGATGTTTATCTGATTAACATTGCTTTGAATTGAACCTCCAATCACTCTAATGCTAAATGAGACCATTGTTTGAGCTGAAATTTCCATACTGAAAGTTGGAATTGCTTCGACTCTTGAATCCTGAAACTTAAGACCAAAAATCATAGCTGCTTTGTGTAACGCCCGCCCTTCCCCTACTGATAGCAAGGGCGGCGCTACGCGAACATACATACATGCATATGCAATCATTGCAGTGGAAGAAAAATTAAAAAAAATTTAATCATAATTATATAAACAACCTAGGTGAACATGCCAACATTCATGCATATAAAATTTATTTACTATCTTTTACTTGAAACATGATACATGCTTGTTTAACTAGAGCATAGAGCGTACTAAATAAGGAGGAAACTAAACATGTATATTGTTCTCTAGAGTTCATGATAACTAACAATTCTCTAATTAAACAAGTACTTGACATTTCAAGGTTTCATGGAAACAAGAGCAAGTATAAGTTCACCTTAAGTATAAACCATCCAAACAAGCTCAAGTTAATATCATCAAAAGTAGCAAGAAAAGAAATAGTTCACATGCAAAAGCTTAAAACATATATAAGTCTTGAAACACCAAACACAGATCTCTTCTACCATTCCACTGCCACAACATCTTTGCCCTCCCTGCTGCTCCCTTTAGTTTAGTCATTCTTTACCCTTTTCTGCAGTACAAGGAAATTTAAAACTATAAGCACATAGGCTTAGTAAGATCCTTTCGTACTCACAAAAATCATAAATCATGGAGTAGTGATATATTCATTTAATCCACATCTAAATTTAACATTTCATGCTAGCATAAAGTAGTGTCATACTCATTTGGGCAAAATTATAAACATAGCATATTAGAGCATAAACATAAGGTAGTAGCATGTTTATCTAGGTATCATAGACATATCTTAAGAGAGCATCTTCCTAAAGAATAATAATCACATAGCATGAAATAAGTATATGCAAGATGTTCTTTTGAAAACATGTATCAAAATCATATAGCATGAAATAAGTATATGCAAGATGTTCTTTTGAAAGCATATATCATATAGGTACTTAAACATAAATCTTAACATGAGGGTCCGGCATTGTACCACATACATGAATTGCGCGCATCCCTAAATAAATCTGAGGTAGCTAATCCCGAACCTACTAGGGAACTAGGCCAGTGCTTCGACCTAGGGGCAACTTAGGAGCCCATCCCATGGACCATTCTTAGGGTCCGGTACAAGTCATACAAAAGTAAAATAGCATATCATGTTTCTTGTCATATCATGAAGAGTGTTCTTAATCCCAACTTATAGGGAAGCATCTCTTAGGCATTTCATCATACATAAGCCTTTCATAAGCATAACATGGTGACATAAAGTTCACATATCACATAGCATATCATGAAGAGTCATTATCATGCATAGTTCGGGTTTTGATCTTTCTACCAACCCTAACTCATATCTTGGCCGAAACTTGCATGAAACATGATCTTAAATCTTAAGCAACTTTAAACAAGGAAAGCATCCTACTAGCATCACATAATACATAGTATATCATGGGAGAAAACATAAACAATTCTAGTTGGAGTTAAACTTTCCTAATCCATTCCATTTCCTTCTTGGCCGAAACTTACAAAAGGTATAGTCCTAGGTTTTAAGCAACACCAAGCATGGAAACTTTAAACCAATATCACACAATACATAGCATAACATGTGAGACTTTTTGCAACATAGGGAGGTATGATTCTAGGTTTCACTTAAACAACTTTAAGCATGAAACTCTAAACTAATATCATACAATACGTGGCATAGCAAATAAGACTTTTAGCAAGCATAGATGAGTTTCTAACCCTAACTTCATATCTTGGCCGAACCTCTAAAGCATGGTTCTAGGTTTCATTTAACAATATTTAAGCATGAAGCTCTAAACTAATATCATATAATACATGGCATAGCAAATAAGACTTCAAGCAAGCATAGATGAGTTTCTAACCCTAACTTCAAGCCTTGGCCGAAACTTCTAAAGCATGGTTCTAGGTTTCATTTAACAATATTTAAGCATGAAGCTCTAAGCTAATATCATAGAATTCATGGCATAGCAAATAAGACTTCTAGCAAGTATAGATGAGTTTCTAACCCTAACTTCAAGCCTTGGTCGAAACTCTAAAGCATGGTTCTAGGTTTCATTTAACAATATTTAAGCATGAAGCTCTAAACTAATATCATAGAATACATGGCATAGCAAATAAGACTTCTAGCAAGCATACATGAGTTTCTAACCCTAACTTCAAGCCTTGGCCGAAACTCTAAAGCATGGTTTTAGGTTTCCTTTAACAATATTTAAGCATGAAACTCTAAACTAATATCATAGAATGCATGGCATAGCAAATAATACTTCTAGCAAGCATAGATGAGTTTCTAGCCCTAACTTCAAGCCTTGGCCGAAACTTCTAAAGCATGGTTCTAGGTTTCCTTTAACAATATTTAAGCATGAATCTCTATCACATAATAGCTTACACATCATGAGGAACATAAGCAAGCATGGTTAACATTTTTAACTCTCCTCAACCCTTGTTTCATGTCTTGGCCGAACTTACAAAACCTAATCCTAGGTTTTAAGCATGGAGCTCTATCACTTAATGGTTTACACATCATCAGAAAACATAATCAAGCATGGTTAACATTTTTAACTCTCCTCAACCCTTGTTTCATGTCTTGGCCGAACTTACAAAACCTAATCCTAGGTTTTAAGCAACATAAAAACATGGAAAAACACTCGAAAACTACTTGTACTGCAGGTGAGGGAGATACTTACATCCTCTTTCTTGGTTTACTAAGAAAATACCCTTGGTAAAGAAGAAGAAGAAAGCTTTTGCTTCTAGAACTCCCTTTTGCTTATCTTGCTTGTAAGGGGAAGTAGGTTTTAAGAACTTCCCTTTGTGAAGTTTTCCTAGGAAGAAAACCTTTAGCTTGAATTCGAAAATGGGAGAGGGGAAGTTTCGATGAAGGAAGAGGAAGGAGGAAGAAGGAAAAGAATAGCTTTTCTTTCCCTTACTTCTATTTATTCCAAATGAAAGGGAGAAGGGAAAACACCTTTTCATTCTTCCCTTCATTTATTCTAAATGAAGGGAGAAGGGAAAATGAACTCTTCATGCTAAGTGAAGGGAGAAAGGAAAGATAAACTTTTCTTCTAAGTGAAGGGAGAAAGGTGTCCCTTCACCATCCCTACCCTTAACTACAATTTCCCTTTCCTTCCTACCAATACTTCCTCTTGGGCTATTGGTTATTCCATACCACTTAAAGCTTATCATTTGTTAAGAGGTTCAAGGTTCAAGCCTTGACCACTCTCTTTTTTTTTCTCTTTTCTTCTTTGGTTCCATTTTCTCTAATTCTTAAAAGAAATTTATATGAAATTGCTGGGCGTTTCACTTTGAGGGATGTTGTTTGTGTCCAGAGAATCTGTGCTAAGCTAGAATTTTTATTACAAAGCTGGAGTTACTTTAGTTCTTGAATTTTGAGACTTTAGTCCTAGATTCTGATGGAAGAAAAGAATATAGAAAATTCATTGGAAGAAATAAAATGCATCCTTGTATTGTTGAACCTTAAGTAAAGACATTTCAATTGTTGTGTGCCATGATGTTTACAGGTGATTAACCAGAATTCATAACCAGGAAAACAAAAAAACAGCAGTGACCATTGACAGCAAATGAAGGCTGATGTTAAATGTAGAAGCAGGAATGAAGGAAGATAGTGATGAAGTGATAATTTATTCAAGGATTATAATCTGAGCTTGGAAGTCGAACAAATGAAGAAGAAAAACATGTTTGCTGCAGGGATAGAAATGAATAGAATGCAGAATTCTGCAAATGAATGTATCATTTCTGTGCCAATTTTGGAAATGAATTGTGATGAGCTAGAGTTAATGAAATTTGGAATTCTTTCAAGTATGCATTGATAGGGATCTAAAGAAACAAGATGAAGAAGTATTGAGATTAGTGGTGGTTAAACAGGGCAAAGTTGAAACAAAGTCAAAATTTTCCATAAGGATCCAGATTTGCAGCTAGTTGTGCTACATGGTGTGAGAACCATCAAGAAATTGGGGAGCTGTTCGAATTGCTAAAAAATATAGAAACAAGAATCGAATCTGTGAAAGGATGGAAGTGAGAAAGATAGAAATTGGGAATTCAAGTCCAAATTGTGCATTAATTATATTTGTGTCTTTGACTATTAAATGTGGAAATACACTTCCCCAAATCCATTATATACATTGAATAGAATCAATCTGATTCTGTGGTTCAATCTGAAAAATATTATGTAAGTTGTTGTGAAATCGGTTTCAAGGAGTTGTTTATGTTCTAGAACTTTGCTTTGATTCATAAGTGATACAAAGTGATGTAAATCTTCAAGATGTCCAAGACACAAATAACATTTGCTGATAGAGAAGAATCAGAATTTAGAAGATGCATTCACTTGGTGTTTGAATATCTGAAATGCAGAGGTCAAGTGAGAATGAAACAGAGTTCTGTTTGTGTAAATTTTTAATGGTGTTCTTCACAGCAACAACATGAAACTAGTCTCCTATCATTATAGTGATGAATGAGACCTTTATATGATTTCAAATCTTAATTAATTATGATGGAATTTCCTTGGAAGATCAATTTTGATACTCTAGAATTGGAAGCTAAATTTCTGAAAGACAGAATCTGCTAGCCATTTTGAAATGAACATATCTCTGATAATTAAAGGAAATTGTTGAAGGTCGAGTTGTTGTTGCTGTCAAGGAGATCTAAGCCGTGAGTTAGTTGAAATTTGACTTTCATTTCTTATGTAAGGAATGAATCCTAATTTGCAACAAATTGTAAGAGAGATCTTGAATTGAAACCAGAACAAGAAAAAAAACTGAATCTGATTTCTGAATTTGAAGTTGCTAGAAGAAGTTTGTGCTAAATGAGAATCTTTATACTAGAGATATATCTTGAGTTAGAAGGTCATGGAAGTATAGTTGATATCAGTGAGTTATTTTGGAACATAGAAAAAAAATAGAAATTGATAGGAATTTAGGAAATTCTACAAGTTAGCATCTGAAATGTGTTCAGGGAAAATGTTCATGTTACTTCTGACCAAAACATGAACCTTGATTGAGCTATAAATTCATGAGTTGCAGAGATCAAATCCATGTAGAGAACTCGCTATTGATAATGGTAGCATTGCTGAAATTCTGAAGCAACAGGACAAAGCTGAGTCTTTGAATTCTGTTCTTTCCCTTGCTGTTGCTGAAAAAATGCTTCTAAGTTTAACTCTTCTTGAATTCTGATGAGATCTTCTTCAATTCCACATTCTGAAACTAAGGTTCCGAAATTCAAAAAGGGTAGCTTTAATTCTAAGTTCTTTGGCCTAGTTTCTATTTTAGAAACCTTATAGTTGATATTGGCAGAATTATTGAAGATGAAACAATTCAGATTTGTAATTCTAGAAAATTTGAGTTTTTGCAGCTAGATCTTCAATCTGAAATTGAGTACAGAATTTATCATGGAGTTTTAAATTCTATGATCAAGCTGTTGTTAATGTTTATAAATTTTGTTTCAGTTCTTAACTAATGTGAAGTGGATTCACCTTTTAAGAGGTTGAGGGAACAAATGCTATCACAAGAGCATGTAACTCCAATGAATTCAAATTAGCATGTAACTCCAATGAATCCAGAATTTGAACTTTGAAGTGCAGAATTCAGAATCTGAACTTGGCATCTCAATCCTATTTTGTGTCAGCTTCTCTTATGAACTTCCTGGACAGTGACTAATCCAAGTTAAATGTCTAATTTGCAATGTTATTTAAGGTTATATTCAGAAGCTTGGGAGAGTGGAGTTGCTGGCTTTTACTCGGAATTTGAAAATTATAGCAAAAGTTTTATAGAAAATCAAACAAGGAAGAAGGAAGTGTTGGATCGAAAGCGCTAGGGGGGGTGAATAGCGCTCGTGGCTATTTCGTTTGATTCAAAAATCTTACGAGTAACACAGCGGAAATAAAGATAAAGCAAACACACAAGAACACGGTCGTTTACTTGGTTCGGAGCCTGTGGCGACTCCTACTCCAAGGCCCACGCTCGTTGAGCGTTTACGTTGGGCAACAACTATAATCACGAAAAGTATTACAAACTAAGTACAATTATGAACTGAAATAAACTTTATACCGACAACAACTAGATTGAAACTGAAGCTCTGGGTTGTCGGGATGTCGCTATAGCACTTCTGGGTCGTCTCGTTAGCAGCTTGTGGCGTAAGGTTTGCTCGGAAGGTGTTGTTCTAAGCTACTGCTCGAAGTCCCCTTTTAAACAGTGTTGGAGGCGCCTCCAAGCCTGTCTGAGGCGCCTCCAAGCCTGTCCGAGGCGCCTCCAGGCCGCCGAGTTGCACGCGTGGATCAGCTTGATTTGGTCGCACCTTATCCCACTGAAGGCGCCTCCAAGCTGCTCCAAGGCACCTCCAACGCCTGGTTTAAGGCGCCTCCAGTGACCTCCGAGGCACCTCCAGCGTCTCTGGACAGCTGGCTTCGGCTAGCCCCCGAGGCGCCTCCAAGCCCCATGGAGGCGCCTCGGGCACTGTTCATCCCAGGTCTGAGTTGCTCCTTTGTTCCTGCAAATTGTGTTAGTCCCAAACACAAACCCTGCAAAACAAAGTTAGCACAGAAATAATATTATAGATAAACTTGACAGTCGTCGGACTGTCCGGGTCTGACTTCATATTTCCAACCGGAAACCCTAGGTCGACCCGACGCCTACTGTTCCCTCTACGGGGAACGCGTCCTCACCTACTCCACTCAGGAGATTTACCTGATGCTAGTGCGATCTTCCAGATCGACTGAACTTTTGCTCAGCGTTCGAAGCATCCGGACTTTCTGTTGGACTTCCGCTTCCCGGCTGGTCCAGTCTTTCACCTGGTTCGCGACACCAGGACTTTCCACCTAGGGTTACCCCCCCCCCCAGGACTTTTGCCTGAAGCTCTCGACCCGCCAAGACTTTCCGCATAGGGTTACCACCCCCTATGACCTAGGGTTACCACCCCCTAGGGTTTTCCACCTGCCTAACCGCAGCTAGGACTTTCCTGAAACACTCAATTAAGTGTATTAGATCACAAAATAACTTAACTTTGAATTCCTTTACCATTATCAAAATAACGGTCGATCGTCAGATGCTTCCCGCACCAACAATCTCCCCCTTTTTGATTATGGCAACTGAAATTCAAAGCTAAGTAAAATAGATGCATAAAGTTTAAGTAAGCAAGCTTAATAAATTTAAATGCACGCATTGTTAAGCTAAAACTTAAACTTTGTCAGGCTCCCCCTTAACAAAGGCTTTCTTTTTAAAACTAACCTTCTTTTTAAAACTAACCTTTCTTTTGAATTTCTCTACTCTCCCCCTTTGTCATTCATCAAAAAATAAGCACGTTTGAAAAAAAATCTTAACTTTTTATAAAGAAAATATTTTAAAGAGGAGTATTTTAGAAACTATTTTAACTTTTTATAAAACCTTAGGCTTTTAAAGAGGAGAAAATATTTTAGTAACACTTAGCTTTTTATGATTAATATCTTTAGCTAAGTGAAGTCAAGGTCTAAAGAGCAATTTTTCTTTCAAAAAGGTTAATAAAAGGTTGACTTTGAAATGTAGCTTTTAGCCAATCTTGAAACCTAGTTAAATTCTTTGAAAGACATGTTTTTGAAAGTCTTAGCTAAATTTTGTAAATCTGTTAGAAAACACTTAGCTAAATTTTCAAAATACTTAGTTAAGGGAAAGTATTGAGTTTTCAAAAACACTTAGCTAAATTTTTGTTTTGAAAAGATTTGCAAGACTTAGATTTAAAAGGAATTTTGACAGCTTAGTCTAAAAAGTGCAGAAAAAATGACTTTTGAAAGTTTTAAAGTTTTGAAAACTTAGCTAAATTGGAAAGAATTTTTCTTTTAGACAGATAATTAATTTAAAGCTTTTGAGGGCAAGGGAGGAGCTTCAATCCTTAATGTCCAAGCATGAGTTAAGTGAGATTGATTGTAAATGAGCTAATTTCTCTTTAAGTAAGGTATCAGAGCCTTAATGTTCATGCCTGAGTGATCTCAAACGGTTTAAAAATCAAGCACGTAGGTTCGTGGCCACATGTCTAACCATTTAGCTACTAGTCGATTACCTAGAGGGTAACAGCTTTCACTTGGTTAGTCAAGTTAAGTCAATAGATCCAGTTAGATTTGACTAGTGCTGGAAGACTTGACTTGATCACTGTTAACTAGGTGTTTAACGTCCAGACTCATATTGATGCACAGATATAAATATTCTTGAGTCCAGGCTGTACCCTATGCATCTCACACCATTCTATGTTTTTCAAACACAAGCAAGGTAAGCCTAGGTGTTTGTGAGATACTCGGGCTGAATTCTAGGGAAGCATGATTTCTAGGGTAGAGCCTAAGCTAATTCCATATTTTGAAAATCTAGTAAAATTGGAATTTTAAAAACAATACTTTACTAGAATTTTTAAAACATAAGATGATTTTAAAAACTATAGGAAACTGATTTGAAAATTAAAAACTATTCTACACAACACATTCCTATTTGCCTTCTAAGTGCACTGAACTCAAGTTCAGGTAAGGGTTTTGTGAAAATATCAGCTAGGTTTGACTTGGACTCAACATAGTTGAGTATAATTTCACCCTTAGCCACATGATCTCTTACAAAGTGGTGTTTTACCTCTATATGTTTGGTCCTAGAGTGGTGAATTAGATTTTGGTTAAATTAATTGAACTCACATTATCAATTAAAATTTTTGTATTTTTGTATTCTAGCTGATAATCTTTTAGTGTATGCATCATCCATAAAAGTTGGGAAGCACATTCTCCTAGTGCTATGTATTCAGCTTCAGTAGTGGATAGAACAACACAATGTTGCTTTCTACTTGACCAACTTACTAGGCACTGACCTAGAATTTGGCAGCTACCACTTGTGCTTTTTCTATCTAATTTGCACCCGACATAGTCTGAATCAGAATAGCCAAAAAGGTCAAGGGTGCAAGTTCTAGGGTACCAAAGTCCTACATTTAGGGTGCCTTTAATGTACCTAAGTATTCTCTTAACATATGTTAGGTGTGACTCTTTTGCACAGGATTGGTATCTTGCGCACATACCTACTGTAAATAAAATATCGGGTCGACTTGCAGTTAGGTAGAGTAGGCTACCTATTATACTTCTATAGTACTTTGGGTCTACTGGTTTTCCATCTGGGTCAGAATCAATGTTGTTTTTTGTTGCCATTGGAGTATTTATAATTTCCATGCCAAAATTTTTAATTAGTTCTTTAGCATATTTGGTTTGGTAAATGTAGATTCCATCTTTGGTTTGTTTAATTTGTAAACCTAAGAAAAAATTGAGTTCCCCCACCAAACTCATCTCAAATTCGTTTTCCATTAAATTAACAAATTCTTTTAAAAGTTTAGTGTTGGTTGAGCCAAAAATTATGTCATCAACATAGATTTGGCCAACAAAAATGTCTTTTTCTATGGTTTTGACAAATAGAGTCTGGTCTATTTGACCTTGGTTGAAGCCCTTGGATATTAGGTAATTAGATAACTGTTCATATCATGCCCTAGGTGCTTGTTTTAGTCCATATAAGGCCTTTTTTAATCTAAATACATGGTTTGGATGATCTAAGTCCTCAAAACCTGGGGGTTGACCTACATATACCTCTTCCTTAATAAATCCATTCAAAAAAGCTGACTTGACATCCATTTAGTATAATCTAAATCTTTTATGTGTTGCATAAGCCGCTAGCATCCTAATGGATTCGAGTCTAGCTACTGGTGCATAGGTTTCGTCATAATCTAAACCTTCAACCTGACTGAACCCTTTGGCTACTAGTCTGGCCTTGTTTCTAACTATTTCACCCTGATCATCCAATTTGTTCCTAAATACCCATTTGGTGTCAATTATGGACTTATCTATGGGTTTAGGTACAAGTTCCCAGACTTGGTTTCTATCGAATTGTGCTAGCTCTTCTTGCATAACAATGATCCAGTCTGGGTCAGGTAGGGCTTCTTCTATCGTCTTAGGCTCAATCTTAGAAATAAGGGTAATCTGACTTAGGTTTCTATAAGAGGATCTAGTTCTAACTCCTAGGTTTGGGTCACCCAAAATCTGGTCAGGTGGGTGAGAAGTACCAATTCTCGTTGGTCTTATATTTGTGTTAGGAATTAGTTCCTCTGGTTTACTAGTATTAAGTTGAATTTCATCGTCTTCTATAATTCTTGGGTTAATGTCTGCATTTTTATCTATATTTGGTATATTGTTTTCTTCATCAAATATTACATTAGTTGTTTCTTCAACTTTTAGTGTATTTTAGTTATAGACTCTATAGGCCCTACTGGTTGTAGAGTATCTTAAAAAGATTCCTTGGTTTGATTTGGCTGTAAATTTTCTTAAGTAGTCTTTAGTGTTTAAAATATGAACCTTACATCCAAATAATTTTAAGTAGTTTAAGTTGGGAATTTTGTTATAATATATTTCATAAGGGGTTTTATTATAAAGTTTGTTAATTAGAATTCGATATTGAATATAGTTTGCTGTATTTATTGTTTCATCCCAAAATTGATGATTTAGATTATATTCGTTTAGTATGGTTCTAGCGGCTTCTTATAAGGTTCTATTTTTCCATTCTACTAGCCTGTTCTGTTTGGGGGGTTCTAGGGCATGAAAATTCGTGTTTGTATCCGTTGATTTTACAAAATTGGATAAATCTATAATTTTCAAATCCCCCCCCCCCATGATCACTTCTAATCCTTTCATCTTTTGTTTTTAGAAATTTTACCCAAGTGAACCTGGAGTAGTCATCAATTATAACTAAACAATACTGGTTCTTGCTTAGTGACTTGGCTCCATGTGAATCAAATAGGTCTAGGTGAAGGAGCTCAAGTAAAGAGTTAGTTCTATCTAGATTGGTTGACTTGTGGGTTGACTTTTGGGTTGACTTGGTTTGTTTTCCTTGTTGACAGGGATGGCAAATTGTATTTTCTAGGTTTCTTAATTTGGGCAATCCTCTAACTAAGCCGTTTTGACTCATTTTCGAAATGAGTCTAATATTAGTGTGACCCAGTCTTCTGTGCCACAAGTTGGTTTCCTCTTGTTGTGTCAAGAGACACTTTATTGAGGGTAGGTCAATTGTATAGATGTTATTTTTCTTAAGTCCTTTAAGTCTGATTTTGGGGTTGTTTACAATTTCAATTAAGCACCCTGAATTATCAAAGGTAACTAAGTATCCACTATCACATAATTGGCGAATACTCAATAGATTAAAATTAAAATTTTCAACTAATAGAACTTTTTGAATGACAAAATTGGAGTTAAGTTGGATATTACCTCTTCCGATTATCTTAAGTTTACCATCGTTGCCGAATGGAACTGACCCTAGGTTCTTCAGTTTGAGCTTAGTAAACTTCAACCTATCTCCAATCATATGTCTGGAGCATCCACTTGTTGGTGCAACCTTAGGTCAAGGTTGACCTGGTTGATCAGACTCGAGTTGACTTGACTCGAGTTGTGTTTTGATGTTTGACGAGTTATGTTTGACAATGTTTGACGTGAACAGAAAAGTTGTATCTTGATGTTTTACAAGGATACAAGCTTGGGAGATTGTGGGTGCAACCCGTGGTCAAGGTTGACCTGGTTGACCCGAGGTGAGTTGACCTGACTCGGAAAAGTCCAAGCAGGGAGCTTGGCATGGGAAAAGTCCAAGCAGGGAGTTTGGCATGGTGAAAAGTCCAAGCAGGGAGTTTGGCATGGTGAAAAGTCTAAGCAGGGAGCTTGACACGGGAAAAGTCCAAGTATGGAGACTTGGCATGGAGAAGTCCAAGTATGGAAGCTTGGCACATGGGAAGTCGGAGAGGGCTCGGTAGCTCGTTCTCCGGACTGTGGTCAGAGAGGGCTCGGGAGCTCGTTCTCTGGACCGGATGGAAGTCGGAGAGGGCTTGGTAGCTCGTTCCCTGGACCGGTCGAGAGGGCTCGGAGCTCGTTCTCCGGACCGGATGTGGAAAGTCCCGTGAGTGAAGCAGTGCATGATAAGTCCCGTGAGTGAAGTCGCGGTGGGAAAGTCCCGTGAGTGAAGCCGTGGAAAGTCCCGTGAGTGAAGCCGGGCAGAAAACCCTAGTGAGTGAAGCTAGGTGAAAGTCCCGGTGAGTGAAGCCAGGCGGTGGGAAAGTCCCGTGAGTGAAGCCGGCAGGTGGAAAGTCCTGTGAAGTCAGGCAGTTGGAAAGTCCCGTGAGTGAAGCCGGCAGATTGAAATCCTGAGTGAAGCCGTGAAAATCCTAGTGAGTGAAGCTAGTGAAAGTCCTAGTGAGTGAAGCCGGAGGGAAAATCCGGATGGATCAAGGGTGATCGGACATCGGTGTTGAGAAGGTCAAGTAGATCAAGGGAGGACCGGATACTTGACACGAAGAGAAAAGTCCAAGTGGGTCAAAGGGATTGACCGGACACTTGGTGGGGAGTCTTAGCAAGTCAGTGACCGGATGCTAAGCATGATGTACCAAGAGGTCAAGGTTGACCGGATATTGGTTTGGAGTTGGTTTGGGCAAAACCAACCTGGATCGGTCAGTGACCGATCCATCGATATCAGGTTTCGATCGGTCCGGAGACCGATCGGCGACTACTGATCGTCTCCTGATCGGTGCGGGGACCGATCAGCGAGCCTGATCGGTCCCCGGACCGATCAGGTACGACAGAGAGTTGGGCAACTGATCGACCTCTGATCGGTCCGGGACCGATCAGATAGAGCCTGATCGGTCTCCATGACCGATCGAAGAACCCTGGACCGATCAAGGTGGAGCCGATCGGTTCAGGACTAGCCGCCAGACTCAACGGCCAGGTTATTTCGGCTTCGTGTTCGCCTTTTGCTTGCAGTTCGCAGTTGGCTCGGGATATCGAGGTTATAAAAGGAGATCGAGGTTGCTACTTTTCTTCGCTTCCTCCTCGAATCGAGCCGTTCTTCTGAAAGCTGTGCTCTTGAGCTTTGCTGGGCTCCGAAGCTTTGTGTGAGCTTCTTCGACTGAGTTGCTTGTTGGCATTCGTCCGTGAAGTTGGTGCTTCATCCGGGACTTCAGTCGACGAGAAGGCAAGCGAGTATTTGTACATTCATTGTGTATTTTGTTCTTGCTCTTCTTTGTATTTCCATATTGCTGTTGCAAGCTATTGTGGCGAGGTTTCTCCACCCACAAGGAGTATTTATTAGCCGGTTCTCCGGGGGCTCATCCACTGACGGATTGATAGGGCTCATCCACCTTACGGACACGCCGAGTAGTAGGAGTATCACCTCCGAACCTCGTTACATCCATCGAGTTTGAGGTTTGTCTTCTTCCTTTTCGTTTCTACGGTTTCATTTCCGCTGCGCTAACCCTAATCGTAGGAAGAAACGCGAAGAATTTGGGTCGGCTATTCACACCCCCCTCTCTAGCCGAGTACGACGATCCTAACACCACTATATATCATCCATTGATCCAATTCCTACACACAAAGTAGTTGATTTGGATTCTTTTAATGGATTAAAAGATAGTTTGATTGAATTAAGCTCTCTATTTTTTTTTATCTAACCCGTACTAGGTTTTCAATAGTTATTTCCATGGGTGATTGTGAGATGGATGAATATTTTATAAGAATAATTTTAAGTTAATTAAAATTTTGAAATTGAATTTTAAGTTAATTAATTTTAAAAAAATGTTTTAAGTTAATTTAATTTAAAAAATGTTTTAAGTTAATTTAATTTTGAAAAATATTTTAAGTTAATTTAATTTAAAAGGAATTTTAAGTTAGTCAATTTAAAAAATATTTTAAGTTAATTTAATTTTTTTAAAAAAAATATTTTAAGTTAATTTAATTTAAAAAAAATATTTTAAGTTAATTTAATTTAAAAAAATTTTTAAGTTAATTTAAAAAATATTTTAAGCTAATTTAATTTAAAAAATATTTTAAGTTAGTTTAATTTCGAAAAATATTTTAAGTTAATTTAATTTTGAAAAATATTTTAAGTTAATGTAATTTAAAAAATATTTTAAGTTAATTTTGAAAAATATTTTAAGTTAAGTTAATTTAATTTTGAAAAATATTTTAAGTTAATTTAATTTTGAAAAATAATTTAAGTTAAAAAAAATAATTTTTAAGTTGAAAAATAATTTTTAAGTTAATCAATTTAAAGTTAATTAATTTTGAAAATTAATTTTTAAGCTAATCAGTTTTGAAAAATAATTTAAGTTAATTAATTTTTAAAAAAATAATTTAAGTTAATTAATTTTGAAAAATAATTTTAGGTTAATTAATTTTGAAAAATATTTTTAAGTTAATTAATTTTTGAAAAATACTTTAAGTTAATTAATTTTGAAAAATAATTTTAAGTTAATTAATTTTTGAAAAATACTTTAAGTTAATTAATTTTGAAAAATATTTTAAGTTAATGTAATTTTGAAAAAATATTTTAAGTTAATTTAATTTTAAAAAATATTTTAGGTTAATTTTATTTTAAAAAATATTTTAAGTTAATTTAATTTAGAAAAATATTTTAAGTTAATTTAATTTTGAAAAATATTTTAAGTTAATTTAATTTTGAAAAATATTTTAAGTTACTTTAATTTTGAAAAATATTTTTAAGTTAATCAATTTTGAAAAATAATTTAAGTTAATCAATTTTGAAAAATAATCTAAGTTAATTAATTTTTTAAAAATAATTTTAAGTTAATTAATTTTTGAAAGAATAATTTTAAGTTAATTAATTTTGAAAAATAATTTTAAGTTAATCAAATTTTTGAAAAATGATTTTAAGTTAATTAATTTTGAAAAATAATTTTAAGTTAATTAATGTTAGAAAAATAATTTTTGATTGAATAATTTTAACAAATTATGAATTTTAAAATCGAATTTCGAATTTTAATTCTGATTTTGAGTTTAAATTAATTTTAATTACAAATTTAATTTTGAATTAATCTTAATTACGAATTTTAATTTTGAATTTAATTATGAATTTAATTTTGAATTTGAATTAATTTTGATTACAAATTTTAAATTTGATTATGAATTTAATTTTGAATTTGAATTAATTTTAATTACGAATTTAATTATAAATTTAATTTTGAATTTGAATTAATTTTAATTACGAATTTTGAATTTGATTATGAATTTAATTTTGAATTTGATTATCTTTTAAATTTCTATTTCTTAGTCATCTCACCCGATCTAAATTTTTAATCAGGTAATCCTACAATATGTGTGAGATGAATTAAGTTCAATTTTAGAGTTTTGGTTTAACTTTGTGTTAGATTCAGGTTTAGCTTTGGGTTCAACAAGTAGATGTTCTTTGGATAAACTTCTGGGCTATGGTGAGTCACAAGGGCATCATTAAAGTAACCATGCATTCAAGATTTTCCAAAT
Organism: Zingiber officinale; assembly: GCF_018446385.1. Lineage (NCBI taxonomy): Eukaryota > Viridiplantae > Streptophyta > Magnoliopsida > Zingiberales > Zingiberaceae > Zingiber > Zingiber officinale. The sequence continues at coordinate 81,959,641 of NC_056000.1, read as the reverse complement.
AGTCCTGCCCATTGAACTTAATACAAAACATTGGTCTAACTGGTTATGATCCATAAAGGGTAGCTTCGGTCAGTTCCACTTAGCGAAATGCACCAAGTCGAAGCCATACCTTCCTAGACATGCGATGACTAAGTTTCCCCAACGTACTATCATCCAATACTTCACCAGTACCGTGGGTCAAGTTAAACCTAGCCTATTTTAACCTAACCTTAATTACCCGGTCGGGTAGTCTACTCTTGTTTACCCTTATCGGGTGGATTAATTTTGGAGGTGCCAGTTATTCTGGAGTCTTCCTTTGGATTTTAATTTGATTTGGTTTGAATTTAATTTGATTTTATTTTAATTTATTGATAATTTTAAATTAATTTTATTTTAATTTAATTTAATATTAATTTAATTTAATTTGAATTTAATTTGATTTTAATTTAATTTAATTTGAATTTAATTTTATTTTTAATTTAATTTAATTTGAATCTAGTTTTATTTTTATTATTTTTCTTCTAGCGCCCCTTGGATCATAGCCTCGATATGGTCTATCGAGATAATGTATTTGATCCTTAGGGACCCAATATTGTCCAAGTCCAACTTGATTGATCAGGTTGGACTTGGAGACCCATGCTTGGACCATTTTTCTATTTGTTCTTTGTATAAGTGATAAATATGACTTCTATTTTTTTTTGATTTGAATCCTAGTCCAGTTCTATTGTAGATTGCCCTTTGTGTTCCAAGAATTAGGTCGAGGTTCTTGGAACCCAAAGAGAATCGTTCTAATGTTTTCTCCAGATCCTTGACCTGAGTTTTCAGGCTGGAATTCTCTTCCTCAAGTTTTTGGACTTGAGTGGAGTTTCCAGTCTAAACTGGTTCAGTCAAAGATTCAGAGTTAGTCACTTCTTTAAGGACAGCTACTTCCTTTAGAAGTGACTTAATTCTTAGATTCGATTTAGCTAATTTTCGTAACATGTAATTGACTAGATTATTTAGTCGAGGGATACTTACAGAGGGATCGGTCCCTTTGGAAACGGATACGGATCCGTGGCTTCTTTCCGATTCTGCTTCCAACTCGCTCTCGCTCTCGGATACATCGATCTGGTCTCGGGCCATCAGGGCAAGAAGGCTCGTCTGTTCGAGCTCGTCGTCGGTATCCTCTTCTGAAGATTCTTCAAAGGTTGCTTTTAGCACCTTCTTCTTCCTCTGTTTCTTTGCATCCTTCTGATTGGGGCAGTTGGCCTTGATGTGCCCCTTCGGTTGCACCCATAACAGATCACCTCAAACTTGACCTTTGAGCTGGGTTGAACCTCCTTTGATTGTACGACTTTCTTTAGGTCTTTCTTGTTGAATCCCTTCTTCTTCTTGTAGAGCTTCTTCACAAGATTCACAAGTTCGGAGGTCAATTTGTCGTCTTCATCATCTGAGTCGGGTTTGGCTTCCGATTCAGGTTCAGTTCTTCGCCGTGATCTTGGTTCGCGTGTTCGACTGGTACCTGTAACTAAAGCAATACCTTTCTCGATTGGCTGTGTATTAGTTTGTTCATGCAATTCAAATTTTGAGAACAGTTCATCTAGTCTAATGGAAGTTAAATCCTTGGAGACTTTGTAGGCATCTACCATCGATGCCCACAATGTGCTCCTCGGAAAAGCATTAAGTGCGTACCTTATAATGTCCCTGTTCTCGACCTTTTGCCCGATAGCGTGGAGGGAGTTGAGGATGTCTTGAATCCGTGCATGGAGTTGACTTGTTGTCTCTCATTCCTGCATTTTCATATTATATAACTTATTGAACAAGAGATCTCTCTTGCTTACCTTGGTGTCGGAGGTGCCCTCGTGGAGTTTGATCAGCTTCTCCCAAAGTTCTTTTGCGCTGGAGAACGGTCCAACTCTGTTGAGTTCCTCCTTGGTCAGTCCACACTGGAGGGTGCAGGTTGTTCTGGCATCAGCTTCCACCTTCTTGATTAGGGTCGGTTCCCATTTTTCGCAGGGTGTCGGCTTGTCGTCTTCGTCGGTTGGCAGTTGTAGTCCGGTCTTGATAATCATCCACGTGTCGAACTGTGTCTTGAGAAAGGTTTCCATTCGCCCCTTCCAATATCCAAAGTCTTCTCCGGAGAAAAGTGGGGGGTGAACGGTGTTGAAACCTTCTTGTTGGGCCATTAGCGATATGCAAAAACAACGAAAAAATAGAAATGTCCCAAGACTAGGTCTTGGATTAGCAGTGCGGGATATAAAGTTAAGTAATAGCGAACTCGAGTGGTGTTGCACCAGTCTCGAGCAAAAACCGATTCGAAAAAAAATAATTAGAATATAGCTATTAAGCTAATTCTAATTGACTCCGTAAAACTGAAACTACCACGAAAAAATTACGTGATTGGTGGTTGCACCCAGATCAATGCGACCCTGCACTGATACCAATTGTTGGATCGAAAGCGCTAGAGGGAGGGGGTGAATAGCGCTCGTGGCTATTTTGTTCGATTCGGAAATCTTACGAGTAACGCAGCGGAAATAAAGCTAAAGCAAACACACAAGAACACGGTCGTTTACTTGGTTCGAAGCCTGTGGCAACTCCTACTCCAAGGCCCACACTCGTTGAGCGTTTACGTTGGGCAACAACTATAATCACGAAAAGTATTACAAACTAAGTACAATTATGAACTGAAATAAACTTTATACCGACAACAACTAGATTGAAACTGAAGCTCCTGGTCGTCGGGATGTCGCTATAGCACTTCTGGGTCGTCTCGTTAGCATCTTGTGGCATAAGGTTTGCTCGGAAGGTGTTGTTCTAAGCTGCTGCTCGAAGTCCCCTTTTAAACAGTGCTGGAGGCGCCTCCAAGCCTGTCCGAGGCGCCTCCAGGCCGTCGAGTCGCACGCGTGGATCAGCTTGATCTGGTCGCACCTTATCCCACTGAAGGCGTCTCCAAGCTACTCCAAGGTGCCTCCAACGCCTGGTCCAAGGCGCCTCCAGCGTCTCTAGACAGCTGGCTTCGGCTAGCTCCCGAGGCGCCTCCAAGCCCCATGGAGGCGCCTCGGACACTGTTCATCCGAGGTCTGAGTTGCTCCTTTGTTCCTGCAAATTATGTTATTCCCAAACACAAACCCTGCAAAACAAAGTTAGCACAGAAATAATATTATAGATAAACTTGACAGTCATCGGACTGTCCGGGTCTGATTTCGGATTTTCAACTGGAAACCCTAGGTCGACCCGACGCCTACTGTTCCCTCTACAGGGAATGCGTCCTCACCTACTCTACTCAGGAGATTTACCTTATGCCAGTACGATCCTCCAGATCGACTGAACTTTTGCTCAGCGTTCGAAGCTTCCGGACTTTCTGTTGGACTTTCGCTTCCCGGCTGGTCCACTCTTTCACCTGGTTCGCGACACCAGGACTTTCCACCTAGGGTTACCCCCCTAGGACTTTTGCCTGAAGCTCTCAACCCGCCAAGACTTTCCGCATAGGGTTACCACCCCCTATGACCTCGGGTTACCACCCCCTAGGGTTTTCCACCTGCCTAACCGCAGCTAGGACTTTCCTGAAACACTCAATTAAGTGTATTAGATCACAAAATAACTTAACTTTGAATTCCTTTGCCATTATCAAAACAACGGTCGATCGTCGGATGCTTCCCGCACCAACAGGAAGCTTACACAAAAGAAATTTTTTGTCAAAGTCCAGGGATTGTTTTTCAGAGTGTTGGTTACTTGAATCCTTAGAGTCATGCAGTTACTATTCCACCAAATGGCCTCTGTTTATGATAAAGAGCAGTGACACAAAATGTGTATCAAAATTATATTGGGCTACTGTTATCCTGTCTTCACCTTGCTATGACTACTATAGAGGATGGTTGGAGAAGAGCTAAGGATAGAATTGGATTACTTCTTGATATGGAATAGTATGAAGAAACAAAGAAGAAAAAAGAAAAAAAACCTGCAGAATTAATGAAGACAAATTGAAATAAAAAGTGGTTTGGATAGTGTTAAGTCATTGGAAATCATGATTGAGTTGCATTGTCCGAGACGACCAATGTTTTAAGTGTGGGGGAGGGAACTCTTCTCCATAAGGTGATTTGAGGTTGTTTTAGTTTGCAAGTGATGGAATTCAAGTGGAAAAACAGTGAAAAATTGGCAAATCAAAAGTATCAAGTGTGGAGATAGAGTATCAAGAATCTTGGATTGCCATCAAATTGAAGGAGAGGTTAGCTTGATCTTTTGAATTGGTAACAACAAATGGTATTCATCTCTTTACACATCAAAATGGTCAACTCATCAAGTATATTCCTCCAATACTCTCATCCTCTCATATATTTCATTCAATTCTTTTCTTTTGCCTATTTCATCCACTTTAATTGTTCTTCTTGATTCCATTTTAATTCTTGATGATAAAACCCTTTTGATTCATGTATGTTATGTTTTATAGTGGTGGAGAATTAGAAAATAAGCAAGCTTATGGTAGTGAAATGTTGTGAGTGACATTGAGTGAGCTCCACTTATACACGTTTGAGTGTGAGAGATAGAATAGGTGAATACCTTGTGAGATTGCAACTTGCTTAATTTTTCCATTGGATTGAAACTACCATACCTACTGATTATTGTTTGGATTGTATTCATGATTGTTTGTGATCTTTAGATGGTCTTAGTTAAATTCCTTTTACTACCTTCTAGGTATTGCTAGGGAATTTTTTGTCGAGATGATTTTTAGGTTTTCTTTACTTTCACGGGGCGTTCAAGACTAAGTGTGGGGGATTTGATAACCATAATTTTACTGTATTATTTTGATTCATACATGCATGGTTTGATGTTATGTTCAAAGATAAAACCTATATTTGTATCACATTTCATGCATTGTCTTTATTCTTGGACTTAATTACAAATTATCTTATTTGTGTGTTATTTGATGCTAATATTTGATTCTTATTTTGTAGGCATCAAGGGATCTTGGATTTGGATCTATCGAACCGAATTTGTGCTCGAATCGGAGTTTAAACGAGAAGATCAAGCTGCGGAGCATTATGGATCGTTCATCAAAGATTTGATAGATCTTAACAATCCATTGAAGATCTGGTCCATCCGACCTAAGTGAGAGTAGATCCAAACCCTTGATCAAGATCAATACATTCGGATCATATTTTAGGCGATCTTTCACCGTTGATTGAGCTCCGAAGCATCCCAGCCATCCGATCAGATATGAGATCTGATTTAAAACGAGAAGCTACAGTAGCTTCATCCGATGATCATCCATCATCCGTAGCTTCCATTTCAGATTCAGAGGTGAAGGTTTGCAGATTTCCAGATTTTTGGCCATATCTTAGGTTTTGGGATGTTTCCAGCTTGCCGGAGGCATTCCTCTAGTGTAGCTAAGCAATGCCGAGCTGACACACCACTGAGATTCTTCATTGAGGACTGAAGTTGGGCGTTCTCATCTCCGACCTCTTGTGTGATGGCAAGAGTGTGAAGTTTGGTTAGATTAATTGTGGGATTGGAACGGTTATCATTTTAGTTCCTTTTATTACTATTTTAGAAGTTAGTGTTGGGATCTTAGATGGCTAGAGGGGGGGTGAATAGCCTCTTTGAAAAACACTAAACGCAAATTTCTTCAAGAACTTTGTTAGCACAGCACAGCGGAAATAGAAAACTAAAACGAAGGAAAAACAAACACACAGCAGACACAAGGATATACGAGGTTCGGGGATAACTTGCCCCTACTCCTCGGCGTGTCCGTAAGGAGGACAACTCCTTGATCTTTCGGTAGATCACACCCCGGACAAGATCCGGCTAAAGATGTCTCCTTCTCGGTGGAGCAACCTCTCAACAAAGTCTCAGTTGATTATAGATTTAAGCACAAGACTTACAGTGGCTGAGAAAAATATTAAGATGAGCTTACAGCCACGCGGAGAAGAGAACAGAGCAGAGAGCGCACAATCAACCTTCTCAGCAAGGAGCTCACCGCTTCACCAACTTGCTCTCTCGAAGGCTTGATCACAAAAGACAGAGAATTCAAAAAAATACCCTTTCTGAACTCCTCTTCTTCCTTCTTATGTCTCTCTGCTTTACTGGCTCGAATCACCGCCGTCTGCAGAATCGCTGCTGCCAGCAAGGCGTAGCCAATCACCTCTCCTCCTCTTCTGATTCTCTGAACCCATGCCAATGGAAATCACTGGCGTCTCTGGATACCAACCAATGGGTAGAGGTCAAACTGAGCAGCCCAATCGTAATCGGATTTCGCCAGTGAACGTTGATGCCCCAAATGTATCTGTTGCAGCAAATTACAGTGAAAAGGGTACTTGTCTCCTTCTCTTAATGAAGCTTAATTTGAATCCAAACATGAGAATGTGACCTGCAAGCTAGAAAGACTCACAGCAGATGGTTAAAAACAGATGGTGAAGACAAATACGGCAATCAGAAAAAGTACATGCAAAACAAACAATACTGTGGATCGGTCTCGCACCGATCCACGCTCGATCATCTCGATCGGTGCGGACCGATAGGAACTAATCTGATCGGTCCCCGATCGACGATAGCGCCGCTTGAAAATACGCAGCCTCGATCGGTCGCGGACGGTCAGACTAATCTGATCGGTCCCGAGACCGATCGATAGCGTTCTTCCCAACGCTATAGCTTCCTCGATCGGTCTCGACCGATCAACATCATGAGGCTATCGATCGATTTCGATCGGTCCGCATCGACCGCAAACGCTCAGCCATCGACACCTGATCGGCCGGCACCGATCAGTATAAGAGCCACCGATCGGTCCGCACCGATCGGTGTCCATAGCCACTGATCGGTCCGCCGACCGATCCAGCCTCTGCTGGATCAGCCCTCTCTGACCTAGTCCGGAGAAACGAGCTCCCTAGCTCTCTCCGACTTCATCTGGTCCTAGAGAACGAGCTACCGAGCCCTCTCTGACTTCCCATGCCAAGCTTCCTTCTTGGACTTTTCAACACCAGATGTCCGATCACCCTTGATCCATCTGGATTTTCCCTTGCCTGGCTTCACTCACCAGGACTTGCACCTAGCTTCACTCACTAGGGTTTTCACCTGGCTTCACTCACCAGGATTTCCAATCTGCCTGGCTTCACTCACCAGGACTTTCCAACTGCCTAACATCCCAGTTAGGACTTTCTCAATCAGGTCAACCTAGTCAACCTAGATTAGTAATTAATCTGAGTTAAATATCTGATACAAACTTAAATCAGTGTCAACAGCAAAACAACATCCAGGTCAGACTGTATCAACAGTTAGAACAGATTTCGTTGATGTTTGTTATGTTTTAGCAAGTAATCTAGCATTTCATTATCTTGTTGAAGCTTAATTTGTGTTTAATTTGTGCTTGGTTAATTGTTAAGTTGGCTAATTTTCAGTTAGGGTTTAAAGTTTGTTGTAGGTTAGATTTATTTCTGTCTCGCTATTTCATAATTAGAGTTAATGGTGTTGATGATGAAATTCATTATGTAGTGTGACAATGCATATGGATTAATCGGAGATACTTAGTTAGATTTTACTATTGCTTTAGATTAGTTCTTATTCGCTTTGCTTTCCATTTATTTAGTTTAGAACCAAAATTCAAACCCCCAATTCTATATAAAACCCCCAAAAAAATGAGAATAACATACAATCTTAGGTTATCATCCGACTGTTAGTTCCTCGAGAGATTTGATCCTGGGCTCGTTATTACAACATCATTGTGTAGTTAAAGGGTTCAGTGGATATAATTTGTTAATTTGATTTGCGGGTGTGACAGATTGCGCTTATCAGGGACCTATGGCAAATCCTATGGCTGAAAGAGAAAATATAACGAAAAAACTAACCTGTTGACCAGCAGAGGATCTGACTCAATTTCTTGACTCCCGAATGCCTATGGAGTGAGGAGAATATGATATGCTCGTCGAAACCCACCAAGGTCATGAGCATGGCAGAATTTTTCGGCGTCGCCCATCTCCACATTCCAAATCAGGCAAAGTTCCCACAGACGGTGCCAATTATGATCCTGCCAGGAATCTGAGAAGACGAGACTGCCGATGTGAAGTGTTTGGAATGTTGACCGCATCTTCATGACCCAAATAGTGAGTTGTCTTCTGTGTTAACCAAGTCGTCAGAAGTCCTCTGGTCAACAGTACCTGCAGCCAGCGACCGGGTTGCCCCAGTCCCTGGTACCCTGATACTCGAGGTGGATCCCACGAACGTATAAGTAGTTGAATAATAGTAGACCAACGAGATGAAAGAATAATGAGTACGAGAACGTACACTAGCCCCGGGGGAGGGGGCGCCCTCGGATGGATCAGTGAGCTGGTCGCGATGCGAATCGAGTTGTTGTGGCTCTGAAGAGTAGACGAATAGGAGGCAGCTGAGGAGCCAGATCTGAGGGCGACGATATGGAATCCGGTGCAGCATGGATCCAAAAGAATGTCAGCGAAAATATGACGATGGCTCCTAAGTCGGAATACCACAACGGCTCACAGGCCGGGACACGACATGCAGGTCGGATAATACCAATAACTCACAATCATAATAGCGGTGCGAAGAGTGACATACAACGACGTGATGGTCAGAACCACATCGGCTCGTAGGCTCGACATCATCTCAACTTGAAGGCCAAAGTAGACAAACCGGAGCATTCCAACGGCGGCTGCCCGGAGGGTGACGGCGCCCGCTAGAGGAGGCAGCGTCAGCAGCTACTGGAGGCGTCACCGGTAGCAACGGGAGGCACCGGCGGTCTACCGACGGGAGGCACCAGTGACGGCTGGAGGATGCGTCAGTGCCTGCTGGAGGTGGCGGTGCCCGCCGAAGGCAGCGGCGGTGACGACAGCCAAAGGAGGAGGCTGCCTTAGCGGCGACAGCCACTGGGGTGACGTCTACGACTGCTGGAGGCGGTGGCCTCTAGAGGCGGCGTTGACGGTCGTCGGAGGCAGCGCCCGCCGGAGGCGGCAGGGAGAACCTCCGGAGAGGTGGCGTGCTCTCCTGCGGCTATGATGGCGACGGTGAAGAGAAGCATGAAGGAGGAACTCCATCCCTCCTCCATTCGTAGTGTCGACGACCAAGCAAAACAAGGCAGTCGCCTGGTGGTTGCGGGCCAAACGCAAAAGGAAAAAAAAGGGGGCGGCGCCGGTGTCATCGACGTGGAGAAGGAAGTGACGGCGGCCATGGCGTCAAGAGGAGAAGGAAGAGGAGTGACAGTGGTCGGCGTCCTCGCGAAGGTGGACTGAAGGGAAGAAGGGGAACGACCGCCGACATCTACTAACGGTGGAGCTCGTGTTGCCCCTTGCGTGCCTTCGTCATGGCGGCGGACTAGCCAACCCCCAAATCAAAAAAACTCCCCCCCCCCCTGTGAACAGTGCTCCCTTCCCTACTTATGCCCTAAACAGTGGAAAGACTCAAATGCCCCTCCTCCTCCTAATTTCCTCTCTACCCCTAAACTGTCTCCGTATCACTTTCCTTGTTGACAAGTATTACAGATTGTTGAGTCTAAATTAGGTAATTTTGATAATCCTCTAACTAATCCATTTAATTTGCTTATATTTCTGAAGTTTGTGTATGACATTCTTCTATGTCATAACCAAGTTTCTTCTTTTTTGTATTAAGTAACACTTAAGTGAAGAAGTGGTTAGGTTAATTGCATAAATATTGTCTTTTCTAAACCCTTTTAGACTTATTGTAGGGTTATCTTAGTGTTTGATTAAGCATTCCGAAGATAAGAACTAAACCTTATATCTAGTGTCACATAATTGACTAATACTAAGAAGATTATACTTGAAATTTTTAACAAGTAACACATTTGTAATAATAAAGTCAGTTTTAAGTTCAATATTATCTATGCCAATTACCTTGAGTTTGCCGTTGTTCCCAAAGGCAACTGTTCCTAAGATTTTGTAGGTAAGTTGAGTGAATTTGGTGTGATCTCCAGTCATATGTTTGGAGCAACCACTGTCCAAGATCCACTTGGTTTCCTATAATAGGTAGGAGTTAGGGTTACTTTGAGTTTGATTTTAAATTTACTTGAAATGATTCTTAAGTTATGTTAAAAGGATTTAAAATAATTTTAAGTTGAAAGAATTTAAAATAAATTTTAAGTTAAAAGGATTTAAAATAATTTTATTAAGTTTAAAATAATTTTTACGTTAAAAATATTTAAAATAATTTTTAAGTTAAAAAGTTTAAGATAATTTTTAAGTTTAAAATAATTTTTTAAGTTAAAAAGTTTTTAAATAATTTTTAAGTAAAAAAAGTTTAAGATAATTTTTCAATTTAAAATAATTTTTTAAGTTAAAAAGACTTAAAATAATTTTTAAGATAAAACAGTTTAAGATAATTTTTAAGTTTAAAATAATTTTTTAAGTTAAAAAGATTTAAAATAATTTTTAAGTTAAAAAAGATTAAGATAATTTTAAAGTTCAAAATAATTTTTAAGTTAAAAAGATTAAAAATAATTTTTATGTTAAAAATGTTTAAGATAATTAACTTTAAAATAATTTTTTAAGTTAAAAAGATTTAAAATAATTTTTAAGTTAAAAAAGTTTAAGACAATTAAGTTTAAAATAACTTTTTTAATTTAAAATAATTTTGAAATTAAATTTTCAATTTTATTTTATTTTATTTTAATTTGATTTTGGTCCTTAGTCATCTCACTCGATCTAAATTTTCAATCAGGGAATCCTGTAATTTTGTGAGATGAGTTAAATTTGATTTTTAGGGTTTGATTTAACTTTGTATTAGATTCAGGTTTAGCTTTGGGCTAAACAAAAAGGTATTCTTTGAATAAACTTCTGGGCTATTGTGAGTCACTTGGACATCATTAGAGTAACCATACCTTCGAGGTTTTCCAAATAGTCCTATTCATTGAAATTAATACAAAACCTTGGTCTAACTGGTTAGGATCTGTAAGGGGTAGTTTCGGTTAGTTCCACTAAGCCAAATGCACCAGGTCGAAGCCATATCTTTCTAGACATGTATAGACAAAGTTTCCCTAACGTATTATCATCCAAAATTTCACCAGTATCATAGGTCAAGTTAAATTGATGCCCCTTTTTAATACTAGACCTAATTACCCTACTATGTAGGTTATTTTTGGAGGTGTCAACTATTCCAGAGCCTCCCCCTGAATTATTGATCAAATTTAGGTTTTAGTTTTGGGTTTATGTTGATTACTTTTATAATTGTATTTGACTTGATGATAGTTTGATTTTGGATAGGCTCTAAAATAGTTTGATTTTGATTTATTTGGTCTAGATTTGTGTTTTGGCTTTTGATTTGGTTTATCAGATTTTACATAGTAAATTTTATCTTTGGGTATGTAATATTGGTTAATTCCTACTTGCGTGGTTAAGCACGCTTTCGGAACCCAAGCTTTAGTTTGTTGCTTGTGTTGAGTTATTAGTGATATAAATGCTTTATTTGAACTTGACTTATAGCCAAGTCTAGATTTATTGTAAACGACTTTTTGACTATTTAAAATAAGATCTAAATTTTTAGATCTTGTTGTAAATTTTTCTAAAAGCCCTTTTAATTTATTAATTTCTTTATTTAGTATTGAATTTTCCTCCTCAAGTGTTAAATCTTGAGTTGGATTAGGATTCATGATTTATTCCTTGAGGTTTTGGTTTTCCTTAAGGAACAATTTATTTTCATTTTCAATTGCATTTAATTTTTTATTTAAACAAGCAATGACTTTGAAAATTTTCTTATTTAGACTAAGGTATACCTCTTCAGGGCCTTCAGAAACGAGTGCGGACTCGTGGCTCGATCCGGGTTCGGACCTATCTTCCGATTCTTCCTCCAATTTTGACTCGCGTGCCATTAACGCGAGGTGGCTTTGGTGCTTCTACTCCTCGGCTTCCGATTCTTCTAAAAATGAGTCTTCCCATGTTGCTTTGAGAGCTTTCTTCTTGGTTGTCTTCAACTTGTCGCTCTTCATCTTCGGGCACTCGTTCTTGTAGTGATCTTTCTTGTTGCACCCGAAGAAAGTCACGTTCCTTGGTTTAATTGGGGAGTTGATCTTCTGCAGGTCTTTTCTGCTAAAGTTCTTCTTCCTCCTGGTGAACATCTTCCTTACCAGGTTCGCCAGGTACTCTTCATCTTCTGAATCTTGGTCAGACTCATCTTCAGGTTCAGGCTTGGTCTTCGTCTTTTCTTTGGAGGAACCTGCAAACAAAGCGATACCTTTCACAGTTCTGGCGTTAGTCTGCTCGTGTAACTCAAGTTCGCAAAATAACTTGTCTAATTTTAACTTAGAGAGATTCTTCAAAATCTTGTAGGCATCCACGATGGATGCCCACAATGCATTTCGAGGAAACACGTTTAGAGCATACCTGATTAAGTCGCGATTCTCCAATTGGTAGCCTATCGCGTGAAGTCCGTTGATGATGTCTTTGATTCTCGCATGGAGCTAACTTGTCATTTCTTCTTCCTGCATTTTAATATTAAAGAGTTTATTTAAAAGAAGGTCATGTTTAGTTACCTTGGCGTCGCTTGTTCCTTCGTGTAGTTCGACCAGCTTGCCCCATAATTCCTTCGCATTTTGGTGTGGACCCACTCGGTTTAGCTCTTCCCTTGTCAATCCACATTGCAGCGTGTTGAGGGCTTTGAAGTCTGTTGAGGATTTCTTTTTCATGTCCGGAGTCCATTGTTTTGGATCCAGTGGTCTGGAGTTGTCGACTGGCGCCTTGTATCCTCTGGTGACGCTGAACTACTGGTCAAAATCGGTCTTCCAAGCGCCTAGACCACCTTTCTCCAGAAAGTCCTTCTCCTGCAAGAAAGAGTTAGTCCGAGGCAAAATAATAGTTAAACTACCCTGCAAAACAGAAGTTAACACAATATAATAAAAGAATAGTAATTAGATTCCGTCTCACCAAGACCAGAATCTAGTCAAGATCTCAACTTAGATTTTCGAAATGGTTTTAAGTTGGATCGGCGCTTAAGTTCCCTAACTGGGAGCGCGTCCTCACTAAGTCACTCCCCTCCAGTGTCTCACCTTAACTTATGCCAAACGTCCGGTCAGCTCATCGACCCGTCTGGACTTTGTGTCAACTATCAAGTTAGCCTGTCGACCTAGCTGGACTTCGTGCTAGACATCCGGTCAGCCCGTCGACCAGTCTAGGCTTCGTGCCAGCTATCAGGTCGGCCCGTTGACCTAACTGGACTTCGTGCCAGACATCCGGTCAGCCCGTCGACCAGTCTGGGCTTCTCCTGCATACTTAGTTAAAGTGTTAGATCACAATGAAACTAACTTAACCTACTTTGTCATTCATCAAACCCTGAGTTAGACCGTTAGTGTTAACCGCACTAATAGGTCATAGTCAAGACGGTCAGCGGTTGGGTGATGTTGGTCGCTCGGGTGAGTTATACATCAATCGGGAATTAAGCACCGACCCACCGTCTTCGGCACAAAGAGTAATCAAACCGACACTTAAGGGATGCGCAGAAGCTCGGCCCGACAACGGACGACACTTGGGCAGAGGATTTTCAGCCGAGCGGATTTCCACTCGGTGTGACAGCGGACTTTCAGCTGAGCGACATGGTCAGGCAGCGCAAGGATAGCAGAATTCCGGTCGAGCTGTCATTCCGCTCAGCCAAGTAACAGACACAATGAGATATCCTTCGACATCTTTTTAGGAGCTAGTGCTACTGATAGGTGGCATGGTCAGACATAGGATCGTACGGCGGAAGCTTCCACTGTTACTTCAGAGATATGCTCGGCCCGTTAAGGTCAGGGACACTTTACTGACACATTTTTTTAGAGAAAGCTTTGAGATACGTGCTCACCTTGGGAAGTGTGCATGCACATTTTCGGGGCTCTATATAAAGGGGGCCCAAACATCAACAGAGGTATGCTTTACAAGCGATACTTATTGTTGCGCTACAGTTCTCTCTTTTCTTGTTCCTTGTTTCTTGTTTCATCGTAGGCTGACTTGAGCGTCGGAGGGTCATCGCCGGGGACTCCTTCCCTGGCTCAGCACTGACGCTACTTGTGTTACAGGCGGAGTAAAGTCCTCGGAAGGTCAACAAGAGCGTCACATCTCCAGCATCCATCCCATCGACTTTCGGACAGGATCACATAACTAGCATACCTATATTGGAAATTCAATCTTGAACTCTGGGTCACTATTTTACTGGTTGGATGATCAGATCAGTTGGCCATTAGCTTGTCCTGCATGTATATTTTTGAAGCTCTTTCTTTATATACCAGAGATCCAGTATAGATCCAATTAAAAAAAAGATATATAGTTGAAAATTTAGGAATTATAAAATAGTCGAGTACTTAAAAAAAATGGCTATATTAATCTGGCTTGATCCTGAACTTGGGAAAAAAAATATTTTTCAATTAATAAACAAATAGGATTCCCAATATTTTGCTTTTGGATCTAAGTATTGTTTTAATTCATTGTAAGTTGCTACACAAACCTCATATTCTCCTAAAAGATATTAAAAGATTGATAAATTAAGCAAAGTTCATATCAAACTCTTATGTAGCTTTTACTAAAGTGATGTTTCTTGTTCAAAAGTAATAGGAGTATTTCTCTTAATCTTGCAATGTTTTAGAAGATTTTATTTAATGATTGTGATTTGTGTTTTGATATGCAAATGTGGTTTTAGATGGTTTCTTAGTTGAAGTCAATAGACTTTTGGTTGGACCTGCTGTCTGTGGTAGAAGCCATGATGTTGAATCTCCATATTACCAACCGCTAAATCCATGCATTTCAGGAATTTGAAGTCAGCGATGGATTCCCATCAAGTCCCGTACTCCATGGCCTTGTCAAGCTAGATTGAACTGGACTGAGCTTGATCAATATGGCAAATATCAGATGTAGCTGACAAATTGTCTTAATTGTACTGACATTATTATCATCATCTTCCATATGGAATTGCTGTTGTAATATTTTCCACTCAGTAGGTTTACATCCTGAGGCCTTAATCGAGGATGCTGCAAACTGGAATTCAGTGATTCATAATTATTGGTCACTTGTAACACCTCTTATATTCTCAGATCATCCAAAGAGGACTGGGGATGAGGAACCCTCCCCGCCTTTTAACATGCTTTTCGGAATGTTCTTGACATGAATGCTCATTTTGGTGGTTTTAATGCTGCTTTGCTGGATGCTGGGAAACCTGCATGGGTGATAAATGTTGTGCTGACAAATGGTCCTAATTATCTTCCGTTGATTTTTTACAAGGGTTTTATCGGCGTTCAACATAATTGGTATTACACTCTAGAGACACGCTTTATCTATTGCATCCTCAAACTTGTGCATATTTGTTGTTATTTATATGAATTGAGGAAATTTAGAGATGAAATGAAAATGGCTAGTAGTTGTACTGGTTGTAGTATTCAAGTTAAACATTTGTGGTGTATGCTATTTGTCGAAGATATTTTGCAAAGTGATGAACTTTTATTTAGAATACACTTTTAAGTTTGAATATGGGGATGAGATTTAGCTAGAAAAAATTTTAAAGTAGAACTAGGATTAACTCCTTGATAAACTGTAGCAACAACAAAAGAATCTGTGCAATTACTGAAAGTTGTCGAGTGCCCTGATAAAATTAATAGTAAATATAGCTCTTCTAGTTAGTATATCCATCATGAGGGTATCTAAGACTTATTGTTAGGTGTCAAGCCTTCCCGACATATCCAAGAATTTATTATATGGTGCATGCTGAAGGATTGATGACTCATGTAGCTCGCCAAAAGCATAGATGTTCCACACTTGAGATGCTCTTAGAGATTGATCGCATTCTAAGATCTGAGGCATATGTTCTTTTTTCTCCTTTTTACCTTCTTTTTCGATGGAAGTACTTTTTTGAAGATTCCTCATAATAGAATGTCTTTTTGTTTAATACCAGTTTTGACATTTTTATCAGAATATTGAAGTTATTTATTAGGGTACACCTATTCATAGACTTTTTAGGTTCGATCGCAGTGATCCAACATACTTATTGCATAACTTCCTCCTGTTGGAGAGCACCTACTTGTTGTATGACTCACTTGTATTTTCATTTTTTAATATAAGTTTTCACAGGGGTGGATGATCATTCGTGTTACGAGACATTTTGTTTAAGCTGCAAGATCAATGGCCACACAACTGAGATGGGATGCTCGTTTGATGGAGCTCGATAGTGGGCAACAACGAGAAGATCCTGTCCTTCTTCAAGAAACAATAGTAAATAACTCATACAATTACAGCAACTTGACATACGACAAAGTATTTGTTATTCCATAACTTCAGATGATGAGAAAGCCAAATAAAACTAAGAGCATCTCCTTCATAGATAACCAGTTGAATACATAAGCCGAGCATGTTGAATGTCTTGAGCAAGAGAATTCATGTATCAACTACAAATACAATGATAAGTATATATATACACAGAGTGAAAATTACAAGCTAAGTAATGAAAAAAAGAATGTTTATATATATTAACAAAATGTTTCCAGTACAACAATTAATGTCTCAAGTAGAGAAGGAAACAATTCAGCCGGACAAGCTCCAGACTCTGAGCTCTCCAGTGGCATCGCCAGTAAAGAATAAACCACTAGGGTCACTTTTGACCACCTTCAACTCCTCACTAAAGTGAATTTGGCCCCTCTGCGTGAATCTGCAAAACAAGACCAAAGATTAAAGATCATGCTTATCGATTCTCTCATAATTTCAAAAGAATAAACATGACGATAAATCAATCTTAAATTAGCACATACGATGGCAAATCATAGAGACAAATGGAACGGTCACTGCGTGCACATATCAATACTGACTTAGCATTAGCATCGCTAATGCCGCAAAGAGAAATCACGCCCTGAAGAAACAAAAAGTAATTGAAGGTGAAATAACGATCACTAGAATATTAAAACTAGCTAGCTAGTGGGAATATTAAAAATTACTCACATTATTTTCTTGATGTGTATAAACTAGTTGCAACTGTTGACTTCCTTCGGAAGTGGCCCAAATCTGTACAAAGAAAAATTAAATGATTATTATAAATAAATGTTAATATTAAATCATGTACAATATAATAAATGAAACAATAAAGCAAGGAATATACTACTAACTTTTATTGAGTTATCAAGAGAGCAAGATAGGATATACGGTCCCCATGAAAGCAGCGACATCACTGATGATGTATGACCATTAATTGTTTGTATGCATTGTAACGAAGTGAGATCCCACACCTGAAGTCAAGTAAAAATAAAGGGATTAATTATAAAATGACCATGCATTATTCGAACATTTAATAAAAATAAAAATAATAATAATATTACCTTAATTGTGTGATCCATAGAACCGGAATAGAGTTTATCTTCATGCACTAGCAGTGACACTACTGGAAGTAGATGCCCATCGAGAGATGCCATCGGCTGTTCTGTAATTAATTCTTCTGAATTGAATTGCCAAGCCAAAATGGAGCCATCCTGTAACAATAAATACAAAAATGAGATTTATTGCATGAAAAGTCACATCAAATAATTTAATATTAAAACGTGATTAAAAATAATATATATATACCTGGATACCAGCAAAAACGAATCCATTCGAAGCAGCTATAGCATGAACTTGTCCTCCAAGCTCTTCGATTATATACTGAGTTTTGGTATGTGAATTGTAGGCCTGTCAATAAATTAATTAATTAAAATAAGATCAATTAGTAAGTCATTAAACGAAAACAATTTAATGAAATGTGAAAATAAATAAATAAATATATATGAGTCAGAAGTTCTCACTTGGAAAGAATCGAAGACGCCCATAAAGCTCCAATGTTGCTCAGTGAGGAGGGCTCCAACTTCAGCACCCATAATGTTTACACGAACACGCTGGAAAATGTTTAATGATTTTTAGGTAAACAAATTAATTAAAGAGGTAGTTAATTAATCATGTTAAACAGAATTTATATATTTTAATTAAATTCCATAAAATTAATTAATTAACCTGTCCGGTGAGTGAATCCCAGACGCTGATGGTTCCATCTTTGCTTCCTAGGAGCAATCTGTTTGTATCGGATGCTAATGCGATCCCAGATATGGCCTGTTAATTCCATCACCAAATCAATTAATAAAAACGAGCTAGAATTAATTAAATGAATAAGAATTCATGAAACAATTAATTAAAGAACAAATTAAATGACTAAAGAATTTATAAAATTCAAACAATTTTTTTTTAAAAAAAATATTATTATATCGGTAATTATCACCTGTTGATGCCCCCGGAGCGTGGCCAGAAGAGAGCAATTGCTCTCGTTACGAACCGTGTCCCTGTCAGCGGCGATCTTATTCTTATCATCAGCGATGACCTGCTACATCAGAATAATAAGATATAATTAAATGAACAACAATATAATTGAATTTGAACAAATAATAATAATAATAATAATAATAAATAAATAAATAAATAAATAAAAACCGAGATGATGACCTGCTGATTCGCTGGGCTGTGTCGGCGACTATCTCGTCGGTTAATGACTCAACAGGTCTCGGTCTCTCAACAGTAGAGAGGTTGGCTCCGGAGGAAGCATGCGGCGAAACAACGGAGGAAGCAGTATTCTCTCCCCTCCATGCGAGATCGGTCTTGTCGTTTGTCACCGGAGCAGAGGGAGGCTGCAGGTTGTGCTTGCCCTTTGTTGCCGGAGCAAACGGGGGCTGCAGATTGCGCTTGGCGTTTGTTGCCGGAGATGACAACGGGGTCTGCAGATTGCGCTTGGCGTTTGTTGCCGGAGATGACAACGGGGTCTGCAGATTGCGCTTCGTGTTTTTCTCCGGAGCAGATGGGGGCTGTTCGGCGTGGAGGAAACGACAAGGTCGACGGTTGCATCGACCCGCGCGCCAGAAGACGCAAGGGACCGCCACCGGCGGTTTCTGAAGAACCACCCTCTTGTTGCGAAGGAGAACACACGATTCCATCTCCGCCGCAATTGATCGAGAGAAAAGAGTTTGGATTGGGGAGGAAGGAATTGAAGAATGATTACGAACACGCTAGGTTAAAACATTTATATGTAATCCTAAAAATGGCGGGATGTTTGATAATTAGGCAGGTTAATGTCAGTGTCACTGGGCTATTTACTCAACTTTAAGTCTAACACTTTTTAAAATTAAATCGTTAGTTTTTAAACTTTGTAAGTAAAAAAGTTAAATCTTATCCATAAATGATACTTTAGAAACACTCTACTAAACCAATTACATCTTGACTTGGATATTAAGGAAGATTATGGATTGCTTTTTCCAAATTAAACTTAGTCAGTAATATTTGAAATTATCGTACAAATTAAATTTGATAAATAAAAAATTAAAATTATCTATAAAATAAATTTTAGCGGTAAATAATTATAATAATTTACTGATGCGATAATGATGAGGGATCCTACCCTGCTTTCATGGTGGAGGTCAAATGAGGTCAAAGTCAAGGCGGTCAATGCGAAGGACCGTCTCTTCGGTCGAGCGGCGCTGCTCGACGACCAGGAAGTCTTCAGCTTCTGGGCGAGAGCCCGAGCCTCCTTATTCTTCTCGTCCAGGTAGGCGATAGCTCGATTCTTCCTCGTGTTCGCCGACTCGATCTTGTTATCAAAAGTGTCAACCTACTTATTTAGTCGCTCGAGCATGGTGGCCTGCCCAGTGCTCTTTGCCCGTTCGGCCTCGAGCAGCTTCTCGCTCTTCTCCAGAGCGGCTTGGAGTCGGGCTACCTCAACGTCGATTTTTTCCTGAGCGGCGAAGGATTGGTCGTTCGATGCCTTCAACTGCTTAACTTCCTTCTCCAGAAAAGCGAGCCTTTGGCACATAGTCAGACTCTCCACCCAGTACTGCGAATCAGTAAAAAAGAGTTCGTGAGTACCGATCGGAGGTAAATTATGAATTTACATTAAAATGTTGGATCGAGAATTCGCTATAGGGGGTGAATAGCGATAAAAAAATTTATCGAGTTACGCAGCGGAAAAATCAAAAGACAACAATGCTAACAAGATTCGTTTTACTTGGTTCGGAGCCTTTGTCGACTCCTACTTCAAGGCACACACTCGTCGAGTGTTTTCGTTGGGCAAGCCACTAGCAATTCAAAAAGGTATTACACAATTGAATTACAGGAAATTGCTAAAAGAAATTCCCACAATAATAATAAGGAAAAGAAGAAAGAAATAAGACACTTTGTCAGAGTAGCCTCGTGGCGTCGCAGGAGCACAGCAGAGCACGTGATAGAAGATCTTGTTGTTATACTTTTGCTCCAGCCTTCACCCTCCTTATATAGGAGGTTCGGGGTGTCTGGATCCCTTCAGGGCGCCCTGAATGTGACGTAGCCGAGCCAACCAGGTGCTCCATGTGGCGAAACTCGTTGGGGATAATTTTTGCATTCCTGGCGCTCGGACCCTTGTTTTCCAGCAGTTTCTTTCCTGCAAGAAAACGTTAGTCCAAGGCAAATATTAATTATATATCTTGCAAAACAGAGTGTTAACACATGATCAACATGAAATATTAATTAGACTCCGTCTCATCGAGACCGGAATCTAATCAAGATCTCAACTTAGATAGGGGTGTAATTGAGCCGAGCCGAGCCGAACTCTTGGATGTTTGAGTTTGACTCGTTTATAATCGAGCCGAGCTTGAGCTTTATTTAGCGAATATATTCATGGCTCACGAGCTTATTCGAGCTTTTATCGAGCCTAAACGAGCTTAATAAATATAAATTATAAATTTAAATATTCATTAAAAAATAAATTATATATTTTAAAAAATTTATAATATTCTTGTTAAAATTTATAATTTTATTCTAATAAATAAATTAAATATATTTGTCTATGTTTTGCATAAATAGAGTGTAAAATCTATATATTCAATATTAAAACTATTATTTTTTTAATTTAAAAGTTGATTTATGAGCTTAACGAACATGTTTACGAGCTAACGAGCCGAATATTGTGAAGCTTGAGCTTGGTTTGTTTATCTTAAGGAGCCTCATTAAACGAGCTCAAACGAGCTTTTATCGAAAATAACTTCGAATAGCTCACGAGTGGCTTGACTCATTTACATCCCTAAACTTAGAGTTCCGAAATGGTTCTAAGTTGAATCGGTGTCTAAGTTCCCTTCCCGAGAACGCGTCCTCACAGTCACTCTCCTCCAGTGACTTATCTTCACTTACCTACCAGACGTCCGGTCAGCCCGTCGACCCATTGACCCGTCTGGACTTTGTGCCAGCTATCCGATCAGCCCGTCGACCTAGCTGGACTTCGTGCCAAACGTCCGGTCAGCCCTTTGACCTGTTTGGACTTCGTGCCAGCTATCTGGTCGGCCCATCGACTTAGCTGGGCTTCGTGCCAGCTATCCAGTCGACCCGTCGACCTAGCTGGGGTTCATGCCAGACATCCGGTCAACCCGTCGACCTGTTTGGACTTTTACACACTTGATCAAAGTGTTTAGAACACAAATGAAACTAACTTAACCTACTTTGTCATTTCATCAAAACTTGAGTTAGACCGTTAGTGCTAACCGCACCAATAATCTCCCCCTTTTTGATGTAATGACAACTTGATTAAGTTATTGAAAAATATGCAATTAAAACAATCAATTTGGTTTTTTTAAGTTAACCTTTATTTTAAATTTGGTAGTTTGTTGTTTAACTAACTTAACCACCTAACTCTCCCCTTTTGGCATTCATCAAAAATAAACATAGATCAAATGATAGTTTAAAATGTAAGGAAGTCTACAAATATAAGTCAGATTGACTTGAGGGATTTGAAAACATAGAATATTTTATTTGAAACCTTAGTTTTTAGTTTTCTAAAAATAACTAAGTTTTAAAACTTTAGAAAGATAACTTTTTGAACTTGTAACAAAATTTTTAAAGATAAAATTTGTAAATTTAACCTAATTTTTGAAATTAGCTTTGCAAACATAATTTTCAAATATAGCATTTTTACAAAAGGGAGATTATTAAGGCTAAGTCCAATTTTCAAAACTAAATAAGAATTTATTTTTCAAGACTCAATTTGTAAAATCCAACTTTTTGAATCAAATTTCAAAACTATGTTTGGAAAATCCAACTTTCAAAACAAACTTTTGAAACGATTTCAAACCTAAGTTTGTAACCTCCAATTTTTAAAATAAATTTTCAAAAATATGTTTTCAAAAGCCAATTTTTTAAAGCTAAGTAGAATATAATTTTCAAAACGCAGTATGAAAAATCTAAATTATAAAACCGAGTAAAGTTTATTTTTCAAAATCAACTTTTCAAACCTAAGTTTGTAAGTTCTAAATTTCAAAACTAAGTAGATAAATATGATTTTCAAAATTAAGTTTGAAAAGTTTAAAGTTTGAAACTAAATAAAATCAATTTTCAAACATAAGTTTAAAACAATCTAATTAAGGAAATCTAATTTTCAAAACTAAGTTTGAAAAATCCAAACAAAATTTTTGTTTTTTAAAAAAAAACTTAATTTTATAAAAGTTAGTGTTAAAAAGATTTAAAAAGAAATATTTTTCAAAAATTAATTTCAAAATAAGTATAAAAATAATTAATCCTCCCCCTGAACCTGACATTACAAAAACTGTCTAACCAATTAGCTACTTACTGACTATTAGAGGATAGCAGCATTCACTTGGTTAGTCAGGTTAAGTCTAATTGTAATCAATTAGTGTTTGACTAAAATGAATAACTTAACCTGATTAATGTTTGTTTTGTATTTAACGCCCAGACTTATGTCGATGCATTGAAATAAGCATCTTAAATCCAGACAATTTACCTATGTATCTCACCCCTTTCTATATTCGGCAATCACAAACAAGGGAATCCTAGGGTGTTGGTGGGATGCTCAAGTACTAGCCCTAAGAGAACATGCTTTCTAAGGAATTATTCTAGTCTAAGGCTAAAACTGTTTTAAAATTCTAAAAATGAGAAGTTTTTACAAAAAAAATAAAGACTTTATCCTAGAATTTGAAAGCACTATTTTTTAAAATAGATTTTGTAATTTAAGAGTCCTAGTCTATTAAACACATTCCTAATTTTCTACGTAGATTGCTAAATTCACTTTCAGGGAGGGGTTTGGTAAATATGTCAGCTAAATTAGATTTGGACTCAATGTACTTGAGTTCAATATCTCCTTTAGTGACATGATCCCTGATAAAGTGGTGCCTAATTTCAATGTGTTTGGTTCTTGAATGATGCATAGGATTTTTTATTAAATTAATTGAGCTAAAATTATCAATTAACACTTTTACATTTGTAAGGTTTAAGTTAAAATCTTTTAAGGTGTGCATCATCCATAATAGTTGTGCAACGCATTCTCCTATAGCTATATACTCTGACTCAGTTGTAGATAGAGCAACACAGTATTGCTTTCTACTAAATCAGTTGACAAGTGATGTACATAATAGTTGACATCCACCACTTGTGCTCTTGCGGTCTAATTTACACACAGTGTAATCTGAGTCAGAATACCCTATTAATTCAAAATTATTAGTTCTACGATACCAAATTCCTACATTTGATGTTCCTTTAAGGTATCTAAAGATTCTTTTGACTTAAGTCAAATGAGATTCTTTAGAGCATGTTTGGTATCTAGCACACATAGTAACTACAAATAAAATATCGGGTCGACTTGCAGTTAAGTATAGTAGGCTACCTATGACACTCCTATAGTATTTTAAGTCAATGGATTTTCCATTAGGATCGTCATCAAGGATTGTGTTAACTTCCATAGGTGTTTTTATTTCTTTACTATTTTCCATCCCGAATTTTTAAGTAATTCTTTAGTATATTTTTGTTGATAAATATAATTTCCCTCATTTGTTTGTTTGATTTGTAATCTTAAAATGTAAGTTAATTTTTCTACTTAACTCATTTCAAATTCTTGTTCCATTAGATTTGTAAATTCTTTTAAAAATTCTGAGTTGGTTGAACCAAAATTATATCATCTACATATATTTGGGCTATAAAAATATCCTCTTTTATTAATTTCACAAATAGGGTTGGGTCAATTTGACCTTGGTTGAACCCTTTGGATATTAGATAAGAGGTTAGTCTTTCATACCATGCCATGGGTGCTTGCTTAAGTCCGTATAAGGCTTTCTTTAATTTAAAGACATAGTCAGGGTGTTCTAGACTTTCAAACCTAGGTGGTTGTCCTACATAGACTTCTTCTTTTATCAGTCCATTTAGAAAGCCTGATTTAACATCCATTTGATACAGTCTGAACCCTTTATAGGTTGCATAACTGAGTAACATTCTAATGGACTCTAATCTAGCTACTGAGACATAAGTTTCATCATAGTCAAGTCCTTCTACTTGACTAAACTCTTTAGCAACTAGCCTAGCTTTATTTCTAGTAATTTCCCTAGTTTCACTTAATTTATTTCTAAATACCCATTTTGTTTCTATTATCTTTTTATTTTTGGGTGGTGGCACTCAGTCCCAAACTTTATTTCTTTCAAATTGAGCTAGTTCCTCTTGCATAGCAATGACCTAATTTGTATCAAGTAAAGATTCAGCTACGGTTTTAGGTTCAATTTGTGAAATCAAAGGAATTTAGCTCAGGTTTCTAAAGGATGACCTAGTCTGAACCCTTAGGTCTGGATCACCAATTATTTGGTCAATTGGATGATTTGGGTTGACTCTTATGGTTCTAGGCAGTTGATTCTCTTGACGTTCTTCTTCCTCTTTGTGATTGGTTCCTTCTTGATTACTATTTCCTTGAGTAAACTCAATTGGTAGAAGTTGGGTTTGTTCTAGGTTTTGTTTAGATTCCTCAAATTTTACATTGGTAGTTTCTTCAATTCTTAATGTAACCTTATTATAGATTCTGTAACCCTTACTATTTAGTGAATATCTTACAAAGATTCCATTTTCTATTTTAGAAGTGAATTTTCCTAAGTGTTCTCTAGTGTTTAGTATGAAGGCTGGACACCCAAATACTTTAAAGTATTTTATATTGGATTATTTATTATAATATATTTCAAAAAAGGTTTTGTTATGTGTTTTATTTATTGTTATTCTATTTTGTACATAGCAGGCTGTGCTAACAGCTTCTGCCCAAAAGTGCTTAGGTAGATTATATTCATTTAGCATAGTTCTAGAGGCTTCAAGTAGAGTTCTATTTTTCGTTTCTACAATTCCATTCTGTTGGGGAGTTTTCGGACATGAAAATTCATGATGATATCTGTTTTCAAGATAAAATTTATTAAAGTTATGTTTTTTAAATTCTCCTCCATTGTCACTTCTAATTCTTTTAATTTTAAGGTCTTTTTCATTTTCAACTTATTTGCAAAAGTTTGTAAAGATTTCAAACATTTCATCTTTATTTTTTAAAAAATTTACCCAAGTGAATCTAGAATAATCGTCTATTATTACTAGACAATATAAACTTCCATTTATTCATTTGACCTCATGTGAGTCAAATAAGTCTAAATGTAGAAGTTCTAGTATTGAGTTGGTTTAAGTTTGATTAGTTGGATTGTGAGTAGATTTTGTTTGTTTACCTTGTTGACAGACATTACATATTGTTGAGTCTAAGTTAGGTAATTTTGGTAATAATCTAACTAATCCATTTAATTTACTTATATTTCTGAATTTAGTGTGTGACATTCTTCTATGTCATAACCAAGTTTCTTCTTTTTGTGTTAAATAATACTTAATTGAAGAAGTGGTTAAGTTAATTGCATAGATGCTATCTTTTCTAAACCCTTTTAGACTTATCGTAGGGTTATTTAGGTGCTTGATTAGACATTCTGAAGATAAAAACCTAACCTTATATCTAGTGTCACACAATTGACTGATACTAAGGAAATTATACTTAAAATTTTCAACAAGTAAAACATTTGTAATAAT